>NC_143547.1:61473736-62673736 GCF_031878675.1 Megascapheus bottae | reverse complement strand
ATTACGATGTGGCGGTGGGATGTTCTTTTCTGGTCAGGTCTGTTTGGGGTTCTAAAAGCTTCTTGTATGTGAATGGGTCTGCCCTTCTGGATATTTGGGAAATTCTTTGAGATGATTGCCTGAGGTATATTTCCAATACCATTGACCTCTTTCTCCATGCCCTCCTCAATACCAATTAGCCTTAAATTAGGTTTCCTAATTGTATCTTGGACCTCCTGAAGTGCTCTCTCATTTTTCCTAGATTTGGATTGACTCATTTTCTGTTCTTTCTCTATACTAACTAAATTATCTTCAGCCCCGGAAATTCTCTCCTCTGCATTGTCTAACCTGCTATCAAAGCTATCTACTTTATTTTTCATCTCCCTTGCTTCTAATTGCTCATTTTTGATGCCTTGCATCTCTTCTTTTAGATCATGTATGGATTTCTTTAGCTCCTTGATTTCCATTTGAGTGGTTAGCTCAGTAGCTTTATTTTCTTTGAACATTTGCTGGAGTTCGGTCACCTTTTTATTTGTGGATTCTATGAATTCATCCATCTTTCTTTGAACAGCCTTTATTATGGCCTCCTTTATGGCTTCTTGTTTTTCACTTATCACCTTGTTTATGGTTTCCTGTTGTTCAGCTATGGCTTCCTCCCTTATCTCTTTCTTTATATTTTCACATTTTTCATTAATGGTGTTTATCAATTGCATTTGTACAGCACTTGGAAGACTCTCCTCTAGGTTTGCCAGTGACTGTTCCATTGGCTGTTTACATTGGGGGGGGGGCGATGATGTTTCTTGATTTGACATTTTTCTTGAGTTTCTTGTTCTGCCCATTTGAAAATGGGAGCAAGATTAATACTAAACACGATTATAGTTTTTCAGATATAACCTACCTAGACCTCTGTAGCTGGCAGACTCTAGATGTTCACAAGTTTTGATTGGTGTTATCATTCTTTCTTTTTGTGCAGTTACCAACCAGTCTAATAATCCACTGATAAGTGATTTATACCCAAAACAATAAGCCTCTCAATCCAATCTCTATTGTATTTAAGTCCCTCTGAGCCTAGAGAATAGTTAAACACCTAGATATACAGTGTTGCTCAACAGCCATCAAGTGTAGATCCATGCAGTATAAGGGTTGAAAGAGGAGCAGAGGTCCAGATATAGATAAATATAATGAGAGAGGTCAGGGGGTAAGTAGGAAGCGTATTTGAGTACAAAGTTTGGAAAGTATTAGAATAAAACTTATGTGTTGCTGCACGACTAGCTCTTAGCCCAATCAGTGTCCTCACAGTGGACCATGGGATGGATCTGTGAGCTTCCGTCTGAGCGCGGTTGGGGGACGTTTTCCTGTGCTGCTTCCAGGGGCGGCCCCAAGCCAAGGGTCTGGGGATTGAGAGTTTCAGGGGCTCTCAGCAGGACCAGCAGGAGACCCCTCTGTTCCCAGGGGCGGGGCCCAGCTGGGGACGTGGGCTCCAAGGGCGGAGCCGCGCCTTTTTGATTCTCAGAAGGAGAGCTTGGCTGCTGATTGGCCCTTCAGATCCCTGCTGTGTTTCCACTGCTTTGTCAGAGTCTGTGACTGTGGGGGGCCCCTCGGTGCTGTCTTGCTCAGGATTCCCAGCTGGAGGATGCCCCGCTCAAGAATTGAGGGGGGGACAGATGCTGGCTGCTATTTACCCTCACCCCCTACCCACTGTTGTAAGGCAGGGTCCCAACGCCCTCTACTCTCCAGATCCAGTGGCCTGGGAGAGGAGCCTGGTGGGCGGGTGGGAGCTGGGACAGCTCCGCCTCCCTTGGTGGGGTGCTGAGTCTTAGGGTCCGCCTGCTCTTCTGTCTCCAGTCAGAGGGCTGGGGGTTGAGCCCGTTGGGCGGGTGGGGGTTGGGACAGCCCCGCCTCCCTTGATGGGGTGCTGGGTCTTATGGGTAGCCCGCCTGTCAATCTCCAGTCAGTGGCCTGAGGGAGGGGGCTGTTGAGGGAAGGGACAGGATTCTAAATTCCTTGCCCCCCTCCTCCTGCCAGTCTTTCTCAGGCTGGGTGTTGGGGTCTGAGTTAAGTTCTATTGCTTGGCACCCGCTCCGCTTTCCCGATGTGTTTGGGGACGCGCTGTATTACTCATGCCTCTGTGTCTGTCTGCGGGTGCTCCACGGTGGTGGGGAGTCTTTCACTCCCCTCGGGTCTCTGCCGCCGCCTGTGTTTTGCATCTGGGTTCCGCTGCTTGCTGTTCTGGTTCTGCGTCTGGGTTCTGGTGCTTCCGCTGTTCGCTGCCCTTGTTCTGTGCTGGTTTCTGCAGCCGTCGGGCTCCCTGCCCGGTGCCCTCCACTGCCGCTGCTTTTCGTGGGTTAGAGCCGGAGCCCGCAGCCTCTTTCCCAGCTTTTTGCGGCTTGGTCCGGCGCCAGCTGCCGCTTTCCGCGGCTTTCCGTCGCTTTCTGCGGCTTTCCGCGGCTTTCCCTGGCATTCGGGGCTTGGATCCAGAGTCGAGAGGTGGGGGAGGGGTCCTCGCGTTCTGAATTCTTTGAGAAAGTTGGATGTGAGCTTTATCTGGATTTCTTTTCCGGTTTGAGTCCTTCTCCATTGCTTTTTGAGTTTGTTGTTGTGGATTTCTTAAGGTAGTTTGCTTGTGGGACTCCCCGGTTCTTTTTTTGTCAGAGAGAGCTAGGCTGCATCCCTATTGTCTCGGCGCCATCTTCCTTCCTTCTATTCCTTCTTGTAAACTTTTCAGTGTGTCAGCTTTTACCTCGAGGTCTTTGATCCATTTGGAGTTAATTCTAGTGCAGGGTGAAAATGAAGGATCCAACTTTGTTTCTGCAGGTGCTTAACCAGTTCTACCCACACCATTTGTTGAAGAGGCTGTCTTTCTTCCATTCTAATTTTTTTGGCTCCCTTGTCAAAGATTAGGTGGCCATAGGTCTGTGGTTTAATATCTGGGTCCTCAGTTTTATTCTGTTGGTCTTCGGGCCTGTTCTTGTGTCAGTACCAAGCTGTTTTGATAATTATAGTTCTGTAATAGAGTCTAAAGTTTGGTATTGAAATCCCTCCTGCACTGTTCTTTCTACTAAGAAGTGTTTTTGCTAGACGGCGTCTTTTGTTATCGCATAAGATCTTTTGGATTTCCTCTTCTATTTCTTTAATGAATGACATTGGGATATTGATGGTTATTGTGTTGAATTTGTAGTTAGCCCTTGGCAAGGTTGTCATTTTCACAATGTTGATTCTTCCAATCTAGGAGCATGGGAGGTTTTTCCATTTCCTCGGTTCTGCCTTAATTTTCCTTTTCAGGGTACTCTCATGAGAACTACCTAGTGAATGATATGACTGAGCTCACTGATTTCTCTCCTTTATTGCATTGAGACTCTCACGTCCTGAGAACATGTGATTCAGAAAGATGAAATATAATTCCTAGTTCTCTCCAATAAATCAATAACCTCATTGTCCTGCAGATCTAGCTCAAGTGGTAGAGAGCTTGCCTAACCCATAAAGGGCACACAACCACACACACACACACACACACACACACACACACACACACACACACACACACATCACTGAAAAAAATTGAATTTTCAGTTTTGATTTCTTGTTCATCTACTGTCTCCAACATCCAATTCATCTTGTGATCCTCCTTTCACATAAGATTCAGAAGTATTGGATCTTCCTGAGACTTTTATTAAAATTCTAACAACCTTTCTTTTTTTTCATGTTTGGTTCTAGTTTTGGGGCTTGAACTCAGGGATTGGGTGCTATCCTTTAGCTTTTGTGCTCAAATCAAGCGTTCTATCAGTTGAGTCACACAGCTCCACCTCATTTTTTTGGAGGGGGTGGTGGTTAACGAGAAATAAAAGTCAAATGGATTCACCTGCCTGGGCTGGCTTCAAAGTGTGATGATCCTCAGATCTCCTATGGTAGCTAGGATTACAGGCATAAGTCATAGGCACCTAGAAATCACTTTTCTAATCCATGACTTTGTATTGCTGGTCTTGAAAATATTGTTATCTCACCAGTTTCTGCAGGCATTTCTAATTTAAACAGCCTGTTGAATGATTTCTGACTGCAGAGAATTCCCTGTCCACTTGTCTAACATCTGGATTCCCTGTCTGTAGAAGACAAAGCCTTAATACTCTTTTGAATACTTCACATTCCACTATAGTACTTGATTTGTTTTCTCTTATAATGAAAGGTTCATGTTTAATTTGAGTGGGAGATGCTATTCCTTGATTTGCTATTCTTCTTGAGTATCTTATTCTGCCCATTTGAAAATGGGAGTAAAACTAATACCATACAAGATTACAATTTTAAGATATAATCTCATATTGTTACTATACCTGACTTTGTTATCTGGTGTATTGTATATACATTTATTTGCTTATTTATAATAGGAAAGGAAAGGGGGATACAAGATGATTGGGAGGGGATGGGGGAGGGAAATGCCAGCCTGGCATTACAAGCCCTGAGACTTTTATTTCCAGTTAATAACTAGAAAATGAGACATGGGACTGTGCCTTCAGGGTAGGGTGGTAACCTTGAGCTGAAGAAGTCTGGGCCAGAGTCCAAGCCCCATGACCCACACTGCTCCCCCCCCCCCGCAAAAAAAAAGAATAGGAAGAAATGGTATAAGTTTTGATATTCTTCTTAAGCAAATGCTCATATATCCCAGGGGGATTTCTTCAATCCTCTTTGTCCTATTATGTTCTGAGCACTAGGGAGGCCTTTGCTCCTTAAAAAACAAAAAGCAAAAAACAAAAAACTACATTCTGTCCAAACCTATCCCTATATCTCTTTCTTACCTTGTAGCATTCACAGAAAATGTAAAAGGTGAGAATTTAGTTTAATTCTTTTTCAGTGAGTCGTGTTCAAATGTGGTCTTAAGCCTTTAAGTCTTTAGAAAATTGTATCCTAATCAACTTCCTTCCTACAGAATTGCATCTTTCTAGACACTCCCCCAGCAGTGAAAGTAAATTAGTTATTTAGCCAAGTCACATGTTGAATACACTTCTTTAATTTGAATGTTTTCAGAGTCTTGAAAATCAGAAACTCCCAGGGAAAGGAGCTTAGTTCAGTTAGTTATCCTTCAAGAAACTAACGGTATGTGAACCTACACCCTACTTAGTCTTAAGGAATTATCAAAGAACAAAGATCTTTTGTAGTTTTTCCTCATCCAATCATTTTCTCAGGCTTCTCCATATCATTTACTTTTAGAAGTTCTCTTTATAGAAACCACCAGATGCAGAAACTAAGTTAAATTTTTCATTCTACCATGTTTACTACTCATCATTTCTTGCCTTAGTATTTCCAGATTTCTTTCTTTACAATGTTGCTACACCAGAAACAGCAGAACAAAGAGGAATTTACTCCATTTTACTTCAACTAATCATACTTGGTTTTATTTTAAATTTTAATTTTATTATTGATCAAAATGGGTTAATTTACATATTAATGAAATTTAATGTGCTATTTTGATAGAGTTCACTAAGTATGACTGGCTTCCCTTTATCTTCACTTTCTCCCTTCTCAACCTCTAATAACCACTATGGTAATAAGCTTGTTAATTCTTTGTTTTTTAACATCCACATATGAGAGATGTCATGCAATATCTGTTTTGAAGCATTTGTCATGTAGTACTTGTCATGTAGCACTTGTCTCTCTGTGTCAAACTTATTTAAGTTAATATAACATCTTTCTGTTCCATACATTTCGCTGCAAATGACAGGACTACATTCTTTATAGCTGAATAAAATTTCCTGATGTACATAGGTCATGTTTTCTTTACTCATTCTTCCTCTGATGTGTACCTATGTTGATCCCATAACTTAGCTCTCATGAAGAGTACTGAGATAAACATAGAAATGTGGGTATCTCTTTTCAGTGATGATTTTCTTTTGCTATATATCCCAGACTGGTGTAGATAGATAATCAAGTGGTTTTATTTTTAGTTTATTGAGGCATCACTGTTTTGGTCTCCATAATGGTTATAGTAGTGTACATTCCCATTAATGGATTTAATGAATGTCACCTTTTCACCACATTCTCATGATTTTTTTTCTTTTATTTTTTGTTTTGTTTTGGTCATACCCATTTTACCTAGTTTGAGATGATCTCATTGTAGTTTTTGTGCACATTTCTCTGATGGTTAAGGAGAATGATGTCATCTTTTCCTTTGATTAGTGTCCACTGAGGTCACTGAAGCAATCTTGCTAGACAGGTTCTCAGAATTTCACTTTCCCCAGAATGCTATTCTTATCTCTGCGTTCTCATTCATACACTCAGTTATTTCCTTCTGTTCCAATCATGTTTTGAACCCACTCACTGACCTAAACTTCTTCCACAAACTTTTCTCCTCACTTCCACTCCACATATGCACTCTTTGGAAAGTCAGAGGAAGAAACTTACTTCCATTGTAGTTTACTACCTGACCTTTGTTTCTTTCTTAAAAAAAACTGTTGGTATTTGATTACTCTGGCAGATATGTTCAATGAACGGAAATGTAAATCAGTTCTCTATTAGGCAATCAGGATTTTACCTCATCATAGACCTGTGCTTTTCTCAGGGTGTTATAACTTCATCCATGCATATTTGTGCAACCATGTAGGATGGAGCATGGCAAGCAAAGAATATTGTGATGTTTATTTTGGTGGTATTAGAAGAGTATGGCAGCCTTATCTTAGTCTCCTCTCCCCATTTTATTAGCCTCAATTATTTGTAAAAGGGGGTTTCCTTTTGATCCATATACATGTGCAATGCAGCCCAATCTGATTCACTCCTCCAAAAAAAGAAGAGACAAAAAAGAACATTCTGGAAATGGTAAGAAGCATGAGAAGGGGGAGAAGGTGATTACTTGAAGAAGTAAAGTAAAATCTTTCCTCTGGAAGTTATTAAGATAAAGTTTCAAATGAAACTTTCTGGAAGAATTCAAAAGTCAAGGGGTATGAGGCATAATCAGAAGGTGAATACAGAGGTCAATATGTATGGATGGAAAGTGTACAGTTGCATGAAGGAGAAATAAATTAAAATATCTTCCCTGGTGATTTCCCTAAGAGTGCGTTTGTGGGAAAGAGTCAGATCCTTCTGGAATAAGTAAAAGTCTGGGAAGAGATCCAAAAATGACTAGTTGAAGAACTGTGCTAACTGTCCTACTGAATGTTTCTTATAGAGTAGGAGTATGAGGACAGACTTTTTCTGGAAATGTCAAGGTCAGGGTGTAGAGACAGAAACTATTATTTGAAAGAGATGTCAACTAAGTTTCCTCCTCTAGGGTCTCTATGAAATACTGTTTGAGGATAATGGCATAACTTATGGAATAAGTAAAGGTTACTGGATTGGCTCAAAATGTGATTGGTTAAATATTACCTAAATATTCTACTTTACAGAAGGTTTCAGTGGGGATGCTGGGAAGAAGACAGATAATTCCAGGAAAAGTAAATGTACTGGATCACTTTATATCATTGTTGGCTGGAAGAGAATTGAGCTAAGCTTACTCTCTTGATTGTTTCTGATAAAGGGATAGTATGAAAATAGAAATTTGTAAAAAAATACACAGTAAAACCAACAGACAAACCTCTTTGTTAGCAGATTTCCTAGAAGGTAAGGGCAATGGAAATGAGGAAAGAAACTGCTTAAAATAAAGGTCTGGGAACAAATCCAAAAATGATTGGTTGAAAGAGACATGAACTAAACTGAATTGTTCTTACATAGTGAGGTTATGTGAAAGAATTTTGAAGAAGAAATAAAGCTTAGTGTATGCTATCAAAATATGATGCTAAAGATAAATTGAAGTATGTCTTTTCCATAGGGTTTTGAGGTATGTATGATATTGGAGTGCTATATGCCAGATTTGTTTGAATAAGGAAAGGTCCAAGATTGGGTTCAACACAACTGATGCTGCAGAACTGAATGAAGTCTCTTACTTTAGGAGTTTAAGTGAGAATAAAAACAGAGCATTATGACATAAGGAAATGTTTGGAAACTATTTGGAACATGATCGGGTGAAAGAGTACTGAAGTAAACACCCTTCCCTAAGTGTTTTTCATATTGTGAGTGTATAAAGTTTATTCTGTTCTTCATGCAGTAATGTTCTGAATTTAATCATTGGTATTTATTTATTCTAGAATTTTTTTATTATGCCCACTTCTCTCAAAGAGTCTCTGGAGAGAGGAACTGTAGCTCAGGTTAATTCAACTAACAGCCTTCTGACAATTTCCAGTCTCTTCAGATTTTAGAAAGTTTCATCTAAATACATTATAGACACACTCAGGAAAGAGTCAATCAATCATATTATAACTGATTCCCATATATTTACTATTTAAAGTTTTTTTTATTACCCAGCCCTCAGAGGAATATGTATTAATTTAGGTAACTTTTGAAACATTTTATTAACACTGATTTTTACATCATATTACAAATGTCATGTTTAACAAACAAGAATTCAAGAAGGGATGGGACTGGGAGTTTAGCCTAGTGGTAGAGTGCTTGCCTAGCATGCACGAAGACCCAGGTTCAATTCCTCAGTACCACATACATAGAAAAAAGCCAGAACTGGTGCTGAGGCTCAATTGGTAGAGCTCTAGCTTTGAGAAAGTCCAAGGATAGTGCTCAGGTCCTGAACTCAAGCCCAGGACTGGCAAAAAAAAAGAATTCAAGAAGGGAATCTCTTTATGCAATCACTGGCACATAGATTTTAGAACATCATTAAAATTAAGCTGAGAGTTTGTATGTCATAGACATAATATTATGTCTATAGAGTATATATCCATTCATAGATTTTTATGTAACCTTGGGTGCACAAATATTGTGTTATCACTCTTGTATTGTTTGTATCTAATATCCATATATCAAGCAGACCATGTGCCTTTTGATCCTTTGATGTTATCTCTCTCAACATGATTCTCTCTAGCGAATGTTATTATTTTATCTTGTCTGTTAGCTCTGTAGAATTCCATTGTGTGTGTGTGTGTGTGTGTGTGTATGTGTGTGTGTGTGTATCACATTTTTTGCATCCATTCATCTGTAGTAGGCACCTAGGTCTTTTCCATCACTTAGCGATTGTGAATAGTGAAGCAATAAACATGGCTGAGCAGGTGTCCTTATCATATCCTGGGTTATGATGCTCAGGGTAGATGCCCAGGAGTGGTAGGGAAGGTCTATTTTTAAATTTTTGAGAAATCTCCAAACTACCTTCCAGAGAGGCTGAAGTAGTTACATTCCTACCAGCAGTGCAGTGGGGTTCCTTTAACTCCACAACCACGCCAGCATTTGTCATTGTCTAAGTTTAGAACATTGGCCATTCTGTTTGGGGTAAGGTGGTATCTTAGGGTTGGTTTTTTTTACATTTCCTTTATGAACATGGATGATGACCTTTTTCTCATGTTTTTTTTTTGGTCTCTCTTTAGTTCCCTTGTCCATTTAGTGATTGGTTTGTTGGGTTTTGGGGGAATTAGTTTCTTGAGTTCACTGTAGATATTGGATATTAAGCGTTTGTCTGATGTATTATTGGTAAATACCTTTTCCCAGTTGGTTGGCTCTCTTTCTTCTTTAGTAGGTAGGTCTTTGTGCAGAAACTTGTTTTTTAGATAGTCCCATTTGTCCAGTCCCTTTTCAATCTGTTGTGACTCTGGAACTCTGTTCAAGAAGTATTTGCCTGTTCCTATAAGTTCCAGTGTCTCTCCCACTCTATCATATAGCAGATTCAGGGTCTCAGGTCTGATATTGAGGTCTTTCAGGTCTGATATTGAGGTCTTTGATCCATTTTGAGTTAATGTTTGTTTATGGTGACAGGCTGGGATAAATTTTTAGTTTTCTGCATGTGGCTGCCCATTTTTCCCAACACCAATAATTGAAGATGCTGTGTTTGTTCCATTGTATGTCTCTGGCTCCTTTGTTGAATATAAGTTGACTGTAGGTGTATGCTTTTATTTCTTGATCTTCTATTCTGTTCCATTGACTTTCTGGTCTATTTGTGTGCCAATATCATGCTGTTTTTTGTTATTATGGCTCTATAGTATACTTTGAAGTCTGCTATTGTAATGCCATCTGCATTGTTCTTTTTGCTTAGAATTGCTTTGGCTATTCTAGGTCTTTTGTTGTTCCATATGAACCTTTGGATTACACCTTCTATTTCAGTAAAGAATGATAATTCAGGTAATTTTCTGCTTGCTCCATTAGCGAAAACAGAATCCTCCAATGTGAGAGGGGCCTAATCAGTCTTTTTTTTACCCAATCCTTTATTGTTTGAACACATCTTTTGATTCTTAGTTTTTCCATTAAGCTTTTCCTTGTTATCCATTCATGTAAATATTATGGTGTAGATGCGGGTTTAGTTCAGTTGTTCAACCAGTTTCATTCTGGAAAATTTTCTGATCTATACTTCCAGAATATTCTGTGCTTGCTCCTCCATCTTTGCAGGCAGATACTAGTATGGAGTCTTAAGAAATCCTTCAACAAATAATCTTCCTATAACTTAGTCTGATTTTTTATTACAGAATTTATTTGTTCATTCACTGTCCTCAAATATATCCAAAGGATGGATCTCTGTTCAATTATCTTTCTGATATTTTTACCTGAATTCTTCTCAAATGCTTTAAACTCATTGCTTCATCCTAATTATCCTGAGAGAGGACTTTGATGTCTACTTAGTTAACATTAATTGGGACTAATTACCTCTACCCTGATTGTATCTTGCTCCATAGGTCTTAAATGGGTTCAACTATGACCATTCAAGCAGTAGTTACATACAAATAGTCAGTTGGGGTAGAACAAACAGTGAACAAATGCATCAGTGGCACTCACTAGACACTATGTTGAAAATGAACTACACAACTTGTGGGCTAGGGGAATGTGAGGGAAAAACTGGGAGAAAATTAGGGTAGAGGTGACATTGTTCAAAAAGAAATGTATTCATTACCTGATTTATGTAACTGTACCCTCTCCTCACATCACCTTTAAAATAACAATAAGGTAAAAAACAATAAGTTGAATAATTATGTTTCATGGAATATATAGTAATAACTTTCTTTTACCTCATATTCTGAAAGAAGACAGAAAACAAAAACCAAGGCTGGCCATCTTATTGCCATTTATATTCATATGTCCTTTGAAGTTGGCATGAATAAAATTGCTTACACAGAATAAAACAGTGCCTTTTAAAGTCTACAGAAAACTTGTTCAAAGTGATTTTATGAGGCAAAAAATATAATGATTTTCAGTTGTGAGCATTTTTTTCTGTGACTGTTCAGTTAAGAAAATAATTACATCATTATAGATTCGCAATCAGTTATAAAAAATAATACAGACAGATCCCATGTACTCTTTACTCAGTTTGTGCTCATGATAACAACTTATAAAAATAAAGTAAAATATTAAAGTTGGTATGATACAATCCATTTATTTCGTTCCATTTTCTTCTGTTCTTGTTTACTTGTACATACTATGTCTCTAAAATTGTATCCCATTGGTTGATTCCTTTATATACCAACACAGGCAAGATGCAAAACCAGCTTCAGCACCATGTTAATCCCTGATGTTTATAAACATTCCTACCTCCTCCAGCCTAATTCTGCCCTTAAACTCAGGCTAGTAATCTGCTTTCAATCATTGTATTTTGTCATTTCAATAATATTATATAGAAGAAATCATATTTTGTATCATTTTTCAGGTATTGACTTTATTTTTCACTATGCACAAACATTTGAAGATTCAACTGTATTAATATTTCTTCTTCTTTGTTGCTGGATAGTTATATGGATGTCTGTTTAATCCAATTACCTATTGGAGAACATTTGGATCATTTCTACTTGAGAGCTATTAAGAACAAAGCTGTGAAAATTCCAGTAAAAAAATTTGTTTTGATGAATACAGGTTTTCAGTTGTGCAGCTGTAGTATTGCTGGATTGCATGATAGTTATATTTTTAGTTTTATAAGAAACTACTATATTTTTTCCAGCTATTAATGTTTTGACCATGTGTTAGTTTTGTCTTTGGGACTAACTCTCAGGTTCATAAATAACTCTAGTGTTAATAAAGATCTCAATCCTATATTTCCACACAGAAGACAGTATACAGAGTGAAACCCAAGAATCTTAAATTTTCTGCACATAAACCCCAAATCTGAAAAACCAACAGGCAGATTTATGATCAATGAACTGATTTATTAAATGTGTAAATATCATATATAGAAGGAGTCTTCGCTCAGAAAATATTTTTTCCAGTCTTAGGGCTTGAACTCAGGGCCTGGGTACTGTCATTGAGCTTTCTCAAGGCCAGTACCCCATCACTTGTACCACAGCACCACTTCAAGCTTTTTCTGTGTATGTGATACAGAGTCGAACCCAGGCTTCATGTATGCTAGACAAGCACTCTACCACAGTGCCACACTCCTGGCACAAATTTAAGTTTTTTAAGGATAATATCAATTTAAATTTAGAAACTATGAAGAAAAAGACTTACCGAATACAAGCAATCAACATTTCCCTTTAATTCTAGGGCCTTTTTCATATTGTCTGAAATCATATTGCCACAAAAAATAACATTCATGTCTCTTGTTATGTTTTCTGCGGATAGTGGGCCTTGTACTCAGACCATGGGTAGCAGATCATTTTTAGCCTTTTCTCTGAAGGTTAGCATTGTACAACTTGGGCCACGGTTCCATTTCCCACTTTTGGAGAGTTAATTGGGGAGAAGTCTCATGAACTTTCATACCTGGACCATTTTGAAACCATAATCCTCATATTCAGTCTTCTGAGTAGCTAGGATTATTAGAATGAGCTATGGGACACCTAGAAAGTTGTTTTTATTTTTAAAAAATGTCTTAATAAAATGTTGCATAACATAAACTGTTTATCATATAATAAAGAGAGAAAAGTATAAAAATCAATTTCAGACAAGTACTGGTAGCTCACAACTATAATACTTTCTATGCAGGAAGCTGAGACCCAAGGATCTGTTTCATAGCCAGCCATGACTGAAAAGCTTATGAGACTTTTATCTCCAATAAACTACTCAGAAAAAGCCATAAGGGTGCTACCCTTGAGCAAAAGAAACTCAGGAAAGCTTTTGAGTGCTCAGGACAATGCTGAGGCTTTGAGTTCAAGCTCCAGCACTGGCACAACAAATAAAAATAATTAAAAAATTCAGTTTCAGATGAGTAATTTCCACAATAATGACAATTTAACAGCACTCAATTATAACCCTCAGTCATTTTGTGGGTCTGAGGTGGGATAATAATGAGTTCTAGACCAGCCTGGATTCATATTGAGACCCTTTCTCAGGGATAAAGAAATCCTGAACTGCGATGTAGTATTTCATTTTGGTGTTAGGAATGAAATGCAGGGTCTTGTGCATGTGATGCAAGCATTCTATCACTCAGCAACACTGTCAATTATGTTATAGTACATTTTTTGAATAGTTACAGTGGTCTAAATCTTTATGAAATTAAATAACTATTTTCTTATTTTTATTGATGATGATTTTGTACATTTACTGGCTACTCTATGATTTTATTCAATGAGTCACTGATGAATTTATATTGAATGGAATTTTAATGATATTCAAATAAATGAAGCAAAAATATTTTCACATAGGGACTGTGCTTTTAAAATTATTGGGTTGCAAAAATTGGAATGTAGTAGATACGGAAGTATTTAAATGGTAAACACTTTTTATGGTACACAAGGCCTTGAATCTGAGCCCCAGAACCTAAAAAAATTGAATTCAACAATTAAAGAATTTCAGGGTGCAGTTGGATTAAGTTTTGTTTAATTGCTCTAACTTTAGTACTTTTTTGAAAACTGGTTATATAAATGACATTTTTTGTTTAGATGGGGAAAACTTCAAAGTGGTTGGGCAGTAAATGAGATGCAATCTCACTGAAATTAAGATGCAGATTATTGATTTAAGAAATGCAGGTGTTGCAGAGTATAATTTTATTTTGGTCAAAAATATATAAACTCAAAGTTGAGTATGGGTTTTAGTGGTACTTAGTAAACGTGAATCCTTGCTTTCAACACCCAATGCCATTAAAATAAATAAATAAATAAGAAGGTAGGGTCAAGGTGATTATTAGTTTTGAATACATGAATGAGACATAAATATAATAGGTGATAACATATTCCAATGAAAGAAAGAGCGAAAGAGCATCACGAAACACAAAAAAGTGTCGATAACCAGACAGGCGAAAGAAAAATGTGGCACAATGTTCTAAGTCCCATAGAGGACTTACCAGAGGGGAGAGGAAGATGAAGAAATAATCACAAGGGCCACATGCCCTGGGGACAGACTGGCAATTCTAGCTACAATATAAGCCCATGCATAGCACAAGTCTTAAATCCTATGCAGAGATGTGGTAAGAGTGACTATGCTAATGTGAAAGGCTGGTTTGGGCTAAGAAACACATTTTTTCATATATTTGTATTGTAATTAATAGAAGGATTACATTATATTTGCCAGATAGAGGGTGCATTAATTCACATACATGGATACCCTTTCTCATGTCTTGGTTCCCATTTCCCTCCCCCCCACTCCTCATCTTGTTTTCCCCCCTCCCTATCCAATTTCAAATAACCAAATACAAATATATCCAATATATCAGATAACAAAGTGAGAAATTTTAACAATATGAGATAACCAAGGGACAGCAAAAGAGATGAGAGGTAACATAGTACATTAAGGACAACAATCACTCATTACGTGGCTGTGTTTCTATATCCTAAAGGTCCTTTCATTTAGCGTCATACTATATGGCCTTATGTATCTAGGTTTTGCTCTATTGAAAATCTCTGCTAGGAGAGCCCAAGGTTTCTACTGATTATGACAAATGAGGGAAACCATTGAGCCTATGTTCCTTTGAGTCTGGCTTAGCTCACTTAATATGATTTTTTCTAATTCTTTCTATTTACTAAAAAATGGGGTGATATCATTCTTTCTGACAGCCACATAGAATTCCATTGTGTACAAATACCACATCTTATTAATCACTCATCAACTGAGGGATATCTGGGTTGGTTCCATATCTTTGCTATGGTAAATAGTGCTGCAATGAACATCGTTGTGCTAGTGGACTTAGTATGTCCTTGTTTCTGGCCTAGTAGTGGAATTGCTGGGTCATAGGGGAGCTCTATGTTTAGTCTTTTCAAGAACTGCCATACTGTTTTCCATAGTGGTTGAACAAGTTTCCACCAAGAGTGTATTAGTGATCCCTCCTGGCCACATCCCCTCCAGCATCTGTTATTAGTTTTCTTGATCCTGGCCATTTTAACTGGAGTGAGGTAGAATCTTAGAGTTGAAGGTAAAGGATGTTTTTGATGAAAACTTTAAAACCCTGAAAAAGAAAATTAAAGCAGAATTGAGGAAATGGAAAAAAATCCCATGCTCCTCCTGGATTGGAAGAATCAACATTGTGAAAATGACAATCTTGCCAAGGGCTAACTACAAATTCAACGCAATACCCATCAATATCCCAATGTCATTCATTAAAGAAATAGAAGATGCAATCCAAAAGTTCATATGGAATAATAAAAGACCCCGTATAGCAAAAACACTTCTTAGCAGAAAGCACAGTACAGGAGGGATTTCAATACCAAACTTTAGACTTTATTACAGAACTATAATTATCAAAACAGCTTGGTACTGGCACAAGAACAGGCCTGAAGACCAATGGAACAAAACTGAGGACCCAGATATTAAACTACAGACCTATGGCCACCTAATCTTTGACAAGGGAGCCAAAAAAATTAGAATGGAAGAAAGCCTCTTCAACAAATGGTGTTGGCAGAACTGGTTAAGCACCTGCAGAAACTAAAGTTGGATCCTTCTTTTCCACCCTGCACTAGAATTAACTCCAAATGGATCAAAGACCTGGAGGTAAAAGCTGACACACTGAAAATTTTACAAGAAGGAATAGAAGATACACTAGGCTTCCTTGGCACAGGTTGAAACTTTCTTAACAAGGACCAAGAATCACAACAAATCAGAGAAAGTCTGGATAAGTGGGACTGCATTAAACTGCAGAGCTTTTGTATGGCAAAGGACATAGCTAGTAAACTAATTAGGAAGCCTACAGAATGGGAGAAGCTCTTCACCAACCATACAACGGACAAAGGCCTCATATCTAAAATATATCAACAGCTCAAAAAATTGAATCACTCCAAAGCTAATCTCCAAAGTAACAACCATCCCATTAAAAGATGGGCCAAAGACTGAAAGAGAGTCTTCTCTGAAGAAGAAACAAAAATGGCCTATAGACACATGAAGAAATGCTCAATATCTCTGGTCATAAAAGAAATGCGAATTAAGAAGCACATTTGATTGTCCCTCATCTCCAGAAGCTATAGAAAGATGCCATATAGAGAAAGGGCCTCTTTTGGAACTGAATTACTCTAGGGCCTTGAAACAAGAGCAACCATGGTTTATGGTGTCTTGTCATGATACTCTGTCACCATGTAGGGTTAGAAAAGAGCCATAAAAATTGATCACAGCATGGGGGAATGTCTCATATACTATGACAGAGAGGTTCAAGCAGCAGGGAACTGCAGCAGTGTAGAGCTTAATAGTTGAAGCAAGTATCATTGCCTGAGGATTGCAGTAGAAATGAAGAACCAACATGGTTGTTTGGCTGACATAATAACCTTCACGGCCAACTTCCTACCTGCATGGTAGGTATGAGGGCTCTGGGCCCAGTCTGCACATTACTAGATATCTATACCTGCCATCTCCAAGCAGGGAGATGAACTACTGAGCAGGGTCTAAAAGCACTAAGGCCCATCTCCATAATCTGCATTCCAGAATGTGTTTTCTGCCAACCTGATTACTGTTGCCAGCAAGGCTGTCCTTCATAATTGATAGAGAAATGAGAATCTTTCACTGTAAACAAACTAAAACTATTCATGATCATGTAATCAGTATTGTAGAAGCTCACTTGAAAAAGCATTACACAAGAAGAGGAAGAGAAATGAAATCAGGTCAATAAAGGACAAGAAAATCTTACTGGATGAATAGAAGAAAAAATAAAGATTAATGAACAAAACATTACAGCACCCCCCAAAGGCATGGATTACTACATACCTTTGAATAATAGCCTTGAATATTGATTGTCTCAGATCTCCAATCAAAATAGTCACTGGCAGACTGGATTTAAAAAATAAAAGCAAATTATTTGTTGTTTCCTAGAATATATCCCATGTGCTTAAAATGAAAGTGGTAAGAGATGTTCTAAGCAAATGGAGCCTGAAAGCAAGAAGAAGTAGTTATATTCATATCTGACAAGTCTTCAAATCAAAATCATCTGTTAGAGACAAATAGTGTCACTCCACATTAATAAAGAATATAAACTTTCATTCAGAAATAACTCCAATATATATGTACAAATATTAGCATACCCAATTTCATTAAGAAAACCCTTGTGGACAAAAATAGTTAGAACCCAAAACCATAGTATTGGCTGATTTGTGCTTGTATGTGTGATTGTACCCGCACTGATGCTTGTGCTGGTGCTGGAGCCTGAACTCAGGGACTGGGCACTGTTCCTAAGCTTCTTTGTGCGCAAGACTAGTACTCAACCACCTGAGCCACAGCATCATTTCTGCCTTTTTCTGAATAAGTTATTGGTGATAAGAGTCTTACATGCTTTCCTCCCTGGACTAGCTTCAAACCGCTATCCTCAGGTCTCAGCCTCCTGAGTAACTGGGACTACAGGCATGAGCCCTGGCACCTGGTCATGCCAGATGACTTTATTTTTATTTATTTATTTTTTTGTCGATCATGGTGGTTAATTGGAGATAAGAATCTCACTGACTTTCCTGCCAGGGCTGGCTTTGAACCGCGATCCTAAGATCTCAGCCTCCAGAATAGCTAGGATTGCAGGCATGAGCCACCGCTAACCAGCTTCAGATGACTTTAAAACTCCACTTTCGAAAATACCAAGTTATTTATACACATATATCAAAATCAATTAATGAAACCTGTTAGAAATTGTTTAACAGGTGGATAAACTGGGTATCAGTTCCTCACGCCTTGCAATCCTAGCTACTAAGGCGGCTGAGATCATGGTTTGAAGCCTGGGCAGAAATAGCTGTGAGACTCCTATCTCCAATTAAACACCCCCCAAAAGCAAGAAGTAGAGCTGTACTTCAAGTGGGTGAGAGCCGGTTTGATCACAAATACTCAAGAGACAGTTTCCATATCCTGAGTTCAAGCCCTAGAACGCCCTTCACCACCACCCTTTCCCAGTCAACATACACACAAAATAAAGAAAAGAGAGTAATAGAGGGTGGTGAAATTGGCAAAAGTATATTATATGCATGGAGATACTGCAATGAAACACCTCTGTATAACATATACAAATAGATACCTGAACTCTTCAAATAAATATGTATATGGACATTCATAAAGAAAGTTGACAAACATATTTACTACAGAACTATGAAGTTAACACTAGGTATCTTCAAAAATAGCAATATCAAACTGTAGGGTTGTAGTGCTCTTTATTATTTTTAAATTTTCTATACTGTCATATTCTATTGTAATATAAATGATATTTTTAATTGATTGAAAATGGAAATGTTTTATTGAATACCACTGAGCTGTGATGTAATTTTTGTTTTTACCACAACAATAAAAAGACAACAATTTTAAATTGT
This sequence comes from Megascapheus bottae, assembly GCF_031878675.1. Taxonomy (NCBI): domain Eukaryota; kingdom Metazoa; phylum Chordata; class Mammalia; order Rodentia; family Geomyidae; genus Megascapheus; species Megascapheus bottae. Next base: position 62,655,134 of record NC_143547.1, on the reverse strand, counting down.
AGATGCTTTAGTAGGTTCAACATAAATGTATGCACAAATGTATTGGTTTTGTTTAGACATTTATATGCTGGTTTACATATTATTCTGGATGCTAGATTTGCTTTGTGTATACTTTACGGCTTGTTGCATATAAATAGAATGCACTAATGTAGATTAAATTTATATGTACTAGCACTGAGAAAACTCAGTACTGATGACAAAAGAGTACTGATATTTATCTACCTGAACAACTTATCACTTGCCTATATTAGCTTGAAAAAAATAAGCCACCATAGATTGATTTTAACATGTGACCTGTTAATCAAATATTCCTTGTGAGAATCTTTCATTTAATTAAGCAGCATATATTAATTGAGTACTAAGTGTGTGCCAAGTGTTCTTCTAGGTTCTTGGGCTATATCAGTGTATAAAGCACACAGCTGAAAAAGAGATTTCTGTGTGGAGTTAATATTCTAATTGAGGAGACAGGCAGTAACCAACACATCAGCATATTGTGTATGATATTCTAGAGATAAAGGATTCAGAGAAAATAAAAGGTAAGGAGTTATGGAGTGCTGAGGAAAGCTATAATTTAAAATAGTGTGGTCAGGTTCCTCAATGAAGTGACATAGAAGTGAAGGCTTGAAGGACCTGAGGGTTAAGCTAAACAGGTTTTGGGACAAAACTGGGAGACAAGAGAAACAGTCCTTATATAGGAGGCAAATTTTGTGAATTACTGGTGTGCTACTCAGAGCAGAAGTCAATGTAGCTGGAACTCAATGAACTTGGAAATGACAGAAACTTTGAGGATATGGCCAGGTAGATTTGGGGGCAGAGGGGGATCTTTGTCTCTTACAATGATCGAGATAGAATTCAATGAAGTGAACAGGACAATTAATGAGATATCTCTGGTTGCTAAAAATGTGGCCAAAGAAGAAACAGGAAGATAATTCTTGGTTAATTCAAAGTCTCCATTTTAAGGACAGGCCTACATAGTGGCAATAAATAATGAGAAGAAATATTAGGAAGATTAAAGGTGAGTCAAGTTTAGGGAGGTTAGCCCATGGGAAATATGAACCATGTGTTAGGTAAATGAATCTAATTCTTATTTCAATTGTGTTCCTATTTTCTGTGAGCATGGAGTATAGGAAAAATAGTTAAAGTAATATAGAAAACACACTTATATACTTGCAATGGAAGATAATCAGTCTATACTCATACAATTACAACATTTTCTAATCTACATGTAATTAAAAAATACTTGATAAACATTTATTGAGGCAATATCAAATGTCCAGTATGGATGCTGTGGGAATTGGAGTTTCCCTGTTTAATATTGATCCTAGATTTACCTCATGTAGGCATTTATCCTCCTTGTACTTCAGATATCCATCTGAGAAATCAACATAATAATAACACCTGTGATTCTGTGGGATTAGAGAAAATCATAAAGCTTTTAGAATAGCACAAGACAGTGCTGTATGTCACTCATTCTCACCAAATCTCTTCCCTTTTCTTATATATTCTCGCTAATAAAAACAAAAAATTCTATAAAGTAAGTGTATGAAAAATTGGTATGTGTATGTTCATTTGTTGGTTCTAACAATCATTTTACTATATGTATAAGTGTTAACATAGGCATAACAAAATACTAAGCTGTATATATATACATATTTATTTAAAAATAAAATGAAAGGAGTAGTAGGTAATGTTAACAATATGAAAGCTAATCTCAAAGTGGAAATAATCTAGAAACAGACCAATTTCTACTATGTCTTATTAATGTACTAGCTAGATATCTAAGGTAATTTTTTGGAGTCAAATACACATGAAAAATAGGCAAAAGGGATTTTAAAACTCATAGGACCCACATGGTGATCAAAAGCTTTTCTGCTGTCAACGGTATCTGGAGAATAGTGCCTCATTCACCACTAACCTATTTACATAAGGCTGTTTAAGGGCAGAGGAGGGAAGAGTCTGTCAGCCAGGAACCTTTTGTACCCTTCCCCAACCATGCTTTTGTAGGAAACATCACATCTGCTCTCTGTCTTGCCTCCGGGCCTGCATTCCACTGTTTCTCTATTTTAATCCAGTTTGAACCTCAAAGGTCAGATGCTGACCTGTCATTGTCTGACCAGATTAGCTGTGATTTATGCCTGACCACCTGGCTCCACTAACATATAATTCCAAGTTGGATTACGTCATTCAATTTGACATGACATTTTAAACTTGGATTTGGGCTTCTCTTTCAGGAAAATGAAAACCACATGTTTTTTTCAATGTTCAAATCAGTTTCCTTGCCATAATTACTTTCTAGGTCTGGTCTTCCTGTAGTTCTGAAAGATTTTTCTGGGAGGGTTTAGGTTGTGGGTTCTAATGCAGTCTTGACTTGGGGGAATTATGAGTGCCCTCACTATGTTCTGAATAGTATCTCTGTTCATAGTAATAATAATAGTATTACTAAAGGTAATCTGAATGTAGGGAGAGCTTACTGAAGGCATATGTGGGTCAGAATCTTTCTTAACTACCTTATGTCCATTAGTATCTCAGTTAATATGATAAATACCTATGATGGAATTTTATTTTCCTCCATTTAAAAGAAGCAATATTATGATCTGAATATCATTTGTCCCCTAAATTCTTGCAAGAGTTTGATCACCAAAATTATATGCCAATAATATTAAGAGGGTAGAAACTTCCCCCCTGTACTACTTACTAGCTTAAATTAATTATACTAGGTAGCTTCATTTTGACTATGGCCCTCAATCACTCTTGCTCATGCCCATTTCACCTTCCCAAGCCAATCTTAAAAGGTTTTATTTTTACATAACTACATGAAATATTTTGACCATATTTACTATTCCTTTCCTACAAGTAACTGTTTTCCATCCACATCATTCTTATGTTTTTTTGAGCAGTGGTGTTACTGGGGATTGAAATCAGGACCTTGCACTTATTCAGCTGGTTTACTTGCATGGCTGGCACTCTACCTCTTGAGCCATGTTTTCAGTCCTGCTTCATGCTGGTTATTTTGAAGATGGGGTCTATTGAATTTTCCTACCTGGTCTGACCTTGACACTCACTCCTTCCAATCTCACTGTCCTGATTAGCTAATACCACAGGCATGAGCCACCAGTTCATATCCCATCTTGTATGTGTTTGTGTGCTGGTACTAAACTCAAGGCTTGGCTTCTGTCCCTTGCCTTTTTGGCTCAAGTATTGCACTCTACCACTTGCACCACGGATTCACTTCTGATTTTTGACATTAGTTGGAGATAAAAGTCTCACAGACTTTCCTGCCTGTGTTGGTTTTGAATAGTGATCCTCAGATCTCAGCTTTCTGTGTAGCTAGGATTATAGGGTACAGAACCAGCCCAGCTCCAACATGTATTGAGTGTATATGAATAGAGGTTTCACAATTGTGTTTCATACTTGCATAAACAGTCCTTTAATCAGAGTAGCCTTCTTGTTTATTCTCATTTTCCCATCCACACTTCTATTATTCAACAATTTTAAGTAAGGCTTCTTTTGCTATCTTCACTCCAATGTTATATATTTCTATATTGTTCACCCCCTAACAAAGAGGACAGAAACTTAATCTGACTGCACATTTAGAAATGGGTCTTTAAAGGGTATTTAGAATAGATTAGATCATTAGAATACCGATATCATGTTTGAATCCAGGCCTTTTTTTTTTTGCCAGTCCTGGCTTGAGCTCAGGGCCTGAGCACTGTCCTTGAACTTTTCTCAAGGCTAGAGCTCTACCACTTGAGCCTTAGCACCACTTCTGGCTTTTTTTTCTACGTATGTGGTACCGAGGAATCGAACCCGGGCCTTCGTGCATGCTAGTTAAGCACTCTACAACTAGGCCAAACTCCCGGCCCAAATCCAGGCATTTTTATAAGAAGAGGGAAAGAGCACACAGACACAGATAGATAGGGATTCCCAACATGATAAGACACATTAAAGGTGATTGCTCTCTATGCCCTACTGTGTGGACTTTCTATTTCCCAAACTGAGATAAATAAAACTCTTATTTCAAAATTATCTAGCCGCTATTATTTTCTGGTAGCAATTAAAAGCTGGCTGATAGAATAAACAAAGATTTAAGGAGTTGCATGAATCAGACTAACTGCCAGAGTTTAAACCAGTTTTTCCTGGATTAAAGCTAATACTTTTAGCTTCTGGAGTACATTATGAGACTATGGACTTTGTCTGTTCTGCCTTGCATGCAAGTTATGTTGTATACATATTTCATTATCTTGTAGTTATTCTTCAACATTTAATGAATATAAAGGAACAAAAATACCCCTTTATCAATGTTTATCAGTTCCTGTCCTTTACTAGAACACAGCCCCTTTATTTCTACAGAGTTTTTCAGTCTCATAATATTTTCCCACTTTATCAGTTTTGTTCGTCAAAATATTAATTTGTGGTGATCACAAAGGAGTTTGCCAACTCCTTTACATAGATAAGCAAGTCAAGATTCAAAGAAGTTTAGTGACATACATGAAGCTAGCAAATGGGCTATGCAGGTCATAATTAGGTATCTTAATTTTATTAATCAACTTTTAAGAACTGTTGGCCACAAACAGCGTTTGAATATTATTCTTTGAATATGAGAGTCTTAGTACAAATTTTAGAAGTCATGTCTTTGTTTTCTAGAATAGCACCAAATACTAACAATGAACTATTTTCAGATTATCAATGACCATCTTCTTTTGTTTCTGGACATGAGAGTTTGAGACCTAAAAGGAAAATATTTAGGTCTGCCACTAAAAATTACCATAAATAAAGAACTGAGATTTGAAATAGACAGGGGTTCTGTTGGGGTCAGTAATCAATCAAAATCCTAGATTTATAAGAATAGTATAGAAACCAAGACAGGGAGTTACTACTAAGGCATATGACCAGGATCTAGTTATAGGTACTAGACTACACATTAAAATGTGATACACAAAAACAAACACTATAGCTAAGTAAAGGGCATCTGATAGGCAGTTTAATTTTGAGTAGGTCAGTTTCTGGCTTCCTAACTAACTCCTGCCTAGGATCATAATTGATCTTTGAGTTTATGATAGTATTGAATTGAGATTGGAGGGTTATAAGGCCCCCAAAAGACTTATTCTCAAGGGACCAAGTATAACATTTTTCCTTATGGAGTGGCAAATCTCATAGCCATCTGTTCATTTTGTTTTGCATTCATGTTAATTAGATCCAGCAGCAAAAGTTTCCAAAATAGTCTTTGAAAAGCATTGTCCTTGTGGTGGTAAATGAATTTAATATTTTCTTTTACAAGAGTGTGCACTGCTGGTTTCTCTTAGAACTTGTCTTTCCACTGTATTTTCTTTCTTTTTCTTTTTCTTTTGCCAGTCCTGGAGTTTGAACCCAGGGCATGGGCACTGTCCATGAGCTTTCTCTAGCCTATCTCTCTAACCTTGAGCCATAGTATCACCTCCAGCTTTTTCTGTGTATGTGATACTGAGGAATGGAACCTAGGGCTTCATGAACTCGAGACGAGCACTCTACCACTAGGCCATACTTCCGCCTTCCACTGTATTTCCACTGTATTTTGTTAAGGCACCCCTGAACAATCCTGCTAGTGTGAATTCCACAATAAGGATGGTGGTTTTATCCAACATTAGAATTCATGTAAATATTGTAGTGTCATAAAATATTAGAAGTTATGTTATGTACTCATTTTTTTACAGGACATATTTAAAAGTAAGAGGGAAGGCAATTGAGAGCACCTAGATCACATATGGGTGGAATTTTTAGAGTTGATTTCTATGATATATGTCCCCTGTGACTAGATTGAAGTAATACAGCCTCCCTAGGGCTTCTCTTGTACACCACCTGGAAATGTCAGTTGGTACAGATTGTAGCAGACTGTCTGCTTAAAGCCACTGACTACATGGAGCCTGTGACATCTGTGAGTGTGGCCCTTAATGAATTGATTCTAGTTATGAGATATGTATTTATCCAATGTGGGATCTGGAAGAAATTTGAAAAGTGTTACCAGAAGTTGAAAGAATGAAGAAATGACCCACTGTTAGATGTGCTGAAGCATGGCTTTGCTAATGTCTGACTCAAGACTTTTAGCATCTAGCACCGTGAGGGGATACAATTCTTTGATTTTTAAATCATCCAATGTGCTTATTTCTTTGTTTAGACAGAAGACCTGGGAAAATAAAATGCTCAATTTGTATCATTGTTCAGGGTTGTTTTTAATCAAGGTCAATTATATTTTAGTGCATACCAGGCAATCTTTTCTTATATTGGTTCCAGTACTAGGGCTTGAACTCAGCACTTGGCTGCTATCCCTTACCATTTTGGCTCAAGGATGGTACACTACAACCTAATCCACAAGTCTACTTCTGGCATTTTTGTGGATTAAGTCATAGATAAAAATCTCATGAACTTTCCTGTTTCAGCTGACTTTAAACTTTCATTTTCAGATTTCAGCATATTGAGCTGCTAGGATTAGAGGTGTGAACTAGAATTAGAGGTGTTCCCCATGCCAGACAATCTTAAAGCTCATTGTTACTGGTTGATTTTACAGTTTTACTTTTGAGAGGTAGCATGCCACAGAGACCTAAGCTCCCAGTAATTATTATTTAATTCTAACTAATTTATATTTACCATTAATCTAATAATAATAATTTTATTTTTTTGTTGGTAGTGGGATTTGAACTCTGGGCCTGGGCATAGTCTCTGTAGATACATAGGACCTTTCTCTCATTCCCTCTCCTACTCCCCATTTTTTCTGCCATGTGAGGGCACAGCAAGATGATGGCTGTCTTCAAACCAAAATATGTGCCTGCAGCCGAACTACCATTCTGGCACAAAAATCTGGGCCTTCTCAGCTTCCAACACTGTGAGAAACAAATGTGTGTTGTTTGAACCCAGTCTGCAGCATTCTGGTAAAGGAGCTTAAACTAAGACATTAACAGATTTAAAATGTGTGAATAATGCTATATGTGGAATTAGTTAGATGGCTTGTTTTTTAGCCAAGTTTCAAATTCATTTGTGACAATCTGGGTCACATTTTCCTCCTAGCCAGGTTTTTAACTCTAAGCTGTTGCACATTCTAGCATAGATTCTGCTTAAATCTTAGCAGTGATAAATAAATGTCATTACTCCATCCATGATAGACTTATTAGCATGTTGATAGCAGTTTTTAATTCCTCACCATTCTTCTAGAAAATTATGGGACTATTTATCCTAGCATTAAACATAGCTGAAGAGTGTTATAAATGTCAAGATCACTTTGGAAAGTAGTATGAAAATTTTAATTTCATGGATTTTTTGACAACACAACGACTCAGAAACCCAAAATGCATTCTTTAGAAACATTACCCTCTTGCCATATCTTGAGCTTTTGTATTATACTCTGAAGCAGAAGCAGTGTTTTGGTGTAGAACATAAACGAAATGCAGATATTTTGTGTCTCATCTCTATTGCTGTGCTTCTACCAGCCATTATTGCTAATGATCCCACAGATCCACACATGTGGGCAGTTCAGTCACTCAGAAATGATAGAGGGTTATAACTTTCAGAAAGTCAAATGATCAGCTAGGTACAGTGGTACAAACTTACAATCTCAGTACTTGGGAGACTGAGGCAGTAGGATTAGACTTCCAGGACAGTGTAGGTTACAATGTGAGACCCTTTGGGAAAAAATAGGAAAGATGGACAGATGAAAAGAATCTCAAAGTCTAAAAATTGGTTGGTGATTTTAAGAATGGCACCATAATTAGTGATGGCCACAATGCAAGTACCACATTTATATTTATTTATGTAGGTAATCATTTAATCAAACAAACATATCTAGAAATGGAAGTAGATGATTTACCAGGATTTTTCAGAAATAAATGAAAACCTTTCTGCATTTTACATGTCTGAAACCTGACATGTACCCATGTTCAACTATACTGGCATTGGATAGCAAACCTTACATTTTCACACTTGTGGACAGAATCATATTAGCAAATTTTATTATGATATGAGTGGTCTGTTTTCTTTGTTCCTATTTAGAATGTTGTCAGAACAACTGAGTCTTGTAAGAGAAGGTATGTGCTTACACGATTTATATTTAGAGTAAAGTAAAAACCAAGTGAGTTGGGACAGTCAAAAGCCCAGGAGTGGGTTTAAAATTATTTAAACTCTTGGAGAGCTGGAGACAAGTAGTAGAAGTGAGGCAAGAAATTCAGTGCCCAGGTTTGACAGTGTCTGTAAATAATGGCATATATTCCCTTTTGCTTGTTATTATTTAAAGCCAGCTAGCAGACAGGAGCTATAAAAACAGTTGGCCACGATAACTTTTTCACTTCCAAAAACTTATTGAATATTATTAATACCAAGATTCTAGATTTCAGGGAGCATATACAAAAATAGATTATAGAGGGAACACACACATACACACACTTTAATACCCAATTTTTCAACTTGTTTATTTAAATATGTTTTATTCTTTGATCTGGCACTTATTTTTATCATGAAGGAAATGGACAAATAGGCCATAGACAAAGAAAATTTATTTTTAAATACCATTTTGTTTATGTTGAAATCAACATGTTTAGACTTGGTCTATCATTGTAGAACAGTAAACATGGAAAGGATAAGAGAAACATTCAGTACTTTCTTCATTCACTTTTATTCATTCTTTCAACAAACTTTTGTGCATCTATAACATACTAGTCAATAATAGACATGAACGGATATAATGATGAAAATATATAGCCTCCATTCTCAGAAAATCTGTTAGTATAGAATAGTGCTTCTCAAAGCCTAGCTCATTGTATTATTGTACAAATGAGCTAAGGGTCCTACCAAAATTAGACTTTAGTAGATGTAGGCTGGGGCCTGAGATTCTGCATTTCTAATAAGCTCTTAATATAAGGATCTTGGATGAGCTTCTTCAAGAAAGGTTTTACAGTAGCCAGAAAATAGAAATGCAACATAAGGTTTTATGTTGTTTGGACTTCTTTTGGCCAAATATTAAACATTTGATCACTACCCTAATTAAAGTTCCAATGATTAGTCAGAATATTCATTTAGTTAGTAATTCAAAATTATTCACCAAGACACAGATTATCATATAGACTAGATAGGAACTTAGAATCATTTCTATGTTTTGTTGACTTCAGGGAATATGGCTTCAATCAAATTTTGTAGTTAGTTATTTGGTTTTTTTAATTAAACAATCTTTAAACGCACAACAGTTATCAATATTGCCTTGTAAAATGTAAGAAGATAGTAGTAACTATCCAGAATAATCTTAGGTTTATAACTCCTTATAGAATATATAGAGAACATTGTATGGTTTATTTCCACAGCAAGTTTCTACTACACGTAATGATGGGAAAATCATATAGATTTACCTTTTTGTGTCAATTTTCTACATGAATCTCAAGAAATTACTTCCCATCCAAAAAAAATATGTGGCCCCTGAAAGACTTGGAAAATCACAGAAAAGGAGGGAAAAAGAAAAAAAGAAGATAAATTAGTTGGGTGTTGGTGGCTCTTGTTTATAGTATGAGCTATTCCAAAGGCTGAGACCTTTGAATCACAATTTGAAGCCAGCCTCAGGAGGAAAGTCCATGAAACTTGAAAACTGGAAGTGGAGCTGTGGCCCAAAGTGGTAGAGCTCTAGCCTTGACCAATAAAGTTCTAGGGAGAGTGCCCAAATCCTGAGTTCAAGACTCACAAACAACAACAACAAAAGAATAATCATTTGACCAATATAAATGATATTGATCTACTGATATAGTAGATGTCTTGTTCAATTCCTGAATGCACTTTTCTGAATTTATTGTGAACTTGGTTCATATGCATGGCAATCCTTAACACTGTTCATTACTTGAACACTTCTATATTATATTTCTTACTTTTCACACACACACACACACACACACACACACACACACACACACACACACTTCCGGTTTTCTTTTTAGGAATGCACTTTTAAACTTCCAATCAAGCTCCTAATTTATTTTTTTTATTTGTTTTTGTTTTTTTTTTGCCAGTCCTGGGCTTGAGCTCAGGGCCTGAGCACTGTCCTTGGACTTTCTCAAGGCTAGAGCTCTACCACTTGAGCCTCAGCACCACTTCCGGCTTTTTTCTATATGTGGTACCGAGGAATCGAACCCGGGTCTTCATGCATGCTAGGCAAGCACTTTAACCACTAGGCCAAACTCCCGGCCTGATCAAGCTCCTAATTTATTAGCATGTGTTTAATTCATCTAAAGTTGCTGCTTCAAAGTTATTCTTTGGGAATCACAGTAATCATTATAATGAGTATTTTGCATAATATGAAATTTATCTTCAGGTTTGTGTACAGACTGTGCTGATCATATATGGCCCTACCCACACCATTTTCATCTATTCCTCACTTAGAAGATTAGTGTCTATATATACCTCAGTAGATATGCTGATTTTTGAGCCTGAGACAGAAATCTTTTTGGTCCTCCCACCACTTGTTTGATTCCTTCAACTCTTGGCAGCTCTAATTCTGTCTCTGGAAGCTGCTGGGGAAACCATTTTTTTCAACCTTCTCTGACATGCCTTGAGATAATTCTGGGAAACTTTACTAAGTTGATCTTCTACCCCTCTAGAGCTTTCTATCCTCTGCAGATGTTTTGCTGTTCTTTTCATAACACTAAATATATTTTCAATGAACCAGTGTAGTTTACAGTTGCTGCAGATTTTCTCATGCTAAGATCCCAAACAAGTTTTAACAGCTGCTAAGGAGGTTGGCAGAAAGCCTTGATTGCTAATTCTGTACTAAACTGCTTTCACAATGGGGCTTTCTATAATATTTGATACCATCTTTAAGGCAAATGATGTCTATCTTATGTTGTTACTGCTTGTATCATACTTATTCATAGCTTTAAAAAGATTCCATCTGGGCATCAGTGGTTCATGCTTGTAATCATAACATCTCAGGAGGTTGAGATTTGAAGATTGTGTCTTGAATCCAGCCTGGGCATGAAAAATCATGACTCTTATCTCCATTCAACCTTTGTGTCTCAAGTGGTCGAATACTAAGCCTTTGGAGAATAGAGCTCAGAGACAGCACCGAGGCCCTGTGTTCAAGCCCCAAGACCAGCCCAAAAAATAAAAAAAAAATTAAGATTCCAAGACTCTACTTTCCTAAATCGGCTTAATTTTGTTTAGATCTCCAGAAAAGTTAGGGGTTCAGATGTGCCCAATGTATCCCGAAGGTTATGATGGGAAAATAGCTAAGAGTGTTGAGTAGGTTAAGATGTGTTAATACATAAGTATATTAAATTTGTCGCTTCTGGAAATGTTATCTCCAAATGAACATATGTTGCCTTTATTTTGTTGTAATTTGTAAAGTAAGAAGGGATGTTACTTGGATAACACTGGAGCATATGGATTCAGATGTTTTTAGTGTCTTCGCTAGTATTTGGGGACTGGGGATCTCCTAAGAAGTCTTGTATAAGGCATGCCCAGAATCTTACAAATGAATCCACTCAAGTCTTCTGACAATGTTGAGTTTACTATATGTACAAGAGAGATGCCACGTTGATAGGATAATCATTGAAAAGAGAGATTGAATTACTAGTTCTGTTTCTTTGTGGGGCTGAGATTTGAACCCAAGGTCTGTCACATGCCAGGCAAGGACTCTACCACTTAGTCAAATTCCCAGCTGGAATTATAATTTCTAAAGTCTCACGTAATCTTCAGATGTTGCCAAATTATTACACAGTTAGTTGTTCAAGCAACTCTTCAAACCAATCTTTTAGTGTTTTCACTCATGTTTTTAGCCTTCATGGCAATCTGCTGTTCTGTGGCATATATGATTTATTTTAAAAAATTCTTAAACTAGAAAAAAGACATATAATCTGATATCTGCCAATGCATATTTGACAGTAAAAATTGGAGCATTGTTTTTCAAATATACTCATATTAATGTACATATTGCATGATATGTTAATTGGTGTATGAGAATAAAGTGTTTTACAGCCAAGTTTAAGAAATTCAGGTTAAACAGTTTTTCTTTTAATGCAGATATTCTCAGGACCTTTAATATGCTAATTTGCAGAATGAGTTTCTTAAAGGGATATATTGTTTTATGCTATCACAAGTATAAATATCTCCAGACATCTTTTCTCTAGGGCATCCTTAGCTTGTGGAGCTCTGAGGAATGACTCATAGGAAACACTGAGAGCATGGAGGCAGGCATGAGTAGGTATGTACTAATCTTCTCTCAGTGGTTACTCACAGGCAGGAGCAATGTTAGTGACATGGGTACTTTTGGCTATGCATCTGATTTAGCAGAGGTTATTTGTCAGTTCAACTCCTAGAGTCTCCTCTCATTCAGCAGATCTGACTCCAGTTCTAGGAATATTTTAGCAAGCATCTCAAAATTTATTAGTAGTAGTGCCTATACTGTACTTTGAGAAACATCATAGTGGAAAGTTGTGGGTTATTAATGAGTAATAAAATATTGCATGCTTCCTCTACTTTATAGGTGTTAGACTTAAAATAATCAGAATCATAATCATAATAAGACATAAATATAAAAGAGGACTGTTGTTTTCATATATTTTTATTGTAATCAATAGAAAGGTTACATGATATTTGCCAGATAGATGGTGCATTAATTCCCATACATTGATACCCTTTCACATGTCTTGGTCCCCATTTCCCTCCCACACACCCCCACCCCTCATCTTGTTTTCCCCCGTTCCCTATCCAATTTCAGATAACCAAATACAAATATATGCGATATATCAGGTAACAAAGTGAGATAGCGTAACAATATGAGATAACCAAGGGGTAGCAAAAGTGATGAGAGATAACATAGTACCTTAAGAACAACAATCATTCATTATATGGCTTACGTTTACACCATATTTTAAATGACAAGTTTAACAAACAAGTGTTCAAGGAGGGAATCTCTAATTACAAACACTGGGACTTAGTATTTAGAACTTAATCAAAATTAGGCTGTTTGTATGTCATAGAAACATATTAATTTATGAAATAAAACATTATGTCTATAGAGTCATAGGTTTTTATGTCTATATAGTTATGTTTGTATTTCCATTACCATGTCCATTGCTTTGGGTATGCAGTTATTGAGTCCTCGCTCTTGTACTCTTTGGATTTAATAGCCGTATATTAAGGATATCATGAGCCTTTTGTTCCTTAGGTCTTGACTTGTCTCACTCAACATGATTCGCTCTAGATTCATCCACTTCCCTGCGAATGCCATTATTTTATCTTGTCTGTTGGTTATGCAGAATTCCATTGTGTATATATACCACATTTTCTGTATCCATTCATCTGCAGTAGGGCATCTGGATTGAATCCATCGCCTGGATATTGTGAATAGTGCAGAGATGAACATAGCTGAGCAGGTGTCTTTATAATATCCTGGGTCATGCTGTTCACGATAGATGCCCAGAAGTGGTATGGCGGGATCGTAGGGAAGGTCTATTTTCAGTTCTTTAAGAAACCTCCACACTGCTTTCCAGAGTGGCTGAACTAGTCTACATTCCCACCAGCAGTGTAGTAGGGTTCCTTTTTCTCCACAACCCCGCCAGCAACTGACATTGTCTGAGTTCAAAATCTTGGCCATTCTTGTTGGGGTAAGGTGATATCTTAGGGTTGTTTTTATTTGTATTTCCTTTATGACCATAGATGACGAACATTTTCTCATATGCTTTTCTGCCATTTTAATCTCTTCTTCTGGTAAATCTCTCTTTAGTTCCCTTGCCCATTTAGTGAATGGATTATTGGGTCTGGGGGGGATTAGTTTCTTGAGTTCCTTGTAGATACTAGATATTAAGCATTTGTCAGGTGTATTGTTGAATATCTTTTCCCAGTTGGTTGGCTGTCTCTCTACTTTTGCCACTATGTTTTTATCTGTACAGAAACTTTTTATTTTTAGGTAGTCCCATTTATCGAGTCTCTCTCCAATCTGTTGTGACCATGGGATTCTGTTCAGGAATCTTTTGTCTGTGCCTATGAGTTCCAGTGTCTCTCCTACTTTATCATGTAGCAGTTTCACGGTTTCCGGGCTGACATTGAGGTCTTTGATCCACTTTGAGTTAATGCTTGTGCATGGCGAAAGGATAGGGTCAATTTTTAGTTTTCTGCATGTGGCTGCCCAGTTTTGCCAGCACCATTAATTGAATAGGCTGTGTTTTTCCACAGTACATCTTTGGCTCCTTTGTCAAATACAAGTTGCCTATAGGTATGTGGTTCTATTTCTGGGTCTTTTATTCAGTCCCACTGATCTTCTGGTCTGTTTTTGTTCCAATACCAAGCAGTTTTTGTTATTATGGCTCTATAGTAGAGTTTGAAGTCTGGTATTGTAATACCACCAGCATTGTTCTTTTTGCCTAGAATTGTTTTGGCTATTCTAGGTCTTTTCTTGCTCCATATGAATCTTTGGATCATATCTTCTATTTCCGTAAAGAATGTCTTTGGGATTTTGATGGGGATTGCATTGAATTTGTATATCAATTTTGGCAATATAGCCATTTTTTCTATGTTGGTTCTCCCTAGTCATGAGCATGGGATGTCTTTCCATTTCCTAGTGTCCTCTTTAATTTCTTTCATTAGGCTTTTATAGTTTTCATTGAATAATCCTTTACATCTTTGGTTAAGTATATTCCTAAGTATTTTATTCTTTTGGGGGCTATGCGAATGGGATCATTTTCTTGATTTGGCCTTCTGTTTGTGTATTGTTGGTGTACAAGAAGGCTACTGACTTCTGAAGATTGATTTTGTATCCTGCCACTTTGATAAAGTGATTTATTAATTCTAGAAGTTTGGGAGTGGAGTTTGTTGGGTCACTCAAATAGAGGATCATGTCGTCTGCGAATAGGGATAGTTTAATTTCTTCTTTCCCTATGAGGATCCCTTTGATGTCCTTTTCTTGCCTTATTGCTCTGGCTAAGTGTTCCAGCACTATACTGAAGAGAAGTGGAGAGAGTGGGCATCCCTGTCTAGTTCCTGATTTTAAGGTGAATGGTTCCACTCTTTCACCATTTAGTATAATACTGGCTGTAGGTTTTTCATATATGGCTTTCACTATTTTGAGGAATGTACCTCTTATTCCTATTTTTTCTAGTGCTTTCAACATGAATGGATGTTGTATTTTGTCAAATGCCTTCTCTGTGTACAGAGAAATTATCATATGATTCTTATCCTAAGCTCTATTGATGTGATGTATTACATTGATTGATTTACGAATGTTAAACCAGCCTTGCATTTGTGGGATGAAGTCCACTTGATCATAATGTATGATTTTTTAAATGTGTTTCTGGATTCTGTTGGCTAATATTTTATTGAGGAATTTTGCGTTTGTGTTCATTAGAGAGATAGGTCTGTAGTTTTCTTTTTTTGTTGGTTCTTTCCCTGGTTTGAGGATGAGAGTAATATTAGCTTCATAAAATGAGTTTGGTACTTCTCCTTCTGTTTCTATTTCTTGGAAGAGTTTCAGGAGTATAGGTGTTATTTCATCTTTAAACGTCTTGTAGAATTCCGCAGTGAATCCATCTGGACCTGGTGTTTTTTTGGTTGGCATTTTCCTGATTGCTTCCACAATTTCGTTGTAATAAATTGGTCTGTTCAGTTTGTTTACCTCATCGTTTTTCAGTGTGGGTAGCCTATATTTATTTAAGAAATCATGCATTGCTACTAGATTTTCTAAAAGAGGACTGTTTTAAGGGACCAGTGAGAAGTGGGAGGGCAAAAGAGAGGGTAATGAGAGATGTTGAATTATAATGCATATGTGTATGAAAATAGCATAATAAAATTATGAAAATGATTAATGAAATTAATCAAACTTACTTTTAAAAGCAGGCTGGGGAGGTGAAAGCAATTCATAGATGATGCGAACTTGGTCAAAATATATTTTATGCAAGTTTGAAAATACAATAAAATCCTTTTGTACAATTAACTTATGTTAATAAATATTTCTGAAAACTAAAAATGATAAAATGTGAGTAGTATAATTTTGTATGCATGAGCTTAATCACACTGACATATGTTGAAACTGGTATACCATAAATTATTGGTGAAAGAAAAATTAGGCATGCGTAAAACTTTACATTCGGTCATGCACTACTTACCTTTAATTATACTTACCTTTAATTTTGCTCACTTTTATCTTTAAGTCATATACTTCTTAACTTTTATACTCATGTGCTGACCATGCACTTGTTGACTCAGTGTCGCCGTAAATTTGCACTTAGGTGGAGGCAAAGGAAAGGTTCTTTCCTCTAGGCAGTCTCCATTGCATATGCTCTTCTGGAATTGACTGTAGTTCTCTGAACTTAGGTTCTTTTGTGTCTCAGGCTATATTACCCCTGCCCTAAATGTCCATTTTTCAGTTCCTTTGCCTTGTTAAACTGTTCTCTGTTGAAGGCAAACAGGTAAGCATGGTTTGGAATGTGAAAAAAAAAACATTTAGAAACTAACATGTTTAATGATTGAGGCTGATAAACTTTGCAAATGTGCAGCTACTAGGGGCAAGAATGCATTTGCTAGTCTGAAACAGGTAAGATGGGGTAAAGTTCCCAGGAAGGTTTGGTAAAATCTTGTGACCCAGCAAGCTACAGAAATATAACATCATTATGAAGAAGGGATCAGTAGGAAAAAGGAAGAAGCTGAAATTTTACCTATTGTGTAAGAGACTTTCTTTCACTTGTTTGATTTTTCCTGGTAGGGAATAGTTTCATTGCTTCCTTAGCTTTATTATCAAAATAGGTGAGTCTCATCATCTGCAGTTGAACCTTCAGTAATAATGATTACTTGTTACAGACTGAATGAGAAAGTGTTTGCTGCAAGCTAGTTTTACACCTTTGGATATCAATCAATATGCTTACTTTTAATCACTGCAAATAAAAACACACAATGACCCAATCATATTTACTTCCTTTAAATCCCCAGCTAAGGGAAATGACATTCTTTGCCATCACTCTAATTCACACTAATGCCTCACATTGTTCATAATGCTAAGTAACTTCTATGTTAGACATATATTGTTAGATAGATTATGATAGTAATGTTTGATAATGGAAAATTCTAAGTGTTTATAGAATTTAGACTTTCCTCCTTTCTAGTATGAAACTTGTTTCCAGGGGAAGAGGTTGGGGGTAGAAGGAAGGATATTACATTCAGTTATGATTCATGAATGTCAGGACTTAAGTGTTGTAGGACTCTGTAAGAGTGGAAGAAATAATGGAAACAGGAAGCCAGGCTGCTATAAGGACATACATAACAAGTAATTAATTGGCTACAGACATGAGGGAAACTACAGAGAAACTTAGAAAATACTATTGTACATGAAATGTATTAACGCTAATATTGTGAACAGCTGGATAGCTGGATGTTTGATAACGAAGCAAGTCATTTTAATTTGATCTAAGCTTCAGCTTTTAATTGAATTTATAAGAACATGGGGAAAACTAACAGGAAGCTTCTGGCAATTCAAAAACAATATTTTTGCTTAGAGTCTAAGCATCTCTCTAAATTTTGAAAATCATGCTCCAGATAAAGACGGTACAAAGAAAAATCATGTTGTAATACCACAGACAATAGATTTAAGCCTTTTTTAATTCAGATAAATACAAATTGGCATTGTCAGAGTGATTATTTTTTTAGTATAATCATGTCTTATAGTGACTAACAGGACAGCTCTAATTGTTAGCTGGTCGTTTAAATCACTTATATGATTTTTACTTCTGTGAAAAGTCCAAAGTACCAGGTAGACTCATTTTTTCAAAGACCTTGAAAATAAAGCAGTGTGCTTTGGCCAGAGATGAATCTTCTTGGTTAATAGTTTCCAGAAGAGCAAGAAAAGAAGCTTTTTTTAAAAATATAAATGGACCCTGTGTCTTTTGACTAGTTCTGACCAAGACTTATATGTTCAAAATTGCTGCCTCCTATACAAAATATAAAGGATCATCAGTTTTGTTTTCCTGAAAAGGCTACCCTGAGCAATCACATTTGTATCCCACTAACCTCAATGTATAATCTAACCTGCCATTGTTTGCATCTTCAGGTGAAGTGCTTTATCATCTTCTTCCATCATTCTCTAGAACAATGTAAGGCAGACCAGCTATTTGGTGGTGGATGATATGAATCATATTCAGAGAAGGAGGTGCCTCAAAATGAACTGCAGTTTTTCTTCAGCCTGCAGAAGTGATGGATTCCTTCTGCTCATCTTTTTTCTTATAAAAGAACAGATTCAGTTGTTTGCATCCAGCTTCCAAATCACATCAAGCTGAAAGTTTACTTTTTGAACTCTGGAACCAGATTATCTACGATAAACGACAGTTCAGATGCTAATCTACTTAAGGACTTTCCCCTAATTACTTTTTGCTCAGTTTTCTCTTTTTATTTCTGTTCTCTGGCATTTTATATGCAACTTAGACATTGCTGCATGACTTAGTTTTATTTAGTCAATTCTGTTTTTCATTCATATGAGCTATTCTACATAATAAACTGTGAAGAATGAGAATCTTATGATTTACATCTTCCTTATATCTGGAAACTGTTCTTTAACCCTATGTATTTAAGACATCCTTTTTGTTCCCACTTGTCCTGGGGCTTAAACTCAGAGTCTGGACACTGTTCTTGGGTTTTCATAAGGCTATCACTCTCCCACTTGAGCCACAGCACCACTTCTGGCTTTTTCTGTGTATATGGAATTGAACCTAGGGCTTTGTGCATGCTAGGCAAGCCAAGCTACCACTAGGCCATGTTCCTGGCTCCAACCCTATGTATTCAAAGGAAACAGAGTAACATACTTATAATGTAATGGGTAACTCTGATATTGGTAAAAGACACTTGAAAATCTAATGATTAACATAAATTTAAAGTATAGAACTCCTCTTTAGCTAGCTTTCCTTGGTAGAGATATTTTTTGGAGCTCTATTGTTTGTGTATAGATACTTTTACTTTTTAAATCATAGGTAGGAATTGGTGGATTGATACATGAAGATAAGCATTCACTTCAAAAGATCTTGGAAAACGAAGCAATGAAAGATTTAAAGCTTAAAAATACTGTATTTTAAAATAGTTGTCTAATGTGTGATAAAGAATCAATACCTATTTTCTGAATTATCTGATTATCTGAATTTTTCAGATAATCAATGAAGAAGTCTGTTGATTCAAGTGGGGGCGCTATAACTTTTGTTCACTATGATTGTTAGTAGACAGGAGAAAGAAACCCACAGCTACTATGTAATACCAGGAACACTAAAAAAATTGTAAAGATGTAGCATGCTTCTGGTTAGGTATAAATAATTCACGCCCTACAATCAATGTATTTTGAATCTCATCACTAGCTTATATTACTATTAAACAGTTATTCATCTGTTTCCTTTACCTCTTTCATGGTTTTTGGAAATTTCCACTTAACTGAATAACAATATTTAACAAAATATAATGAGAAAGGAATTTGGGGTATATATAAAGTAATTACATTAGGATGAAAATCCAAACAAGTTGCTATTATATAGTATCAGTCTATGTGTACATATGCTTACTTGCCCATGTAGAGCTGATTTGAATTGTGAAAGTGGCTTTTTCAACAGAGTTTGTTTAACTACCTTATTTACATCAGTCTGTAGTACTATGTTGGGTGGACTAATTGGAAACTCTGTACAAAGAATTTGCTGCTGTTCACTGTTACTATAGATACTGGTTCTACAGAACGTGGACTCTGTGGGGCATGTCATATTTTCAATCTATTTAATCAGTAACTGAACAATGTGTGGGAAAAATGGTCTTTAGAACCAATGCAGCAATATTGGTAAACTAAATGTTTCTGAGAGCGTATATTTGTGACTTCACTCTCATGGACTCTATTTTTTCAAGGTAGACAGAAAAACAACTCCGTGAATATTTCACGTGGAATGGCTGAGGAGAATAATAATGATTAACTAGCTGATTAATCACAGCCTCAGTGTCTTTTCTGAAATACATTATTAGGGAAATGGCCTTTTAAAAGATCAGATTACTAGCCAGGATAAATGGTCCACTCCTACAATCCTCTTTATTCAGGAGGCTGTGATTTGAAAATTGTTGTTGAAAGCCTGGGCAATAAAGTCTGTGAGACTCATCTTCAGTTGGCTACCAAAAAAGCTAGAAATGGAGCTGTGACTCAAGTGATAGAATGCTAGCCTTAAGCAAAAAAGCTCAGGGATAGCATCCAGGTTTAGAGTTCAAGCCCCAGGATCAAAACACTCACAAAAAATGTGTGGATTAAAAACTTGTTTGGAACTCATCAACTTAGATTGAGACATTTTTTCCTGGAAGTGTTATTTATTTATTTTTCGTTTTGTTTTTATTTCATATATTTTTATTGTAATTAATAGAAGGGTTACATTATATTCACCAGACAGATGGTGCATTACTTCACAAACATTGATACCTTTTCTCATGTCTTGGTCCCCATGTCCCTCCCCACCCACCCCTCATCTTGTTTTCCCCCCTTCCCTATCCTATTTCAAATAACCAAACAAGCATATGTACAATATATCCGATAAAACAGTGAAATACTATAACAATAGATTGAGACTTTTTAGAACATTTTGTCTTGTATGTCTCAGCCCTGTCTGAACTCAAGTGTAAGCAAAATTAAGGACTGCCACTGCAGTTCACTGATGTGTCATTCTATTCCTCACAGTCTGTGACTGAAATCCTGAGGAAATAAGGATGAAAGGAAAATTTGGGTTCATGGTTTCAGAGATTTAATCCATTGAACGTATAGTTTTACTATTTTTTGGCGATGACAAAGTTGAGACTTCATCAGTTCAATATGTCATCAGGAAACAGAAATCATTGCAGATGGTTCAAATAAAAATACTGAAAGAAGGATTGCTTATTGTATTTTGGGAGATGGTAAGGTAATAAACAATATACTAAAGTTTGGCCAGAAAGATAAGAAAAGAGTAATTTATTAAAGTCTAGTGAGAGCTGGATCCAGCAAGGAGTGTTTCTATGAGAAAAGATGTAGCCTTGAGGAGCTCAACTGCTGACACAGAGAGAAATGGCACTGGAAGTTAGGAGGAGCAGAAGAAGAAATGATTAACTCTTCTTTCTTTCTCTTATGTTGTTGGTTGTGGAGCTTGAACTCTGGGCCTGTGTGCTGTCCCTGAGCTTTCATCTAAAGGCTACTGCCCTACCTCTGGAGCCAAGGGCCACTTCTGGTTTTCTGGAGATGAATCTCATGTTTTTTAGTACCTTGACTGGCCTTGAACCATGAGCCTCAGGTCTCAGTCACCTGTGTAGCTAGCATTACAGGTGTGAGCCACTGAGCCCAGCTTAAACTCTTCTTTCTTTATGCCAGTCTCAGAAAAAAAACACTTCCAATGTTAGGGGACCTTCTACCAAACAGAGTCTAGGAACCCCAGTACTTAGGGGCTGAAATATGGTGCCTAGAGAAGTGTAGAATGAATCTTGTGAGAGATACAGAATAAAACACACAAGTGTATTGTTTGGCATATGTCAATAACTTTCCTGTCTAGAATACCACCTAGCATACATTGAAACTATAACGTTAAACATTCTAGGAAGGACGTGCTCTACCACTGAGATATGTCCCTTGTTCAATAGACACTTTCAAATAAAATTATCAATGGTAGTTGAGAGTTTAGGCAAGGAACTATGGCATTGATATAGAACATTATCATATAGGAGGACCTTGAATATTACAGTGGGGAGATGGTAATTGTTCAAGGCTTGCGTTTAAGGAAATTCACAGATAGCTACCCTAGAAAGATACAGTCCAAGTCTTTTGTTTATTATTTCAATCTAGTAGTGTTAATTTCCACTTTATATGCTATTTCTCAATATTCAAAGGTGTTTGGAATTTTCTAGTAGGAAGTTTGTGAAACTACATGGTTATATTTCTCAGGGTGCAAGGTATTAAAGGATTGCTTTATTATTACACAACATAAGTGAAAAGGATTTCATGATATTACTGATTAATTAACTTAATTCCCTTCTTGATTACAAGGATTCTTGAGGATGAACAGCATACACAGGGGACATGGGTTTATCTATGATATCAACTCTAAGTCAGCTATGTGCCTACAATTGTTCCATTTTGCCTTATTGTAAAAAAAAACTTTCTGGCACTGATTTGGGTGATGAAGTAGAGGACAGTGTCAGGAAAGATCAGATGTTAAAGGAGATGATGACTTTTGTTTGCACACACTGAGTCTGAGGTAGCTATTAGTTACTCAAGGAGAAATAGCTTACCAGTATCCCAACTACTGGTAGATATATATATATATATATGTCATGAGATAAGACTAAAAATTATTAGCACAGAGGTATGTACTACTTGAAATCTGCTTGTGTCTACTTTCTTCACCACCTCTGGGAAAATCAGAATCTAGCATGTTGTAGATTTGGATGCCTTCAACCAATGTCTGAGTTTGATGTGATGGGTTCCTCAAGCTGGAGAGTATGGGGCACCAAGTGACTGGAGAAGCAATAATCAAAAGATGAAAAGAAATACTAAGAGAGTCAGCTAATCTGAAGTTGAAAGATTTATATTGAAATGATGAAGCACAGAGAGAATGTGGGTCAGAAATAAATATTTTTTGCCAGCCTTGGGCTTGAGCTCAGGGCCTGAGCACTGTCCTTGGACTTTCTCAAGGCTAGAGCTCTACCACTTGAGCCTCAGCACCACTCTGGCTTTTTTGTATGTATGTGGTACGGAGGAATCGAACCTGTGCCTTTGTGCATGCTAGGCAAGCACTCTACCACTAGGCCAATTTCACGGCCCAGAAATAAATAATTGTGACAAACTACAAGCACAATTTAAAATGTCATGGTATAGGTGACGAAATGTGCTGTGGGCAAATTCCATCCATGTGTGCTGAAGCATACCCAAAGGGATCTTTCATAGGTCATCTGCCACTAGAGTGGATAGTCAGAGGGGGCTGAAAAAGGAAGGATGCAGAGATTTACTGGAACAATGGAGACTGAATAATGTAATACAAGTTATGGTGAGATATTCTGCCACACCATAGCTGAGAAGTGAAGTTAAAAATAGAACCCACAATTCTAGATTTTATTTCAAGGAGCTCACCTTTAAAGGGTAGCAAGGTATTGGTAAGCAGAGGAGCATTCAGGTTTGAGGGAGGATTTTTAAGAGAAAGGACTGTACAGCATCTGTGCAGCCTCTGAGAAATATCTTGAAAATCAAAGAGAAAGAGCAGCCTGAGGGGTGAGATACAGAAAGAGGGAATACCAAATAGGGAATGTAGGAAGCATGGTCATAAACATGGTAGATGTTTTTGTGTGAAAGCTGAAGGTAAGTGAAAGTTCTTTTTACAGAGGCTATATTAAAGATCTTTTAATATAGTATAATAATTGTGTTTTGGGTATTGAAATAGGAAGTTAAGAAAAATGATATTTCAGTTCATCCCAAATGAAAAGACAAAAACGAGATAACAGCGTTTGGTGGTTGTGGTGGTGATATTTGGATTGCTTTTGAGAAAGGTGGCAAAAGTTAGGAAGGGAGAATCAAGAAAATTGGAAGGGTTTTTATTCATCTCCTGCACACTTCAGACTTTGCTGTTTCAAGCAGGAAAACCATTTCTACAAATGAAGTTTTGTTTGGCCAATATCTAGTATAAGTAAATCTGATACAAGTTCAATGGTTCAGTTGGAAGCGGCAGAGATAAATGATGAGTGAGTTGCAAATATTGGGTATCCTTGTTCCTCACTTATCAAAATTTCTCATGGCTCATTACAATTCTAGAACCATTGCTGCGAAATTCTTAGTGTTCTTCCAAAGAGATTCAAGATCACCAACATCCAGGTTTGATCCCAAGCACCACAAATATTGACTAAAATTATGATAACCCTCCCCAGTCTATTAATGTCATTTTGTTGATGAAGAAAGAAACCCAGAGAAATAAAATGACTGGTACATTGTATTCAGAACTAAAATCCACCTCTCTCCTAATTCCTAGGCAGAAGATTCTTTTTTGCATTATATTGCCCTATTTTTGTGAACTTAAAATTAATTGCTTTCTATAACATTCCCAAGAATCATAGAGCTTTCTAACATTTACCCGAAACAATTCCTTTCTGCACTTCACTTTTATTATTTGTTAAAAGATATTAGAATTTTTTCTTTTTCCAAAAACTCTTACTTTACATTAAATATGATGTGTTGTGTTTATAGATCCTTGGAAGCAAGTGAGTCCTTTGTAGGGGATATTTCATATCCAAACCAGAATAGAGAGTTGAGAAGAAACCTCCAAGTAGCTTTAGCATTACCCAAATTTTAGTGCACTGTTTTTTTTAAAGTATGATCCCAATGACAACATCAATATGAAATTGTGATAAGAATGCACATTTTGGAGTCCCATCTAAACCTAGTCATAAACTTTAGAGGTTGGTCTTGGGGTCAATGTTGTAAGAAGCTTTCTCAGCTGATTCTAATTACTTTGAAGTTTGGTAAGTATTGCTGTAAGATTTTCATAATAACTTGTACATAAGCTTCTGCTCTTTCATTCTTTTTGTGTGTATTTCTGTCTCCCTCTCTGTCTCTATCTCTCTCGGTGTCTTTGTCTCTGTCTCTATCTCTCTGTCTCTGTCTCTCTCTCTGTCTCTCTCTGTCTCTGTCTCTGTCTCTCTCTGTCTCTCTGTCTCTCTGTCTCTCTCTCTCTCTCTCTCTCTCTCTCTCTCTCTCTCTCTCTCTTTGTGTCTTATCCTCTCTTTCTCATTACAAAATAAAAATAAAATGAATTCATGTTAGCTGTGGCCAACCAGACATAAAGAATTATAGGAATATTATGGCAATATCTTTTGCAGGCTATTTAGTCACAAGAGCAAGTGATAGAAAAAGAGAAAGAAGAGTGGAATGACAAAATAACTTAGGAAGAAGTAAAGATGTGGTAAGAAAGGACCATTTCTACATTATTTTATAGTAAAAGTATGGTTGAAACATATAAAATACCCTTCATAGTATATGGATATTATTGTATCATTTTTATTTTTGTGTTGTGTATGTGTATATTTGTTTGTGTGCCCATGCTCCCATGATGATACTTTGTTTTGAAAGGTTAACATGCCCCACCAGTGGAGATAATTATTCCCCTTCTCTACTTACCCCTGCTTCTGAATAATTCAGCCCCAGCAGGGAGTAACTTACTCTCACCAGGGATGCAACTACTCTTATTTAAATAGATCATACTGCCTTGGCCAGGCATTCCAAAATGAAATGAATCTGTATTGTTACTACTTTGACTCCTTTCTCATAGCTGCAGTTTCCTTTACAAGCTATCTCTTTTCCCTGCTGCTAGCATCACCTATCATCATATTGAAAATGAACACAAAACGGGGTAAAAAGCATATTCCTTATATATTTTGAAAGAAGCCAGTTATTAAGTGACCATTTCCTCAAAAACGACTTACTAGTGTTAACTGCAAAAGGGTAGTCTACTATGAAAGGTACCATAGAGTGTAACCATTAAAGATGTCATTGATGTACACAGAGGAATTTAACTTGCCAACTGCCTGGGGGCAGTCAGGGAGAAATCTCTTGAAAGAAATTAATTGTACAACATGTGTACCTTAGGGAAACACCTCTAGCATACAGGAAAGAGTAGCAAATAAGTTTTATTCATCTTAAGGATGTGTCATTTGGGGCCATGGAGATATTAGAGCAATACTTTATCCCGTTTGCCAGATTTCTATAAAAGGAAACTAAATGACATCTCTTGTCATCACTGCTGTTGAAGTTGTGCTACTGTAATAGATTTTTGAACAGTCTTCCTACTTTTACATGGCAATTCTCCAATTCTTCCATGTACTTTGGGAAAGTACAATTTTGAATGTATCATTGGTCTATGTATTAGTCAGGGTTTTCAGAGAGACTGGAATATTAGTATAAATACTTTTATATACAGTAGGAAATTTTGGATGTTAGCTCATAAGTTATGGTGACTGAAAAGTCTCACACTACGTTGTCTGCAAGCTGGAGAACCCAGAATGCTGGTAGTATGGTACAGTCAAATGTGAAGGATTTAGATCTAGAGAAGATGGTTACACAATTTCTGTTTAAGGTCAAATATTTGAGATCTTGGAAGTATAATTGTTGGTATAAGAATTCAAAGAACTTCTGATGCATAACGGAATAAATGAGCATGTACCAGGTCTCAGGAGAGATAATCATTTGGCCTTCTTCATGTGTTCCACTAGGCGATTGGTTACTACCCACACACATGGAAGCAGGTCATTCCTGCCCAATTAGTTCACCTTTACCCGCTAATTTCTCTTTCTTTTAATGTTTTAGAGATTAAAAAGGTATTGTTATTATATAGGTGATATATGGGGGCGTTATAGTTACATAAGTGGGATTAGAGATTTTGATAAAGCACAATTCTCAAACTGAAGCTCTACAAAAGATGATTGTGACTATCAAGCAATGGACGGTTTAGTGGAGAACGAGGCTATGAGAATTCATATGTTAGGCTCAAGATGGAAGACCCATTAGGACTAATATTGTAACCAGTCTAAAGGTGAAATAATTTCAGGAGATGGGAAGAATATAAATATACCTTACTCTCTTTCAGCTTTTCTTCCGTGTAAGAAACACATTTACTCTTCCTGTTTGCTTCTTCTTTGAGAGCTTCGCACAGTAGCTACAGTCATATTTTTGCTTTGGATTTGAATGCTAATCGGGTTATGTTCTGTCATTTAAGACTTGAAAGGGATCATGTGCTAATTTCTTTTGGAAACCTCTAAACAGAAGTACCAAATTAATGCTCTTTTGAGTTTTAAGGCATTATTTATTCTACTGAAGTTGATATAAAAATACCACCACAATTAATAAAGCTAGTGTGTTTAATTTCCCCAAAAGCTCTCATATTAAATGTGTTGGTGCCCAGCTTTTATTGTTTTAGGAGATGTTGGAACCTTTAAGAGGGAGAGCTTAGTAGGTGGTCTTCCATTATCATGGTAAGCCTTTGAAGTCAATTGTGGAATGCTGGTCTTTTCTTCTTTCTTATCTTATATTCTTGGCAAAAGATAAATGATTTAGCTCTAGCATGAGCTCCTTAATACAGTGTGAACACAGGCCTAAAGCCATCAGCCTCAGAATGAAATCCACAATCCACAAGTAAACATTTTTTCTTTGTAAGTTGATTAGTCTCAAATATTTATTATAGTAACAGACGAAGCTAACACAAGTGTCTGCACACTGTATCTTGGTCTTTACATCAGAAAATTAGAAAGCAGAACCTTCTATATGCCTCATGTTTTTGTGTGCTGTCCTGTTATTGTGCTGTTGGACTGTTTCATTATTTCTTTCTTTTTTCATGTATTTTATTGTAATTAAGAAGGGTCACATTATACTCAACAGATAGAAGGTGCATTATTTCACAAACATTGATATCCTTTCTCTTGTCTTCGTCCCTATTTCCCTCCCCCCACCCCTGCCCCTCATCTTGTTCCCCCCGACACTTTTCTTTCACTATTTAAAATGTGTGCTGGTACTCATGTTTGACCTCAGGGTCTGACTACTGTCCTTGAACATTTTTTGCTCAAAGCTAGTGCTCTACCACTTGAGTCACAAAGCTACTTCCAGCTTTTTGATGGTTAATTGGAAATAAGAATCACATGGGCTTTCTTCTCAGGTTGGCTTCAAACTTTGATCCTAAAATCCTCCTGAGTAGGTAGAATTGCAGGCATGAGCTAACATGGCTTGTCTTTTACTTTAGTCTTTTTAAAATTTCTTTACATTTTCTTATTCTGTTACATGGTATTTATTTTTGTTGATTGCCAAAAATTCTTTTTTTGAATGTAGAAAAATAAAAATACACAGATGTACAATAAAGACAGTAAAGTCACACTCTTCAGAGGCTTGCTTTACTGAGTAAATCAAAGTTCTTCTTGTAGAGTTTTGTTTTACACTACAATAGAATGCACTCCTATGTTCCATCAGATTAACTTACCTTTCTTTTTTTTCTTTTTTGTTATGTTTGTTTATTTTTTATTTATTTTTTCATATATTTTTATTGTAATTAATAGAATGGTTACATGATATTTGCCAGATAGATGGTACATTAATTTCCATACATTGATACCCTTTCACATGTCTTGGTCCTCATTTCCCTCCCCCCACCCCTATCCCTCATCTTGTTTTCCCCCGTTCCCTATCCAATTTCAAATAACCAAATATAAATATATCCGATATATCAGGTAATAAAGTGAGATACTGTAACAATATGAGATAACCAAGGGACAGCAAAAGAGATGAGAGATAACATAGTACCTTAAGAACAACAATCATTCATTATATGGCTTTTGTTTCTATATCCTGGAGGTCTTTTCAATTAGCTTCCTACTATATGGCCTTATGAATCAAGGATTTGCTCTACTGCAGATCTCTGCTAGTAGAGCCCAAGGTTTCTACTGATTATGACAAATGAGGGAAACCATTGAGCCTAAGTTCCTTTGAGTCTGGCTTACTTCACTTAATACGATTTTTTCTAAGTCTTTACATTTCCTAACAAATGGGGCAATGTCACCTTTCTTTCTCCAGAACTTCCCTCAATTTTTTCCTCTTTTTGTCTGTATGCATGCTGTAACCCATACTACATCCATTTCTTCTCTTATCTGTGCCTGCTGAAATATGTTCTACTCCTTTAAAAGGTCCATTGCTACTTTTTCCTGAATTTCTCCCTGTTGTAGTTACCATTTATGATTTGTATTATTGCCCTTATCATAACCTGCCTTGCTACAGTGATTGCTGTATTTCCCTTACGTCACTACCTCCTCCATACCCTGAAAATGACAAACTTCTTGAGTTCAAGATCATGTTTTATTCCTCAATGCATCCTCTCTACTATAATAAATATATATATATACATATATATATATATCTGCTATAGGTGCTCCACAAGTAATTGCTGAACAAATGCTAATGAATTAAAACAATAAAAGGCACTATATTTCTGGTTAAATAAGAGATTTCATGTTTTAGCATTTGGATACATGTGCACAGGCACACATAACAACTCAATATGAGGCCAGCCTGGAAAACATGGTGTGTTTAAGACCAGACTTGGCTACATAAAAAGGCTCTGTTTCAAACAAACAGGAAACGAATGAACAAATAATAAACAATTGGATATTTTGTGGTGAAAGGTCTAAAGAACACTAAAGATGTAAGTAAACATCCATGGAAGAATGTATGTACACAGTAATTTAGTGAAACTGTTGTATCATAAATCAGATACAAAGTCAGTCACAAGAAAAGAGAAGCCAGAGGTTTAATTTGTAGTCTTCATTGGAATGCTAGAGGACTGCAGTGGTCTGCAGGCAGCCAATGGTCACAAAGACCTGCAGCCAGAAAATATACTTAACACTGTTAGAAACTGAGCCATCAGGATTAGAGAGGAAAGACAGAACAAAAAATAATACCAATAGATCAGTTCAGTGTTATGTCATATAGACTGGAGGACCAGGAGAAAGGAGACAGGACAAGTGCAGACAGGAGACATGTGGTATGGTGTAATGACACTTGAGCTGATCCAGGTTTAAATAGTGTGAGGGTCAGGGGGCAGAGTGCCAGGAAACTCCAGTCCCAGACACTGGACTAACAGGTGTAGTAACCTATCATCTGACTCCCAGTCCCTGCTTCCAGTGATTCAGGCAGGTCCATCACCTGGGAGGTGGGGACTTCACCTTCCCCCACCATGAAGACAAGATGCCAAAGCCTACCATCCACCACGTGGCCAAGATGGCTTTTCTAGAACCCATCCCCTCACTTCAAAACTAACCTCAAGACAGAAGATAAGGACACAATTGTTTATTCACAGAAGAATTGGAAGATCTGGATCATGTGCCACATGAGGTCTGAAAATCATTTGTGTATCAGTCAAGACAGCTCTCTACATGTACTGATAACTTTGCATGGCTCTCAGATTATACATACCCAAATGGCCTTTGGCAGAAAAAAGCTTCCTCACCCTGGATGGTATCCTCACTGACATGATCGTGTCCTATTGAAATGTTTAAACTATTTGAGAAGTCACCAGACACCCTAAATCAGTTTGAGGAATTTGATAATATGTACTTAGAGAAAGAGAACAGGATACAGATGCCAAAAATAGATCTGATGAGCTAATGCAATAGAATTCCCACTATGAAAAAATCAGGAAGCCAGAATTCATTGAGCTGAAAAGCCATAACAGGAAAGCCAAAAGACAATGATAATGCTTCATTCTTATAGTGGATACTGTTATATAAACATAGGACAGTGGTAACAGTTATAAGTGATGCTTCTTCTTCTCTTTCCTCTTAATTTTTATATGACATGTTGCCTTTTAAATAGGCACTTCTAGAAATGCATTGTTTTGAGTCAATTTCATATATATATGTATGTATATATGTATATATGTATATATATATATATATATATATATATATATATATATATATATATATAGCCAGTCCTGGGCTTGAGCTCAGGGCCTGAGCACTGTCCTTGGACTTTCTCAAGGCTAGAACTCTACCACTTGAGCCTCAGCACCACTTCCGGCTTTTTTCTACTTTTGTGGTACCAAGGAATCGAACCGGAGTCTTCGTGCATGCTAGGCAAGCACTTTAACCACCAAGGCAAACTCCTGGCCCTCAGTTTCTTATATTTAACAATTAGGCAAGAGGAAAAAACAAGAAAATGAAAGAAAATAATCAGGTTCAGGAGGAAAAAGCAGTAAAGGAAAAACACAATTTTCTAAGAAATTAGAAATTTTTGTTTAGACTTGAAAAAAATGGCATTAATCATAATACTACTGACATATGGTTCACTCTATGACCCTCAGAACCCAACAGTATGAATAATCCAGTTTACCAAAATCTAAGACTTTTATGTTAAAGTCATTCTTTTTCCCCTTAGGCATTGTGTAGCTGCTTTGCTGTACAACAATAGAAATAGGTTTCCTTGCATTTTTTTTCCATTTTTCCCCTGCTCTTCTCTTTTTTGATTCAAGAGCAAGATTTAGAATTTAAAATTTCACATCAAATAAAGTGGGACAGCAGTACTTAGGAATTTTTTTTCTGTTTTTATTCATGCATGGCCTGGGTTATAGAACAATGCTAGCTTTGAAATCTTCAAAAAATTTTTTACTTTTTGTTAGGTTTGTGCAACAGCACAAGCATCTTTTACATAGTCTCATAAGGATATTTGATTTTACTTTTTAATATGACCCCTATTATTAATAATCCAAGCAGTAAAATGCATGGAATGAAATTTCTTTTTTTACATGAGATTGATCACTTTTGTATTCTAAAGAATAACCTGGCAATGCATTATATTTTTGCAATCCTGTCCTGTTTCATGTAGGTATCCTGATTCTGTGTTAATTGTTTTTTTTCCATATTAAAATCCCTTAAACAACTGACTAGGTAATCTCCCTTGCTTAGCGTTTCATTAATCTGATCATGTTACACATTACTATTGGGTATATCTTCAAATTCACCAAAGGTTTAATATAATTAGCTTTCTCAGACACCTTCAGAATCTCCCCACCATTTTCTCACTGGTCAATGATTCTCCAGCATTCTAGGCCCCCCAAGATTTCGTTCCAATTCATCATTTAGTGTACCTGTCAGCTACACAGACACACACACAGACACAGACACAGACACACACACATACACATACACTCACACACACACACACTCACACACACACCTTATTCCCCCTCTCCCAAGCTATCCTTTCTTTACATTATTTATTTCCTTTGCTCTTCCAGTACCCTCTACCTGCATCATCCAACTTTTCATTTTTACCTGTGTTTAGAGGCAGAAATTTTACCTATATTTGGAGGCCAAATTCCATGATTCACAGTCTTACTTATCCCATTTATTACAGGTTTTATCTTTTTCCCCCTTGTGTTATCATAACTCCTGAATTTCAGGAATCCAACTTATGAATCCCACAGTAGTTTAGTAGATTTATTTTACACTTTAAGAGCTACTAATCCTTTGCTATATAATGGGCACGAACTATAATATCTGCTTCTGGATCTTGGAACCTTTCTCTCTTAGTTGTATATTAATGTCCTCACTATTCTAGCATCATAGCAATCTTCCTTTCTAGAAACTAGGGGAATGGCTGACTAGTAGACAATGGTGTTGACGGAATGTTATTTATGAAAATAACATCAAATATGTTGATGGAAAACAACCTTTGGAACTGGAAGATTGATCTCAGAATCAATATTTAAAGTTGCCATAGTACAGCAAGACAGTTGTTCTTTCAGATATTTGCAGGAATGACTGAGACATCAATTTTAGCCTGTAGAATATGTGACTCTGCATGAAACAAATCCTTAGACACATCAATACAACCACACTGGCAGACATGAGATAAGAGTCTCCTTAGCTTTAAGAAAAATTTGCATAACTCCCAGAACTCAAGGCATAGGTGCCAACTGTACTCAAAATAATCTTTACAATTGTCTGAGGGTTTAGCTATCTCCCACTGATAAAGGGTATTATTTAACATTTCTTGACTCCTCATTTAAAAGCAAATGTCCTGGCTACTTGTATAAAGGATTGGGAGCTCCCCTCCCTGTTTATTTGGTGAGTTAAGTTGGCAGGCAACCACCAAAGGGAAATTGATGTCTGTGAGTGCCACAAGTGTGATTTTAGCAATCTCTCTAGAATGTCACTGTTTTGAACTCTGGAAAAGAAAAAGAATAAGTAAATGTATCCTGCACTATTGTCACAAAATTGTATACAAGAAAGAGCTAAAAAAAGTTCCTGGTAAAATAAACATGATTGACAGAAGACTGATTCTTTTGGCATTTTTAAAGCAAAATCTTCTTCATGATATTTGTTTCTAAAAGTGTGAGAACAATACACACACACACACACACACACACACACACACAAAGAGAGAGAGAGAGAGAGAGAGAGAGAGAGAGAGAGAGAGAGAGAGAGAGAGAGAGAGAGAGAGAGAGAGAGAGAGAGGTATAGACAGGTCACATGATCTGATCTCATGGGTGGTCTGACAGAAACTTCTGTCACCTTCAGATATGACATGGCTGATTTGGCTGCCTACGGTAGTGTTATCTCAATTCTTCACTGCTCTATATCCCTCCCTTCCGAAGCTGTGCCACATTACCTGAATGAATTGTTTGTTTGTTTGTTTATTTATTTATTTATTTATTGGTCATGGGGCTTGAACTCTGGGCCTGGGCACTGCCCCTGAGCTCTTCAGCTCAAGGCTACAATCCTACCCCTGGAGCCACAACACCACTTCAGATTTTCTAGTGGTTAATTGGAGATAAGAGTTTCATGGATATTAGTGCCCAAACTGGCTTTGAATGGTGATCCTCAGACCTCAGCCTCCTGAGTATCTAGGATTATAGGTGTGAGCCACCGTGCCCAGCACCTGAAATTTTTGAAACAACTCATCTTCCATTGTTTTGATCTCAGAGCCAATCACTTGCTGATGAAGCATTCTGCCACTTGAGCTGTACATCCATGTTATTAATTCTTGTTTTTATTTTCAGATAGGATCTCATTAACTTTTACCCAGCCTGACCTTGAACCAGGATCCTCTTCCTTCTGCATTGTAAATAATTAGGATTGCACGTGTGCATGATCATACCAGGCTATCCCATTGGTTTTAACTGAAGGGCTGCAAATCAGAAATTCAACCACATTATAAACCTAAGCAATCTTTCAGGTAGAAGAGATAGAAGATTATGCTAGAACTGTGTAGAATGATAAGCAACTTATAATGGAACTACTTATCCTTCATTCAAATCACTCAGTGAAGATCCATATCTTTGCAAAGTCTTAATGAACTAGTGAATTAAGTAGCTATCCCACTAGGAGATTGTCGTTTATTATACACAAAACATCAAACAAACCAATGCTGCATAGTACCCAGTTGCTTTCCCCACATAGTTTTGCTCACAAGAATGGCTGAAAATTTGGGAAATATGAGTTAAAACAACACAAAGTTTTTTTTTCATATAACCTCACAAAACCATTATTTTTCTGTGGGTCATGGGGTTTGAACTGGGACTGGGCTTTATCCCTGATCTTTTCAGCTCAAGGCTACCATCCTACCCTTGAGCCAAGCCCCATTTCCTATTTTCTAGAGGTTAATTGGAGATAAGATTCTCAGGTCCTTTTGTGCCCAGGCTGGCTTTGAACCTTGACCCTCAGATCTCAGCTCCTGAGTAGCTAGGATTACAGGAGTGAGCCACCTCTCTCAGCACACAAAACACTTATTTTGTTCCCATATGCTTGAGGTATCACTTAGATGAAATGTGCAGTGTTTCTCAATCATATTTGCCTGTGGGACCCATTCCACAGATACTCCCAGTGGGACTAGTTCTTGCCTTCTTTGAATATGGCTGTAGGCCAAATATATACAATCTGTCGGCAGCATTGCTATTGAAGAACACTTCCTCCATGAACTAGATTTGTTTTCTTAGGTGGATGGAATTTGTTCTCTTCATTGTAACATTCTGTTCTTGGCTTTGTAAAACCAAGCATACTTTTGTTTTGGATAACTGAAAAGTTAGTTTACTTATATTTAGATAAAGGGTGCAAAATAAAATTGCCCTCAGAGCACATTCATTTCTTGAGTTTCTTTTTAGAGCTTTCAAAAAACCTCTATGATAAAAGAGGATTAAAATATTTTTTCTAGAGGGAAATCTAGAACTCTGCTAGATTGGTGGGTATGATTTTTTAAAGCCTCGTCTCTGGATGGAATAGTAATACTGGTTCTTAGGTAAATGGCATTTTCTTTCACAATCATTTATTCAATAAATATTTAAGTGCTTCCTTTATTCCTAGCAGTGTTAGTTGTTTGAGCTAGAGCTGTTAAAGTTCTTCAAGCACATGGGAGAAGATAAGCAAGCAAATACATTTACTAATAAAGGATAACTTTACAGACTAGGTAACTGATGTGATGAGACTAAAACAAGGTGGTAAACTAGAGGATGCATAAGAAAATGGTATTCTTTAAAACTATGCCATAATTTAAGTTTCTAATCTAAAACACATTAGCTCTATAATGCAAGTTTACAGTGATAAGTTATAAAAAGTCTTCTTGATTGTTGTATATAATTATATAGGTAGCTATACACATATATGCATATACATATGTATACATATATATAGCTCATGCCTACAATCCTAGCTACTCAGGATACTGAGATCTGAGGACTATGATTCAGAGCCAGCCCAAGCAGAAAAGTCTTTGAGACACTTAAGGTGAATTACCTGCCAACACAGCCAGAAGCAAGGTTATGGCTGAAGTGGTAGGACTCTACTCTTGGGTGAATATACAGAGAGACAGCATTCAGGCCCTGAGTTCTATTACTAGGACCAGTAACAAAAATAAATAACTTACATATATACACACACATATCTATGGGTACACCTCCATCCCACACATGTAGACGCACACACACACACACACACAAATATATATAGGAATTAGAAGAGGGTTGAAAGAATAGATGAGCCAGTCCCATAGAGAATTTAGAAAAACAAATTTTCAAGTATAAAAAGGAATTACAAGGATCCCAAGGTAGCATTTTAGCTCTTTTTAAAAATAGAAGAAAATGCATTGTGGGAACACAGCAAGGAAGTAGACAAACATTACAAACAGTACAATGTTCTAGATGTATTAGCACAATGGTTCTCAAAGTGTGGTCATAGTCAGACTAGTAAAATATTTATTGAGTTGAAGATTAAATAAAAGATTTTGTCTTTGGGCACTAAATTTGTGCAGTTCCTGACAATTCTGTGATCATGACAAATCAGGGAAGTATTACTCAATTCAGTGGTGCTCAAAGAATAGTCTATAGACCAGTGATAGCAGTGCCAACCTAGAAACTTATTGGAAGGGCACATTCACAACCCTATTCCAGACTTATTGTATCAGAAGCTCTAGGACACTGGGGACCAGCAAGTTGTGTTGTAATAAGCCATCTGGGGCATTTGAATGCTAGGCAGAGAATCATTATGGAGAATGCTACTGAATCACAATGTTGGAAAAAAGTCAGTGTGGTGCATGGATGTACTTCAACACTTATCCTTAAACTAATCTGCTAAAACAAAAAATGAAGATGTAGCTAATTAATTCTTTAATTCTTCTTGCCCAAATCAAAAATAATCCATTAGTTCTCTTAGGGTTGTACATAAGTTATTTCAGCTGATTTTCATGATGGCCCCATGGATTAGGCCCTTTTATTGTTCCAATTATATAGATGAAGAAAAGAGGCACACATGAGAATCTTATTCCTGTTTCCTCAAAGAAGAGAAATAGAATGTGTCTAGGCAATCTACTGTTTCTTGATGTACCTAAGAATAGTTTGAGTGATTGGATCTCCATTAACATTTTTCATTTGTCTTCTCTGTTGATTCTGACTTGAAGTCATTGAATGTTTCTCAGAGATCATCTACAGACTATTCTAAAGCCATTTTAGTGAAGTAGCTTGTGTAGTATTAACTAGTCTGTTATTGTGGGAACCAAGACTTATGTCTCAGTTCTCTAAGTTTCCACTCAATGTCAATCCATTTCCATCTGGATAAAACCAAAAACTTGATATAACACACTAAAAACAAAGAAATCAGAACATGTATCCAGCAGTTTTATATAATCCAGTCTTTCCTTATCTTGCCATGTTATTTGCCTTGTGCTGCTCCTCCTCTCCTTTCTTCCTCTTTTTCTTTTTCTTCTTCCTCCTCCTTCTCCTCCTCCTCCTCCTCCTCCTCTTCCTCCTCCACCTCCTCCTCCTTCTCCTCCTCAAAAAATTGAATCACTCCAAAACTAACCTCCAAAGTA
Organism: Megascapheus bottae; assembly: GCF_031878675.1. Classification (NCBI taxonomy): domain Eukaryota; kingdom Metazoa; phylum Chordata; class Mammalia; order Rodentia; family Geomyidae; genus Megascapheus; species Megascapheus bottae. The sequence goes on along the minus strand of NC_143547.1, from coordinate 62,618,305 downwards.
ACAACCATCCCATTAAAAAATGGGCCAAAGACTTAAAGAGAGTCTTCTCTGAAGAAGAAACAAAAATGGCCTATAGACACATGAAGAAATGCTCAACATCTCTAGTCATAAAAGAAATGCAAATCAAAACAACTCTAAGATTCCACCTCACTCCAGCTAGAATGGCCAGGATCAGGAAAACGAATGACAACAGATGCTGGAGGGGATGTGGCCAGGAGGGATCACTACTACACTGTTGGTGGGAGTGCAAACTCATTCAACCACTATGGAAAGCAGTGTGGCAGTGCCTCAAAAGGCTAAACATAGAACTCCCCTATGACCCAGCAATTCCACTACTTGGCATTTACCCAACCACCCAGAAACAAGGACATACTAAACCCACTAGCACAACAATGTTCATTGCAATGTTCATAGCAAAGATATGGAACCAACCTAGATGTCCCTCAGTTGATGAGTGGATCAACAAGTTGTGGTATTTGTACACAATGGAATTCTATGCTGCTGTCAGAAAGAATGACATCGCCCCATTTGTTAGGAAATGGAAAGACTTAGAAAAAAAATCATGTTAAGTGAAGTAAGCCAGACTCAAAAGAACTTAGGTTCAGTGGTTTCCCTCATTTGTCATAATCAATAGAAACCTTGGGCTCTACTAGCAGAGATCTGCAATAGAGCAAAATCTTGATACATAAGGACATACAATGTGAAGCTAATTGAAAGGACCTCCAGGATACTGAAACAAAAGCCATATAATGAATGATTGCTGTCCTTAATGTACTATGTTGTCTCTCATCTCCTTTGCTGTGCCTTGGTTATCTCATATTGGTATAGTATCTCACTTTGTTATCTGATATATTGAATTTATTTGTATTTGGATATTTGAAATTTGATAGGGAAGGGGGGAAAACCAAGACGGGTGGGGGGTGTGGGGGGGGGAGGGAAACGGGTACCAAGACATGTGAAAGGGTATCAATGTATGTGAAATAATGCACCTTCTATCTGGCAAATATCATGTAACCCTTTTACTAATTACAATAAAAAAATAAATAAATAGAAAAAGATTAAAAATCACTCCAGGAAGCTAAGGGAGAATTTCACATTTTGTTCTGTTTTATTTTTTCATTTTACATATGCAGTCTTGTTTAATGAAATAACCTGAAAGTGCATATATAGTTATACAGAGTCAGAGAAATATTTTTCTGTAACATGAAAAGTTGTATCAGGAGCTAGGGTGAATAACACTCCCAATATACCCAGAATTTCCTGGAACATGGGGCCTTTATTGGCCCAAACAAAAAAACTATGACAAACCAAGATGGTTATTCACCTGAGTTCAGAAAACTATTATAAATAAATATTATAAATGCTTTTTAGTCCAACTGAATTAATTCTAATACCTAAAAGTGAACCGGTTTTTGTGAAGGGAATTTCATCAGATTCAGGTAACACCAGGCCTATATCTATAGTCAAGTATAAAAGTCAGAAATAACATGAAAAGAATCAGAAGAGGCTGTTACCAATCAAAATCTTAGACTCTGTGACTTTATTCTGTATCTCAGGAATTATTCTGTTTAATAAACAATAGAGTTTATATATTGATCTGAATAATAATGAGAGTATTAAAAATACCTGTGCTATTTATTTTTGTCTGCCAGAAGTATAAAAAAATGAACCAGACTGTGAATTACGTATAATTACAACATTTTGTCATTAAATGTGAACTAGATGGCTGAGATTCAGTTAGCCACTGCAATTTTTAAGCTTTAGCATTATGCTACAGTTTCAAGGGACGCATGCATTGAAATGTGAAATCTAGGATTGAAACCAAAGAACTGTTGGATTTGTAGTTCTTTGATCTGTTATTGCTACAGCTTGCTCATTATTTGACTTGAGAAATAGCAAGCTAATCTTCAACTTCTTTCTTTTCTTCCCTCCTCCTCCTCCTCCTCCTCTTCCTTCTTTATTATTTTTTTTAGTGGTATTGAAGTTTGAATTTGGGATCTTATGTTTACTGGGCTACTGATCTATCATTTGAATCATGGCTCCTGCCTCCAGATGTACTTTTCCTGTTTTTGAAGGGCTGGGCTTTTGTAAACTCTTTTTGCCTGGCCTGGTCTTGAACTGTGATTTGTGTGTGTGTGTGTGTGTGTGTGTGTGTGTGTGTGTGTGTTGTGGGGTCATGGGGCTTGATCTCGGGGTGGGCTCTGTCCCTGAGCTCTTCAGCTCAGGTTACCATCCTACCCTTGAGCCAAGCCCCACTTCCATTTTCTAGAGGTTAATTGGAGATACAAGTCTCAGGTCATTTTATGCCTGGGCTACCTTTGAACCTTGATCCTCAGATATCAGCCTCCTGAGTAGCTTCGATTATAGGCGTGAGCCATCACGCCTGGCTTTTGAATTGTGATTTTTTTAGACAATGACCTCATGAGTAGCTGGGCTATATACATGAGCCACTGGTACCTGGTTGGTTAGTTCTTGAGTTCATAACTGAAGAATTTTGGCCAGTCCATAAATGACCATCATCATTTAAGTTAAGATGGGAGAAAAAGTCAGCTTTAGGATCAAAGGTGTGTTCTATAAATGTGATGTAGCAACTCATTCTCTGCACATTTGTCATGAACCAACTTATTTAGCATTCTTTGGAAAGACCTTGATGTGACTTTCATTACCTGCTTCCAAATTTCCTACCAAGTCTTATTTTCTGCTGGGCAGTATGACATGAGTGAGCATATAGTTCTTGGATCTAGACATAAGGTTCAGAGATACTGAATCAAAAAACCCTGTTACTATCTCCTGTTCCTGTCTCTTTATTTGAAAAACTGCACTATTACCAAGGATATGTAATTTCTAGAAACCACTTACACACACACATATTCATGTATATCCAAGTAAGGATAATAGTGTTTGATATTATTGTTACTACAATACTATTATTCCTTACCCTGTCCTTTTGTTCTGGGCTTGATTCTCTCTTCACTATCTACTTACCATGGAAACTATTTTTTTTTGCTTGTGATGACTTCTCTGAATTCTGTATGAACTTTATGTCTGTTTGATAAGGTTTTATTCATTTTAAGAAGATCATTTGTATTCTAATCTTCAATGTAAGAAATTTATAAATCTCCTGCTCTGACAAATTCCTTTATAATTACTACTAGTACCATGTGTTCAGTTTGTCACCTCAGTGGTGATTGGTATGTTCTCCACCTTTATTTCTTTGCAAATTTTTTGATTTGGAGCAATGTCTTATCCTTTCTTTTGTGTTGTACACCTGCTTCTGTTTCTCAAATAAGTAATTTGTTGACATATCAGGAACAAATGCTTAAACTTGGTACTTAGATTATGCTACTACTTTTGAGATATAAATCTGTCAATTATAGCACTAGCATAGATCTCACAAAAATTGCTGGTTTTATACTATTTTTCAGCATTTGTGTGTTTGTAGTAGACTATCATTTATAGGTCTATTTTCTTTTGTGTTTGAATTTAGAAAAAAATGAAAACTTACATTAATACAATCACCTTGGCAAGAGTCAGTCCTACGAATATGAGATGAATTTATGATGAAATATTTTTATTACAGAATGTTATGGTTTATGTGTTCCTTTAAAATTCTTTTTAAACTTAATCACCAATGTTATGGGATTAAAAGCTATATTCTTTAGGAATAGATCATGAGGGCTTTGTAATTCTATGTCAAATAAATGCCCTCTAAAGTAGAATTAACACTGCATTCATTCCTCATGGTCTTTCATCTTCCCTCCAATGAGAATATATCAGCAAGGTGTGTATTCTTTAAAAAAATGATTTTACACAAGAGGAAACATTTCTTCCTTAGAAAATTGATTAGTTTCTTAATGTAACTACATATTCAAATAAAAAATTAAATGAATTATTCTAGAACTAAATAATTGAAGCACTTACTATACTATGAAAACAGCATTTCATCATACAATTTTCAGTTTCTAAGTATGTTATTCAGCTGTGTCATGGTCTAATACTCAGATCATCACTGGGAATCCGGGGATATTACTCAGTGGAAGATTATTTAGAATTATTTTGTAGATAATTCAGTAGGCTCAGATGCTATGGGAGGTGGGAGTGGCCCTTGGAGGTCTAAATCATCAACTTCACTATCAATTACACTTCTTCTTTGGTACATAGTTTAGTACTATTGTATGTTATTCTGCATATTTTTCCTATATCTTTCTTTTGTGGGTTAGGGGGCTTGAACTCTGGGCACTGTCCCTGAGCTCTTCAGCTATCCCTTGAGCCACAGCCTCACCTCCCCCTATGTCTTTTAGTTGCTGATCAGACTCTTAGATTAACTTTTTGGAAGTTTCCACTCCCAAAGACCACTAAGGCCTACCCCAGGCTCCAGCCTCCACAAGGCCAAGCTGCTCTCAGAGCTCTTCCAGGCCCTCATTGAAGGGCCCACCACTTGCCTATGCAGAGCAAAATCACAAGGTGTATGTTCTTAAAAGCAGATTGAGCCTTCACTAGATACTGGGTTTACTGATCTTTTGAAATTTTGATTCCCTAGTCTTCAGAACTGTGAAAACATGTATTATTTTGTTCTTCATAAGTTGCCCAATATGTGGCCCTCTCACATAGTGATAGAAATGAGCTAAGAAATTTTGTCTATGCAAAGAAGCAGAGAAAAACAACATATGATAAACTACATAACTGTCACTCAGATTCTACAATTATACACACTTCCAATTTTCATTCTTCATTCCTGGGGATTTTTTTCTTCTGTTACTAGGGATGAACTCTTAGTCTGGGCTGTGTCCCTGAGTTTCTTTTGCTTAAGGAGAGAACTCTATCACTTGAGATAGAGTGCCAATTCCAGTAGTTCACTGGAGTTGAGTCTCCCAGAGTTTCCTGCCTGGTCTGGCATCGCAGTGAGATCCTCAGATCTCAGCCTTCTGAGTAGTTACAACTATGGGAATGAACAACTGATGCCTAGCTTATCCTGCAATTTTTAATTGTGTGTGTGTGTGTGTGTGTGTGTGTGTGTGTATGTGTGTATGTGTGTGTTGCTGGAATATTTTGAATCAGATTCATCATAGTTCACCTGTAAGTGGTTACAAACTATTACTGACAATTGAAGAGATGTGAAAAGTTTAAAGAGAACCATGAAATAGTTTTCAATATCATATTAAAATGAATATTTTCTTATAAGTTTATAATTTTACTAATACTACTTTGCTATCCTCTGCTGCAAACATAAATAACCTAAAAGTAGATGCTCCTGGTGGTTGACAGAAAATATATGTGAAACATGAAGAGTATTTTATTGCCTCTCATATGGTCACTGAATTATAGTAGCAACCATGCTTTGGTTAAAAACAAAACAAAATTACTACATAATAATTTCAGTATGATAGATGACTACAATAATTTAATGAAAATTATATCCTTATTTTTGAATGTCTTTTCTTCAGCTCTGCAATATTTTTGGATCCTTTAAATTAAATTTAGAATGGGGCTATCTAGGCTCATTACAAAACACAGCTCATTAATCTATTTTAATAAGGCATTTTTCTAAGGATGTTAGAACTTAATGGCTTGAATTATTTGATGACATTGTTTCGCAAGTGATTCTATTATCATTCTTTCCTAAATTGATCATACGATATGCCAATGTTATTAAGGTAAATGTTTAAATAGCTATTTGCCTTATTCAGTTTATCAAGTACTGTAAGTACCAATCATTGGTTTATAAATAATGGTAACTTATGCTTTGTTATTTGTACTTATCACATTACAATTTAATAGGGTGTTAGTTTGAGACATACAGTGTTAATCCTAAAGTGACAATGTTATGTAAAGAGGCAAATTATGATAATTTTTAAGGACATGAATGCATTTGGCAAAAATGTTGAATAGTGGTGTTATATAAATCTGAACCACACACAGGAAATAAAGTGGCAAGATTTAGTGCTTAAATTGGTTAATAGTTTTTTTAAGTTGGTTAGTGATTTATGCGTTTTAAGACTCTAGTGTCAGGCTGGTAGTTTGGCCTAGTGGTAGAGTGCTTGCTTAGCATGCACAAAGACCGGGGTCTAATTCCTCGGTATCTCTCTCTCTCTCTCTCTCTCTCTCTCTCTCTCTCTCTCTCTCTCTCTCTCTCTCTCTCTCTCTCTTTCACACACACACACACACACACACACACGCACACACACACTCACACACATATATCAGGAAGTGGTGCTTTGGCTCAAGTGGTAGAGCTCTAGTGTTGAGAAAGCACAAGAACAGTGCTCAGGCCCAGAGTTTAAGGCCCAGGGCTAGCAAAAAAAAGATTATAATGTCTCTATGCTCCTCTTTAGTGTGAGGCCAAGCATGTATAAATAGGCAGATATAAACATCCTGGATGCTACTGTAAATCTATGAAGGTAACAGATGCAATGAAAAGTACTTGGTTGGCTGTCATTTCGTAAGTTAGAGTTCAGGATACTTTCTTTAGAATCTTCTGGATAAACCAAATTCAAATAAAAACTTCCCTGTAGGGGTATAGAAATAAACTTTAAGGCGGTCTTTAATTTATCTTTATTCTGATCTTTTCTTTTTACTCATAGCTGTTGCCTCTGTATCTTTTGACTTTTCAGGTATTTTGTTTGGGTTTATATCCTGATTTAATGTCATTAATTTGTATCAAGACTTGCACAATCATAGCCAATTGGTGTCTCATGCCTGTAATCCTAGATACTCAAGAGGCTGAGATCTGAGAATCGTGGTTCGAAACCAGCCCAGGTACCAAAGACTGTAAGACTCTTATCTCCAATTAACCACTAGAAAATTGGAAGTGACACTGTGGCTCAAGGGATAGGGTGGTTGCCTGGAGCTGAAAAGCTCAGGGACAATGCCGAGGCCAAGAGTCCAAGTCCCACAACAAAAACAAAACAAAACAAAAACAAAAACAAAACTCATGTATTTTTTCAGAATTAACTTTAGGCTTTTACTTTACTTTCACTATGGGAATTTAATGAAAGCACAGCTATCTTTCCAAATGAAAATTTATTTGAAATGACTCCTTTATTATCGCATTCTTGAATTGCCAAGCTAAAGCCATTTATAAAATATTATCCTCAAGAAATTACTTCCACTAAAATGAATTATGGACTGAATGAATTTTTGCTTGTGTGGTAAATAGGAAAAAAGAAAAATAAGGGAGACCTTAACTTCAATTCTGAAGAGAAATAGTTTGGTTTGTTATCCCAAAATTCAACCTTCTATCATGGATACTTTGAATTTTTTTCTAATAAAACTTTTTTTTTCTCCTTGTCTTTCAGGCTCTTCAATATCATTTTATTTTAAGTATTATGAGGAATATGCTTTCTGCGTAATGTTTCCTATGAAAATTTAAACCACAAACAGCATATCCAATATAAAAATAAAAAGAAACAACTCAGTAGGAGTCTGTCAGAGAGTTACATTTTATGGCCTTATGTAAATAGAAATGTCAACAGTGAAGCTATCTAAACTATACATAAGACAGAATTGAGAAAATGTATTTTAGATTTTTTGATGTATAAGCTTTATGTCACATTAGTTTTGTGTTTATAAACATTACACATACTTAATAAATAAGTTTCAAAGTAGTCAATATGTAACACCAAGGCAATCACAGACCAGAAGTTTATTTTGTGATTATTTTCATAACCTATGTGAGTCATTTGACTTCATTCAGCATTAGTTTCGTACATGGGTAAGGAGAAGTATATCTGTTAAAATGATGCAAAGTACAAAGAACACTTGCGCAAGTGCTGTAAAATACCAAACTCCCTGTAATCTTAGCTACTCAAGAGGCTGAGATCTGAGGATTGCCATTTAAAGCCAGCCTGAGCAGCAAACTCTGTGAGACTCTTATCTCTAATCACTAAAAAGCCTGAATTAGAACTGTGGCTCAAGTGGTAGAGTAGTAGCCTGAATAACAAAAGCTCAAGGACAGCACTCAGGCCCTGAGTTTAAGCCACAGGATGGACACACACACACACACACACACACACACACACACACACACACACACACACATGCACGCACACATTACAAATAGCAAAATCTCAGCTACTTCCATTATTAAAGTGAACATGAGGGAAATTGAATACTGAATGATAACATGATGCTAGAAATGATCAAAGAATATGTGTGACTTAGTTTTAGGCATCATAAAATAAACTCATTCAAGGGGAATCTTTCAGGTGACAATTTTAAAAGGAATTTGTGTCTTCAAAGTCAAACCAGTAACCCAAAAAGTGCAACAGTGGAGGTCACTGGTTGAAAGTGAACTATTACAACTCATGAATGGAGATTGGAGGGAGGAAGTGGGAGAGAGCCAGAAGAGAATTAGTGAAGGGCAGACATTCTACAAAAGGAAATGTTTTCAATACCTGACTTACGTAATTGTAATCCCTCTGTACATTGCATTTATAATAGCAGCAAAGTAAATTTTTAAAAAACCCAGTAGCATAATAAGCAAGACCCAAAATGTTGACCTATGAAGACAGTATCATCATGTGGAAAGGAATATTATAAGAAAAGTCAAACCATTAGATATTTCTACTTTTCATACATCTTAGCCCATCCTAGCAGATACTAGATGAGAAGTTTTGATTTTGTTTTGCATCAATCATGGGACTTGTACTCTGGGCCTGGACATTGTGCCTGAGCTCTTCAGCTCAAGGGTACTGCCCTACCCCTTGAGTCACGAGTCACAGCGCCACTTCTGGTTAACTGGAGATGAGAGTCTCATGAACTTTACTGCCTGGGCTGGCTTTGATCCTCAGATCTCAGCCTTCTGAGTAGCTAGGATTACAGGCATGAACAACCATGCCCAGCTACATTTGGATTTTTCTTTAAAAAGTTTTGTGCATAGGTGTGTACAGTAAATCTTCTATATGTTTACAGAATTGGTAAGAGGGATCTCTCTCTCTCTCTCTCTATATATATATATATTTAATCAGGGTTCTCAAAAAATTAATAGCACCAATAGGATGTGGACATAGATTTATTAATAGTAATTGGGAAGAGATTGGTTATGAAAAATTGCTTTATGAAATTATGGAGTCAGAGTAGTTCTACAATCTGCCACTTACACACTGGAGACCTGGAAAAAGTTGCAGTACAATTTCAATCTGAAGGTTTGAGAAGAAAAGAAGTCAATGATGTAAATCTCAGGGCAGCCAAAAGCCAGTGCATTAGCTGAAGAAGGTAAGCAGGACACCCAAGAAGTGAATTACTTCTTTCTTGTCATAGCTTTCCCATTCAGGTTCAAAATGAATTGAATAATGTCCACTCTCATGATATGGTGTGTGTACAATATACTTTACTAAGACTGGTCTAAATGCTAATCTCATCCAGAATACTCTCATAGCCAAAACCAGAAAGAATATTTGATCTGAGAATATCTTAGAATAGTAAAGTTTTCCATAAAATCAATGATACTAAAAGGAATTTGTCACACAAATGTGACACTCAGTCAGTATAGTTAGGACAAAGGTTAATGATAAAGGTGTTTCTAAAGTTGAAAGATAGTATAGCAAAGTATTTTGAAAATATTAGAAACCAGACAGATATATGTATATTGTTTGCTTTGGCGGAGTTACATTCTCTCCTTGGAAGACTGGAAATGGATAATTTCATAGTATAGTTATCTCTTGGAGGAGATGACAGTATTTTTGTTCAGATACAAATTGTATATACACTAAGATAAGTGAAAACATAAATTAGTGTTTATGTGGATTTTCTTAAAAACCTTTATTTGAATCCAGAGGTTGAAATTAAGGCACAAATGGTCTTTCACTCTTCTCTTTATTCACTTTGCATCTATATTTTGCTATAAAAAAGAAAGATAAGGGTTTAGAAATGGAGATGAGAAATCAATAGGAAGGAAACCTGCAATAGTTGTTCTGGAATGTTTTATAATCACTCAAAATTATACAATGAAATAGAAACATACTGAATAATGATAGAAAACCTTTGACCTCGATTCCACATCCCTAAAACTTATTTGAATAGTATGTCCCATCTGTTACCTGTATGAGCCGAGTTGTGGGGTAGAGACGCTGGCTGATGAAAATAAAATGCCTTGAACACGATTTTCTCGAGATGAAGCCTATTATGGTTAGAATATGAAATGTCCTTCACAGGCTTCAGGTTCCTTCCTCTCTCTGCTATCAGAGGAAGAAGTTCCTCCACCATGTGCTTCTGAACAGCTGTGGTGTTCTGCCCATATCTGTGAGGCCAAGAAACCATGAACTAAACCATCTGAAACTGAACTCAAATAAATCATTTTTCTTTTTAAGTTGTTTGTATCAGGCATTCTGTCATAGGAGCACCAAGGTCGGATGAATAAAACAACTTAAATATACCTTGCATATCAGAAAGTTAAATATAGAATGCTATGGCAGGGTACTTGTTTATGCATGTTTTTATATTAACATCGTATATAAAATTTGGACTCATTTTTGTTGTATTCTTCAATTGCATAATCACATCAAAATGCATTAATAATGCATCTATATTTCTTTGAGTGTCTTTACTCATGATAATTTTTTTCAGTTGTGATATTTGAAACTAGGGCCTGGTAAATGTCCCTGAGCCCTTTTTCTCAAGGCTGGCACTGTACCACTTTGAGCCACAGTGCCATTTCTGAATTTTGGGTGGTTAATTGGAGATAAGAGTCTCAGGAGGACTCTTCTTCTCTAGCTGGCTACAAACTGCAATCCTCAGGTTTCACATCCTTTAGTAGCTAGGATTTCAGTTTTGAGCCATTGTCACCTGGCTTTCATGGTATATTTTTGAAAAAAAAAAGATGGAAGGTGGAAGGTGACATTGTGTTGAAGGTTACAGAAGATTTTTGGCCCAGATGACAGGCTACTATAGAAATTCTGACTAGTTAGAATTATACTTAATGGCAAAATGCAAAAAATCCATTTCCTCTAAAATCAGGAACGAGATAAGGAAGCCTACTCTCTCCATTCATCTTTAACGTAGTATTAGAAATTCTAGCCAGAGCAATAAGGCAAGAAGCAAGCATAAAGGGGATCCAAATAGGGAAACAGGAAGTGAAAATTTCCTTCTTTGCAGATGACATGATTCTGTACTTAAAGAACCCTATAGACTCCACTCCCAAGCTGCTTGAAAACGTTGACAAGGTAGCAGAGTATAAAATTAACCCTCAGAAATCAACTTTCTTCCTTTATGCCAACAGTGAGAGGAACGAGGCAACAATCAGGAAAGCAACTCCTTTTGCAATAGCCTCAAAGAAAATGAAGTACCTAGGAATTAACTTAGCTAAGAATGTAAGAACCTTTTTTGCCAGTCCTCAGCTTGAGCTCAGGGCCTAAGCACTGTCCTTGGACTTTCTCAAGGCTAGAGCTCTACCACTTGAGCCTCCGCACCACTTCTGGCTTTTTTCTATATATGTGGTACCAAGGAATTGATCCTGGGTCTTTGTGCATGCCAGGCAAGCACTCTTGCCACTAGGCCAAACTCCTGGCCCTGTAACGAATCTTTTTGATGAAAACTTTAAAACCCTGAAAAAGGAAATTAAAGCAGAACTGAGAAAATGGAAAAACCTCCCATCCTCCTGGATTGGAAGAATTAACATTGTGAAAATGGCAATCTTGCCATAGGCTAGTGACAAACTCAACACAATACCCATCAATATCCCAATGTCATTCTTTAAAGAAATAGAAGAGGCAATCCAAAATTTCATATGGAATAATAAAAGACCCCATATAGCAAAAACAATTCTTAGCATAAAGAACAGTGTAGGATGAATTTCAATACCAAGCTTTAGACTCTATTACAGAACTGTAGTACCAAAACAGCTTGGTACTGGCACCAGAACAGGCCTGAAGACCAATGGAATAGAACTGAGGACCCAGCTATTAACCCACAGACATATAGCCAACTAATCCTTGATAAGGGAGTCAAAAAAATAGAATGGAAGAAAGACAGCCATTTCAACAAGTGGTGCTGGCAGAACTGGTTAAGCACCTGCAGAAAAATAAAGTTGGATCCTTCTTTGTCACCCTGCACCAGGATTAACCACAAGTGGATCAAAGACCTTGAGGTAAAAGCAGATAAACTGAAACCTTTACAGGAAGGAATAGGAGACACGCTTGTCTCCTTTGCACAGGTTGTAAAATTCTTAATAAGGACCAAGAAACACAACAAATCAGAGAAAGTCTAAATAAGTGGGACTGCATTAAACTACAGAGCTTCTGTATGGCAAAGGACATAGTTAACAAATTAACTACAAAGCCTACAGAATGGGAGAAGATCTTCACTAACCATAGAATAGAAATGCTGGATATCTCTGGCCATAAAAGAAATGCAAATAAAAGCAACTCTGAGATAACACCTCACTCCAGTTAGAATGGCCAGGATCAAGAAATCTAATAACAACATATGCTGGAGGGGATATGGCCAGGAGGGATCACTACTACACTGTTGGTGGGAGTGCAACCTCATTCAACTACTAAGGAAAGCAGTATGTCAGTTCCTCAAAAGACTAAACATAGACTTCCCATATTACATAGCAATTCCACTCCTTGGCATTTACCCAATCGTCCAGAAACAAGGACATACTAAACTCACTAACACAACGATGTTCATTGCAGCACTATTTACCGTAGCAAAGATATGGAACCAACCCAGATGCCCCTCAGTTTATGAGTGGATCAACAAGATTTGGTATTTATACACAATGGAATTCTATACTGCTGTCAGAAAGAACAACATTGCCCCATTTGTTAGGAAATGGAAAGACTTAGAAAAAATAGTATAAAGTGAAGAAAGCCAGACTCAAAGGAACATAGGCTCAATGGTTTCCCTCATTTATTATAATCAGTAGAAACCTTGGGCTCTCCTAGCAGAGTTTTACAATAGAACAAAACCTAGATCCATAAGGTCGTATAGAATGGAGCTATATGAAAGGACTTCCACGATATAGAAAGAAAAGCCATATAATGAGTGATGGGTCCTTAATGTACTATATTATCTCTCATCTCTTTTGCTATCCCTTGGTTATCTCATATTGTTACAGTATTTCACCTGGTTATCTGATATATTTTATATATGCGTATTTGGTTATTTTAAGTCAGATATGGAAGGGAGGGGCAGATGAGGGATGGGGGGAGAGGGAAGTGGGGACCAAGACATGGGAAAGGTATCAACGTATGTGAAGTAATGCACCTTCTATCTGGTGAATATAATGTAACCCTTCTATTCATTACAATAAAATATATGAAGAAAAAAAATATAATAAATAAATAAATAAGTAAAATAGCAAGCAAAAGATTGAAAAAAAAGAAATTCTTGCTAGTATATAAAGCTACTGTTCTTCCCACCTATAGCTCTTTTTAGATGATCTGCCAATCTGCTTCTGGAAATTTCCTTTGACAATTCAAGTACAAGTTCTCTGGTATGCAATTTGTTCACTGTCTCACTAGATCTTTGATTTCCCCTTATGCGAATTATGGGAAAATCTGTATTTCTTGCCTAAGACCAAATCTTATGTACACTTAGCAATGTATGTAAAAATAGAGACTATGAATTGTTTTTCTTGTCCCAAAGTGTAAAGAATTAATGACATTATAAAAATAGATCTTTTTTAAACGAGAGCTTTCTTGTTCTGCTATAAGGACACACAGAGGCTCCCTTTTAGAGGAAACATTCTCATCAGGCATCTAATCTGCCAGCACTTTGAGATTGGACTTCCCAACGTCATCAAGTTCATGAAATAAATTTCCCTTCTTTATAAACTACCTCAAGATGTACCTTTACAAACAAGCCTAAGATATTTTGTGATAGCATGTTTGAGGACTAAGACAGTACCTGAATATAAGAAAAGACAGTAAAGAACTACCATCTATTGTTCCTTAAGGCAACAAAGGAGGGGAAATATAAACAAACAGTAAAATGCTAGCCTCCTAGGAGTCAAAAAAAAAGAGAATGAAACCCATCTGCACTGTCATCTTAATCTTTGACTTCATATACTCTAGAACTGTGAGAAATACTTTTCTGTTGTTTCAGTCACATCCAGACAGCCTCAGCTAATACAATACTAAGTCTAAATACTTGCTTTATTGAGTGATGGAGGTAATAGTAGCTTAAAAGGCTTTTACCGGTTTTGGTAAATGCTCCCTTCTGTATTGGTCCTGACCTATATAGTTGAATTTAGTGTTTTAAGAATATTTGCATTGAGAGAGGAAGTCCTTCCTCTTAGTCCATGTTCATTTCTGACATGTATAGACAATTATGTTATGCTTTAAGGACTGTGTGTCATCATCACAGACTCACAGGAAGGATCATCAAGGTGAGGTTTTCTTTGACAAAATAAGGATGAATGAAAGCACAATGATAGCTTCATTACCAAATAACATTCTTTAATGATTCAAGTAGAATTTTAGTAGAATAAATATATAGAAAGACAGCAACCAAATATAGTGTAAAGACATTTAATTCAACTTGGAATTTACATTCTTGACAATATGGTGATGTTTTGTCACCCCAACCTTTCCTTGAGCCCTTCCAACTACATTTTAAATATATTATTATTGTAATAAATAGAAGGTTTATATTATATTTGTCAGATAGAACATGCATTACTTCCAACTACATTTTTTATATTGGTACTAAACCTTGAAAATATATATGTATATATATGTATACATATGTGTGTACATTTATATACACATGTTTCAAATTTGTATGCTTTATCTGTATTGGTTTCACTAAAATCTACAGTAGAGAATATGACTTTGCAGTCATATTTGTCATTTGTAGTCATTAGATATCTTTTTTCTGTTTATTAAATGTGCTTTTGATCTTTTTAATTGAAGGATAGCTTTAGGAGCTGTTTTCTGATCACAATCTAAATTTCCATAAAATGTAACTGTACCTTTGGAGTATTCTACTCTGTTTTCAGTGACACAGAAGTAATATTCCATGAATCCTGTTTAATTGTCCAGCTCTCTTAATAGAATGAGGAGTAAGCATTAGGATTATTATTATCACCAGCATTGCCATCATTAATTGGTTTCAAAGAAATCCTTGGGAGGCATAAGTGGCATTCTGGCAAGGATTACCCACTCTGGAGTATGCAATGGATCTGTTTTGGTCTCAGCAGTAGGCAACATTATAATTAATAGAAATTGCCCATAAGGGGTTTAAGAAACACTGTGATAATTAAGTTCACCAGAAAGACATGGAAAGTTTTTGGAGCTTATTGAAAACCACTACTCTGTGAGCCTTCTTCAGTTGACTGCAATGCCTAAATCAGTATACATAGCATGTTTTTGTACATGCTCAATATCAACTGTTAACTTGCTTTTTTGTATGTGATATAAACAAATGTTCACTAAGAGTTTTTCCTCTTCTATTAAATGTTAAATTGTGTTTTAGAATTTTGCTAATAATTATCTCTAAGAAAATGTTTTTACCACATGTTCCAGATATTCTCTGCCTTCTGGAAAGTTATAGTATATACATTACGTACATTTATTAGCATATCATACTGTGACCCACAAATATATTTATCATTATTATTATCTTCATTAGTATTTAGCCAGTCCTCGGGCTTGAACTCAGTGCCTAGGCACAATCCTTGAGCTTTCTAAAGGCTAGCGATCTACCACTTGAGCCACAGCACCACTTCTGGCTTTTTCTGTGTATGTGGTACCAAGGAATTAAACGCACGGCTTCATGAATGCAAGACAAGCATTTTACCACTAGGCCATGCTCTCAGCTCTATATCTATTCAGTCAAAATTAAAAATGGTTTCAACACCTTACCACTTTTATGTCTCAAACATTTTTCTTGATTTATGAGAGGATCTCAACTTTACATAAATAAATGTGGAGTTTACAAAGTCCCTCTTCAGCCTTATAAACCTTCATATATTTGTATAATAATAGAGAAATTCATTAATTAATATAGTAGAACCCTTTTACATAGAGAAGTTAGAAATATTCATTAGAGTATCTGAGAAATAACTCAGAAAACCCCAGAATGGAAGCCCAAACCAGTATTTCTCACATGTTATTATCCAGGCCAGGAGTTTTGCCTAGTGGTAGAGTGTTTGCCTACCACGCATGAAGACATGGGTTTGATTCCTCGGTACCTCATACACAGAAAAAGCCAAAAGTGTGGTGTGTGGCTCAAGTGGTATAATGCTAGCCTTGAGAAAGCTCAAGGACAGTGTCCAGGCCCTGAATTCAAGCCTCAGGACAGGCAAAACAAACATTCAAATGCTAGTAGTCACACAATAACTTGAAAGCATTGTTAAGGGGAAATAAAAAATATAGGGATATAAATCACAAATATTTAGAGATATAAAATTTGGAAAAAGCCTGTATGAGTATGATGTTTATGGCCTTTCTTTTGGGCTTTGATATATTTAAATGTCTACATTCTTGGTCTGACTGCAAGTGCCTTTTCTGATTAGAAAATCAGAAATTTCAAGAATAAACTATATTAGAGGTAAAACCTCAGCTCTTCAAAGACATTTTCATACATTTTTTTTCCTGAGGGAATTTGAGATTTTGAAGGATTTCAATGTGCTAATTAATCTCATTTAGTTAGTGTCATGAATCTCTAATCCATTCTTCCACATTTCTGAGTGTTTGTATGTGTGGCTTGTCTACCCAAAGGGACATGCCATCAGTTTGTTAAGATGGTTTATGCCATTCTCAACTCACTGTAGTTCAGTGGCTTAACATTTTTTTGGTCAATAACAATTTCAGTTTCTTTGCTTAAAGATATTTTTTGTGCATTACACATAAAAAGTACCTTTTTGTCATGCAGGCAAATATATTGGAAGTAAATCAGGCAGTAAGTGTAACGAAACAAAAATACCTCAAGGAGTAGGGTATTAGATTGTGTATTTAGTTGCCAGTTATGGATTACAGGAATCTATTATGTTAGACTATTATTATGCCTAGATTTGCAGTAAAATATGTCAGAAGTTTTAAAAAGAGAGATCTCAATTCATCCATTGTATGAAAAAAGAAATAGATCACAGCTCGCTTGCATGAGGTGATTGCACTAGTAAGAGGAATTTTATTTTTAAAATCTTAAAGACAGACCTTTAGAATGCTGCCATTATTTACTGTACCATTAACATTTTCTTCTTTTGTGTTTTTTTGGTATATTTAAGACCTGTTCCAATCACAATTATCTTCTCTATGGTTCCTAGCTGATGGTATAATTATACTAAGTTGTGAAGGGACTATTTTTGATTCCCAGGCTAAAATCTCTTTCGTTAGACTTGACATGCTTCATTGTTCATTATTCATCATTCTTTTGCTTTCTCTGCCTTATAGTTCAGCTCAAGAAAAATTCCCCTTGAGTTTCAAACTGCACATTGGTTAGGTAGCTTGGTAGTTCTTTTCTTACTTGCCCAACTTTACCTGACAGTGTTTGTCCTAGGTAGTCTAATGAGGTTTAGTCACTTCTCCAATTTCTGCTTTTTGTTTGGGGCGGGGAGGGGGGAGGCGTTGTTGTTTTGTGTTTTTTGCCTGTGGCTGTGAAGGTCTTTCTACAACCAACAAACACACAATCACCAATCACATAAACAATAGAAGTCTCTAGTTTTCTTTAAGAGGCTCAATGTTCAATTTATTCATTAAAAAGTTTATGCTGTATGTTTCCCTTCCTCTTTATCCTTCTCTTTCTCTTTCTCATGTTTATAGAAAGGCTGCAGCAAGCCTGCTATGTTAATAGGCAGGGTCAAGAGCAATGTTTCTGCCCTTTGGAAATGTTTACTGTGGGAAAACACAGGAGACATTTTTTTGTCCAATTCATCTACAATATGCCATTAACCATCTTGGACAAAAAAAGGAGGATATCTTAAATAATAATACCTATCCATAATAAATTACATATTAAAAAAGCAAACACGGGGAGAAGCAAGATGGTGCTGAAACAATAGGAACTCAGCCCAGCTCTGTCCCACAAAAAAAAGAGAATCAGGAATTCCCACAAGCCAAGTGCCTTGAGAAATCCACAACTACAAATTCAAGATGCAAGAGAGAAATATACAAACCGGAAAAGAAACCCAGATAAAGCTTCTATCCAACATTTTCAAAGAATCTGAAATGTGACGACCCCTCCCCCACCCCTCACCGTGGGCTCCAAGCCGAGGCAGAGGGTGCCAGGGCCCACCTAGGAAGCCCAGAACTCCAGCAGCTCCAGCAAGCGTTGGAATCTAGACAAAGGAACCTGCACAGCTGGTGGCAGCTGGCACCAGGGCCCAGGAGCCTGGAACTCCAGCAAGGGGCGGAATCCAGATTCAGGAATCCCACACAGACCAGGTGCTGGCAGTACAGATGGTGGCAGAGCCCAGAGGGGAGGCAAACAACCCTCCAACACCACGGAGCAACTCACAACCAAACCCCGATGAGTAAATAATCCAGTGGGTCCCCCCAAGCCCATTGGGAAAGCAGAGCTGGTGACAAGCTACAGAACTTAACCCAGACCCGTCCCACCCACCCAAGAAAGACTGGCAAGTGCAGGGGGGCAAGGAATTCAGAATCCTGTCCCTTCCCCCAACAACCCCTTCCCCAGGCCATTGACTAGAGACTGACAGGCAGGAGGGCACTGAGACCCAGCACCCCAACAAAAAGGGTGGAGGTGTCCTTGCTCCTACCTGCCCAACAGCCACTGAAACTGGAGACTGAGGGGCGCTAAGACCCTGCCTTACAACAGCCAGTGAGGATGTGTGTGAGTATGCCTGCAAGCATCTGACTGACCCAAAAGTAATTGGGGCACCCTACTGCTGGGAAGCCAGCACCAGGGGTCCCGCTGGAGTCACTGAAAGACACTCAGCCCTAAGTAGCCTCGTACTGGTACTAACCTGGAACACAGCAGGTATGAAGGGAAGATCAGCAGGGCCCAAGCTTGCACTCAGAAAGCCAGAAAGTTGTGACTCCGCCCTCAGAGCCCACTTCCTCTGCTGGGCCCCGCCCCTGGGAACAGGGCCTAAACTAGCCTGGTTTAGCTGAGAGCTAGCAGAAATTCCCAAATCCCAGGCCGTTGGCTGCGCCCCACCCCTGAGAATAGGGTAGAAAAACTAGCCATCCGCCAAGCTAGCTGAGACCAAAATGTACATCTCCATTCTACAGCCCACTGTGGGGCCCCTGGTTGGACTGAGAGCTAGCTGTGCAGTGGCACACAGCCTCTAGGAACAGGTTGGCAGACCTGTAAAAGCTGCAAACTCTGACCCAGTCAGCAGCAGAACTATTTTGGCCGAGAACCACATGTATACACAGATTCCCAGAACCATCAGTCCCAAACCAAGTAAAGATCGCCATCTGCAACCACAGAGCGGACCTACAACAACAGTCTCAATTCCCAATGAGGCAGAAATCACGGAGGCAACTCACGAAATATATGAATAATCAAAGTCCCACACAAAGCCCAAAAGGAAACAAGAGTGAAGGGACAAGAGAGATGTCACCATCCCAAGAAATGACACCTGAAGAGACATGAAACATGACTCTGTTCAAGGAGATGACTAAAGAGATTAAAGCAGAATTCCAAAAACAATTCCAGGAACATAAGCAGGAAATCGCCAAGGAACACCTCAAATTCAAAAGAGAAATAGAAAAAAAAATTACACATCCCTAGAAAAAAAGATTAATACCCTCAGAGCAGACATGATCAGCACTGTGTCCACAATGCAAAAAAAAAAGAAGGAAACATTAATGAACAGATTCACTGAGATGGAGAATAGGACATCAGGAATGGAAGATAAAATGCAAGAGCTGGAACAGAGAATCATCAGTCTGGAGAAATCAGTCAGAATTCACCAAAGAGAACTCCAGGACCTTGCAGACACAGCCAAGAAATCTAATCTTTGTATAATGGTAATCTAATAAGGGGAGGAGTTTCAAAATAAGGGTATGAAACCCTTATTCATCAAAACCATAGCAGGGAACTTCCCCAACCTCAGAAGGGAAAATACTCACATTACTGAAAGATTTAGAACTCCAAGCGGCATGATCCTAGAAGGAACTCATCTAGACACATCATAGTAAAAGCATTAGATCCGAATAGTAAGGAGCTGATTTAAATGCTGCAAAAACAAAGGAAGAGTTATACTATAATGGGAAAAAATTAGAATAACTGCAGACCTCTCCATGCAAACCCTAAATGCAAGAAAATCTTGGAAAAATCCCATTCATGCCCTGAAAACCAACAACTGCCAACCCAGACTGATATATCCAGCCAAACTAGGATTTACATTTGAGGGAGAAAAAGAATATTTCCTTCCAAAGAAAAGCTATATGAATACGTGCACACTAAACTAGCATTACAAAAAATATTAAGTAATCAAGAACAAATTGCAGAACAGCAAGAACCCCCATCAAGAAGCAATCACCCTTAAATCACTAAACACAAAAGGGGAAAAAAAGAGAGAGAAACAAACTCAGAAGTAAAAATAAACAATGAGAAAGGACACTAACCATTTCTCCATAATTTTCCTAAATGTGAATGGGCTGAACAACACAATCAAAAGGCACAGAACAGCAGACTGAATTAAGAAACAAGACCCATCAATATGTTGCCTTCAAGAGACCCACTTTACTGCCAAAAACAGAAACAAACTCCAAGTGAAACGATGGAAAAGAATTTTCCACTCCAACACACCATGCAAAAAAGCAGGAATAGCAATCTTAATCTCTCACAAAATTAACTTCTCAGTAAAATCAGTACATAAAGATAAAGGTGGCCACTAAATATTAGTAAAGAGAACAATTCAAAACCAGAATAAATACTTATAAACCAGTTATAAACATTTACTCGCCCAACACGGGAGCACTTAATTTGTCAAGCTAACTCTCTTAGAGTTACAGAATAAGATAGACACAAACACAGTCATAGTGGGAGACTTCAATATGCCACTCAACCCAACAATATGGCAGGTCAACCCAACAAAAGATAAGCAAAGACACCACCGACTTAAATGACACCATAGCACCTGGTCTTAACAGATATACACAGAGTCTTCCACCCAATGGCAAAATTTTGTACATTTTTCTCAGCAGCACATGGAACATACTCCAAAATAAATCATATAATAGTTCCTACAGAAAACTTAAACAGATACAAGAAGACTGATATAATCCTATGCATTCTATCCGATCAGAGTGGAATCGGATTAGTTCTGAACAACAGAGTAAAAGGTAAAAAAAATTCAGACACTTGGAAGCTGAATGACAGACTTCTCAATAACTCCTGGGTTACAGAAAAAAATCAAAGAAATTCAAAGCTTTCTTGAATGTAATAACAATCACGGTACATCACAAAGAAACTTATGGGAGACAACAAAGGCAGTTCTAAGGGGAAAATTTATCACACTAGGAGCCCTTATTAAAAAGAAGAAGAGCTTGTAAATAACCTAAAGAGAAAATTCAACACCCAGAGGAAAAAGAAAAAGTTAATTCTAAAACAACTAGAAGGACAGAAATAACAAAAATAAAATCGGAAAATTAGAGATGGAAATAAATTCTCCTATTCATAAAATTAATAAATCAAAAATTGGTTCTTGGAAAGATTCAACAAAATTGACAGACCCTTGGCAAGATTAAACAAAAAAGGAGAGGGGAGACTCAATTAAACAAGATTAGAGACCCTATGGAAACAATTATGACCAATATCCAAGAAATTCAGTCCATTATGAATAAGTACTACCAGGGCCTATATTCAAAGAAACAGGAAAATCTAGTAGAAAATGGATGATTTCTTAAATAAGTAGGCCATCTACATTAAACCATGCAGAGGTAAAGAAACTGAACAAACCAATTTCATACAATGAAATAGTGAAGGTAATCAGGGAAATGACAACCAAAAGGAGCCCAGGCCCAGATGGTTTCACTGTGGAATTCTACAAGACTTTTAAAGATGAAGTAATGCCTATACTCTTGAAAATCTTTTGAGAAATAGAAGCTGAAGGAGCAATACCAAACTCATTTTATGAAGCTAATATTACACTCTTCCCCAAACCAGGAAAAGACCCCCCAAAAAAGAGAACTACAGACCTATCTCTCCAATGAACACAGACACAAAACTCCTCAATAAAATACAAGCCAACAGAATCCAGAAACAAATTAAAAAAATTATACACTATGATCCAGTAGGCTTCATCCCACAAATGCAATAGAGCTAAGGATAAAAATCATATGATAATTTCTCTGGGCACAGCGAAAGCATTTGACAAAATAAAATGTCAATTAATGTTGAAAGCACTAGAAAAAATAGGAATAAGATGTACATTCCTTAAAATAATTAAAGCCATATATGACAAACCTACAACCAGTATTATACTAAATGGAGAAAGCCTCGAACCATTTACCTTAAAATTAGGAACTAGACAGGGATGCCCACTGTCTCCAATTCTCTTCAATATAGTGCTGGAATCCATAGCCAGAGCAATAAGGCAAGAAAAGGACATCAAAGGGATCCACACAGGGAAAGAAAAAATTAAACTTTCCCTATTCACAGATGACATGATCCTCTACCTGAGTGACCCAATAAATGCCACCCCCAAACTCCTAGAATTAATAAACTACTTTAGCAAAGTGGCAGGATACAAAATTAACCTGTGAAAGTCAATAGCGTTACTGTACACCAACAATACATAAACAGAAGGCCAAATCAAGAAAATGATGCCATTCGCAATAGCCCCCAAAAGAATAAAATACTTAGGAATTAACTTAACCAAAGATGTAAAGGAATTGTTTAATGAAAACTATAAAAGCCTAATGAAAGAAACTAAAGAGGACACCAGGAAATGGAAAGACACCTCATGCTCATGGGTAGGGGGAACCAACATACTGCCAAAATTGATATACAAATTCAATTTGACAAAGCAGCCAAAGATATACAGTGGAACATACACAGCCTATTCAAGTATTGGTGCTGGCAAAACTGAGCAGCCACATGCAGAAAATTAAAAATTGACCCTAGCCTTTTGCCATGCACAAGCATTAACTCAAAATGGATCAAAGACCTCAATGTCAGACCGGAAACCTTGAAATTGCAACACGATAGAGTTGGAGAGACACTGGAACTCATAGGCACAGGCAAAAAATTCCTGAACAGAATCCCAGGGCCACAACAGATTGGAGAGAGGCTCGATAAATGGGACTACCTAAAAATAAAAATTTTCTGCCAGATAAAAGCATAGCTACTAAAGTAGAAAGACAGCCAATCAACTGGGAAAAGATATTTACCAATAATACATCAGAGAAATGCTTAATATCCAGTCTCTACAGGGAACTCTAGAAACTAATCCCCTCCAAACCAAGAAACCAATCACTAAATGGGCAAGGGAACTAAAGAGAAACTTTTCAAAAGAAGAGTTTAAAATGGCAGAATAGCATATGACAAAAAGCTCATCATCCATGTTCATAAAGGAAATGCTAATAAAAACAACCCTAAGATACCAAATTACTCCAATTACAATGGCCAAGGTTTTGAACTGAGACAATGACAGATGGTGGCAGGGTTGTGGAGAAAATGGAACCCCACTGCAGTGCTGGTGGAATTGTAAGCAAGTTCAGCTACTCTGGAAAGCAGTGTGGAGGTTTCTTAAAGAACTGAAAATAGACCCTCCCATGATCCCGCCATACCACTCCTGGGCATCTATCCTGAACATCATAACCCAGGATATTAAAAGAACACCTGCTCAGCTATGTTGATCTCTGCACTATTCACAATATCCAAACAATGGTAACAATTCAATGCCCTACTGCAGATGAGTGCATACAAAAATGTGGTATATATATACAATGAATTTCTACATAGCCAACAGACAAGATAAAATAATGGCATTCGCAGGGAAGTTGATGAATTTAGAGTGAATCATATTGATTGAGACAAGTCAAGACCAAAGGAACAAAAGGCACATGGTATCCTTAATATGTGGATATTAGAGCCAAACAGTACAAGAGCGAGGACTCAGTATTTGCGTACCCAATGCTATGGACATGGTATTGGAAATATAAACACAACTACATAGACATAAAAATTGGTGACTCTATAGATCTAATAATGTTTTAGTACATAGATTAATATGTACCTATGACATACAAACGATTAGCCTAATTTTAATTATGTTCTAAAATCTAAGTGCCAGTGATTGTATATAAAGATTCCCTTCTTGAATACTTGTTTGATAAATACATCATTTGAAATATGATGTAAAAATAAATGTTAATAAATTCTTTAATAAAAAGCAAACATGACCATTGTAATCTCTTCATTAACCACTACATAGTTACCAGTCTACTTATATTTTGATAATTTTCTATCTTGCTGAGGATATGCATACAATTTATAAATACAACCATTTCTGGATTGCTTGAAAAATGTTCCTACTTGAAAAAGAGACACTTTGAAGCCTCTCCTACTAACTTGAAAACATGTCAAAGAAAATTCAACTTGTTCATTTATTCTTACCAAAGTATTTCAAGTATCCATGGATGAAAATGGGTGTGTAAAGAAATGGAAAGGCAAGTAATACTGTGGTTGAATCTGATCATAGTTCTTAAATTTTCCTGCAAATCTGCTGTCAGAAATCATGACCCAAAGGACTCTGATTTTCCTTTTCTTCCTCTTACTAGCACCCAGAATTAATACTGTCATTGGATGTCAAGTTTCCCTGTACAAATAGAGACTCTTCACTTAGGATCCTTGTCTTTGATTGCTAAATAAGAATTTCTGAAAAAGTCAGGAGGGTAAGAAAACTTGGCAGAACTTTACTAAGTAAGCAAGCAGACAATGCAGAGAAGAAGCAGATTCTGAGACAAGCAGAAAGGAAGAGGCAAAGCTTTAACACAAAGACAGAGACACATACCACCCCTTGGCAGTTATTTATATGGTAAAGGCAGGGGGGAAGTCTAACTTCAAAGGTATGCAAAGATAGGAGTTTTATCTTCAATCATTCCTGTGGTTACTTTCTGAGTTTCTGGGTGTTTGGGGGTATTTCTTCCTGGTAAGAATGCATCCTGCATTAAAACAGATCTTTATCCTTAAGAGGAGGAAGGAGCCCTGTTATACGCATTTTGGGTAGGAAGATGCTTAAATTTGGGGGGAGCATTTGTCTCAGGTAGGGACACATCCTGTCAGACAAATGTTAATTCCTTGTATGAGAAATGTATCTCTCAAGAAGAAATGCATCCTGTGGTTTCTCTTTGATACTGTTTTTGTATTTCTAAATACCATGTTTGACTTGCTCTCATCAGACTTCATTTTCCTCAACTTATCTTGCCTCATTTTCTCTTAAATGTCATTGGTCCCTTAATCTTGAGGAAAGTAAATAAATGAATATCTCTTGCATTGGCTGTAAACATACCGCATCTCATTTTCCCTAGTCTATCCTGCTTTACAACCACAACCTAGTGCCACAAGTGATCAGTGTTTCATGGAAAACAGAGAATGGGAAAAACTCATTGGCTCACTTTCATACTAGTTTTTCTTCTAATACCTCGATGATACTTATTGGAAGTCCTTTATATACTTGTTTGTTTAATCAGTTTTCCTTCACTCATTGTTTCCATAGAGTGTACATACATAATATGTATGTAGGAGAAGTAATGGCTAAGGGGCTCTACTGAAAACAGTATAAAAATGAAAACCCTTAAATATAGCAGCTTGTACTATTTTAAACTCTATCTAGTATAGCATTACATATACAAGTCAGTTGAATGGAGCCAATTGGCAGCATGCATTCTCACTGTATTGGAGAGTGAGGAAAAGGGATTATGAGTTTGAGGCTGGCCTGAGCTTATTTGGTAAAACTTAAAAAAGTGGCAATGGTATATATGAATGGAGATGGATGGAAGGACCCACATGTTTTCTCACCCTCCCTCCCTCCCTCCCTTTCTTTTTTCTTTCGGCAAATATCTCAGCTTGCTTGTTCCACTAGCACTCTACCACTTGATCCATGCCTCTGACCTGGCTTCTTATGGGTTATTTTGGAGATGGAACTCAGAAACCTTTCTGCCATGGCTGGCTGTTGTGATCATCTGGATCTCAGTTTCTTGTGTAGCTAGGATCACAGAAGCAAGCCACTTCAATTTAATTATTTTAATAGATTCTGTATCAAAAAGAATGTCAAAGAAAATAATAAAAAATTAAAATGGTGGTCTAGAGACAGAGGCAGACATGAACAATTTTATTATGAAACATAGAAATGTTTAAAGATCTACAAGGCACCATGGAAAAATTTTATAAGGAGAATTTTGATTAAGGAGTCTAGGAAAGTTCTGGATAGTCGATATGGATTGAGGCTGGTTAGAGGGATGAATCTAACATTTTGTAGGTGATAGTGAGTGTAAAGATAGAGGAGAAAAAGGCATGCTATGGAGAAGTGTGGAAGTATTCAAATCTTGTGATGCTTCACTCATAATTCATATAATATTGTGCAAATTATGTCAGATGGAAAGACCGGCTAGATATGATGTGAAGACCCTCAAAAGCACTGGGGAGATGGAAAATTATTTTGCAGACAGTGGCACTGTTGGTGGCTTTTAAAGAAAAGAGTTGAAGGGATCATGCCTGCCTTTTGGAAAGTGTTTCATCATTGTGGTTAAGAATTACTTTACTGCAGAGACCTGAGAGAATAAAGCCCATTCACGTATTCCTAGATACTGCTACTTTCATAAATTCAAAATTCCTCCAGAAATAAGCCTTTCGTTGTAATCTTGTATTAAGTTGGAACATGATTTTGTCTTCACAAAATGTCATTAAGCTATATACAAACTATCTTTAGAACATAAAATGAAGAATTATACACTGGTACAAATTCTTTGTAACTCAAATTGATGACCAAAAAATAATACAAATTAAAGAGACCAAAAAAATCCATTATTACATTTATGGGTTCTCATAGTGTGATGAATATGCTAAAAGTGTAAAATACTAAAGTTCTATGCCACCAAGTATAATTACCTCCCCATTTAAGAAACATTTTATATCAGAATTCACCTTTCTTAAAAATATTATAAAAATAAAATATTTATTTACAATATGCTTATTAGTCTAAAGAGAAAAGTCTGATCCCTGACTATAAATTGAAAGCCACATTTTAAACATTAAAATAACATACTATGAAAACAAGGAGAGGGGAAACCATTACTAGGAATCTAGGAATACTGAATATGTGTTTTTTTGGAAAATATTTATTGTCTATGTCATCATGTATATATATATATATATATATATATGTGTGTGTGTGTGTGTGTGTGTGTGTGTGTGTGTGTGTGCAACAGAGATCAAGTCATTTGGTAGATATTTCTGGAATCAATCTTGTCATAGCATATTTGTTAGGTAAAAATTGGTAATCTTGCCTGATTGAGTCAAGAAAGAAAAATGTAAAATCTTTGCTACAAAGCTGAGATCCTTTATATATACACAGCATCTCTGGAAAAGAATATGATGCTGCAAAAACATGAGAAGGGTTATCAATGTGAGAGAAGTACTGTCCCTAACATCTAGTGAATGTAACTGTAAACCCTCTATATGCTACCGTGAAAATAAAAAACAAAATTTTTAAAAATTAAAAAAAAGTTTTCAGCATGACCTCACTCCAGTTAGAATGGCCATGATCAAAACATCTAATAACAACAGATGCTGGAGGGGATGTGGCCAGGAGGGATCACTACTACAATGTTGGTGGGAATGCAAACTCATTCAACCACTATAGAAAGCGGTATGGCAATTCCTCAAAAGACTAAACATAGAGCTCCCCTATGATCCAGTAATTCCACTTCTTGGCATTTACCCAATCATCCAGAAACAAGGACATACTAAATCCACTAGCACAACGATGTTCATTGCAGCACTATTTACCATAACAAAGAAATGGAACTGACCCAGATGTCTCTCAGTTGATGAGTGGATCAACAAGATGTGGTATTTATCCATAATGGAATTCTATGCTGCTGTCAGAAAAAATGACATTGCCCCATTTGTAGGAAAGATTTAGGAAAAATCATATTAAGTGAAGTAAGCCAGATTCAAAGGAACATAGGCTCAATGGTTTCCCTCATTTGTCACAATCAGTAGAAACCTTGGACTCTCCCAGCAGATATTTACAATAGAACAAAACCTAGATACATAAGGCCATACAGTATGACGCTAAATGAAAGGACCTCCAGGATATAGAAACAAAAGCCATATAATGAGTGATTGTTGTCCTAAATGTACTATGTTATCCCTCATCTCTTTTGCTGTCCCTTGGTTATCTCATATTGTTACAGTATTTCACGTTGTTATCTGAAATATTGAATATATGTTTATTTGGTTATTTGAAATTGGATAGGGAAGGGGGGAAAACAAGATCCGGGGGGGTGGGAGGAGAGAAATGAGGACAAGACATGAGAAAGGGTATCAAGGTATGTGAAGTAATGCACTCTATCTGGTGAATATAATGTAACCCTTCTATTAATTAACAATAACCATATGTGCGAAAAAAGAATTACTTTTCTGAAATTAAACAAAACTGAATCTGATTCATGAAAATTTCTTGAACTCATATTTCTAGGTATTGTTCTTGTTGTTGAGGCCCACCAGTGATGACTATTCACAAGGCCTGTGTACTCTCTGTGCTAGCCTTCAGTGTAAGGAAAGAGAGACAAATGAATAGAATATTAAAAAAGTATATTTCCCAGGTGATGATGGGCACTACAAAAAATAAATATGGCAATATGATAATGGCTGCTAAGTGTAGGGAAAGTACTGCAGATGGAAGAAGTGCTCTCAGAAATTTAGATAAATTTAGAGTTGAGCCTTGAATTAGATAATGAGTTCAGTCAGCTGAATATATGGAGCAATCTTCCAATCAAAGGGAATAGTATATAAAAGGCCTTTCTATGGGAATGAGCTTGATATGTTACAGAATCAGATGGTCAGTGTAATTGAACTGAAATAATAAAAGAGATATTTGCAAGAGACTAGGATCTAGAGAGTACCAAACATTTAATATCTTTGTAGATCAGTGAGAAGAACTTCCTCTTTCTCAGTACTGAGATTTGATTTTGGGATCTTTCACTTGGTTGGGTGTTGCTGTACCAATTAAGCAGTGTCTCCTGTTCTGCTTTTTGCTTATGAGTCCTGACGATTTTTCTTTTTTTTCATATGTTTTTATTGTAATTAATAGAAGGGTTACATTATATTTGCCAGATAAAAAGTGCATTACTTCACATACATTGATACAATTTCTCATGTCTTGGTCCCCATTTTCCTCCCCCCCCCACCGCCACCCCTCATCTTGTTTTCCTCCCTTCCTATCCAATTTCAAATAACCAAATACAAATAAATCCAATATATCAGATAACAAAATGAGATAACCAAGGGACAGCAAAAGAGATGAGAGATAACATAGTACATTAAGGACAACAATCACTCATTATATGGCTTTTGTTTCTATATTCTAGAGGTCCTTTCATTTAGCTTCATACTATATTGCCTTATGTATCTAGGTTTTGCTCTATTGCAAATCTCTGCTAGGAGAGCCTAAGGTTTCTACTGAGTATAACAAATGAGGGAAACCATTGAGCCTATGTTTATTTGAGTCTGGCTTACTTCACTTAATATGATTTTTTCTAAGTTTTTCCATTTCCTAACAAATGGGGCCATGCCATTCTTTCTGACAGCAGCATAGAATTCCATTGTGTACAAATACAACACCTTGTTGATCCACTCATCAACTGAGGGACATCAGGGTTGATTCCATATCTTTGCTATGGTAAATAGTGCTGCAATGAACATCGTTGTGCTAGTGGATTTAGTATGTCCTTGTTTCTGGACAGTTGGGTAAATGCCAAGAAGTGGAATTGCGGGGTCATAGGGGAGCTCTATGTTGAGTCTTTTGAGGAACTGCCATACTGCTTTCCATAGTGGTTGAACGAGTTTGTACTCCCACAAACAGTGTAGTAGTGATCCCTCCTGGACACATCCCCTCCAGTATCTGTTGTTATTAGTTTTCTTGATCCTGGCCATTCTAACTGGCGTGAGGTGGAATCTTAGAGTTGTTTTCATTTGCATTTCTTTTATGACCAGAGATGGTGAGCATTTCTTCATGTGTCTATAGGCCATTTTTATTTCTTCTTCAGAGAAGACTCTCTTTCAGTCTTTGGCCCATCTTTTAATGGGATGGTTGTTACTTTGGAGATTAGTTTGGGAGTGATTCAATTTTTTGAGCTGTTGATATATTTTAGATATGAGGCCTTTGTCTGTTGTGCGGTTGGTGAAGATCTTCTCCCACTCTGTAGGCTTCCTAAATAATTTACTAGCTATGTCCTTTGCCATACAAAAGCTCTGCAGTTTAATGCAGTCCCACTTATCCAGCTTTTCTCTGATTTGTTGTGATTCTTGGTCCTAATTAAGAAAGTTTTGACCTGTGCCAAGGAGGTCTAGTGTATCTCCTATTCCTTCTTGTAAAGTTTTGACAGTGTCGGCTTTTACCTTCAGGTCTTTGATCCATTTGGAGTTAATTCTAGTGCAGGGTGACAAAGAAGGATCCAACTTTACTTTTCTGCATGTTCTTAACCAGCTCTGCCAGCACCACTGGTTGAAGAGGCTATCTTTCTTCCATTCTATTTTTTTGGCTCCCTTGTCAAAGATTAGGTGTCCATAGGTCTGTGGTTTAATATCTGGGTCTTCAGTTCTATTCCATTGGTCTTCAGGCCTGTTCTTGTGCCAGTACCAAGCTGTTTTGATAATTATAGCTCTGTAATAGGGTCTAAAGTTTGGCATTGAAATTTCTCCTGCGCTGTTCTTTCTGCTAAGAAGTGTTTTTGCTATACGGGGTCTTTTACTATTCCATATGAACTTTTGGATTGTCTCTTCTATTTCTTTAAAGAATGACATTGGGATATTGGTGGGTATTACGTTGAATTTGTAGATAGCCCTTGGCAAGATTGTTATATTCACGATGTTGATTCTTCCAATCCATTTCCTCAGTTCTGCTTTAATTTCCTTTTTCAGGGTTTTAAAGTTTTCATCAAAAAGTTCCTTTACAATCTTAGTTAAGATAATTCCTAGGTGCATTAATTCACATACATTGATACCCTTTCACATGTCTTGGTACCCGTTTCCCTCCCCCCCTCACCCCCCACCCGTCTTGGTTTTCCCCCCTTCCCTATCAAATTTCAAATACAAATAAATTCAATATATCAGATAACAAAGTGAGATACTATACCAATATGAGATAACCAAGGCACAGCAAAGGAGATGAGAGACAACATAGTACATTAAGGACAGCAATCATTCATTATATGGCTTTTGTTTCAGTATCCTGGAGGTCCTTTCAATTAGCTTCACATTATATGTCCTTATGTATCAAGATTTTGCTCTATTGCAAATCTCTGTTAGTAGAGCCCAAGGTTTCTACTGATTATGCCGAATGAGGGAAACCATTGAGCCTAAGTTCCTTTGAGTCTGGCTTACTTCACTTAATATGATTTTTTCTAAGTCTTTCCATTTCCTAACAAATGGGGCCATGTCATTCTTTCTGACAGCAGCATAGAATTCCATTGTGTACAAATACCACAACTTGTTGATCCACTCATCAACTGAGGGACATCTAGGTTGGTTCCATATCTTTGCTATGGTGAATAGTAAACCTTTTACTAATTACAATAAAAAAATAAAGCAAAAAAAAAAACAAAAAAAAAACAATAAACATAAACCTAACCCTAAACTTGATGCAATCACTAACCTTAACCTAACCCTAACACGAACCCTAAGTGTCCCTAACCTTAACCCTAACCCTACCCATGACTCTAACCCTAAACCTGACCCTAACCCTCACCCTCACCCAAACCCTAAAACTAAACGTAACCCTCACCCTCACCCCCACCCTAACCTTAAACCTAACACTAACACGAACCCAAACCCTAACCCTAACCCTATCCATAACCCTAACCTTAGCTCTAACCCAAAACCTAACCCTAACCCTAACCCTCATTCTCAACCTCCCTCTAACCCTAACCCTCACCCTCACCCTCACCCTAACCCTAACCCTAACACTAACACTAACACTAACCCAAACCCTAACCATAACCCTAACCCTAATTATAACCCTAACCCTAAACGTCACCCTCTCCCTAACCCTAACCATAACCCTAACCCTCACCTTCACCCTAACCCTCACCCTAACCCTAACCCTAACCCACCCTCTCAACCTAACCCTAACCCTAAACCTAACCCTCACCCTCACCCTCAACCTAACTCTCACCCTAACCCTAACCCTAACTCTAAACCTGACCCTCAGCCTAAACCTAACCCTAATCCTAACCCTAAACCTAACCCTCACCCTCAAACTAATCCTAGCCCTAACTCAACGCCTAACCCAAACCCTAAACTTAGCCATAGCCCTACCCTATACATAACCCTAACCCTAACACTAGTCTTAACCCAAACCCTATCCCTAACCCTAATGATCCCTAACACTATCCCTCACCCTAACCCTAACCAGAACCCTAACCCAAACACTCACTCTAACCCTAAACGTAATCCTGACCGTAACCCTACCCCTGTACCTAACCCTAACGCTAACCGTAACATTATCCCTAACACTCACCCTCACCCTAACCCTAAACCTAACGTTAACCCTCACCCTCACCATAACCCTAACCAGAACACTAACCCTAACCATAAAACTAAACCAAACCCAAACCCTAACCCTAACCCTAACACTCACCCTGACCCTAACCCTAAACCTAAATTTAAACCTCACCCTCACCCTGATTATAACCCTAATCCTAACCCTAACCCTAATAAAATAAAATAATAAAAAAAGATAATTCCTAGGTACTTTATTTTCTTTGAGGCTGTTGCAAAAGGAGTTGCTTTCCTGATTGTTGCTCATTCCTCTCACTGTTGGTATAGAGGAAGGCAGTTGATATTTGACCGTTAATTTTATACCCTGCTAATTTTCCAAAGTTTTTAATCAGGTGAAGCGCTTGGGAGTGGAGTCTATAGGATTCTTTAAATACAGAATCATGTCATCTGCTTGCTTCTTGCCTTATTGCTCTGGCTAGGAATTCTAATACTGTGCTAAAGAGGAGTGGAGAGAGTGGGAATCCTAGTCTCGTTGCTGATTTTAGAGGGAATGGCTTTAGCGTTTCACCATTAAGTACAATACTAGCTGTGGGTTTGTGATACACAGCCTTTATTATACTGAGGAATGTTCCATGGACTCCTAGTTTCTCCAGAGCTTTTAATATAAAGTGCTGTTGGATCTTGTCAAATGCCTTTTATCCATCTATTGAGACAATCATATGATTTTTGTCCTTGTTCCTATTGATGTGTTGAATTATATTAATTTATTTGCGCACGTTGAACCAGCTTTGCTTCCCTGTGCTGAATCTTGTTTGATCATAGTGTATAATTTTTTTGATGAGTTGTTGTAGACTGTTGGCCAGTATTTTGTTGAGAAGTTTTGCATCGATGTTCATCAAAGAAATGGGTCCATAGTTCTCTTTCTTTGATTAACCTCTGTCTGGCTTTGGTATGAGGGTTATAGTGGCTTGGTAGAATTACTTTGGCAAAGAGCCTTCGTTTTCAATTTCATTGAAGAGCTTGAGGAGCATTGGTGGGAGCTCTGCTTTTGAAGACCTTATAGAATTCAGCTGTGTATCCGTCTGGCCCTGGGCTTTTCTTAGGTGGAGGGTCTCTTATTGCCATTTCTTTTTCAGTGCTTGAAATAAACCTGTTTAGTTGGGTTAGTTCTTCTTGGTTCAGTGTGTGTATGTTAATATTGGCTAGAAATTCATCCATTTCTTCTAGATTCTCAAATTTGTTGGCATAAGGTTTGAGAAGTATTCCCTCATGATTCTCTGGATCTGGTAATTTCTGTCTTGTTATTACCATTCTCATCTGTAATGTTGTGTATTTCGGTATGCTCCCTTTCTTTTTTTTGGTAAGATTTGCTAAGGGTCTGTCAATTTTTTTAATTTTTTCGAAGAACCAACTCCTTGTTTTGTTGATTCCTTCTATAGCTTTTTGGACTCCAATTCATTCAATTCTGCTTTGATTTTAATAATTTGCTTCCTACTACTGGGATTAGAGTTGATTTTTTACTCTGGATCTTGGTAAATTCTGTCATGATATTACCATTTTCGTCAGTGATTTTGTTTATTTCGGTGTGCTCCCTTCTTTTTTTAGTAAGATTTGCTAAGGGTTTGTCAATTTTGTTAATTCTTTCAAAGAACCAACTCCTTGTTTTGTTGATTCTTTCTATAGTTCATTTAATTCTGCTTTGATTTTAATGATTTGCTTCCTTCTAGTGGGATTAAGGTTAGTTTGTTGCTCTTTTTCCAGGAGCTTAAGGTGACACATTAAATTGTTGGTTTGTGATTTATCCAATTTAATATTGTAGGCACTCAGAGCTATAAATTTTCCTCTGAGTACTGCCTTTGCCGTGTCCCAACGGAGCTGGTATTTTGTGTGCTCCTTTTGGTTAAATTTCATA
Organism: Megascapheus bottae; assembly: GCF_031878675.1. Taxonomy (NCBI): domain Eukaryota; kingdom Metazoa; phylum Chordata; class Mammalia; order Rodentia; family Geomyidae; genus Megascapheus; species Megascapheus bottae. Next base: position 62,583,807 of record NC_143547.1, on the reverse strand, counting down.
AACTGTTGGATTTCTGTTCTAATCTCTTCGATGACCCATTGGTGATTCAACAATGTGCTGTTTAATGTCCATGAGTTACAGGGTTTTCCTTGATGGAAATGTGTGTTCAGTTCCAATTTGACGCTCTTTTGGTCTGAGAGAATGCAGGGAATAATTTCAGTGTTTCTGAATCTGTCCAGGTTTGTTTTATGGCCTAAAATGTGGTCTATTTTGGAAAATGTTCCATGTGCTGATGAAAAAAACGTATATTGTGTTGTTGCTGGGTGGAATAATCTGCAGATGTCTGTTACATCTAGTTGGTCTATACAGTTATTCAATACTAAGATTTCTCTGTTGAGTTTTTGCCTGGTTGATCTGTCCATAGGTGAGAGTGGCGTGTTAAATTCACCAACAATCACTGTGTTTCGATGTATTTATAGTTTCAGTGAACGTAATGTTTGCTTGATGAAGTTTGGAGCTCTGTGATTAGGCGTGTAGATATTTAGGATGGTTATGTCCTCCTGGAGGAAAGATCCCTTTACTAGTATGTAGCAACCTTCTTTGTCTTTTCTCACTGATTTTAGTTTGAAGTCTATTTTATCTGATATGAGTATGGCAACTCCAGCCTGTTTATGGGGGCCGTTAGGTTGATAAAGTTTATTCCAACCTCTCACTTTCAAAAAATGTTTTTGTTGGGTAAGATGTGTCGCTTGAAGACAGCAGAATGATGGATCTTGCTTTTTGATCCAACTAGATAATCTATGCCATTTAATTGGAGAGTTAAGTCCATTGATATTAAGAGTCAGGATTGAGAAATATTTATTAGTTCCTGCCATTTTAAAAAACTTTCATTAGGGCCTGTGTCTTGACAGTTCTTGTGGTACTTAGATGGTATGAATTTTAGGTGCCATTCCTTTCTTCTGTATTACATTTGTGTTGGTTTTCTATGTGTAGAATTTTCTGTAATGTTGGTTTGGTTGCTACATAATGTTGCAGCTTTTCCCTCGAATGGAATATTTTTATTGTTCCCTCATTTATGAATGAGAGCTTAGCTGGGTACAATATTCTTGGTTGATAGTTATTTGATTTCAGGGCATGACATATATCCTTCCAAACTCTTCTTGCTTTCATGGTCTCTGCTGAGAAATCTGGGGTTATTCTGATTTGTCTGTCTTTACAGGTCATTGTTCTCTTCTCCCTGGCTGCTTTTAGGATCCTTTCTTTGGTCTCTATAGATTCAGTTCAGATTATAATGTGGCGGTGGATGTCCTTTTCTGGTTACATCTGTTTGGGGTTCTAAAAGCTTCTTGTATCTGGATGGGGCTGCCCTTCTGGATATTTGGGAAGTTCTCTGAGATGATTCCCTGAAGTATATTTCCAATATCATTGACCTCTTTCTCCATACCCTCCTCAATACCAAGTAGCCTTAAATTAGGCTTCCTCATTGTATGTTGGACTTCCTATAGCGTTTTCTCATATTTCCTAGATTTGAATTGACTCATTTTTCTGTTCTTTCTCTATAACAACTAAATTATCTTCAACCCCAGAAATTCTCTCTTCTGCATTGTCTAACCTGCTACCAAAGCTTTCTACTTTATTCTTCAACCCCCTTGCTTCTAATTGCTCATTTTTGATGCCTTGCATCTCTTGTTTTAGATCAGGTATGGATTTCTTTAGCTCCTTGATTTCCATTTGAGTGTTTAGCTCTCTTTGGACATTTGTTGGAGTTCAGTCATCTTTTTGTTTGTGGATTCTATGAATTCTTCCATTTTTCTTTGAAAAACCTTTATTATGGCCTCCTTTTTGGCTTCCCCTTTCTCACATATCACCTTGTTTATGGTTTCCTCTTGATTAGTTATGGCTTCCTCTCTTATCTCTTCCTTTATGTTTTCACACTTTTCATTAATGATGTTTATCAATTGCATTTGTTTAGCATTTGGAAGGCTCTACTCTAGATTTTCCACTGACTACTCTATTGCCTGTTTATATTGAGTGGGAGATGCTATTCCTTGATTTGCCATTTTTCTTGAGATTCTTGTTCTGCCCATTTGAAAATCGGAGCAAGATTAACACTAAACAAGATTATAATTTTTTAGATATAACCCAACCTAGACCTTTTATTTGGTTGACAATATTTGTTCACACTTTTAGATTGGTAATATCACTCTCTCTTGCTTTTTATGTACTTACATACAAATCTAATACAACCACAAATTACTGATTTATGACCAAAACAATGAGCCTCTCAATCCAAACTCTATTGTATTTAAGTCCCTCTGGACCTAGAGTATAATTGAACACATATATACACGGCATTGCTCACCAAACATCAAATGTAGATCCATGCATTATAAGAGTTGAAGGATGAACAGAGGACTAGAGATAGAAAAATAATATGAAAGACAACAAGGGAGGTAGGAGAAGAATAATGCAGGAGTGTAAGATTATTATAGTAATGAAGAAATGGTGTAGTGTAAGGATAACTGACCCAAGGTGATAGACAGGTAGAATATTTGAGTAGAAATTTTAGAAGAACTTAGATAAAACTTATGAAAATAAGAAGAGTAATAAGAGGAATGTATAGAGAAAAGAGGGATGTAGATATAAGAGATTTCAATGATACAAATTTTAAAAAGAAAAAAGAAACACAACAAAAACAAAACAAAACAAACCATTAAAAAGGTGGGGGGAGATTTTTCACTATTGTGAGTTCTTACCCAAGAGATACTAGTGTTGAGAACCAGGAGATTAAAAAGCAGGTGACTCTATGAATATAGATATCATTTTTATTCAGACTGTACCCAGAGCTGTCACTGTGTTTCTAGAAACGACCACAGTGACAGAAGGAATGCAGGAAAAGAGAGGAGAAAAAAAATGTAATGAATCACAACATTAGAAAAAAAGGTGCAGGTAAAATGGCAAAGAGAAAATAAGAACACCTAAAAACGCAAATGAAAGGAGGTAGAAGAACAACAAAAAAAGGGTATTTTTCAGGTTTTTTTTGGGGGGGAAGGGCAGGATAGGAAACTTGTGTCTCCACTAAATTCGGAATCCAAACACTTCACAGTATCTTTTTCTCTTGTCATTTGGCTACGCGGTTTTTCAGATCAGATTGCTTGACTGGGAAAACAAAGCTGAAAGATTCGCAGGCCGCTTTGTTTACCAGGTCTGTGGGGGCGCAGGGGACGGACTTCAGTAGCACTGGGTCCGGATTTCCGGCTAAGGGATCTCTGGGAAATCCTTTGCCAGTTAGAATGATGGCGCTGTCAGCAACACCTCTCAAGCTCCAATTGCTTTGGCCATGTCTTTGCCAGCAGTCAAGATGGCGCTGCTGTCAGCTTGTGGGGGAGGGGGCTCCCTCCCAATGCCGATTTGATAGCAGAAGTGGAAACTTCTCCTCCGAGGTACTCACAAATTGCTGGAATCTCCGGTTCTGTGAATCTGGCAGACCCATGCACGGCCGGGCGTCGGCTCTGGGCTCGCGCAGGCTCAGTGTGGCTCTGTCTGCAGCCGGCAGGTAGGTGCCACTTGAAGCTGTCTGCTCCGTGGCTGGTGGTACTCCATGCTGTCTTCTCGCACTGGTCTTCTGCCTTTTTCCTCTCCTACTGAGATCTCTGTGACGCTAAAGCTTACTTAGGATTAATTTTTGGTAAAGAACTGTCCCCTACGCTGCCAGAACTTGTATCTTGGCGGGAGCTTAGACAAACACTGAAGAGGCGCCATCTTCTGCCCATCTCCTCTCCTGATGATTTTTCTTCTGTTGTTAGCATTGAATTGCAACCCTCAGATCTCAGTCTCCTGAGTAGTTAGGATTATAATAGTGAGTAGCCAGAGCCTGGTCTCTCTTTCTCTCTCCCCTCTACTGCCTCACTCATTCTCTATCTTTCCCTTTCCCCCCTCTCTCTTTCTTTCTTTCTTTTTTTCTTTCTTTATTTATTTTTTTTCCTCCCCCTCTCTCTTTTTCTCTCTCTTTCTCCATCTTTTTTCTCCTTTTCTTTTTCTTCTTTTTTTTCCTTCTGAAGATTGATAGACTACATAAGATTAGGAATGATCAGCTTACAGAAAATACAGGACATATTCTTTCATGCACTTCCCTTAAGATTAAGGGAACAAGAAAATGTCAATTTAGGGGAAATAAAACAAGGTAACTTAAGTAAACTAAGGCATGATGGAGGCAACTCAAAAATATGGTATTTAAAAACATATAAGTGATAGAAATGCTTCAAATTCAAGGAGAGACTGCGGGATCCATTTCTTCCTGAGGGATGCATTTCTCACCAAAGATTTAACAGCTATCTGACAGAATGTATGCCTTCCTGGGAAAACCTAAACTACGTAGCTCAAATGCAGATAACAGGGTGCCTCCTTGTCTAAAGGGTAAGCTTCTCTTTTATTGCAGGATGCTTTCTTACTTGGAACACCAGAAAATAATACCAGGCATAATTAGAGCAAAGACAAAGCACCTATCTTTGCATAACATTGAAGCCAGAACCCCCTGCCTTTACCCTATGAATACCCTCACAGCCCAAGGAGCTTTGTGTCTCTCAGTGTCTCTCTGTGTCTCCTTGTGTGTGCGAGTGTTCATGTTTTTCTCTCTGTGTGTCTCTGTCTCCCTATGAGAGCTTCCACAGTTGTTACAGTGTGCTCTTGCTCCTCTGTCTCATTTTTGTCTAATTGTCTGATTGCCAGATTGTTATTTGTTCAATAAAGCTCTGCCAAGTTTTTTTCATATATTTTTATTGTAATTAATAGAAGGGTTACATTATATTCACCAGATAGAGAGTGCATTACTTCACATACATTGATACCCTTTCTCATGTCTTGGTCCCAATCATACATTGATACCATTTCTTATGTCTTGGTCCCAATTTCCCTCCCACCACCCCCACCCCTCATCTTGTTTTCCCCCCTTCCCTATCCAATGTCAATTAACCAAATACGCATATATACCCTATATCAGATAACAAGGTGAAATACTGTAACAATATGAGATAACCAAGGGACAGCAAAAGAGATGAGAGATAGCATAGTACATTAAGGACAAAGATCACTCATTATATTCTGCCAAGTTTTCTTACCATTGTCACTTGTGCAGAATTTTTATTCTGCTATCAAAGTCAAGGACCCTAAGGAAACTTCACTAAACCTCATATCTGTCCAATGACCCATTCTTTCTCCCTCCCCTCCCTCCCTCCCCTCCCTCCCTCCCTCCCTCCCTTCCTTCCTTCCTTCCTTCCTTCCTTCCTTCCTTCCTTCCTTCCTTCCTTCCTTCCTTCCTTTCTTCTTTCCTTCTTTCCTTCCTTCTTTGCTTCCTTCCTTCCTTCCTTGCTTCCTTTCTCCCTGCCTTCCTTTATCCCTCTTTCTCTCTTTTGAGAAATAATTTTAAGGGGAAATCACTGGAAGAAATTTTAAGGAAAGTTTGATATGACATTTGAAATTTACTCCCCAGTGCAACAGTGTTGGGAGGTTAAACCTTTAAGAGATGGTTAGGTCACAAAATGAGAGCCCTGGTGAATGCATTAATGTTGATATGGAGATCCTGTATTAGTGATGGTGGAAGTGAATTTCTGATAATAGAGTGATTCTGATGGACTTTATTTCCTACTCACTCATGCACAATTTCTTACTCTTTTACTCTCTGCCTTGGATAATACAGTAAGAAAAACACCACTAGATGTTAGTCCCTTGATTTTTGCCTTCTCAGTCTCCAGAACAATAAGGGATAAGTTTTTGTAAAGTCCTGAGTTTGTGGTATTCGGTTACAACCTCATAAATGAGTAAAGGTAAGTGTTAATTAAAGGTATTGTTCTGAGGATTAAATTAAAACTCCACACTATATATCTAACATGTCATTATACTCACTCAAATGTAACTTGTTATTATTAATATTGGGATGGGATCATAACTGGATTGTATATCTGAGCAACCTAATAACTAGAGATCAGTGAGGAAGTAATTGTAACATCCAAAGCAGTTAAAATTAGAGGTGGAAAAAAGAAGGAAATAAAAGCCTCATATTAATAAATTTCATTAACCAATACCAAACATTTAAGTAATAGTGCTTAATGAGTTTAGTCAAATGACTGATAAAATTTAACATTAGAAAGTGCAGAGTCAAACTTGTGTTCCCCATAGCTAAACTCAAAATAAAATTGCTGGTAGTCTATTTTCATTCCTTTAATTCCCACTTAATGAATTCCTTCTCTGCATTATCATTTCCCATCACATAAACCGTGATTCATTTCAAATATGCTGGTGAGACATGGTCAAAATACAGCAACTCCTGCTTGAAATGAAATGAGTGCACATGAGGGATGCTCTCTTTCAACTCTGCACCATAACTGAAGACTTCTTTTACTCTATTTGAACCTAAGGTGCTTCTCTTGCATTCATGAATAAAACTAAAAGTAGACCTTCCATTTGTTGTTTCATGCTTTGGGTGAACCTTGTTACCCTAGCAGTGGGAATGAATTGCTGAAAGGGTTGGTAATTTTCTTCCACATTATATGAGTTACCAGGTAAGTTATCATCCTTGGAGTATTGAAGGGCAGATTTAAGTTACTCATTTCTATTTCCTGGTTTTGATCATTCATGATAGACTTATTGAAACTGAGCTTGAAAGGACTAGCCTAATATTTATGAAGTAGAAACATATGTCCTTTAAATGTAATTTGTCACCTAAATGTACATATTCATAATTGGTACTGATCTTTATTAAACACTAGAGTATTCTTAAAAGCCAAGTTGAAACTTGTGGTTCCTGCATTTCAATCACCACTAGCTGCTTAATTGAGCTTAGCTGTTCAACTTGTAGTATTCTGACAGTTTTGTCTATCATTGTTGTAAATCTGGGAACATAGGCAGTGGTAGGCTTTGCTCTACTCATTCATATCTTTCAAACTGAAAATTCACAGCAGGGAAATGATAAATATCTGCTCTTTAGGCCGAGGTCACTTTATATAGGAAAGTAAGAGATTGAACATGAAAGATGATTTGGGATACCTTTTGTTCTTCTTTTATGTTTGCTTCTATCTACTCTATTCGAATCTGTGAATCTTAAGGCTATTTCAAGGACACTTAATAGTAGATATGAACAATTAGTCCTTCAACTTCTGGGATAGTTGTGAGTTAAGTATACTGTCATCAGCAATTATTTGTCAGGTATTAAAAAGACAATTGGTCCCAACTACCCCTTCTCTAAGATTTTCAAAGCATGTTCTCACATTCAATTCTGCCCTCCTAACTACTCAAGATGAACTGAAAATAGGATTCCCATATACTGTTTCTAGAATTGCTCTAGACCTCAGAAAATAGTTATATCATTATATATATATATATATATATATAAGCTGGTTTAGCTATGAAGGTTTTGCAAAGTAAGTTTTTAAAAATATCATTAATTAAAAATACATACAAGAGACTTTAAACATTACCTTATTAGTTTTCACAAGAACCCATCCACAATAGAGGCCTATCTTATTTCACACACAATGAAACAAAGTTTAAGTTATAAATTCTTTGCCATAGATTCACATGTCTTCAACTGAGAATTTAAATACAAATTTTCCTAACTTAAGAGCCTTAAAAATTTTCACTTTAATAAACTATAGATCTGTGAGATGCTTACAATAATAAATACAAATATCTCACTTAATTTCTCTTTCTCTGTCTGTTTCTCTCTCTCTCTTCTCTCCCTTCCATCCCCATCTCTCCCTAACCCGGTATGTAAGCTTTATAAGGAAAGAAATTTTGTCTATTTTATTCATCTTTATAACCTCAGGAACTATGAGAGTTTCTTGTATGTTATCGGTACCCAGTAGATATTATTCAAGGAAAGTAATTGTTAAAGGATTTTTATTAGTTTCAAATTAGGAAGTTGTTATAAGAAGTATCAAAAAAAGTCCCAATGAAATACATCTAGGGATGGATCATAGAGAGCTACTGTTGTATGATGGAGACCACTACAATAACAAAGGAAAAATAAAGTGCTACAATTTGAAGGCTATGCTTATTTTAATTGTGATTTGTTTGTCCTTGGAAACTTCAGGTCCAGAGAGAAAAATATATTTATTTTGCATTCTTTAAGATCTATCACAAATGCCACCATTTTCTTTATGAAAATCTCCTTCTTCTTCTTCTTCTTCTTCTTCTTCTTCTTCTTCTTCTTCTTCTTCTTCTTCTTCTTCTTCTTCTTCTTCCTCCTCCTCCTCCTCTTCCTCCTCCTTCTCCTCCTCCTCCTCCTCCTTCTCTTCTCCTTCTCCTCCTCCTCCTCCTCCTCTTCCTCCTCCTTCTTCTCCTCCTCCTCCTCCTCCTTCTTCTCCTCCTCCTCCTCCTCCTCCTTCTTCTCCTCCTCATCCTTTCCACATACGCCCTTCCTCATCCTGCACTGGTACTGGATCTTGAACTCAGGGTCTAAGAACTATCCCTGAGCTTTTGTGCTAAATGCTGGCTAGAACCTTGTCTCTTGAGCTACAGTTCCACTTCTGGCTTTTTGGTGATTAGTTGGAAATTAGAAAGTTGTTGACTTTCCTGCTTGGGCTGGCTTTGAATTTCATTTCTAAGATCTCGGCCTCTGTTTGTTTTCCTCCACATTCTTTGCTTTTATTTGATTTTGAAATTAAATCATTGCTTTCAATAACATTACTTATGAATGCTGCTAGAATCTACTAAGTCATGACATAAATGCATCTTTACTTTTCCTATTTAGTGGTGTGAAGGAAGGGTGGACACTTGTAGGTGAATACAAACACATAATTGTACCAAGTAGACAAAAAGTAAAAGTAATAATTAATTTAATAGGAAAAGAATCCTTAGGAGTAGTTAAGAGCTGTTAGGATGAAAAATTCCATAAGGAATTATTACTTTATTTTACCTTTCTAATTGAGTTTATGAAATACAAATAACCAGACAATGGTTATGAGACTACTAAGCTCCAGGAATCATTGTGCTTCAAGCAGAGCACCAGACCAAATGAATAGGTTTCAGACTCAGCCTCTTGAGTAGCTAGAATTACAGGCATGGGCCACCAGTCCTTTGGTTATAAAGGCTTTCTTTTTTGCCATTCCCAAGGCTTGAACTCAGGGCCTGAGCATTGCTCTTGGGCTTTCGCAAGGCTAGAACTCTATCACTTGAGCCACAGCAACATTTCTGGCTTTTCTGTGATACCAAGGAATCGAATCTGGGTCTTCTTGCATGCAAGGCAAGCACTCTTACCACTAGGTCAAACTCCGGCCCATAAAGCCTTTCTTGACCCTTTCTCTTTGATAAATTTCATGATAATTATTAATTCCTATACATATTTATAACATAGGTTCATTGTTTTTAACTAGTCTTGCAGCTTGGACACAGGGCCTGCGTGCTGTCCTTTAGCTTCCTCAAGTCTAGTGCTGTCCCACATGAGCCACTTCCAGCTTTATCTGGATATGTAGTACCGAGCAATCAAACCCGGGCCTTCATACATGCTAGGCAAGCACTCGACAACTAGGCCACTCTTCCGGGCCCAACATAGATATTTTAAGGTAACTTAATTCTTATTCTCATTTTTTTTAAAATCCCACTGAATTTCAAATTATTTCTGAACACTGCTGTTACTTTAATCCCTTCAGCAAGTCTTGGCATAGACTGATGCAAAATTAAAATGAGGTTGGGGGGCCGGGAACATGACCAAGTGGTAGAGTGCTTGCCTTGCATATATGAAGGCCTGGGTTAGATTCCTTGGTTCCACATACACAGAAAAAGCCAGAAATGTCGTTGTTGCACAAGTGGTAGAGTGCTAGCCTTGAGAATACCCACGGACAGTGCCCTGCCCTGAGTCCAACCCGAAGACTGGCAAAACAAACAAACTATGTTATAAAAGTGTATGGGAATTAAAAGTATCAGGAAAGTTATAAAAGAGAAATGGTTAATAAAGTCTTTATAGGCTGGGAGTTTGGCCTAGTGCTAGAGTGTTTGCCTACTATGCACCAAGACCCAGGCTGGATTCCTTGGTTCCACATACATAGAAAAAGCCAGAAGTGATTCTGGTTCAACTGATAGAATGATAGCTTTGAGAAAGCCAAAAGACAGTGCCTAGCCCTGACTTCAAGCTACAGGACTGGCAAAAATACAAATAAATAAAATAAAATAAAATGAGATGAGGTATCAGTGTTAGGCATCAGTGAATGGTGTTTGTAATAAGACTCTCTCTCCTAATATCATCCCTCTACAGCCTGGATCAAGTCTAAGAGTGTAGAGAAAAGCAGAGCTGCTGGATGAAGCTGAGAAATGGGGACTCAATCATGTTCATAATTCAGCTTTTGTATTTGTCCTTGGGTGATGGCAGTTCAAGCTTTTTTTCTCTCCATATTATGTTGTACTTTTAGATCTATAAGCCGATACATAATTTATTTATTCTTTTGATCAGTTTGAATTAGATTTATTTTTCTTAATAGATAATTCTGAATAAATATACTACATGATCTTGGAGAAGTCATATTCTTGCTAAAGTTCACTTCTGTCTATCACACAAGAATGTTTCGGGTTAAAATATAACAGGAAACATTTTGACAGCTGTATTGAAAGAAAAAAAAAAGAGGATAGTAGTACCCTTAAAGCACATAGATTGTTTACTATGATGGTGTTTTCTTTAGAAAACAAAGAAATCCTTCTTAATCAACCATTATAAAAACTGGCAGAAGCATTAGCCTATGCCTAAGCCATTATAGTTAAATATCTCTCCACAGGATTTCTTTTTGATCACAAAAACTACGGATTTCCCCCTTTTCTTTTCTTTTTCAAAGCACATGAAAACCTACTTATTATTCCACCAAGAATATGCAAGATCTAGCATTTAACTTTAAGGTTGCTTCTTAAAAGCCTGCACAAACTTTTTGAAATAAAGATTTGTTGCTATCTCACATACTCCTCAGTCACCTTTTCATTTTGAGTGCTGGTTGTAAATAAGTTTTTAGAGCAAAGCATTTAAGAAATAGCACATTTCAACCTTGGAACATTGCATTAGTCATTCAAAGGAGATATATTTTAAAATCATTTCAAATACTACTTGTCGCTACTAGATTTTTCCTCCTACTCCTTTCCTTATATATCATATTATATAGTTGTTGAACCGACATTTAAATGGTAATTTGTGTTACTTGAAATTACTGCAATTGCCAAAGGAACCTGATTTCTATCCTAACATCTTCAGGATCTGGAATCATCTGCATTAACTACATATGAATCACTTATATAGAGGAATCTACACCTGAGTGGGCCATTTAGGTATGGATAGATGGAGAACCTGCTACTATATCCAAATGTTCATCATCAAAATGAGAAAAACTATTGTCCTGTCCTTGGTCTTAGAAATCTAACTTAAACTTTTTGAACCCAAGGAGTTCATGAGGGTTTTTAAAGTTTAATTGTTATTATCAAGGTGATGTACAGAGGGATTACCATTACATAAGTCAGATAAAGTGTACATTTCTTTTAGGACAATGTCACACATTTCCGTATTATTTCCCAGTTTTCCCTCGTGTCCTTAACCACAAGTTGTATAGTTCATTTTCCACATAGTAACTAGTGTCTGCTCCATTTTTTCACCTTTTCTCCCTACATTTCATGTTTTCCACTTGTTTTTATTTATGGATATTTAATGCTTGCAAAATACTGTTTTAATGCTGACAAGATAGCCTAAAAGAGTAAGCTTTAGAAAGTTAGAAAAGGCAGTTTAAACAATTGCTTCCTTCTGTGAGAAAGATAATTTTGCTTTTCATTTTTTCCATCCATTTGCACTGGCTAGAATCACTAAGAAATTCAGCATCATTTGGTGTGAGATTGTGTTGTGTGCTACTGTATTCTATGCAAATGAATCTAGTAATGGAAAAATCATTGTTCCTGTGTCTATGAATATAGTTTCTTATATTCAGTATAGATTCTGATGTCCTCATCTATATTTTTTTACATCTTTAGAATCTATCTTTGCCTCTTAAAAAAGTTCTGAAGGCACGTTTTTCCTAATGCATATGTGAAGACAGCAAGTAGACTAGTATTCACTAGAATAGATTCCTTTATTGCATGCAATTTAATGGAATCTAAGAACATCTTATTCTTTTCAAGTAAATCTACCAATTTCCAGTGGGTCCTGACCATGTTCTTTATTACTAGGATATTAAATTCCTGAAAATAAAAGCTTCTGGTAATGACCCTGCTTTTTTTTAACATGGACAAGGGGCAGAAAAAATTTTCCATATGGGAATAAAAAGACAGGGAGGTTTAACTTTCAAATAGTTTCAATAACAGATAAGTAGCTACTAGTTTTTCCTACTTTTTCATTTCTAGCAATTTGAGATCTGTATTTTGTAATAGCAAGATGTAATGGTATTAATAATGATGAAAGTGAGAATCAGATTACCTACCAATCCAGACTAACAAGTTTTAGACACAGTGTGATAAACTAGATGTGAATATATGAAGTCTGTTTAAATCTACATCCATGGTGATACTGAGGATTCAACTCAGGCACTCAGACTTGGGAGGCAGGTACTTAAGCCATGCCTTCAGCCTTTTTTTGCTTTAGTTACCACGAATTGAGCCATAGTCATTCTATTTATGCTTCTTGGGTAGTTGGGAATGCAAGTGTGTACCATCTCATTGACATTTAGCCTGGACTGTCCTCAAACTGTCATCCTGTCAGTCTCTGTCTCCTGATTACGTGGCATTACAGACATGAGCCACTGCACTTGATAAAAATCAGTGTTCTCTATCTCTCAATCTCTATCCCATTTTGGCAGTACTGTGGAACAGAGCCACACCTCTAGCTTTTTAAATTTATTTATTTTTAAAATTAGTTTATTTTTGTCGGTCATGGGGCTTCAACTCAGCCTGGATGCTGTCCCTGAGCTCTTCAGTTCAAGGCTACCACCCTACAATTGGTCCAAACCGCACTTCCCATTTTCTAGAGGTTAATTGGAGATAGGAATCTCAGGTCATAAAACAGCTATGTACTGGCACAAGAACAGGCCTGAAGACCAGTGGAATAGAACTGAGGACCCAGATACTAACCCACAGACATATGGCCACCTAATCTTTGATAAGGGAGCCAAAAAAATAGAATGGAAGAAAGCCTCTTCAACAAGTGGTGCTGGCAGAACTGGTTAAGCACCTGCAGAAAATTAAAGTTGGATCCTTCTTTGTCACCCTGCACCAGGATTAACTCCAAATGGATCAAAGACCTGGAGGTAAAAGCAGATACACTGAAAATTTTGCAAGAAGGAATAGGAGATACACTAGGTCTCCCCGGCACAGGTTGAGACTTTCTTAATAAGGACCCAAAAATACAACAAATCAAAGAAAGTCTGGATAAGTGGGACTTAAATGGAATTCCTGCTTCCAGTCTCTTTTTTTCTCAAACATGCTCCTTATGGTAATCTAATTTAGTTTCTCCTCAGCTTTTCATTTCTTGGTCGTCAACCACTTTTTCACTGAGTTGTATAGCCTGAACCCCTAAAATTAGCTTTCTAAAATAACTCTTCTACTTAAAAAATCACAGGCAACAAGAGCAACTGAAATATCTTCTCAATTTCTAGACAATATATTATAAAATCCCCATCTCTCTCTGAGTAAACTTACTCTAATGATTTTAACACCTAGCTCAACTAATGGAATTGTGAGGGGTCTTTCTTGACTCATCCAAAATAACTGATTTTCTTTCCAGTATTGTCTCATCATTTCACAGTTGTTTGGATTAGCTTTTCATCTCACTTTTTTGCATGTCTACTTTCCATATTGCATTTATGGCTCTGTGAAAGACAGGAACCTAGCTTTGATCATCTTTGCATTTATAGCACATGTCACATGTTCTGGGAAATTCCAGAAACTTATGAAGCTTCTCAATCAATGAATTAATAAATTCACTCATGGTAAGAAGATCATCTTTGGCAACAAGGTGTAACATGGCTCAACTTTTCTACTCAAGGAAGCATATTCAAATGAAAGGACCATCAGGATATGGAAACAAGAGCTATATAATGTGTGATTCTTGTTTTTAATGTACTATGTTATTTCTCATCTCAGAAAAAGAAAGCATCTTCAAATACAGATGAGTGAAAACTCAAATAGTGAATTATAGGAAAGTAAAAACTGCTCTGCTTGTGTGTGTGTGTGTGTGTGTGTGTTTTGTGTGTAAGGGATTGTCTATCAGTGGAGGAGTAAAACAGAATGGAGAGGGTGAATGAAGATGAATATGGTAAACATGGATTATTTACACTTATAAAAATAGAAGAATAAAACCTGTTGACATTTTCTTAGGTGGAGATAGGGATAAGAGAGAGCATTAGATCAGATGAGTTTGTTCAGACTATCACAGGAGTATAGACATGAAACAACAAGCCAGCACAGTGGCTCATGCCTGTAATCCTAGCTATTCAGGAGTCTGAGATCTGAGGATCAAGGTTCAATGCCAGCCTGGGCACAAAATAACCTGAGACTCTTATCTCCATGGTTCCATGTCTTTGCTCTTGTAAATAATGCTGCAGTGAACATTGTTTTGCTAGTTGATTTAGTATGTCCTTGTTTCTGGACGATTGGTTAAATGCCAAGTAGTGGAATTGCTGGGTCATAAGAGCGATCTATGTTTAGTCTTTTGAGAAACTGCCACACTGCTTTCCATAGTGGTTGAACAAGTTTACAGTCCCACCAACAGTGTAATAGAGATCCCTTCTGGCCACATCCCACCCAGCATCGGTTGTTATTAGGTTTCTTGATAATGGATATTCTAACTGGAGTTAGGTGGAATCTCAGAGTTGTTTTGATTTGCATTTCTTTTATGGACAGAGATATGCAGCATTTCTTCATGTATTTATATGCCATTCTTATTTCCTCTTCGGAGAAGGCTCTCTTTAAATCTTTGGCCCATCTTTGAATGACATAGTTGTTTCTTTGAAGATTAGTTTTGGATTGATTCAATTTTTTAAGCTGTTGATATATTTTAGATATGAGGCCTTTGTCTGTTGTATGGTTAGTGAAGACCTTCTCCCACTCTGTGGGCTTTCTAGTTAAATTGCTAGCTATGTCCTTTTTGAAAAAAAGTTTTAAAATGTTAAAATATATTGGTTGCAGCTCAGACTAAAACTTTATTTGTAATTCTCCATGCTGTGTCCTCACCCTATGATAGAAAAATGCTGGCAGACCTAAGGAAGTGTTGTCACTTGTATTTCTCTGCACATATGTAAGGAGTGCTTTTATGCTTAGAATTGTTGCACATTCTAAACGTGGGTTTTTTTTTATACTTTAGTTTTGGGGCGTGTGTATACCCTGAAGCTTTTGATGAGGAAAACATTTTTTTCCAGGCATGGGCTTGAGCTCAGGGCCTGAGCACTGTCCTTGGACTTTCTTAAGGCTAGAGCTCTACCACTTGAGCCTCAGCAACACTTCCAGCTTTTTTGTATGTATGTGGTACCGAGGAATTGAACCCGCGACTTCGTGCATGCTAGGCAAACACTCTACCACTAGGCTAAACTCCAGGCCCAGGAAAACATTTCATAAAAAATGAATCCAGTATGTACATTATTGCCCTTTTTCATAAATTCAGCATACATGTCAACATTAAAGCACATCACAGGACTATTTGTATTAGTTTATTTCTTGCCATACTTGTTGTATGTATAACCAGAATTTCTGCACTTCCAGGGTTTTTATTCCAAGTCCCTTCAAATAGCATGCAATTTCATAGAAGTAATCCTGAAACAATTTTTGTTTGGTGCTGAGGATTGAACACAGGAGCTCATACATGATAGGAAAATGCACTAAGCTAGACAACCTCCATTCTGGCAGTACCCCCAAATTATTTTAAGCAGAATTTAGAGAGAGCATTTATAAAGTTTTATAAGTTCTCAAAGGCTCTAGCAGCTTTTCCTCTTCTGTCATTTTATGATTAAAATCTTTCTGTAGGCTAAAAGAAAATAATTTCCGCTACTGAAAGGAGAAACTGAGTCTACTAGAAATGTTGTCAAGAGTATAGTCTTGAATTACTTTAAATCAATCCTCTAGAAGGTGAAATTCTGGCAGTGAAAGTTTCCATAATTATTCCTCCTATTCCTCCTACAGCATCCACAAATATATGAATTTTTAAAATATGTATTCTCTCTAACATATATTTCATTCAGCAAATGTTGAGTCTTGATTACTTTTTGTTTGTGAGAACATGATTCTTTCTTGAAGAAAAAACTATTTTTGTTGTTGTTTCTATGCTAGTTTGTATGCATGGAAGAGGATTTGACACAGGAAAACTGGGCACTTTTCAAGTATTACTCAGCCAGTTCTTAGAAAAATTTGCTTGTTTTTTTTAAAACAGAAAATAAGGAAATAAAGTATCTCAATAGAAATGAGATAGACAACCTGTAAAGCAAATACAAAGAATACTTTTACATTAGAAATAAAATTGTGTTTCTTTCTTAGATAAAAGCTGGAAAATATGTTTCAGTCCCCTTCATTACCTACTCTAAGTTATTAGGATATTGTAACTTCTCTCCAATAGGACGAAGCACAAGGTAGTAAGATTACAGAGAGATTTGCTCTGAGAAACTTGAAAAACACCTGACTTAAGTTCCATTCTACAGTGCCTTGCTTCAGATTCAGAAATGACACAAAGGTCAAGAAAACTAGGTCCAAACCTTCCATGTGATGAACATCAAATTAGGAATTTAGAATTTCCTCATTTACTGACTGCTAAGGCTGTGCTATTTGTTGTAGGATGAGTAAGGTTTTTTTTTCAGTTGTGGGATTTGAAATCAGGGCCTGGGTGCTTTCTCTGAGCTTTTTTGCTCAGTTTTTTTGCCAGTCCTGGGCTTGGGCTCAGGGCTTGAGCACTGTCCTTGGGCTTTCTCAAGGCTAGAGCGCTACCACTTGAGCCTCAGCACCACTTCCAGCTTTTTGCTATGTATGTGGGGTACCGAGGAATTGAACCTGGGTCTTCGTGCATGCTAGGCAAGCACTCTACCACTAAGCCAAACCCTGGGCCCCTTGCTTAGTTTTTGGCTCAGATTTTTTAAAGATATTTTATTGTATTTAATAAAAGGGTTACATGATATTTGCCAGATAGAAGGTGCATTAATTCACATACATTGATACCCTTCCACATGTTTTTTTTTGGTCAGTTTTTGTTGTTGTTGTTGTTGTTCAGTTTTAGATACAACACCACTTTCAGTGTTCTGACTTTCCTGCTCTTACTGGCTTTGAACTACAATCTTCAGATCTCAGCCTCCTGAGTAGGTAAAATATAGGTGTGAGCCACTGGTGCCCATAGTGAGGGGGTAATTTAACAGACTTACACTAAGAAAATCAAGGCAGCTAACTTGAATTTCTCTATTTAAGGGATTTTACTACTTCCTAGTTTTCTTTTGGAAACTGTAGCTCCTAGATCCTTGGAACAAGAAAATGTTGTCAAGATGGAGTCAGTACTTTGGCATCAGGTGTGCAGGTGTGTGTCATGTGGATATTCGCCTTTGATGGATTTCAGAAGTCAGAGCTCTTTGCAATTCTAAACATCCTGTAAATGCTGTGCCTTTGGTCCAGTTGATCTTAGCCCCTTTCCTGTGACTGTAGAGCTTAAAGATTGCGCTGACAATATCATTTTGAGAGAAAAGAGAAAGAATTCTTCCTAACCAATGCCTCCTTTGATCTTAGATTCATAGACTAAATTACTACCTTCCTCAGTACAGAAAAACTGATAAAATTGTATTTTTTTCCTGTAGTGGAGTATTCTAAAAGAATGTTGCTTATTTAACACATTAATATGTAGTATTACTCATGCAAAGAAAAGTTGAGGAAAAGCTGAAATTAGGTATCTCTAAGCTCTGTAGTGCCTTACTAGGTTAGTCTGAGGAGGCTGTAAGATTAAAGAGCTGTCTTGGTATGTTACGCTTCATGGGTTTGCTGCCAGTGAATCAACTGTTTTTTCTTAGATGTGTTTCTTTGGTGTTTCATGGCCCACAGGACAGGAAGAAGTAAGGATTAGTTCACTATATGTATTTCTGTTATTTCAATTTTCTTATTTTTCCCTTTCTGTTTTGCCACTCTCTTCTACTGCTCTGAGATTTGGTTTCCTTTATGCCATCTCCAGTTGTGTTCACATGGGAATGAATGGCTCATAAATTTAAATGAATAGTGCTGGGTGGATAAGCAAGTATATTCTATGTCATGTGACCTCCACTCCAAGCTATAATATTTTCAGTGCTTATCCATAGATTCTTGAAACACATCTGAACTTCTCTGGCCTGCCCAAATCTATCAGAGTAGAAATCCCTGAAGACCAGGCTATTCTTAAGATTTACGATTCTTGTAGCTTTTAGTCAAGTGGAGACTGCATCTGTCTTCTGGTAGATAAGTATTTTCCAGTTTCACTGTTGTCTGAAACAAGGTGATGCATTTTTAAGAGACAATGTAATATATAGGAAGGAGCATTGACCTGGGAACCAAATGCTAACTCAGCATGCAACTACTAATGTGACTTTGCTAACCTTGAACTAGTTACTTACTCTCTGTGGGGCTCTGTTTCCTTATATGAAAAGAACTATCTACATTAGTCTGTGTGGATTTTAGATTTACATTCAATAAATAATTTATGATGGAAGCAATTTCTTTTTCCCCTACACAGACTCAATCTGAATTGTTAAAGTTGGTGCATATAGTAATAATGAATACAGTAGCAGTTATCTATTCAAATAGAAACTAACTCAGGTGTCTTTGTGTGTGCATATGCAAAAGTACACACATAAGGAATAATTTTGTGTCTGTCTGTGGGAGGGTATGGGGCTTGAACTTGGCCTGGACATTGTCCCTGAGTTCTTCAGCTCAAGGCTTCCATTCTACCATTGAGACAAAATCCACTTCCTGTTTTCTAGTGGTTAATTGGAGATAAAAGTCTAGGTCCTTTTGTGCCTGGGCTGGCTTTGAACCTTGATCCTCAGATCTCAGCCTCTTGAGTAGCTAGGATTACACGCATGAGCCACTGAAACCCGGCTGGTATAATGGGTTTTGAAATAACATTTTTTTCCCACACTCTATTACTGATACCTGTAGTTTTGATGATTTACTATTGCTAACATACTGCCAAAAGTTAGTATGATAACAGCAACCTTATTATATATTGTCTCTTTTTAATGACTTTCATCAGGTGAATATTCTCTCTCCTTCACATAAATTTGGCTGGGACAGGAGTTATCTAGAACTTAACTGGGCCTCAAAGTTCAAGATGGCTTTACTCACATTTTGGTGGGTGTGACTAGAGATAGGTTCGAGGAGAACACTTGAAAGTGGCCCAGTATTTGCTCTATGGAATCTAGGGATTCTCTCTGTCTCCAGTTTCTCTATCAGAGTACCTGGTTTGAGGCTTCCAAAAAACACAAAAAATGGAAGTTTGTAGACCTTCCTAAGTCTTAAGCTTTGTCATAACAGAGTGCCACTCCATTTCTTGTTTTGCTTCATCTGAGTTACAGCCCAGCTAACATTCACAAAACAAGGTCATTGGAAAATGACTTGAGGGAGAAACTAATTTACATTTATCCTTAAAAAACTATAACATACATGGGATTGTAAATAAGAAAATAATGTAAAATTTTCCATATTTTGAGACTCTTATGACAACAATATGCACCTTATAATGCTATTTTGGATTTAAAAGTATGTATGTGTGTATGTATGTGCATGCATGTGTGTGTGTGAAAAAGAGACAGAGATACAGATACAGGGAGAGACAGAGACAGAAATAGAGATGGAGAACACAAGGTAAAATAATTCTGCAAGGTAAGTCTAAGGGCTGTTGAAAAGAGACCAACATGCCGTTCAGGCAAAAGACAGTTTATTGGGAGAACTAAACCACCAGCCTGTACCAGATGTAGGTGTGCAGTAAAGAAACTAATGGCAGGGAGTGATTATATAGGGAAAAGTGAGGAGGAGATGTGGCCTTAGTGTATAAGGAGTGACTTCAGAGCATGAGGAATTGACCTTGGAGCCTATGAGATCTCCCAGTGCCACCCGGTATGTCAGTTATCTAGATTATAGGTGCTGGGTGGGGACTTTTAGGGAAGGCCATGTGCAGTTTATCACACAGACACATGCACACACACACACACACACACACACACACACACACACACACACACACACGGTGAGAGACAGAGAGCGAGACCGAGGACAGAGAGGGACAAGAGATAGAGAGACAGAGTAAAAGGAAGGGAGAGAGAATGAGAGAGCAGGCACAAAGGGGATTTGGTCTAGGTGCAGTTTCACATGAAGAGAAAACAAAGGGAAGGGGCTATTTTTCCTAGGCAGATCTAACAGTGAGCAACAACAGGTTTAAAGTAGTTGCTATGGTTTCTCCGTCTACTGCTTTCCCAATCCTTATAAGGATTTAAGGTCAGAGGCAAGCGCAAAAGACTGAGTTCAATCCATGTCACTGGAAAAAAATTATTCTATAAAATCCCTCATATGAATAAAAACCAATAATTATATATTAATGAAAGATTATAGAGAATAATACATATTAGTTGTGCTAATTTAATATAAAAGTCATGAATGCATACATGTAGTAGACAGCCTTTTGCTATTGTGTTAATTTTTTTTCTTTTATTGTGGCCTCCCTGTCTTGATTACCTTTTATTTGCAGTATTTTGATGAATATTCAATGCTTAACAACCAAGAATGGAAAAAATGGTTGATGGTTGAAATTGAGTGTTTTATGATTGTCATGATATACATACTGTCACTATTATGGCTTGAGTTTGAAGTGTCTCACCAAAAGGGTTACATGTTGAAGTCTAAGTCCCTGGCTAATGGTGCTATGCAGAGGTGATTGGAACATGTGAGAGAATTAGCGCCATCAGAGTGTTAATGCATTGATGGGACCACATGGAATGGGGGAGAGGGGTATCAAGCAAGCTCTGGTTCGAGGGAGTAAGGCCTTGGAAGCATAACTTTGAAGAGAGAATCTTGTTCCTGACCCCTTCTTGCTTTTCTGCTTCCTGGCTTCCATGAAATGATTAGCTTCTTTGACCCACAGGCTCATATTAGCACCATGTTCTGCCTTGTCTCAGGCTTAAAGCAATGGAGCTTGTTGACCTTGGAATAATACCTTTGAAACCATAACCTAAAATAAAAACCTTTCTTCATTTTCTAAATTTTTAAAATTTTTAAGTTTTTAAAGTTTAATTGTCAGGAGACCGGGAGTTTAGCCTAGTGGTAGTGTGCTTGCCTAGCATGCACGAAGATCCAGGTTCGATTCCTCAGTGCACATACATAGAAAAAAGCCGGAAGTGGTGAAGAAACAGAAGTGGTGGAGCTCTATCTTTGAGAAACTCCAAGAACAGTGCTCAGATCATGAGCTCAAGCCCAGGACTGGCAAAAAAAAATTTAATTGTCAGGATGATAAATAGAGGGATTACCATAACATTCATAAGGTAGTGGGTACATTACTTCTTGAACATTGTTACAACTTCCCATATTTTTCCCTCACTTTCTCTCACCTGCCTCTCTCCCAAGTTGTAAAGTTCATTTCTAATATATTGTCTTGTGAATATCGCTGTTAAGTTGGCTTGCTTTTTGTTCTTTGTCTCATCATCTTGCTGTTCCCCTTCCCTTTCCTAATTCAAATAAACAAATAAACATATATACAATTCACCAGGTACCAGAGTCAGATACAATAACAACAGGGGATAAACCATAATGAGGGAAAAATGTGGTATTTATATACAATGGAATTCTATGTTACTACCAGAAAGAATGACATTCATAAGGAAATGGAAAGACTTCGAAAAAATCATATTAAGTGAGGTAAGCCAGACCCAAAGAAAATAGGCTCCATGGTTTCCCTTATTTATAATAATTAGTATACGTCTAGGATTGTCCTAGCAGAGGATAACAATAGTTGAGTAGCTATGTGCATATGACCATATAGGATGATGCTTAACAAAATGAACTCCAGGATATGAAAACAAGAAGTTTAGCTGTGTGGTTTCTGTTTCAAATATAATTTTAATGTATATTGCTTTTGTATTGCATTTTAGGTGCTGGATGCTCAAATTCAAGAAATCTGATCACCAATTCCTTCATCAGAGCAATGTCATTCACCACATTAACAATTTTTGTCAAAACCAGATGATGGAGATAGGAGAGTTTCAGCATCAGTATGCAGTATAGCTTTGAAGTTATGAGTCAGGTCAGTGACATAGTAGTGATTATCTGTTGTTCTATAGTACATAGTCCACAATGTTTATGAGGAAAAATGAAGTTGCTCATAAGCAGTTTGGTTCTGTTAACATGATTTATTGTCAATGTCTGTTTTCTCATCATGAAAAATGTCTTTTAAAATCTTTCTTCTTTTAAGTTGATACTCTCAGGTGTTTTGTTACAATGGTAAAAAACTGATTAACTTAAAGAGAGTCTTCTCTGAAGAAGAAATAAGAATAGCCACGTGAATAAATGCTCGATATCTCTGGCCATAAAAGAAATGCAAATCAAAACAACTCTAAGATTTCACCTCACTCCAGTTAGAATGGCCAGGATCAAGAAATCTAATAACAACAGATGCTGGAGGGGATGTGGCCAGGAGGGATCACTATTACACTGTTGGTGGGAGTGCAAACTCATTCAACCACTATGGAAAGCAGCATGGTAATTCCTCAAAAGACTAAACATAGAGCTCCCCTATGACCCAGCAATTCGACTACTTGGCATTTAACCAATCGTCCAGAAACAAAGACATACTAAATCTACTAGCACAATGATGTTCATTGCAGCACTATTTACCATAGCAAGATATGGAACCAACTAAGATGCCTCTCAGTTGATGAGTGAATCAACAAGATGTGGCATTTATACACAATGGAATTCTATGCTGTTGTCAGAAAGAATGGCATTGCCCCATTTTTAAGGAAATGGAAAGACTTAGAAAAAGTCATATTGAGTGAAGTAAGCCAGACTCAAAGGAACATAGGCTCAATGGTTTCCCTCATTTGTCATAATCAGTACAAACCTTGGGCTCTCCTTGCAGAGATTTACAATAGAACAAAACGTAGATCCATAAGGCCATATAGAATGAAGCTAAATGAAAGGACCTCCAGGATATAGAAACAAAAGCCATATAATGAGTGATTGTTGTCCTTAATGTACTATGTTATCTCTCATCTCTTTTGATGTCCCTTGGTTATCTCATATTCTTACAGCATTTCACCTGGTTATCTGATATATTGTATATATGTGTATTTGGTTATTTGAAGTTGGATAGGGAAGGGGGGAAAACAAGATGAGGTGTGGGGGTGGGGGAAGGGAAATGGGGACCAAGACATGAGAATGGGTATTAATGTGTGTGAAGTAATGCACCTTCTATCTGGTGAATATAATGTAACCCTTCTATTAATCGCAATAAAAATATATGAAAAAACTTATTAACATACTCAACACAGCTACTTATAAATTACTGATGTACCAGCATAGTTCTATTATGTGCATACAATAAAGTTTAATAACTTCAAGAACGCAGGTGACTATAAAATATAGCAAAATACTTTTTTAAACCAATAACTGGGTGTGGTAGCATACTGTTGTTATCTTAGTTCATGGTTCAGGTACCCACACTGGCAGGAAGAGAAACCCTCTTATTGTGAAGAAAAAAACAAACGAACCAGGCATTGGTCAATAGAGCACCCAACTAGCAAATATGAGGTCCTGAACTCAAGTGCCAGTACTGCTCAAATAATAGATTGATATATGATACATGAGAGGAATATTTGTGTATGTATATATACAAATTAATATATATATACATTATTTAAGTTTGCATGTTTTAATTATAAATAAGTGCAGTATTTAGGAACAGGTTCCTAAATACTAAGTAACAATTAGTTCTTATGGGTCAGTATATCATTTGTTTATATATTTCTCTCTCCAAATTCACAATATGATGCATCTTTTATGATTTAAATTTCCAGGTTTTAACAGCATTTGTTATGAATTTTGTGTATACAATTGTTTTCCATGTTCATAACATCCTCTCCCAATACATCTTTCATAGTTGTTTCAGTTACATTTAAGTTGACTGCAACTTTTCCTTTCTGTAACTGGCCTTCTCTGAGTTACAGAGTAGTTTTTGTGGAAACAAATTTCTCCTTTTTTCTCTCTCTATGTAATTTTATGTAGAATACAATGTATTCAATATATTTGTGAATAATTACAACTGGCTCCTATTAAACACACAATTCTACTGATGGAAACAGAACTGGTCAGGTAACTATAACCATATAATATCTTGTTTATGTGTTTTAAATCTGTCATTACCATGGAGCTGAGTTAAGCTCATGTTTTGTATTCTGTCTCTTTCATATGAAGGACAAGTATGTCTTCAATAAAATATGATATAATACAGAGATGGATAATACAGAGTTCTGCAGTATTCTTTACAATTGAAATTTATTACATTGATTTATTCATGCTGTTTTCTTTATGAACAGATTTGTGAAAGGACTAGGCAGAATGATAAAGAAGGTATATAGTGGCTGATAGCCTAAGAAATAATCACATCAATGACTTTGTGTTCTGGGGGAAGTTAACAATTATTTCTAGAATTCTGACACATTTTTCTTGATACTTGTTTCTTCTCCTCCTTTATATTTCATTGAAGTAATTATTCAGTCAAACAGCGTGAGTGGAAGGATTGTCCTCACAGAGCAACTCCAATGCTTGCATTTAATAGAATTTCTCAAAATCTGTTTCAGGTCCATGGCTTTCTTTTTATATTGGTATGTTAATCTTAGGAACTTGAAGTTGTAATGGTAACTGAATTTTCATGTCTTCTAGGTTGCTCTTGCAAATGGTGGTTGGACAACTTAGGTTTGATTATACTATAATAGGAGAAGAATCTCCAGCAGTAATTAGAAACTGCAATCTTTAAAAGAAATGATAAACAAGACTCTAAGTCAAAATGTCAGGAAATATTTGTGACATTTAAATTTTTCTTTGTAGCCTCAAGCTTTCCAAATGACCAAGTGCAACATCAGAGGTCAGTGATTACTCCTTTGTATGAGTAATAGTGGTTGGAAATACCAGCTCCTTCTTGCTATCTGTCTACAAGCTCCTTTCTTTTTTTCATATATTTTTATTGTAATTAATAGAAGGGTTACATTATATTTGCCAGATAGAAGATACATTAATTTACGTACATTGATACCCTTTCTCATGTCTTGTTCCTGGTTTTAAAATTTTTAGAACTTAAACCAGGTGTAGTGTCTCCTACCCATACTCCTAGCTACTCGGAAAGCTGAGACTCTGAGGACTACGGTTACAGGCTAACCCAGGGAAAAGCATTTCTGATATACCAACTCAATCTAGAAAGCTGAGTGTGGTAGTATGTGCCATCTATGAATGAAATTGTACATAGGATCCTGGTTTGGGATGGCCAAATCAAGAAATTAAAAAGACTGAGGGTATGATTCAAATAGTACAGAGTCTTCTTGATAAGTGTGAAGCTGAGTTCAAATTCCAATGCCACTAAAAAATATTCTTAAAACTTGAAATAGTCTTTGCCTGTGTTGTTCAGTTTTTTCCGTCCTTCTCTTTTTTTCTTTCATTTATTGTTTCTTTCTTTTTTATTCCTTCCTTCCTTTCCTATTCTATGAGTTTAGAAAACTAATACACATCTAGTGGTGACTTTATAAGCCAGACACTTTGGAGTGTAGACTTTAATGGTAAGGCTTTTTGAATGCATGTTATTTGTAGGAAACAATCTGAGTAAATATGAACATTTTATCCTTCAACTTCCCCACATACAATAACTAATACCAGTCTTTTCTTTGTTTATGTCATTCTCTCTACCTGGTAAACTTTTCCATATCAGCTGTTCTTATATATTTTTTTATTTTTATTAAATAGTTGTTCAGGGACTTGGGGTGTGGCCTAGTGATAGAGTGCTTGCCTAGTGTGCACAAAGCCTTGGATTTGATTCCTCAATACCACATACACAGAAAAAGTCACAAGTGGTGCTGTGGTTCAAGTGGTAGAGCACTAGCGTTGAGGAAGCTGAAGGTTAGTACCTAGGCCCTGAGTTCAAGCCCCATGACTAGAAAAGTAAATAAATAAATAGTTGTACAAAGGGGCTTCAATTTCAGAAATCAAGTTATGAGTACAACTGATTTTGATCAGCAACATCCCTTCCATTTTCACCCTGCTATAACCTTACCCTCAAGTTACATATTTCAATATTTGAACATTGAATAGAAAGTCTGGTTTTGTTCATCCTATCTTCTTCCATTTGTGTGTGTTATTTTAATTTTGACAGTTGGAATTCTTTCCATGTGAACCCAAAGCAAAGGCAACATTTTACTATGGCTTAAAAGGTTAATTTAACTCCTCTGTGTTTTAAGCCAAAATGGGACATAAATGTCTATGAAGCACTTGCAGTGGTAAATGTTTCTGCATTACAACCAAAGACTTGTAAAAAGAAATGTTCATTAGGACTAATAATGGAGAAAAGACATTTTAAAAAATGAATCTAATTGTGCATTTCTTAGGAGAAATTCCATTATCTTCTCCAAACTCCAATAGCTTTAAGAATGTCAAAGTCACATATCCATCAAGTTACACAGCTATCAAGAATAGTGCCAGGATTTAAATCTAATTCTTCTAGGTGTCAAATTCATCTTGCTTTCCAATTTACAGTTAGTATGCTATGAGTAGATAGTAAATGCTGTTCTGTACTGCTTTGATCTGGCTGTTTGATTTCATAAAAGAGGAATTCCAAGTTTTCTTTGTACTGACTTAGGTATTCCATTTGAGAGCTAAGCAAGATTGGCACCTAGGAATCATGTATCTGTTCACCTGCCCTGTCCAATGAATCCACATTTAGAAATGATAAAAAAAATCCTGCTCTCATCTAGGAGCTGGTCCGATGATCAAAATAAGTTCTCATTCTTGTTCTCTATCATGTATAACTAGCCTTCCTAGTTTTCCTAGAGCAGATCATTGAAAACCAATATTAAAGTCATGCTGAGACTATGATGCGATGAAGCATTCCATAGAGTTTCAAACATCCAACTCCACCCCCAAATTGAAATAAATTACCGATTTACAAATTTTATCTTTAACTAGATCAACCCTTATTGAAATACTGTGTCATAGACTTGGACATATTTCTTTGAGACAAGATTTCACTATGTGTCCTAGATAGGCCTTGAACTCATTAAGTAGTTAAGTCTGGCTTCAAACCTGCAATCCTTTTGCTTTAGCCTCTACAATGCTGGGATTCTAGATATGCAATAACAGTCATTGCCTGTCCCCACTCTCTGATAACATCTATTTTGTGAAAACATCTATTTCCTTAGACCAGTCCCCAAATTAAAATCTAAATGCAATCCTTTAATCATACTAACTCCCTCATTTTAAGACATTCTCTTTTTTTCTTTTCTTAAAAATTGTAATGTATAGAGGAGTTACGGTTATATTTGTCAGATAGTAGATACATTACTTCTCACACATTGATACCCCTTCTCTTGTTTTTTTTCCTCATTTCCCTCCCCCCACCACCTGCCAATCATTTTGTTTTCCCCCTCACTCTTTCCTATTTCAAATAAAAAAAATAAACGTATATACAATATGCCAGGTAACCAAGTCAGATAATGTGACAAGATGATATTAAGCAAAGGGCAACAAAAAAGAAGAGAAATAAAATAGTACATTAAAAACAACAATCACATGATATAAAGCTTTTATTTCCATATCCTGGAGATCCTTTCATTTAGCCTCATCCTATATGGACTTATGTATCTAGGTTTTTATTCTGTCCCTCACTGGGACAAGAAATAAGCTGAAATTGTTGGATGAACAGAATACATACTAGATTATTATTATAGTCTGGATCTACTCAATAGCATACATTTTGCTTGAATTATCTTGTAAAAAGTTACTTCTGATGCAGTCTACTCTTGTTTGTAATGTGAGATAGCAATTTTAGTTTTACTCTCTCCCTCTCTCCTCTCCCACACTCCCTCCCCTGTGTGTGTGTGTGTGTGTGTGTGTGTGTGTGTGTGTGTGTGTCCTTTGGCTTGAACTCAGGTCCTGGGCACTGTCCCTGATCTCCTTCTTTGGTCAAGGCTATCACTCTACCACTTGAGCCACTGGGCTACTTCCTTCCAGCTTTTTCTGAGTAGATTATTGGAAATAAGAGTCTCATGGACATTCCTGCCTTGGCTGCCTTACAACCACTGTACTTTGATATCTGCCTCCTGATTAACTAGGATTGCAGGCTTGAGATCAGTTTGTTAATGAACTTGCAGTCTCAATTTAAAATTTGTGTAACTTGCTACAGTTGCATATATGAGTCTGTAAATAGACGGGGCTGTTAGTGCTGTGGAGAGCAGGGTGAATGCAAATAATACAAGGACATCTTGTCAGAAATCCTGACTTCTAGTTTTGTGCCTACTGGTAAATGGTTTCCTAAAAACAGTCAGTGTGTTTGCCATCTTTGAGACTTGTGGCATTAGGTCTAAAATGAGAAACTTGGATAGTGGAGATCTCTGGGGCCTCTATTAATTCAAATTTTGGGTGCTTCTATACATAAAAGTCACTATGGAGGTATCATCTGCTCTCCCTTGCATAGGTTCTACCATATAACTGAAGAGTTTTGTGATGTAACTCACCACAATAATTTACTTTTAAAAGATATCTGAAGTACATAAAGGTAAAGTTTGTAATTTTCTTCACAAATATTTGCAAACAGATGGCTGGCATAATTGCTCCTGGTATAAACGCAGACATTGTTAAAATATAATAAGAACCAGATAAATCTGCAAGAACCCCCTCAGCTCTGTCTCAAGAGAATCAGTGCTAATAAGTCAAATTAGTCATTTTTATTTAGGAGATAAAAAAAGACATATGGTTTCATGCTGTACCAGATGTCATAAAATTTTGGAGATAAGTGTTACTTACAAAGCTTCTAGAGGGATTATTTCATAGAAGTACTTTAACCTTTATAGCTTACAAAAACAGTTGGTTTCCTTTCTTCATAAATGATACCCTTTTGGCCTGAATTCTCTTTAACAATGAAGGTTCAGTAGGTAGGAAGGAAAACACACAGTTTCAAGAAAAATAACTGACTGCTGTCTAGAGAAATGTCTTTTTAAAATGGCTTTTAAAGGGGCTGGGAGTGTGACCTAGTGGTAGAATGTCTGGCTAGCATCTATGAAGACTTGGTTCGACTCCTTGGTATGACATAGACAGAAAAAAACGAGAAGTGTTTTTTCTTCTTTACCATGAGGAACTGTATATGTGTATATAACTGTGGAGTTAAAAAATCTTTATTTACTGTGATTTAGTCTTCAGTTTGTCTACACTTGCATTTTCTCACTTCTATTGTTTTATTTCCTTATTTACCTTATATATTCAGAGTGATATTTTCATTTCCTTTTAATTTTTCATTAAAGTCAAGCTAATTTAATGGGAACAGAATTTGAAATAGAAATTTACAATGCTAGTGAAGTTGTGGTTGATATCATGCAAAAATGTATTATAAGTCATAAAATATTAGATTAATGAGAAAGCCTTTGGACATAATCAGTAAGATTATCAGAAATGTAGAGTTCTCAAAATCTAATAAAAGTTGAGTGTTTGATATGAATGTTTGTAGGGATAAATAACATTTCAAAGATATTAATTAGAAAAAGCTATCAATCTGACTCCCTAAATTGCAAAGTTAGCACTGAGTTGTCTTAGTAACTTGAGCGCATTTGTTCCTTGAAATTTTTTGATTAATTGGAGATAAGAGTCTCACGGTCTTTCATGTCTGGGCTGGCTTTGAACAGAAATCTTCAGATCTCAGCCTCCTGAGTAGCTAGGATTACAGGCTTGAGCCACCATGCCCACACTTTACCTATTCTTACACTCTCTCGTGGGCTTTCCATCCCATAGAAAGCAATTTTTCTGTCTACAGGCTGTTTAAACAACTGTATCCACCTGTTCTGTGGATATGTGGAGATAGATATAGGGCGATCCTATGTAAATGAGTGATCACTATTTTGATTATTCTCACTTGATGTAGAAGCTGAGGAAGTCTCAAGTGAGCTCCACAGGGCTGGAGGAGTAGATGGATTTGTCTGTACCACAGTTATCTTAGGTTGTGACAGGGGATGAGTATTCAAATCATACAAATACTGTGGGAAAAAGAGAAAAATGAATGCAAGTGTGATTTCAGAGCAGGGAGACACATTTAAAGTGAAACTAAAGAGATTACTCATGTATTATTTTAGTTGTCATATGGTAATGTGAAGGGTAACTCCTCTACAGGGGGATAGATTATGGTTTCTTTCCTTAATTTGTTTGATCATTGTATTTGTCTGTTTTTCATTATTATTTTTTTTTGCCAGTCCTAGAACTTGAACTCAAGGCCTGGGCACTGTCCCTGAGCTTTCTCAAAGCTAGTGCTCTACTACTTGAGCCACAGCACCACTTCCTGCTTTTTCTATGTATGTAGTACCACGGACTCAAACCCAGCACTCTACCACTAGGCCATGTTCTTGGCCCTGTTTTTCATTATTATAATGACATGCATGAAACTGGTAATGACTTTAATTTAATTTTATTTTTAAATCCAAGAGGTTTGTTTAGCTGTTTTTTCTGAAGCTAAAGGAATCACATTGGTGACAGCCTTAAAGGCTAAGTCCCTAAGACATGAGAGTCATCATATGACAAGAGACAAGGTACACAAGTGTGTGTCTCTTTTGGTCTTTCTTTTTCTTATAAAGCCTCCAGTATTAAATTATACAGGCTCTAATTTCATAACCTTAGCCAATTCTAATCACTTTGTTAATACCTCATGTCTATATACCACAGTTAAAATATTTACCTTCTTGATAGCTCAGAGAATAATATATGCCAAAAAATAAAACCTGACTGTTTTCCTAGCCACTCAGGAGGCTGAGACCTGAGGATCAAGGTTCAAAGCCAGCCCAAGCACAAAAGAACCTAAGACTCTTAGCTCCAATTAACCTCTAGAAAGCAGGAAGTTGGGCTTGGCTCAAGAGTAGGACAGTAGCCTTGAGGAGAAGAGCTCAGGGACAGTGCCCAGGCCAAATTCAAATTCTGGCCCCATGACCAAAAACAAAACAAAACTGAAACCTTGGGGAGGGGCACATTCAAATCATAGCAATTACTGAGACTGAGTTTTTGGCCTTGTGTGGTAAGTTTGATAGATTTTAGTGTTATATTGATCAGAGTTGGGAGACTGACACCTGTAAGGAAATAAAATTATTAATATATTTTTTACTGTAATTAATAGAAAGGTTACATTATATTCACCAGATAGAAGATGCATTACTTCACATACATTGATACCCTTTCTCATGTCTTGGTCCCCAATTCCCTCCCCCCTGCCCCCCCATCTTGTTTTCCTCCCTTCCCTATCCGACTTCAAATAACCAAATACGCATATATACAATATATCATATAACCAGGTGAAATACTGTAACAATATGAGATAACCAAGGGACAGCAAAAGAGATGAGAGATAACATAGTACATTAAGGACAACAATCACTCATTATATGGCTTTTGTTTCTATATCCTGGAGGTCCTTTCATTTAGCGTCACACTGTATGGCCTTATGTATCCAGGTTTTACTCTATTGCAAATCTCTGCGAGGAGAGCCCAAGGTTTCTACTGATTATGACGAATGAGGGAAACCATTGAATCTATGTTCCTTTGAGTCTGGCTTACTTCACTTAATATGACTTTTTCTAAGTCTTTCCCTTTCCTTACAAATGGAGTGATGTTGTTCTTTCTGACAGCAGCCTAGAATTCCATTGTGTATAAATACCACATCTTGTTGATCCACTCATCAACTGAGGGACATCTGGGTTGGTTCCATATCTTTGCTATGGTAAATAGTGCTGCAATGAACATCATTGTGCTAGTGGATTTAGTATGTCCTTGTTTCTGGACAGTTGGGTAAATGCCAAGTAGTGGAATTGCTGGGTCATAGGGGAGCTCTATATTTAGTCTTTTGAAGAACTGCCATACTGCTTTCCATAGTGGTTGAACGAGTTTGCACTCCCACAAACAATGTAGTAGTGATCCCAAATGGCCACATCCCGTCCAGCATCTGTTGTTATTAGGTTTTTTGATCCTGGACATTCTAACTGGAGTGGGGTGGAATCATAGAGTTGTTTTGATTTGCAAGGAAATAAAATTCTAAATACAAGTTCCTCTAACTGTTCAGTCATGTTATTTTTGAGTAATGAATAGTGGAAATATGGCCTGGAGCATGGCCTAGTGTTAGAGTTCTTGCCTATCATGTTTGAAGCCCTGGGTTCGATTTCTTGGTACCACATACACAGAAAAAGCCAAAAAGGGGTGCTGTGGCCCAAGTTGCAGAGTGTTAGCCTTGAGAAAGTCCTAGGACAGTGCCCAGGCTCTGAGCTCAAGCCCTAGGACTTGTCGGGGGGTGGGAGAAAAAAGTGGAAATGTGCTTAACATAAGTAAGACAGAGGACATAATTTAATTTGTTAAGATGTGTGAAGTGATAAGGCACAACAATGAGGTAGGTAAGACTGGCATGGTTAGATTGTCACCTGTTGAACAAGTATCAACACGTTAGCATGATGATCAGCATGTAGAGGATACCTTTTGGCCAGCTGGTCCCCATAGCATGTCACATGCTCTCTAGCTGTGAAAATGAATCCAAATCAATTGCTGAATGAAATTGAGTGAGTTTCCATATGACATTATTTTCAAAGTCTAACACATTCCTTTCATTGAAGTATTTTTTTCAATTTTCAGATGTTCTCTCAGCATTTAGTTCTTAGTGATAGCATTTCCCAAACATTAAGGAAGTTCTGTATTTATATTAAAGTGTGCTATATAAAATGTTATTTCTATCATTCAAACAAATAGGTGTGGAACTAATTCTCCCTATGAAAATTCACAGATGTTACCATCTTCTTCCTTCTATCCTCAAAGACAATTAGGACAAATTAATAGACTGACTTGTGAGGTGGAATGTTTCAGTTGTCTTAATCAATGTCAGTGTGCTTTAGTATGCTGAGACATCTATTCAGAGCACAGGTTACTCTCGCATACAGATAATTTTATACTGCTAGGCATAACTTCCACTTTCTTTTCTAAGGAAGTTGAAGTTGACTTCAGGTTAAGAATGAATAGCCTTTCACTAAATCTTTATATTGTTTCTTTAATATTTTCTAAAATGGAAAAAGTGTTACCATATACAAACAATAAGTGGTAATGAACTTCTTGCGCAGCCTCTGAATCTATGAGTATATGGTCAATCTCACAAGAAGGTAGAAGATCTGCTGCCAACTCTTTTTTATTGGAAATGTGTTACTTAGTGCCTCTGCTTTTCTATTGATTGGAATCTTATCAGTACTTCTTCTGGAGTATTTACTTTGGGGATATTGAAAATTGTAGTTTCCCAAAAGATCCTTACTGAGATAAAAATGTTCTGAGAAGATGGCAGAAAATAAGACTCATTGTTATCTAATAATTTAGCGGATTTGAGTTTGGCTTTCTTTGCAAGTGAGATCCATAATAGGAATTCAAGTAGGTGAATTCTGAAATTTATGGAGTTTAGAAAAGGGATTTTTATAAAAAGAATACAAATTCACTAACATAAGTTTAAGATCTCGGCAATAAGAGGCCTAAAAATCTTGCTAGCTTGATGATGAATCCATGAGTAATGTTTTACCCAACATCAGAGTGCACTAGAGGAAAGTGAGTAGTTTGTCAAATGTTTATACTCTACTCCCATCCCACCTACTTTTTGTTTGTGCTACTCAGAACCTGGGCAATTTTCCTGAGTTTTTGTGCTCAATACTAGTATTCACTTAAGCCACAGCTTCTCTCTTAGCTTTTTAATTGTTAATTGAATATAAGAGTCTCATTGACCTTTCTGCCCCAGCAGGATTCAGATTGTAGCCTTAGATCTTAGCCTCCTGGAATAGCTAAGATTACAGGCATCAACACTGGTGCGTGGCTCTTCTCATTCCTTAATATTACATTTTCTGTTAAAACGGCACTTTGATGCCTGCATAAATCGGAGTTGTACGTCAACATTATCTGGAAAAGTAGAACACAGAGGGGGTACTGATGAAAGAAGGAAAACTTTATTCTACAGTAGATGGTTAAGGGAAACTTAAATATCATTTATTCACTATGAATAAGCTCAGAATATCTAGCTCACAACACTGTATGACAAATTTAAATTTTGCTGAAGGTGTATGTTGCTCTTATGTTAAATGATCTTACCACAAAGGACAGCCACACACAATAACAATAATGGTTAGAAATTTTGGGAGATGGTGGATATATTTATAATCTTGAATATGGCAATAATTTCATGGTTGCATACTTATTTTCAAACTCATTTTCATGTGCATGTTATATGTGTCAAATGTAACTCAATGGAGCCAGGAGTGTTGCCTAGTGGTAGAATGTTTGCCTAGCATGTACAAAGCCCTAGGTTTGATTCCTCAGTACCACATAAAACAGAAAAAGCCAGAAGTGGTGCTGTGGCTCCAATGGTAGAGTGTTAGCCTTCCAAGGACAGTACCAAAGCCCTGAGTTCAGGCCTTAGGAGTGCCTCAACAAAGTGTTTTGTTTTTATTAAAGAGGAAGAAGTCAAACATAACTTCCAAATAAGACATCAAGGCATGATGTAGAGCCATATCTACAAGTGACATTATGAACAATGATTCCTCTACACATTCACTTCTACATGGAAAGAAATGCATATTCTTTCACATGTCAACAAAATGAATATGTTACAAAACTTTGATTATATTTGCTTTGCATATTCAGGATAAAACAACAAGGAAATCCAGGCTTCATCATGCAAAGATGTGTTATTATTGATAAAAAAGAATCCAAGAAGCCTGTGTGAGTTCACACATGTAATCTCACCACTCACATGTCTGAGGCAGGTGGAACATGAGCTCTAGAACATCTGGGCTAGTAGTAAGTTCCAGAGGAACCTTGCCTACATAGAGATACTCTGTCTCAAAAACAAAACAAAGCAAAACAAGAAGAAAAGAAACAAGAAAACAAGTAAAGGAAGGCAAAAAGAAAACCAGAAATTTATGATGACATATGATATTCATATTCCTTGGAAATTGCTTACAAGAAATATAGATGATACTTCTGACATTACTTCTCTTCCCTCCCTCAAGGATAGTACTTTATTCCCTTTTTTTCTCAGTCATGGGGCTTAAACTCAGGGCCTGAAAGTTTTCTCGGAGTACTGTTGCTGAAGGCTAGTGTTCTACCACTTTGAACCACAGAACCATTTCTATTTTCTAGTGGTTTATTGGAGATGAGTCTCTTCTGGAGACAAGACTTTACTGCCCTGGCTGACTTCAAACCACAATCCTCAGATCACAGCCTCGTAATTAACTCGGATTACAGGCATGAGCCACCAGTGCCCAGCTTCATTTGTGCTTATAGAAAGGCCAATGGATACATGGGAAGGAAAAGCAACACAAAGAAAATGTAGTTTACTTTTGCCTCAAGAAATACTCTCCAATGGATCAAAGACCTCGAGGTTAAAGCCGACACACTGAAAACTTTACAAGAAGGAATAGGAGATGCACTAGGCCTCCTTGGCACAGGTCGAAACTTTCTTAATAAGGACCAAGAATCACAACAAGTCAGAGAAAGGCTGGATAAGTGGGACTGCATTAAAGTGCAGAGCTTTTGTATGGCAAAGGACATAGCTAGTAAATTATTTAGGAAGCCTACAGAGTGGGAGAAGATCTTCACCAACCACACAACAGACAAAGGCCTCATATCTAAAATATATCAACAGCTCAAAAAATTGAATCACTCCCAAACTAATCTCCAAAGTAACAACCATCCCATTAAAAGATGGGCCAAAGACTTAGAGAGTCTTCTCTGATGAAGAAACAAAAATGGCCTATAGATACATGAAGAAATGCTCAACATCTCTGGTCATAAAAGAAATTCAAATCAAAACAACTCTAAGATTCCCCTTCACTCCAGTTAGAATCCCAGGATCAAGAAAACTAATAACAACAGATGCTGGAGGGAATGTGGCCAGGAAGGATTACTACTATACTGTTGGTGGGAGAGCAAACTCGTTCAACCACTATGGAAAACAGTATGGCAGTTCCTCAAAAGACTAAACATAGAGCTCCCCTATGTCCCAGCAATTCCACTACTAGGCATTTACCCAATTGTCCAGAAACAAGGACATACTAGCACAACCATGTTCATTGCAGCACTATTTACCATAGCAAAGGTATGGAACCAACCCAGATGTCCCTCAGTTGATGAGTGGATCAACAAGATGTGGTATTTGTACACAATGGAATTCTGTGCTGCTGTCAGAAAGAATGACATCACCCCATTTGTTAGGAAATGGAAAGACTTAGAAGAAATCATATTATGTGAAGTAATCCAGACTCAAAGGAACATAGGCTAAATGGTTTCCCTCATTCGTCATAATCAGTAGAAACCTTGGGCTCTCCTAGCAGAGATTTGCAATAGAGCAAAACGTAGATATATAAGGCCATATAGTATGACGCTAAATGAAAGGACCTCTAGGATATAGAAACAAAAGCCATATAATGAGTGATTGTTGTCTTAATGTACTATGTTATCTCTCATCTCTTTTGCTGTCCCTTGGTTATCTCATATTGTTACAATATCTCACATTGTTGTCTGATATATTTTATATATGCGTATTTGGTTATTTGAAATTGGATAGGGAAGGGGAAAACAAGATGAGGGGTGGTGGTGTGGGGAAGGGAAATAGGGACCAAGACATGAGAAAGGTTATCAATGTATGTGAATTAATGCACCTTCTAGCTATTAATAGTCTCCCATTACAGATGTGCAAATTTCACCTGAATGAAACCTGCCTATATACATACAGCCAATACTTAGTTTAAGGTAAACTTAAGTTTGTTTAAAAAAAATCAAAACTCATTGTAGGTGAAATTCTTACGTTTGCTGGACTGTCTGATACCCCCGTTTCGCTTAGTGAAATAGTTCATGTAGCTCATGCCTTCTCTAGAGATACATGTGACAAGAAACAGTACAGTTTTTGGAGTGATTTATGAACTTTTATGCCACAAAGTGAACTGTATACTTCCTGCCAATGAGTCATTATATTAATGAAAGTAGCAGAAACAATAGGATGTTAATGCATTGTAGAAAGTGATTTATTAGGCATTGGATTACATGATTGTGGCTGATGGTAAATTCAAAATTTGGAGTATGGGCCAGCTTGCATGAGACCTAGGAGACCTCATATTCTAGTTCTAGTTGGAAGGCCAGAAGCCTGGAGACTAGTGGAGCTGATGATGCAGATGAAGTCTGAAGGCTGTCAGCAGGAATACTCACTCCTGTTTCAGTAAGGCAAGCCTTTTTGATCTATTGAGCCCTTTAACTGATAGGATGAGGCCTTCTCAATATTTTGGGCAATCTGCATCAGTCTAAGTTTGCAATTTAAATGGTAATCTCATTGAAAAGCTCCCAGGAGGGTGTGACATTGGTCACCTCATTGATCTTCAGGGATGAGTTGCATGGTATAACTGGCTGGGGAACTATCCCTTTTCTCACCCAAGTACATGAAGTGGTGTGTTCCTAGAATACAACTTTCTCTGATGGGGAACAGTTGTTTGATTGTTTGATCAAAGTCCCAGAAGTAGTTGTACTCCCTTGCTACATTCTTCAGACTTTCAAGTACACTTTCGAAGTAGACACATATAATACAATATTATATAAATCATAGATTGTTATCTTTTCCATTGTTGAGGATCAGCTCCTTTTGAAACAATGAGACAGTTGAGGCTGGCTCTACTGGGGCTGGCGGTCTGTCATATGGAAGTTTTCTAATAGGTAGCAACCATCTGTTCCTATTTCGGGCATTCAAAGCCATCCAGACAATGTAGGTCCGAAATTCCCAAGTTAGCTTTGTTTTAAATCCCTAGAATCACTGAAGTAAATACAGGCTCATTTTCTACCAATCCTATGCTGTTCATACAACTATTTCCTAGATCTTCCTTCTTCTGTAGCCCACGTATGATTTAGTTCTTTATCAATATAATAAGCTCACTTTATTTTCACATAAGTTGTTGTGTGGCTTATCACACTATGTATTCTGCTATGGGTAATGCTGAACGTGTTTTATTCACCTTTTTCCCTTACCCCACCTCTACTTTCACTAATTTATGAACCAATTAAGTACAGGGGTTATACCACTGTTGTCTATGTCCCTCACTGTATCTTGCTCATTGTAAGTGCTCAAATAATATTACTTGAAATTAATTAAAATGGCTTTATGAAGCTCCAAAATAATGCTAAACAGTGTTTAAGCAAGTTGGAAAATTTGCTTTTTCTCATAAAATATAGCTCAACAAAAAAGAGCTTGTGTTCCTGCAGCTCCTCCTAGTGGAAAGGTAGCAAAATCTCTTGATTACAGGCTTATCTGTTTTGTAACTGCCAGGAACAAAAGGAACCACCACCCAAGTAGGAGATATATACACATCCATACATGCATGTAGGCATATGGGTATGTATTCATGTAGATTTACAACACCCATATATACAAATCTCTCTCCCTCTCCCTCCCTTCCTCCCTTCCTCCCTACCTCCCTCCCTCTCCCTCACCTTCTCCCTCCCCCTCCCCTTCTCTGTTTTGGGGGACAAGGTCTTACCAGGCAGTCCACTCAGCTCTTGACTTCATGATCTCCCTGCCTCTGCCTCCTGTGTCCGAAATTTACAGGTGTGCACTACCACAACAGGCTAATCTATCTACCAACATTTAATTTTTTTAGCTTTTCAACATTAGTAGCTGGATTTTGAGTTTAAAGGTCTCATCAGCCTCTCTGATTTGCAAATTGAGATTCTTTTTAGGGGAGGTTTAGTGTGAGGATATTGCTGTAAAGCATGACATTTCTTGGTATGTGTGGAGTGAGGCATAAGGCTAAGAAGAAAGCTATTTGGCTACTTTGTAGAACTTAAGTGAGTGAGTAGCAAACATCTTTCACCATTTCCCTGAGCTTTGTCTTGCAATTGCAGCCCAGCAGGGTGACAGTGCAATTACTGCAGCATGCTGCCAGCTGAGCATGTTTTCTCCTGCCTTTCCCCTGTAGTCCTTGGCAGTACCTTCTGCTTTATCCTGACAGGTAGGTCAGTCTGTTGCAGTCTGCCTGGCTGATTTATGCTGCTTTAGAATCCCTGAAGCCTATGCTGCTGCTAGTCTGTACTTCAGATAAAAGACAGTGTTTTGATTTTTACATTTCTCTATAGAAATCACAGCCTCTTCTTTTTAATCCCAATGTTTTCAAGGGATGTCTGAGTATTATGTATGCATGTTTAATGATTTGTACTTGTTGGATTTTTAATTTATTCTTCACTGAACTCTGTGTGTTCCTCACAGAATTTTAGAAATACTAAAAATATTGTAATCTTTGTGATGTTGATTTTAAGGAGGTCATTGAAATAGTTAAAAAATAAGCAACCAGTGGAAATAGTGCACATTTCCCCAGCTTTACTGTATATATAAAGTAAAAATATTCAACTCAGAACATCATCCTACTTTGCTGTGAGGAAAATAATTAACTATTTGATCACTGGTTCATGTAAGTGCATGAGATGCCCCTTAGCTTCTCGGAGGCTATACATAACTCTTGTATATCCAGCTTCATAACATGAAGAATAGGCTTCCCGGAGACAAAAATCTGAGCATGAACACTATAACATGAATCAGCTCGAGCTACAGATTTGATGTATTGTTTGCTGGGATTGACAGCAAAAAGCAACATTAATCCATATACTAGTACGGCAGTGGTTTCATTTCATCCCTTTGCAACTATGTGACTTGGAATATATTTGTGTTTTCATTTTATTTCAGTGCCTTTGAGCAGACAACATGGCACCTTTTTGAGACATGACATAGGTTTGAAGCAATGTAGTTTATATCATTACAGTGCTACTTATTAGAGACACAGTTCTGGGTTAGGAGTTATCATCTCACTGCCTAAACCCATAAAATATAAAATCATAAAGATAAAGATGTATGGTTGGCCCAGTTAACTTCTGTGTTTCTTCTTCTGGGTGTATTCTGCCCTGACAGGGTCTCTTCTGTGATCTTGAACAAGGTAAATGATTTCATTTTCTACTCTTTGATTATATAGGATTTGATTTTACATTGCTAAATTTACCTCAGAGTTAAATATGCATTCTACTCTTCATTTAATCTAGTGATTTCACATTTGATTACCATGAGATAATTAGAGGTGGAAGTTCGGTGGTTGGTGGGAAACATAATCAACAGTTTAAACATTTGGTTACAGGTTATTACACCTATATATTTATTAGAGAAGAATAATACAAACTTGTATAGAAGTGGGTCTCTTTTTGGAGTCGGTATAAAACTAACCCATAATTTGCTGAATATCTTCAATCAGAAAGCTTTTTTTGTGAACAATTAGAGAGTAAGGACATTTATAAATCACTGATTTATTTACTCTGCTCTAGACAAATAACATTTGAATCAATGCTCACATGTAATTGATAATTTGTTTATATATATATACTTTTCAAGATGTTAATGATATTTCAGTAATGAATGCATGTAAATATATGTGCTATTATTAGTTTGTTTTAATAACTAAGCTGTAACTGCACTCAAGTTATACTTGAGAGTTGGCTGAGTCCTTGTATCTGAAGAAGCACAGCATAACTTATAGGAGACAGGGTAAATGAAAGGCTGAAAAAATGCTACATAAATAACAGTAGTTAATATGGAATGACCAATGAGGAGTCACAGTCCTTGTTTCTATGAGTGATTGGGTACAGGGATAAAGATGAATGTTTCTGGTACAAATTTCAAGTGTTACCATTACTGGGGCATTTTAGATGGACAGAGCATTAGCCTTGATCTTAAAGAGAGCTCAGGTGCAGTGCCCAGGCCCTGAGTTCAAGACCCCCAAGCACCAAAACAAAAGAAGAAAGGACGAAAGACAGAAAGAAAAAAAAGAAAAGAAAGAAAAAGCTGGGTGCTACTGGATCATGTGTATAATTTTAGCTACTCAGGAGGCTGAAATCTGAGGACTACTGTTTGAAGGAATCCTGGACAAGAAAGGCCATGAGACTCTTCTCTCCAGTTAACCAGCAAAATACCTGAAGTGTCACTAGGGCTTAAAGTGGTAGAGCGTCAGTCTTGAGCAAAAGAGCTCAGGGATAGCACCCAGGCCCTGAGTTCAAGACCCTTGAGGGACAAAGATTTTAAAAGTGCTATGACCTGTGTTTTCTGGAATGCTCATTCCAAAACACTGAGATTCTCTCCTTAATTCCAAGGGGTTGATCTTCACGATTAAATTTTCATGGTTGCTCTCTACATTTAAATTTTCATGTTCCCAACCCCAATATGCTCCCAACAAAAATTGTATAACCCCTTTTCTCTGCATTTTCTTCACAGCAGTAACACCATGTGCAGCATAATGTGGGTGTGTTTAACTCAATCATCACTTATATATGTACTAAAATGTAAAATCCATGTTCATCAGTATGGTTCTAGTACCTCAAATAATACCTGGAACATGTAATAACTAAAACATTGCTAAATGGATGAAGGAAGGACAAAAGAAGAGAGGGGAGCAGGAGAATGCATTGATTACAGGCTACAAAAGTTTTTTTTTTTTTCATTTTCAAAATGAGGGCCAAACTTTTTCATTAACATAGAGGTGAATTACTAATAACAACAGATGCTGGAGGGGATGTGGCCTGGAGGGATCACTACTACACTGTTGGTGGGAGTGCAAACTCATTCAACCACTATGGAAAGCAGTATGGCAGTTCCTCAAAAGAATAAACATAGAGCTCCCCTATGATCAAGCAATTCCACTACCTGGCATTTACCAAATCGTCCAGAAACAAGGACATACTAAATCCACTAGCACAATGATGTTCATTGCAGCACTATTTACCATAGCAAAGATATGGAACCAACCCAGATGTCCCTCAGTTGATGAGTGGATCAGCAAGATGTGGTATTTATACATAATGGAATTCTAGGCTGCTGTCAGAAAGAACAACATCACCCCATTTGTAAGGAAAGGGAAAGACTTAGAAAAAGTCATATTAAGTGAAATAAGCCAGACTCAAAGGAACATAGATTCAATGGTTTCCATCACTTGTCATAATTGGTAGAAACCTTGGGCTCTCCTCGCAGAGATTTGCAATAGAGCAAAACCTAGATACATAAGGCCATACAGTGTGACGCTAAATGAAAGACCTCCAGGATACAGAAACAAAAGCCATATAATGAGTGATTGTTGTCCTTAATGTACTATGTTATCTCTCATCTCTTTTGCTGTCCCTTGGTTATCTCATATTGTTACAGTATTTCACCTGGTTATCTGATATATTTTATATATGCATATTTGGTTATTTGAAATTGGATAGGGAAGGGGGGAAAACAAGATGAGGGGTCGGGGTGGGGGGAGGGAAATGGGGACCAAGACATAAGAAAGAGTATTAATGTATGTGAAGTAATGCACCTTCGATCCGGTGAATATAATGTAACCCTTCTATTAATTACAATAAAAATATATGAAAAAAGATAGAATTGATTTAAAGCAATGCTCTATCTCCTCTTGTATGAAGAGGACTGGAAATCGACTAGTATTACGCAGAGAGAACTTCCATAAGGGGGTTAGCAAAAAGAAGAAAGGGTACTCTAATCTGCAAAATGCCAAAGAGAATGTTTGTCAGGGGTGTTTTATTATATCCTGTTAACAGGAATAGAATTACAGAGAAATGGATAAATGACAATGGTGGCAGGGAGGGGGTTTAAAAGGAAAAAACTATTAAGCATACAATTAAATCCCTTTGGTTATAAAAGCAACGGTTTTCAAATAAATCAGTTTTCTACTTCTTAACAATTTGTATGAATTATAGATGTTAAAAGTCTTATTTTAACCTAAAAACATTTACAAAATTATATTTAATTAGAGAATATGTTTTGGTATTCTTCAAAACATGAAAGTAACTGTACTTACCTAAAAACAATTTCTTCTGTATTTAAAAACATTTCAAAAAAGAGTTGTTTAAATATTCCTGACATAAGAAAATGATAAGCCCGACACTGGTGGCTCATGCCTATAATCCTAGCTTCTCAGGAGGTTGAGATTTGAAGATTGTGGTTCGAAGTTAACCTCAGGCAGAAAAGTTCCTGTGAGACTCTAATCTCCAACTAACCATAAGAAAACCAGAAATGGTGCTGAGACTCAAAGTGGTACAGTGCCCGGGATGTGAGTTCAAGCTCCATGACTAACTTCAACAAAAATGGAAAATGATAAACATTTGAGGGGAAGTACATGGTAATGACTCTAATTTTATTATTACAAATTTTAGACAGATATTGAAATATAATGTATCAATATATGTGTATGGCAATTATTATGTATCAATTATAAATATAATAATGACAATAACAACAAAATGTTACAAGAGAACTTCGGCTTATGATAATTTTATTTCTGAAATGATGCTAGGAATCAAAATCACATAATTTTAAAGCTGATTTTCTCTAATCTAACACCGAAGCTTTCTTAACCTAAACT
Organism: Megascapheus bottae; assembly: GCF_031878675.1. Taxonomy (NCBI): domain Eukaryota; kingdom Metazoa; phylum Chordata; class Mammalia; order Rodentia; family Geomyidae; genus Megascapheus; species Megascapheus bottae. Next base: position 62,540,212 of record NC_143547.1, on the reverse strand, counting down.
CTGTTTCTACAACTTTGGGGAAATTACCATAGATATTGTACTTCATTAACTGATTTTATAAGCCTGCATATTATAAATATTTAAAAAACGTATATACACTGTTTAGCTAGGATAATATAGAAAATTGTGTTTGGCAATATAATTATACTTCTTAGCTTCCCCTCCATACTTTATACCTTATTTTCATGGTAAAACAAATCATAATTGGAAGGAATATATTCACTTGAATAGGTTAACTCAGATGTTCTGCCAGGGGACATTTTCAAACTGTGAGGTTTTTTTTGTTTCTTGGTATTTTTTTTGGAGGGGAGGGTCTCTATGTACAGTTGCATGATGATTTCCTGTGAATGATCATTTTGATACCTGCTTTTATGGCTAATGTAAGTGATCATGTTTCAAATAATTCCTTACACATTCTGCTGGTTTGAAATTGATTATTAAAAAGCCAAGTTAAGCTACTTGATGACCAGTGCTGGATATTTCATTCATGTCCAGAATCATCTTTTGATCCCTTCCCATGTTTCTCCTCCCATTTTCCAAAAGCCTTACAACTTTTGCTTGGAAGGAGATAAAAAGCTTTTCTGTCTCAGGCAAAAGTTCTTCATGCTGCTGTTTAGTGTGCATTGTAACTGTCAGTAGGGCAATCCCTCTTTCCTTTTCTGAAACAAGTCCTAATATTTGAGTAAAATATTGTAATGATACTTTTTGGTGATAAATATGCTTTGCCATGACCTTCACAAGTGTGTATTTTCCTTAAAAATAATTATGTTGGATTAAAACAAACCTTTAAAATGATAGGTATTTCCGTACTGCAGTGTTTAAATCTTTATTAAGTTTCTTTCATAGATGGCTTACCAGCAACACAAACTCAATGAAAGCAGTCTCATTACTTTCAAGTGACAGGAAACCTCTCGGTATTTTTATCCCCTCCTTTCACCTTGTGTTTCCTTAGATTACTCATTGTTAGTAATTAATAAATACTATCATATATTAAATTCTAGGAGTCCCATGTGAATACATCTTTGACATATTGACTTGCAAGGACACAGACGATTTGGCTATTGTGGAAGCAGATTAAAACACGTACTGCTATAATATAAGGGTAAAAATGAACACATTGGTTACTACTCTAGGTTAGCCCCTAGCATAGTGAATGGTGCATATGAGGTAATCAATAGGTTAATAAATTCATCTTGTGACCTCTTAGCTTGAAATGTCATAAATTAATAATATGGCATCAGTGTATGGACCATTGGAATAATATACCTTTGTGAACTACAATCATAATAATGAGGAAGGGGTGACCTGATTTGTAGTAGATATAAAGTAGGAGATAGGTGGTATATATACACAATGTTTTTCTATGTTTGTCATTAGAATGGCATTGCCCTATTTGTGAAAAAATGGAAAGACATGGAAAAACTCATATTAAATGAAGTAAGCCAGCCTCAAAGGAACATAAGCTCCATGGTTTTCCTCATGTGTAATAATTAGTATACATCTATGTTCTTCCTAGGAGAGGAGTCCAATAGCTCAAAAGCTATATGCATATGGCCATATAGGAAGAGGCTAAGTGAAATGAACTCCAGGATAGGGAAGAAGAGATATATCCTTGTGGTTAATGTTTTTAATATACTATGTGAAGTTATTTCTTTACTCCTTTTTCTTTTTTCCTCTCTTTCTTTTTTCTATCTCTTATGGTTTATTTTTTGTTGTTGTATCTGACTTTGGTACCTGGTGAATTGTATATACATTTATTTATTTGAATTAGGGAAAGGAAGGGTGAAAACAAGATGATGAGACCAAAGACAAAGGATGAATGAGAGTAACAGCAACAGTCACAAGACAAAATGTTGGAAATGAACTGTACATCTCAGGAGGGGTATGGGAAGGGAAGTGGGCATAAAACATGGGAAAGGGTAACAATGTTCAAGAAGGAATGTACAGGCTACCTAAAAATGTAAATGTAACTGTCACCCCTCTATACATCACTCTGATAATGTATAAATAATAAGCAATTTCTCAAGTCACAAAAATAAAATAGGAGAGAGATTCACATAATTTAGAATGCCAGAGCATATACCCAATATGAGGAAGAAAGAAAACCTTTTCTCCTACTTCATAACAGAACCCTTCTATCAATTTTACTTGATATGGATGACCATATTATAGGAAAAAGGGAGGGAATTCTAATTGATCTCAGATAATTTTTGCAGTCCTAAGCTTTCTTACCAAAGATTGGTTTAGGCACAAGTTCATGACCCACTTCTGGAAAGATTTCTGGGAAAATTTTTTATTCATGTCTGGGAACTGTTGCCAACATCCTATAGTTCGGGAGAGTCCACTGTCACAGGAGATATGAGACTAAGGGAGCACTGATAAGAAGAGACAGGCCTTTGACACTTATGGACTTCTTAGTATATGAGATTTAAAACGCCTTAAAGATCTGATTTATTATAGACTTTTCTGTTATGTCCAAAGACAGTGTAACTAATAGAGTTCCTAAGTCTGTTGACTTGAATTGTGATGTTCTCCTTTCCCTGACAGATAGCACTAATGCTGTGACAAGGATGCTATGAAAACTGACTGGGTGGGTTATCTCCTACACATAGATGTCTTTGTTGGTAAGTTCATATTGTAGTAAACAGTAGCAGTCTCAGTTTTCTTTAGGCAATGTGGCTGTTGAAAAGACATGTCAGAACATAAGGAAACACAAAAAACCATTTCCCTATGTGGGCTATGCATTATCAGAGATGGCCAGAAAGATCCTATTTAGGATACTACAAACCTCTAGTACTATAAAAGCAACTCTAGTGAACAATTCTCTTGATTCAGTTTCTGTTGACTGCTTTTACGTTCTCCTATCATGATTCTGTCTATTTCTATTGCAGGTAAGTACTCTCAGCTTCATGGCTTTCCATTGCCTTATGGGTTCTATTTACAGCCTTTCTTTTTTTTCAGTTTATTTTTTTATTGTAATTAATAAAAGGGTTACATGATAAGTCTTTCTTTTACATTTTTGTGTTGCTGGGAATTAAATTCAGGGCCCTGTGTATGTTGGTCGGCCCTGTACCATTGGGTTTTCCTTCCACCCTACCATTTTTCAACTTCTGTCACTAATATGCTATCTCTAAAACCTTTCCATGCTATTAGGAGTTTCAAATCCACAGGTAAAATCATGGCTTCATTTCTAGTGTGATCATGAAGATATTTTGGATAGGGCCATCGTACCAAACCAATTCCCTAATATGGAAAGTTCTCTTGCCATGTAACACCAAAGGCTACTGATTGCTGCTCAAATATACCTGGTTTTGAGTCAGGTACATATAATTTCTTCACTCTACATGGCTAGGTTGTGTCATACAATACGAAATATGGAGATTAGTTCAGAGGAAACCTCTTTTGGTTGTTTTGTTCAGAACATGACTAGCAGATGCTTCACAATATTAGCCTTGTGATTTGCTTAGTATATTAATTAGATAAGAAAAATGTGATTCTGAGGAATGTGTCTTTCCCTTTAATCTATTTCCATCCAGTTTGCTGTTGAAAAGAAAGCACCTATGGGAATTTAAATATTATTTTGGTTATTATTATGATAAAGGATATTTCTTTTTATTTGTGCTTCCAATGTGAAATCATAAGTGGGATTCATTTTCCTTAAAAGTAGTCAAAATAAAATGCTGATAACATTATATTGCTTTCAGTAATTTTCCCAGAAAAGTGAAATGTTCATTTCTGTTAAAAACTGAGGGGAAAAAAAGAATTCCAAATAAGTATCTCTAGGTTACTTATTCTCCTTACTACCTGCTTGTTTAATTTCTGTTAGCATCTTGAACATACCAGGTGCTGAAATAAACCACACTTTCTAGAATAAGTGCATTGTATTTTGAAGTAATTAAAATATCCAATCTTGCAATTAAAAAATGTTTACAGTGCTATAAGTCCTGATTTCCAGATGTGGTTGAAGAAAATTTACTTTTGGAAAATAAGAAAAGGCTCCAACACAGAAACAGGTAGATATTTTCATGCTGTTCTTAACACAAAGGAAAATAGATTGAATTCAGACCACTTATGAGTAATGCAATATCAGTCTCAAGGCTATCCTTAAATAACGACACCATTTAAAGCTTTACTTCTGACTATGTCTTTTTCTTTTTGATGTAATATGATGTCTATCATCAAGGTATAGATGCAAATCTGGAATTGCATTATTGAGGTTGCTTTTCAATTACCTTTCTAAGACAATTACCTTTGCAATTTGAGTTTTTAAAAATCAGTGGGGTGTTCTTGGCAATATTCAGTAGCAATTAATAATACAACTCAAGTTAACCGTTATTATGCTTAACAAAAATATCCATACTTTTAATGTCTTCAACTATTAAGAAAAGCATTTTTTCTAAAGTATATTTTTGAAGACTAAAATAACTGCCATGTTCTGAATTGAGATCAAACTCCTAAACACTTGTGAATTCAATTGAAGGCAGCAAAGAATGAAGCTGTTGTTAACTTTTTTTAATATTGGAATGTCTCTAAATGTTTTCACATCTTTGGTCTTTATAGATACTTAAATTATTTCTTTTGTCCATCACCAGATTCTTTAAACACCAAGAATCCTATGTGAATAACAGCAAAATATATGGTATCTATGTGTGTAAGTAGCATGAGGGAACTCATGAATGCTGTTGAATAAACTTGGTTAGGTGGATAGGGAAAGTGAGACCAATAGATAAGCTTAATCTGACTAAATTATAATATATATACATAAATTATCATGATGAAACATCTTTGTACAATTAATATATTTTAAAAATGAAAAGTTAAAGGATCACAGATTACACTGGAGGAGTACCCTATAGGGAAGATGAGGATGAGAGATGGACAGGTTGAGTTTGATTGGTGGTACATTGTATATATGGAAGGAAATGCCACAATTCAACCCTCCTTGTACAACTAATACATGCTAATTAAAAAGAATGTTATCAGTGTTACTGATAGCATTTATGTTCAGACAAATTCCTGACACCATGGTTTGATATATAATGGTTTCACTTCTGATACTTTGATTTACAGTGCATCAACTTTACAATGGTGTGAAAGTGGTACCGACTCAGTAGAAATCAACTTTTAGTCTTGAATTTTTATCTTTTTCCAGGCTAACAATATATAATATGAAAGAAACGCTTCTATTTGGAAGGGGCTACTGAGCAGCAGCAGCTAGCTGCACTAACCATTTAGCTAGGTGATAGACCACGGGAGTAAGCAACATATACAATGCAGCATACAATGTCACTAGGAGTGTTCGGATACTGTTTTTGTTTTTGTATCCTTTTGGCCCACAAAACATCCATCTGTGTATAAACAGGAGGTATTCAGTACTTCAGTGTAAAATAGATATTTGTCAAAGATTTTTCTCAACTGTAGGCTATGAAAGATGCTTACGGAGAGATAGGCTATGAAAATGTTTGGTAGGCTAAATGTGTTAAATGAATTTTTGCTTCACAATATTATGACCTCATGTTAAGTTTATTGAGATATCATTTTATCACAATTTAGGGGTATTTGTAATATATTATAGTAATTCCAGTGGTAAAAATAACTATTTCAACTCTTCTGATTCTGATCCATACTAAATAATGATTACTTTGCTAATAAATAAGCAAAAAAGGCTGCGTACCTGGACATGATCTTAAATATTTTATTTTATCCATGGAATGAAGATAGAAACTGAAGATCTCTGCTGGACTGATGTAAGGAATAAGTAATATAAATGAATTATAAAGAAGTTTGCAAATATAGAAATTCTATAATTGATATTAATAATAATATTGCACAGACACTCATAATTGTAACTTTCAGTGAATATTTCATGGGTTGATTCCTCCTTTGCATTGGAGTTTCTCAAATCTTTTCAAAACAGCTCTGTGTTCATTGACATCTTTGATTCTGTTTGACAGAAAGAGTCAAAACCTTTCCTTCAACAGAATGTTTCGTAACCTTCACTAGATAACCATTAATTAAGCAATTAAAGTAAATTTAAGAAAAAAAGAATTTTGGAAGGAGAATAGAATTAACTCAAAAGAAGTTTAAAAATAGTTTTATAGCACTTCAGTCATTATTGACCAAAAACTTCCTAGGGGATATTAACAATACATTTGATAGTTGCCAAGGAAACCTTAACCTTTTCTGAGAATGTCTGCCCTTCTGCATTGTACCTGATTGTCAGAATAACTTCAACAACTGATTATAACTGAGCCATTTTCAACATCAGGCTTTTTCTTGTCAACTTCTTTTCAAAGTACAAACCTGAATGCTCAGGTTATCTTGCTCTATCTGTATTTATATTTCTGAGAATGTAGACTTCAAATATGGAGTTTCTTTATCACAATTTCCCCAATTTGTCTTTACCACCACAGGGGCAAATCAATCATTGTTTAGAGACAGGAAACTGAGGCACCACAATGTGTTTATTGTGTGAGAATAATTCTGTCATGAAGCTTGCTTGCTTACCTTGTTCAGAGCTTAATAACTGAACAAATACCCAGCACTACTTTATTTTTTTCCATATATTTTTATTATAATTAATAAATGGTTACTTTATATTCACCAGATAGAAGGTGTATTACTTCACAAACATTGATACCTTTTCTCATGTCATGGTCCTCATTTCCCTCCCCTCTCCCCGCTCATCTTGATTTCCAACCTTTCCTATCTGATTTCAAATATCCAATTAAGCATATATAAAATTTATCAGATAACAAGGTGAAATATTGTAACAATATGAGATAACCAAGCGACAGCAAAAGAAATGAGAGATAGCATAGTACATTAAGAACTGAAAAAATGTTATATTCAATTTTTAAAAAGGATTTCAAGTGATAGCTGTGTGGTCATCACCTTCTTCTATCCTGAAAGCTCAACCCTGGACAACTGATAAGAAATGGTGTAAAAGGGCACATGCATTGCAGTGTTTTCTAGGAAAACTGCTAGGTGAAAGGCTTGTTGAGAGATTTCACAGTAGAAATAAATGATCCTAGCAGTTCCCCAGCACTACTTTAAAAGTCCATGCTTTCATATGTTGGTGAGTAGAGACTGTCTCTAAATGTTTAGAAAAAGCACCATCTAAGGAGTTAGAAGACCTGATTGACCAAGTTACCTTGGCTAAGTTGATGGATCTCTGTAGTTTTTAAATCTTAAATTGTCACAATACTGTCCATTGTGTAACAGGGACTCTAGTTATTGGGGCTGCTACAGGAAATGCCAGGCTGGGAGTGAAAATGATCGAGCTAGAGCCCTGGTTCAGAGAGAGTCAGCTCCCAGAAGAAAGACTAATTTCCAGTGCCTATAACTAGAAACCATAGCCAAATCAACACATAGATATTTCCTAGAATTTGTTTCATCTTTCTGTAAGTTGCAGCATTGCTATGGGCAAGGCAAAGAAAGAAAGGGAATTTCTATCTCCCTAATTTTGGCCAGAAGTAATATATATATATACATAAGCATGTATATATATATGCATGTATATATACATATGCATGTATATCACCATATATATGCACACATATTTAAATACATAAACATATAGACATACATATGCATGTACATATATGTGTGTATATAATGTGTATGTATAGTGTCTTTAAAATTTATTTTTGTGGTTGTGGGACTTGAACTCAGAGCCAGGGCACTGTCCCTGCGCTCTTTTTCTCAAGGCTAGTGTTCTACCTCTTGGAGCTTCAGCTCTACTGCCAGTTTTTGAGTAGTTAATTGGAGATAAGAATCTCATGGACTGTCATTTCTGGGCTGGCTTTGAACCGTGATCCTCAGATCTCAACATTCTGAGTAGCTAGGATTACAGGTGTGAGCCACCAGGGCCCAACAAATCTTTCTATTTTGTTTTATTTTGCCAAATGAGAGGCTTGAACCATAGGCCTGGGCACTGCCCTTGGACATTTTTTTCTTAAGGCTAGCGCTCTGACACAGCACCACTTCCAGGTTTTTCTGTGTATGTGATACCAAGGAATCGAACCCAGGGCTTTGTGCATGCATGGTGAACATTCTAGCACTAGGCTATGCTTCCGGCCAAGTCTTTCTCTTTTAACAAAGAAAAGCACTGAGTCTTTCTCTTTTGATAAAGAAAAGCACCGAGACTCAGAGCCAAGCTTATGCGTGGGAATGCATAACAATATTAGGAGAGTCAAACCATGAAGAGTATTCAGAGAGAACTACATTGTTAATATACTAAACACTCATAATCTAGTTAATATTATTTCTAAATTTGTGTGTGCAATGTCAATACATGTTCTTATGAATACTGATTTGAACATTATGATATATACAATTATATTATGGAGTTAGGAAATATATATGATATTGGAATTGCATTAGGAGTTCTAGATATCATAGACATAATGTAATGCTGGCTTTGCAAGGTGGGAAAGAATTTCTACGGAGTGTTTATTGTTTTGACACTGTAATAAATTCTTCACATTCTTACCCTGTATCCTCAATCTAGTTAGACATCATTATTTGTGTATATATACTTAGATATATAGGCTTCAAAATAAGAGTAAGGGAAGTACAGTGAAATTTTTGTATGATATTGTCTGGTTTAATTTTCATGAAATACAGCAAAAGAATAGTTCATTTTTCTGAGTTTTGCTAGTCATCTGCCCAAGTCCACTAGTAAGTGATAAAGAAAGGCAGAAAGGACTGTAGTAGGCACTTCTTGAACAGTGTTAACATTTCAATCATCATGCTTATCCCAACATTATTGATTCAGAACCATTTGGATTTCTACCATTTAATAAAGGAAAACTTTAGTCTCACAATCAGTGTCAAAAATCTTTCCCATTCATTCAGTTCACTGACTCTGAAGACACATCATGTTGTTTTCAATTGACATGTGGAATTCTTCAATATCCCTGCCTTGCTCATCATTATTCTCAGGCCAGAGGTTATGCCAGCCATTTAGGACTACATCTTCCTCACTATATTTTGAGCACATAGATACCAGCAACACCATATACAACATCTATCTGCTAATGGTAGATAAGAAGACTAGTTGCTAAAGAATAACAATATTTTGTAGTCATGTAGTCTAGCTTTGGGAAAACAATTGCAAAAGATATCCCTAATGGTCCATGCCTTTTTGTTAGCTTGATAATAGACTGCTAAGAAATTCATTCCTTTAAAATATCTAAGATGAAAGCTCTTGTCTGTTGCAGCTAGTTTACAGTCATGTATGCCTACTGTTTGCACAAACACCAGGAACATTATTGTACTTTTGGAATCGTTAGTGCCTATAAAGTCTGTCTTATCAGGTGTAATCAATGTGTGTCTTGGGCTAAAATGCCAAAATAGAGATGCTGCATCAGCATTATAGATGTGTTCTGGGCTTAGCTTTTCATTAGTGATAATCTTGAGAAAATTATAAATGGGTCTCTTTGCCTCTTCATGATCAGCAAGTGTTTTTATCACCACAAATCTTTAATGTCAGCTGGGCACCAGTGAGCCATGTATGTAACCTTGTCTACTTGAGAGGCTGACTTCAGGACAGAATTTTTATTCCAGGATAGCCTGGGCAGAAAATTCTATCATATCCCATTTAAGTGGAAAGAAGCTGGTTGTGGTGGCATGAACCTGCCAACAGAGCTATTGTGGAAAGTGAAAGAGGAAAATTATAACTCAGGCATATGCTTAGCCAGAAAGCACCACGGTACCCTTCTAAAAATTTAATCATTATGTAAGGGCTAAATGCATACATCACTGGCAGAGCAATTACACAACAATTTTGTAGACCTTGAGTTCAAACCCAAGTAGTACACAAGAATATCAAAGCCATTGGTTTTCTTACATTTCTGCATCATATTTGTTGAATGTATATAGTCCTATTCAATTATCCTGTTCATCCTGTTACATTGTTGCTCATTTCATGATTGCATAGCATTAAATGTTAAATATTTAGTGTGGTGCTGACTGATCTTTTTATTTTTGGGGGGGGACTAATCTCAGGGCAGCTGTCTCTGAACCCTTTTTGCACTACACCACTTTGAACCAAAAACTACTTCTGGTTTTGGTAGCTAAGTGGAGATAAGAGCCTCATGGACTTCCTTCCCAGGCCGGCATTGAACTGTGATACTTCTTATTAGCTAGGATTGCAGGTCAGAGCACCTGTGCCTGGCTTGGTCTTCTCTTTTAATACATGAACAAATCTTCATTGTCAGCTTGATGCAATGTTTTTCAATTTTTTATCGATATTCACATTGGAACATCGCTTTTATTCTTCCACCTCCTAACATTGTGCTTGCTGAAAGTTCTAATGAGGGATGAAATAGCTTATATGAAAAAGATAGCTCTGCTTGAATTAAAATTTTAGGTTATGATATGATTTACTCTTCACAAATTAGTAAATCTCAGTAACAATGGTATGAGCAAGCAAATATGGATGTGTCATAAATGATTTTTCATTTATTTAGCTTAACACCTAACTTGTGGAATAGATGTACAGATACCTCAAATCATAGGAGATTCATTTGTATGGGTGAATGGAGGTGAGGTAAATGGAAGAATTTATTTTCCCCTCTCAACTCTTGAGAGTGAAAAGGGACATGTATTTTCTCCTTTACAGAACCAGTGCCTGAAGATAAAAAGCAAGAATGTCAGGGGAGATGAACAAAAGCAAGTATCAAGCACACACACACACACACACACACACACACACACACACACACACACACACACACACACACACACTCTTTATGCTCAAACTTAGAAACATAAGTTTCTATAGTGATAGTAACTATAGAGCATTAACTCCTGATGAGACACACTGGATTTATGAAATAGAAAACATTTTTCTTTCTAAATTCAGGTTTTAAGATCAAAGACAGTGACTCTGGGAGAAGGATAGATTTGTTGGAAGAAAGACAGAATGCTTTTTTAGTGTATAAATTGAAGAAGGGCTGAACTAAACATTTTTGAACATAAAATGCGAATTTATACTTTGAGTTGACCAATGTAACTAACACTTCTGTAAAAGAGGAAATTGATTCTTCTTTGTGGCTTTAAATAGAAATTAGATTTATATGTCTGTAAATTCACATTTATGTTTCAACAGGAAATAGGCTATTATGTTATTTAAGGAAATATCCAAACAAGGTACTAAAGCCCACTTTACATTCTTATAAAATCTTATAGTACATGAAACACTTCCACTTATATCTGTGCTAAGAATCAAGCTTGTGAAGTACTCCCATGAAGTACTTACTCAGAGGTAGAACTGAATCAAGAATTTTTACCTTTAGATTGCATCATTTTTTCTTATTATACCATGCTTCTTATAAGCTTGGATTTGAAGGTTCCTTAATTTAAGATTCCTTTAAAATATTAATTGTGAAAATCAGTGGGAAATCTACTAATTTAATGCCCACAAGTTAGAAAATAGATGCACTTCTTCATTGCTTCAAATTTAACAACAATTGTAACAATCTAATCCATTTCCATAAAGAGAAAAAGAAGATTGAAGATAAACTTTAAAGAATTTTCATATTTGGTGAACTGAATAACAGTTCATGTAGGATTACAAAATATCCTTTGCAAAAGGTCATTGTATTCCATTGTTAGAGTACAGTAGAAGAATGATTTTTTTGAAACTTCTAAGTGGCATTTGTTCATTTGTGTATATGACGGTAAAGACAGCTGTACTTGATACAATATAAAATCAATTGGTCAATTACAAAGTCAAATAGATCAGCGAGCCATGAGAGGATAGGTGTTTGTCCCTGACTTCTGTTAGCTATTGATGATAAATTATATTAGAGAATGTTCCTGTAGCAGTTGTTATTCAATAGCTTTTTCTACTTCAGAAGAAAATGCTGTAGGAGAAATGACTAAAGTTTGTGTGTGTGTGTGTGTGTGTGTGTGTGTGTGTGTGTGTGTGTGCACGTGTGCACGTATAAACATGCATATGTGCAGTATTGGAATATGAACTCAGGACCTCACACTCTTGCTTGGCATTTTTGCTTTTAGCTAGTTCTCTACCACTTGAACCACACCTCCACTTCTGGCTTTTTAGTGGTCAAGTGGAGAGGAGAATCACATTGACTTTCTTGCCCAGGCTGGCTTTGAACCACAATCTTCTGATGTCAGCCTCATGAGTAGCTATGATTATAAGTTCAAGCCACAGTGTTCAACTATCAAGAACGTTTTATTAATAAGTGGAAGTAAAGTTGGATACAGCAGCACATGCAAGATAATTATGAGTTTAAGATAAGTATAGATTACTTCATAAGATCTTAATCCCCAAAAGAAATTAGAAACTCACACACACAGGCATAGGTGTATGCATAACTCTCTCTCTTGACAATTTTGGCCTGTTTTAAAGCCAGTGGTTCCAAAAGGAATTTAGAATTTTTTTGTCACCCATGGGGCTTAAACTCAAAGGCCTGGGCATTGTCCTTGAGATTTTTTTTTCAGACCTTTAGGTATGCATCCTCTTTAATGTTAATACTACATGGCAGAGACCTAACTCAAGAAATACATTATGTGATTTGGATTTATGGATTACATTTTATTACCAAGGATATTATATCCTTGAGCATTTCTGCCCAAGAAAGTGCTTTACCACTTTGCACCACAGCTCCATTTTCAAGTTTTGGGTGGTTAATTGGAAATAAGTGGCTCACAGAGTTTCCTGCCCAGGCTGGCTTTGAACTTCTATCCTCAGATCTCAAGTTCCTGAGTATCTAGGATTACAGGCATGAGGCACCAGCACCCAGTAGAAATTTAGACATTTTGAATCCAGAAGTTTATTTTAGATGACATTTTCATAATGATATTACATACTTCTCAATATTGTGGAAACATATTCTTAATATATTTGGTCAGTTTCAAAGTAATCTAATTTTCTCTTTAATTATTTATGAAAATATATTCTTGGGAAGTTTGGGCAACACGGAATAACTGGATTATTCCCCAGTCTTCCCATTATAAATTCTATTAACTTGTTATTGCTATTGTTTTAACAGTATGCAAATATCATTATACACAATAACAATAATGACGATGTACACCAAGGGATTTTATGCATTCATCACCTCTTTGAGTTTTAACAATTATAAGGAATTACTATTAGTCTCACTTTCTAAGTCCAAACTGGAAGCACAGAGGAGTCAAGTAAATGGTTGAAAATGTGGTGAGTGGTAAAATGGTTCTTTAGACTTTGTATATACAACTCCAAATCCCTGTACAGTGTTTACAATGGTAACATAATTTCCTTATTCCATAGGCCGTAGGAGTAGCATCTATGCAGAAAAGTCCACTAGGGTTTAAATGGTAGTCCAGGATTTGACTGATTGCTTCTTTTCATCTGAACTGCTGCATTGTCAAAATAGAGATTATAATAGTATCTACCTCATAGGAGCATTCAGATAGATGTAGACATTGTATATAAAGCACTCTGAAGGGCTTATACAAAGAAAGTACCTAATGGTTATTGGCCTTTTCTCTTCCTCTTCTGCTTTTGTCGTTGTCCTCCTCCTCCCCCTTCTCCTTTATATCCTCCTGCTCATCCCTACTTGCATGTCTCCTCCTTCGAAATCATGTTATTTTCATAACCAGAGGTGCTGTTTATCAACTTATGTAAAGAGTCTCCATTTTGCTATTTACTGTTCATTACTTATGAGAGTGTTACTTATTTATGCATAAAGCAGTGACAACAAAATAACATTTGCAAGATACTTCCTTAATTTTTTCTAAGATAGCTGTTAACTCCTGGAAGTTAGTATTTGCAATTGGAATAATAAAGAGGGCAGAAAAGAAACTGTGAAATTTGCACACAACACCATTGCATTTTAATTTCAAATAACAGCCATTAGAAAGCTGCTTGGGGTTGGTTGGGGGACGTTTCCTTCAGAGGAAAGCATATGTCTCTGTCTTTCTATTGGAGTACAGAAGATTGTCTGTGAAGATATAGGTATCCAATTAAAATATCTTATGGGAGATTTCACAGTTTGAGGGCACATTTGGTATTATGAAAGAATATGATTTGCAATGGAATGATGAACCTTCATGTACCAAAATATTGCTCCAAGTGAAAGGATAAAGTTTACACAACAAAAGCCATAGTGAGAGAAACATATCTTATTTGTTTGACATCTGCTAGACGCTAGGTAATATGTATTTATTTCCTAATAAATACTCTCAAACAGATTATGAATATTTTTTGAAGACATGATCTTGTTATGTTGCCCAGCCTGGCCTTAAACTGGCAGTCTTCATATCTCAGCATCCCAAATGCTGGGATATAGGTCTGCCATAACATTTGGTGTTATAAAGTATTTTTTTGCCAGTCCTAGGCCATGAACTTGAGGCTTGAACATTGACCTTGGGCTTTCTCAGGATTAGAGCTGAACCACTGGAGACATAGCACCATTTCCAGCTTTTTTCTGTATTTGTGGTACCGAGGAATCAAACCTGAGTCTTTGTGTATGCTAGGCAAGCACTCTTACCACTAGGCCAAACTCCCAGCCCCTACAAAGTATTTTTTAGGTTCATGTATGTTGAATTGTTTATATATATATATACACATATATATATATATATATATGTTGAATTGTTATACATATGTGTGTGTGTCTGTGTGTGGCTACTTTCCAATGGTTGTACAAGGGAGCTACAATTTAATATATGTAAATGGGGCTTGAACTCACTGTTAGATTGTTGTCCCTGAGTTTTATTTTATTTTTTTCTCAAGGCTAGCCTCTACCAGTTGGAGACACAGCACTGCTTCCAGTTTTGGAAGTTTAATTGGAGTTCAGTCCCAAGGATTTTTCTGCCAGGGATGACTTTGAACCATAATCCTCCTAACTCAGCCTTCTGGGTAGCTAGGATTACAGGCATGGGCCACCAGCACGGGGCCAATATATCATTTGTTTTGGTGCCAGTTCTGGGACTTGAACTCAGATGATGGGCCCTATCACTTGACCATTTTTGCTCAAAGCTAATCCACTTGAGCCACAGCTCCATTTGCAGCATTTTGGTGGTTAATTGGAGATGAAAGTCTAGAGACTTTCCTGCCTAGGTTGACTTTGAACTTTGATCTTCAGATCTCATTCTACTGGGTATCTGGGATTATATGTGTGAGACCTCAGATCCTGAAACAATGCATCTTTAAGTTCATCCATTCCATTAGTGTCCCTCTTTTCTACCTATTCCTTATCATTTCATCAAACTCATCAAATTTCCTAGTTCAGTTTCACACATGCATCTTATGACTGATATTGTTCATCATTCTTCTTTTCAGTGTTATAATTGTTGTTCAACATTCCTCTTTCCATTCATCTAATCTCTCATTATTATTCACATCCTTCCACATTGTTTATTTAAAATATGTTTCCACTTCCTGATATTAATTTTTTAAAACTTTCTTTCATTGGGATTATAGCATGTATTTTCATTCGTGCGTACCCCATTCTTTAGTCAGTTTGATTGTTTATATATACAAATGTACAAATACTTTTAGGGTCATATCTTATGTTGAAGTATCTTTCAGACATTTTTTTTGCCAGTTCTGGGGCTTGAGCTCAGTGCCTAGGCACTGTCTTTGGATTTTCTCAAGGTTAACACTCTACCCCTTGAGCCACAGTACCACTTCTGGCATTTTTCTTGTATGTGGTACCGAGTAATTGAACCTGGGTCTTCATATATGGTAGACAAGCACTCGACCACTGGACCAAACTCTTGGCCCCATCTTTTGGGTATTTTTTCATACCTGGAAATCCTCCCTTATTTGTGTTTTCCATCATTGGCATTTTTGAAACACACATGCCTGTAATGTTGTAGAATGGCCCTCCATTTGGGATTGGCTGATGTTACTTATGATGAGTTCAGAAGAAAGTTTACAGAAGGTATTCTGAATTCTAGTGTGCCATATTAGCAGGACACAGGTTACTGACGGGTCCCATCACCAGGAATGTTCACTTACATCTTTATGTTTAAACGTTGTCCATATGGAGAAGATCTTCAGTAACCATACAATGGACAAAGGCCTCATATCTAAAATATATCAACAGCTCAAAAAATTGAATCACTCCAAAACTAATCTCCAAAGAAACAAACATCCCTTTAAAAGATGGGCCAAAGACTTAAAGAGAGTCTTCTCTTATGAAGAAATAAGAATGGCCTATAGATACATGAAGAAATGCTCGACATCTCTGGTCATAAAAGAAATGCAAATGAAAAAAACTCTAAGATTCCACCTCACTCCAGTTAGAATGGCTAGGATCAAAAAATCTAATAACAACAGATGCTGGAGGGGATGTGGCCACGAGGGATCACTACTACACTTGTTGGTGGGGATGCAAACTCATTCAACCACTATGGAAAGCAGTATGGCAGTTCCTCAAAAGACTAAACGTAGAACTCCCTATATGACCCAGAAATTCCACTACGTGGCATTTACCCAATTGTCCAGAAACAAGGGCATACTAAATCCACTAGCACAATGATGTTCATTGCATCACTATGTACCATAGCAAAGATATGGAACCAACCCAGATGTCCCTCAGTTGATGAGTGGATCAACAAGATGTGGTATTTATACGCAATGACATTCTCTGCTGCTGTCAGAAAGAACAACATCGCCCCATTTGTAAGGAAATGGAAAGACTTAGAAAAAATCATATTAAGTGAAGTAAGCCAGTCTCAAAGGAACATAGGCCTAATAGTCTCCCTCATTTTTCATAATCAGTAGAAACCTTGGGCTCTCCTAGCAGAAATTTACAATAGAACAAAATCTAGAGACATTAGGCCAAATAGTATGACACTTAATGTAAGGAACTCCAGGATAAGGAAACAAAAGCCATATAATGAATGACTGTTGTCCTTAAGTTATTATGTTATCTCTCATCTCTTTTGCCATCCCTTGGTTATCTCATATTGTTACAATTTTCCACCTTGTTATCTTTTATATGTGCTTAATTGGTTATTTGAAATTAGGTAGGGAAGGGGGGAAATCAAAATAAGTGGGGCAGGGTGGGAGGGAAGTGGGGACCATGTCATGAGAAAGGGTATAATTTTTGTAAAGTTATACACCTTCTATCTGCTGAATATAATGCTACTATTCTATTAATCACAATAAAAAGGTTGTCCTTATGAAATAATTAACGAGTATCCTGTGAGAATATTTTTTGACATCATGGAAATGTTGGAGTTTAGTTACAAAATGGTGCATAAAATGGAATGCATTGTTGTAAGATAATGTGTAAACTATAGAAACATGTTTACTGGGTAATAATGAGTGAAAATAAGAAGCTGGTGACAAACTAGTAGTAAAACTACTACTCTTACCCCAGATTTTACACATTGGTTACTTCATGCTTAGATAGCTACATGCTGCCAAGGAGAGCTTCCTCAAAAAGCACTCAAGAAATGTGCATGAGCATGAGACATGTTTGGCTAAGACTATTTATTAAATTGAAAATTGACATAATCAATGAACTTATTTATGGGATATAGGGTGATAATTTGATAGTCAAACCTCAGATTCAACTCATGTTGAAAACAAAGCAAAGCATGATTCCACCAAGGAATAAGGTAGATTCTAAAACTGGGAAAACAAACTCATCTATCTCCACAGGGATGGTGCTTACTAGTCTTGCAGAGTGGAGGTGAAGTGATAAAAAGGGGAAAAGGATCCATGAACATGGCCTATTGGTAGAGTGCTTACCTAGCATGCACAAAGACCTGGTTTTGATTCCTCCGTACCATGTACAAGAAAAATACTAGACATTTTGCTGTGGCTCATGTGGTAGAGCTCTAGCCTTGAGAAAGCCCAAAGACAGTGCTCAGGCCCTGAATTTAAGCCCCAGGACTGGCAAAAAAGGGGCAAACAAAGGATTTCAAAACATTCTAGTCTTAGGGCTTTTACTCAGGGGCTTGGCTTGGTCTGAGCTTTTTTGCTCAAGGCTTGTACTCACTTCTGGCGTGTGTGTGTGTGTGTGTGTGTGTGTGTTTGTGTGTGTGTGTGTGTGTGTGTGTGTGTGTGTGTTTGTTTATATACCTGTGGTGAGGTTAACTGGAGATAAGACAAGAGGATTTGGGCCTGTCCTGCCCTGGGCTGGCTTCAAGCCAGCATCTTCATATCTTAGCCTCCTTTGGCTTATAGGTCGTTCCATTGCAATCTTGCTTTTGTTTTTATTTGAGTATCTATGTTTCTTTGTAGTTCATTCTGGCCTCAAACTTGTCACCCTCCTGCCTCAGCCACCTGAGTACTGGGAATTACAGTGCCACTATTCTTGACAGAAAGGTAATAGCTCCTGGGAAATGGCATTAACTTTAGGATAGGTATATCTCTTCTACCAAAGGAATTTCCAGAATTTCAGAGGCTGAAGGCTGGCAGCAGCAACCTCTGCATCACTTCGAATGCTAAGTCTCTGAAGAAAGAATTGAGTGCTGCAATAGAACTTCAGTGGCATGTACTATAATGCTAGCTGGCATAATTTTTGATTATTTCCATTTTCTTCTTTTTTTGCTTGTATATGTTACAATTGCTCTACAAAAACATGTATAGTATTTATAATTAGGAACAAATAAGGAAAACATTTTTTTCTAAAGATAAAATTACTGCACTGCTTTGGGAAATACTATGTGTGCTTGCATTTCCTTAGAAATAGCATGGCGTAATGAGCTTTAGCACTGTGTGAAACTAGTCTTCTGGGTGGCCTTAGGCCCTAGTGCTTAATATCTTACTTAATATCACTGTTTCAGATTCCTATTTGTAGTAGGGGAAAGCTGAGTGTGTAGTGGAGGATTGGAAGTGGAAGGAATAGATGATACCTATGTTCCAGAAATGTAAGTAGGATAATTCAGATAATATTACTAAAGTGCATATCCTATAGTAAGACCTCAATATATGCTAGCCATTATTATTTTGGTTATTTAGACAACAGATTTTAAGGCTTCTAGAGTTTTGCTATTTGTTTAAAAGAATTAATCTCTACTTTTGACAGCCTCCCAGAAATTACCTCTTTATTGAGGAGAGAAAATTTAATTAGGTATAACAGCTAAATGTAAAAACATGTTTCCAAAAGGATTCAATATTTTAATTTTAAAGAACAAAGGCCAGGCATTCTATAGGTATTTAACTCTTCATTTTCAAGTAAGTGTTCATATATTGAACCAGTGAACTGAGAGTAAGGGAAAAGCAATAGATTGTGTTCTGTCATGTATGGAACGAATTTCTAGATTTAAAGGTATATAAATTTTCTTGTTTTTGTTCAATATTACACTTGATGTAAAATGTCCTTTTAATACCATGTTTTAGGCATTATAGAATAATTCACCATCTGTACAAAATTTGAATCTCCATGACTACTTCTTGAAAAATTTATAAGAGAGAACAATATGGTCTATCTAAAGAAGATTATTTCACTGCAGCATCCATATGCTGGGCAATACTAATTGCAATTAAAGTTGAGGAAATTTCCTTGTGATTTTTATGTCAAACATTCCTCACCACTCTCACTACCTTTGAAAATTCAACCCTACTTTTTATTCCATAAATTACATTTTCTCCATAATACATTTCTTTCTCACTCTAAGTCAAACACTTAGGCTGATGAAAAAGAAAAAGAAAACTTCATGTTTTTATCATTATATTGCTTTATCAATCTGATACATTTGCAATGTTTTTACTCCAATTTTAGGATTAATGGTTGAATACATCGCATCTAGACTTTCATACATAGTACAGAATCATGATTATCTGTGTTGGGAGCTTTGCTCCTTTTGAAAAATTACATAAAATTCCACTAAATTTAACTGCAAACACACTGACTAGTAAGAATAGAGCAATTAATTTATTCAAATAACTTGTTACTTAGTAAAAAAAAAAACACAGGTGCAAAACTCCTCAATAAAATATTGGCCAAAAGAATCCAGAAAAAAATTTAAAAAATCATACACTATGATCAAGTAGGCATCATCCCACAGATGCAAGGCTGGTTTAACATTCGCAAATCAATCAATGTAATACATCATATTAATAGAGCTTAGGATAAGAATCATATGATAATTTCTGTGGATGCGGAGAAGGCATTTGACAAAATACAACATTCATTCATAGAAAAAATAGGAATAAGAGGTATGTTCCTCAAAATAGTCAAAGCCATATATGAAAAACCTACAGTCACTATTATATTAAATGTTGAAAGACTGGAACCACTTTAAAATCAGGAACTAGACAGGGATGCCCACTCTCTCCACTTCTCTTCAATATAGTGCTAGAACCTTTAGCCAGAGCAATAAGGCAAGAAAAGGACATCAAAGGGATCCACATAGGGAAAGAAGAAATTAAACTATACCTATTTGCAGATGACATGATCATCTACTTGAGTGACCCAACAAACTCCACTCCCAAACTTCTAGAATTAATAAACTACTTTAGCAAAGTGGCAGGATACAAAATTAACCTTCAGAAGTCAGTAGCCTTCTTGTACACCAACAATACACAAACAGAAGGCCAAATCAAGAAAATGATCCCATTCGCAATAGCCCCCAAAAGAATAAAATACTTAGGAATATACTTAACCAAAGATGTAAAGGAATTATGCACTGAAAACTATAAAAGCCTAATGAAAGAAATTGAAGAGGACACTAGGAAATGGAAAGACATCCCATGCTCATGGTTAGGGAGAACCAACATAGTGAAAATGGCTATACTGCCAAAATTGATATACAAATTCAATGCAATCCCCATCAAAATCCCAAAGATATTCTTCATTGAAATAAAAGATATAATCCAAAGATTCATATGGAACAAGAAAAGACCTAGAATAGCCAAAACAATTCTAGGCAAAAAGAGCAATGCTGTTGGTATTACAATGCCAGACTTCAAACTCTACTATAGAGCCATAATAACAAAAACTGCTTGGTACTGGCACAAAAACAGACAAGAAGATCAGTGGAAGAGAATAGAAGACCCAGAAATAGAACCATATACCTATAATCAACTTGTATTTGACAAAGGAGCCAAAGATGTACTGGGGAACAAACACAGCCTATTTAATTATTGGTGCTGGCAAAACTGGGCAGCCACATGCAGAAAACTAAAAATTGACCCTAGCCTGTCGCAATGCACAAGCATTAACTCAAAGTGGATCAAAGATCTCAGTGTCAGACCACAAACCATGAAACT
Organism: Megascapheus bottae; assembly: GCF_031878675.1. Lineage (NCBI taxonomy): Eukaryota > Metazoa > Chordata > Mammalia > Rodentia > Geomyidae > Megascapheus > Megascapheus bottae. The sequence goes on along the minus strand of NC_143547.1, from coordinate 62,519,019 downwards.
GCTACATGACAAAATAGGAGAGACACTGGAACTCATAGGCACAGGCAAAAGATTCCTGAACAGAAACCCAGGGGCACAACAGATTGGAGAGAGACTCGATAAATGGGACTACCTAAAAATAAAAAGTTTCTGTACAGATAAAAACATAGTTGCAAAAGTAGCAAGACAGCCAACCAACTGGGAAAAGATATTCACCAACAATACATCTGACAAATGCTTCATATCCAGTATCTACAGGGAACTCAAACTAATCCTCCCAAAACCCAAAAAACCATTCAGTGAATGGGCGAGGGAACTAAAGAGAGACTTATCAGAAGAAGAGATTAAAATGGCAGAAAAACATATGAGAAAATGTTCATCATCCATGGTCATAAAGGAAATGCAAATAAAAACAACCCTAAGATACCACCTTATCCCAACAAGAATGGCCAAGATTTTGAACTCAGACAATGTCAGTTGCTGGCGGGGTTGTGGAGAAAAAGGAACCCTACTACACTGCTGGTGGGAATGCAGACTAGTTCAGCCACTCTGGAAAGCAGTGTGGAGGTTTCTTAAAGCACTGAAAATAGACCTTCCCTACGATCCCGCCATACCCCTTCTGGGCATCTATCCTAAACATCATGACCGAAGATATTACAAGGAAACCTGCTCAGCTATGTTCATCTCTGCACTATTCACAATAGCCAGGCGATGGAAACAATGCAGATGCCCTACTACAGATGAATGGATACAGAAAACGTGTTATATATACACAATGGAATTCTATATAGCCAACAGACAAGATAAAAAATGGCATTCACAGGGAAATGGATGAACCTAGAGTGAATCATGTTGAGTGAGACAAGTCAAGACCTAAGGAAGAAAAGGCACATGGTATCCTTAATATGTGGCTATTAAATCCAAAGAGTACAAGAGCGAGGACTCAATAACTGCATACCCAAAGCTATTGACATGGTAATGGAAATATAAACATAACTATATAGACATAAAAACCTATGACTCTATCGACATAATGTTTTATTTCTTAAATTAATGTTTCTATGACATACAAACCCTTAGCTAATTTTGATTAAGTTCTAAATACTAAGTCCCAGTGATTGTAAATAGATTCCCTCCTTGAACACTTGTTTGTTAAACTTGTCATTTAAAATATGATGTAAAAATAATATATTCTTAAAAATATGTTGTGGGATAACATTGAGGAAGCTAACAGTCCCCTCACTTTTATTAATTTTGTTTCTTTTTTACTGCATTCTAGCAGTCCCTCATTCTGATTTCATTTTCTGCATGTTGTTCTCTAATAGCATGTGTTGTTGGATTCTTGTCTGTATACTATGGTCATCCTTGTCAAAACTCAGACTACATAAATGATCAAAAGATTTATTATAAGCTGTTCAATGTCATTAATAATCAGGGAGCTACAAATGAAAACCACAATAAAATATCACCTCACATCTGTCGAAATGGCCATTGTTATGAATAATAAAGTAGGAAATGTTGACAATTATGTGGAAAATTCTGAAGCTTCATACATTATTAATGTAGCTGTGGAAACTATTACTACAAATGTTAAATACAGAATTATGCTATGATTCACTAATCCCTTTTTAGTAAATTTGAGAATTGAAATCATGACCTTGTGGAGTTATTTGCACACTCAAATGTGAAGAAAGCATATATACCCATTCAATAATGAATGAGTAAAGAAAATGTGATGTATTAATGGAGTCAAACATTATCTGAACTTATGTAATAAGTAGTATCATATAACCATATGTGACAGTATTGATGAAGCTGGCGAACATTATTTTACAGAAAATAATAGAGTGAACCAGGGGAGAAATACTGCCTGATTGTGCTTCTGTGAGCTGACAGAGAAGCAGAGTCCAATGGTGGTCTTCAGGCCTGATGAAAAGAATATGGAGAGTTGATGTTCAATGTACATAAAACTTCGGTTATAGGCCTGGAGTTTGGCCTAGTGGTAGAGTGCTTGCCTGGCATGCACGACAACCAGGGTTCGATTCCTCGGTACCACATACATAGCAAAAAGCCAGAAGTCGTGCTGTGGCTCAAGTGGTAGAGCCCTAGTCTTGAGAAAATCCAGGGACAGTGCTCAGGCCCTGAGCCCAAGCCCAGGACTGGCAAAAACAAAAACAAAAAACAAAAACAAAAACAAAACAAAACAAAACAAAAAAAAACTTCAGTTATATATGATGAATGAGATCTGGATTTCTAAGATATTGTGCTTATAATTAGCACTGTAATGGTCACTTAAGATTTATATGGTATGTCTCATGCTAAATATTCCTACAACAATGAAAAATCCCTAATACTTAGGTAGTATTATTTATTATTTATATTTATATAGTATTATTTATTATTTATCGAGGTAGAACATCCATTTTTGCTACTTTCAAATATTTGATTTAACATGTCTGTTTACATGTACAACGCATTTTTGATCAGTGTCACTATTTCAATTGTCCTCCCCATCCATCACAACTTGTTTCCTCAAATTACTTGATCAATTTTAAATGTGTACATGAATTTTATGACTAATTTTCCCGATATTCCTAACTTTTTTGTCTTCTCCTCTCCTCTTGGTCCACATCCCCCTCTGACAAAACATGTTTCATCTTCTTGGCACTCATTTCATTAAGCTGTTAGTAGTTGAAAGGGGTAACTCTATGCAGTCTCATCCCTGTGTATGTTATTCTCCTCCATATATTTGTATATGGTCCTCTGAGTTTTGTATTTCTTTTTTTTTTTGCCAGTACTGGGCTTGAGCTCAGGGCCTGAGCACTGTCCTTGGACTTTCTCAAGGCTAGAGCTCTACCACTTGAGCCTCAGCACCACTTACGGCTTTTTTGTATGTATGTGGTACCGAGGAATCGAACCCGGGTCTTCGTGCATGCTAGGCAAGCACTTTAACCACTAGGCCAAACTCCAGGCCCTGAGTTTTGTATTTCTTTATATTTTAAATCTGTCTTTCACATATGAGAGAAACCTCACTTACGTTACTAAATAGGATTTTTTTTCAGTTCCATCCATTTCCTGAAAGCCTAGTGCACTCATCTCAGCTCCAAAAAGTGCAAACACTAGGTAATTTAGGTTAAATTTAGAAATTTGAAGCGAAATATATTGCTCAGTAATGTTGGATGTCTTTTCATACTTCTAATTGTTTCTCAATAATTCTTCAGGTAAATCGTCCATTATAACTTTCTGATACTGCCTAGAGGATTGCTTTTATTGGTGTAAAAGTAGCTAATCATATTAGACCATCATTGAATGGTCACACTTTTTATTACAAAGAGCCGGAATCAAGTTTTTCTTAAAGTGATGTTGTAAGAATATAAAATTCTGAATAATTTTGATTGTGATGAAGACAGGCTGCTGGCATTTTAGGCTTGAATAATATTATAACCTTATGGATAATTAAATATTTGCTATAGTTGGTATCAATAGATGCATAAGGAAACATAGATATTTTTATGCAAGGATAAGGCTCATACTTAATTTGAAAATATCAGGATATCTGGCCTTTGCCCTTCAGAACTTTTCATATTGTCTAGTGGATATCTTGCATTTTAGAATTACAGGGAAGCAAATAAAACTTTTGCTTGTGTCTACAACTACCTTTGTTTGGATAGGCAGGAAGTCAGTTTTATGAAAATCAGTTTATTTTTTAATATATGACAATTTCATATTTTAAAATTGCACGGTAATTTCTTGATGGCAGTATTTGCCAGAATGGACTGAAAATGCACAGGCAATTTCAGAAATATAGCTATGTTGAACACATTTCTGAAAGCCTTACAGCTGCTAATTTCTCTTAGGGTAAATCAAAATCTGCTGCCTCATTTTCCACAGAAGCAAAGATTTTCTTTAAGAGTCATCTTTAAGAGTCATCAACATATCTTGGGATGCATCAAATATAAAAACACAACAACAAAATGAAATGTCTTAAATTTAACCAAGACCTATGAAAATCCCTCCAGAAAACTTGTCAGTGATAATTAAGACACTCCAATATTATTATCATCAGCATCACTTTAGATAGCTGAAAAACTTTTTTTAAATTCATATACAGGCTAAATTTAAGGTCTATAGTCTTCAGAATAATGTAATTTGCTGTCTAACAATCTAATGTTCTCTCTCTCTCTTTTGGAACACTTACATTAGTTGTTCTCACAGAAGAAAGTGTCTGTGTATTGGCTATGAGCCCTTTCCTGAACTATCTTTTTTCTTTTTTTTTGCCAGTCCTGGGGCTTGAACTCAGGGCCTGAGCACTGTCCTGGGGCTTTCTCAAGGCTAGAGCTCTATCACTTGAGCCACAGCACTACTTCTGGCTTTTTCTATATATGTGGTACCAAAGAATTGAGCCCAGGTCTTCCTGCATGCTAGGCAAGTACTCTACCACGAGGCCAAACATCCAGCCTGCTGAACTTCCTTTCAAGGCAAGAAGGAAGAGTCTTCTTTCTGTTTTATCAAACCTTGTCATCACTCTAAACATGTGGCAGAGTCAAAGCAAGATTATATTCTCCAGTATCAATAGATGTGAAATTTGTCACAGGAACAATAGCAGTTATAAGAAGAAAGAAGGAGCTGAGGGCTGGTGGCTCACACCTATAATTGTTACTACTCAGGTGGCTGAGAACTGAGGATTGCAGAGAGACTCTTATCTCCAGTTAACCACTCCCTAAAACTGATAGTGAGCTAGAGCTCACTGTGGAACAGTGCTAACCTTGAGCAAAAAAGAGCTCAGGGACAGTGCCCAGGACCAGAGTTCAAGCCCCATAATTGATCCAAAAAATTAAAGTCAAAACCTAAGACAAACATTTTAGAAGACTTAGATGATAAAATTCTACAGTATAATTTAATAATCATATGCATAAAAACTTAATCAAAGAAATAATAAAAAGAGAAGTAGAAATTAATGAATAGAGGATAAAATGCAAGTAGAAGGTCAAGAGTTTGGCCTATTGGAAAAATGTTCACTTAGCATGCACGAAGCCCCGGGTTCAATTCCTTGGTATCACTTACGCAGAAAAAAACAGAAGTGGTGCTGTGGCTCAAGTGATAGAGTACTAGCCTTGAGAAAACCCAAGGACAATGCTCAGGCCCTAAGTTCAAGCCCCAGTACTAGAAAAAAAATCTAAGTAGGTGCTATTTTTATCAATCATGTCTTCAGAGAATACACAATGTCTACTATTCCAATATCTTTGAAAGAGTAGAAAGTAAAATTTTGCTCCCTTGCTTACTTCATGAACCTATTATAAACTTCTTGCTGAAAAGAAAACAAACCAAATTATATTATAGTATAGTCTTTTCTGAATATATGACAATAAATATAAGTAAATAATGAAAGAATTGAGAGAAATTTGACAATATCTAATAAGATTGAAAATACTCATATTATTCAATACTTGATATTTAGGTACACAACAGAATAGTTAGTGCATAGACTCAAACTTTACAATACCTCAAACAGGAAACACTTTAAATGCATCACAGTGAATTGACAAACAGTCCAACAATCATGAATTGAGTGTGATATAGCAGTGGCAAAGTGCTTGCCTAACAAGTGCAGAGTTTTGAACTCAGGGTCTTGCAGTTGCTTGTAAAATGATCTACTATTTTTTTTTAGAAAAAACATAGTCTAAATGATGAAAAGTACTGCAAAGTAGATGTACAAGTCATCAAGTGTCATGTCTTGTCATTATGGAAAACTATGAACTGTATGTAATTTGCATATGCTATAATTTCAGATGATTGGCTATGCAGTGGGTTAGGGGAAGGATAAATTGAGGAAAATGACGCCTGGTGATGTAAACTCAGAATCATGGTATTTAGAAACACAGAAGCACTATCTTTGCTTCAAAGAGAGAGAACAGGGCACATTCCTTCCTGAGAGATGCATTTCTCAGCCCAGCAATTAACATTTGTGTGGCAAGATGAAGACCTTTCAGAGATAAATGCTACCCCATATTAATTAAAGGCTGGACTCAAACAACCAGAATGGTAAACAAGAGCTAGAAACATAGAAAAAGTAATAACACCAAGACCAATTAAGAGCAAAGATAAACTCTTATATTTTCTATCTAACTCAGGCCTCCTGCCTTTACCATATAAGTACCCCCAACAGCCAAGGAGGTGTGGGTGTCTCCCTTCCTTTGAGAGCACCCACCTTCTGCCAGAGTGTGCCCCTGCCCTTCTGCTTTTCTTCTTGCTTAGTAAAGCTCTGCCATATTTTCTTATAATCTTGAATTGTTCAGAAAATATTCTGCGATCAAAGTCAAGGACCCTATGTGAAGAGTTTCTACTATAAAAGGAAACTTTACAAACTTTCACCTACATCCAGTGACAGGTTTATTCATAATAGGATCAGGACAAACATGTCAGATGCATTTCATGATGGTGTTATGTTACTTAAGGTACCTCCAAAGACGTAGGGATTTTGTAGCTCCAGCAATGGGATCATAATCATATATGCTATTTGCCCTTTACCAAAGATGTATAGTCATGTAGCACATGACTATATTTTAATCCATTTCCTAAAAGATGCTAATCTACAGAAGTAACTGTATACATATTATTGTTTGGGATGTGACATAAAGAGAATATTAAGAAAGCAATGTAACATCAATTATAAACATTGAAAAACAGTGATAATATAGCAAATAATGCTTCATTTATCTAACATAAGGTATTCTAGTTAATGTAATTTTACCTTCTTTATTTTCAAGGTTCTATTAGTTGAAATTTGTTTTTTATCTAAAAAATCATTCCCAGTACACCATGTACTGGGATAGGCTCAGAGAATGAATCTATCAATAGAACATAGAATCTTTTATAACTTTAGATTATAATTATTGGCATCATTCCTGATTATTCCACTAAATTTTAAGTTCCCTGATGAAAAGCATACATCTTATTTCTTTTAATACAGAGCACTTTTTAGTTTATAGTAGGCATTAATACATGCTTAATGAATTTAAAAATTCCCTTTTGTATCCTAATGCCTTTGTTTTCTATCAGTTGTCATATTCTATAGCTGTCTGCTATTCATCCGTTCAGCCTGATTTATGTTCATTCATTTATATATCTGTGTCTATTATATTCTATTTAAAAGCTTTGAGAGATACAAAGATGAGCAACGTATGGAACATCCCCTCAAGGTGCTTATAAAGCTTTCCTTTTATTTGGTTCAACTGGGAATATAAGAAGTGTATAAAAATACCTCTAATAAAAGCGTGTGACACTAGTGAAGAACTGGACAAATCAAATAGCCTTTCCCTATTCCTCATTACCTTGACCTTTTGGCAACTTTCATGAAGCTTTAAAGGATAGAAAAATGGCTCTTTATGGAACATAGATGAAGAAATTACACTGTGGAGATTAAGATAAATTAGACATGGATCCTGCCAGCAAAGATCTTTCAGGTTGATTAGGTAAAATAACACATTTACATAAACAACTAGAATAATAGAGAGAATTGTAAACACCATAAAAAAGTACGGATAACAAGCAATTTGAACTCAGGGAATGGAGAGATCATTTTGAGTTTTCTTACAAAGTAAATGTGCATTTTATGACAAATGGTCTCTCAAAGGACGTTGCCTCCTTTATAAAGGTTTGTGGCATTTTCCTTCTTGATGATTGAACTTCCTAGAAATCTGTTCTTTGAATATGTGTCATGTTACTCAGTATGTCTTTTTGAGAAAGGGAAGCATTTATGTGTAGAAGCAGAAAAACAGAAAAAAAAGATGTCTAAGAGCAGAAGGATATGGTGAGTGCACCCCCTATCGTGGACAAAGATGAATGAATCACAGGATGTGTGCACAATTACTTCTTTGCTGTGTTTGAAAGAAAGAAAAAAAATCAACATAAATGCAGCTGAAAAAAATGTGATGTGACTGACCTCTAATATTTCTCATGGAAAAGCTATTTCATTGTTGTGATGATCATTCATATTTATTTTCTCTTTCAGGTATTATTCTGTAGTTAAAGATATACTTCACAAGATACACTAGGCTAGCCAGAATAAAGCAGTTATTATTTGGAATATAAAGATCAAATATCTTTAGTAAAGTGTCAACCCACAAATTGATTGGAAGCAGGTCACTTTGCTTCATTGTCAGAAATGGTCCCCATGTACCCACTACTTTTGTGAGGCACGGTTCTTTTTTGAGTGGAAGAATTGGTCAGTCTGGCTATTATCTATGCAGAAGGACTGAGCTTTGCAAAAACAACATCTGGCATGAATAAACTTGACTGCCAAGGTAGAGCCAATGGTGAAGGATAAGAGTGTAATAAAATTTTACTCATGTAGGCAGAACCACTCTACCAGAAACAGCATAGTAAACCAGAAGAAAGGTAATGTGAATATAATTCAGTCTAAAAAAATCAGAAAGACTGGCTTGCTGTGTTATTTTGGGAAATATTAGAAACCAAATGTGGCATAGCCTTTTCCTCAACAAATACACATTGTTAAAAGGTTCAAGGTATTATTGGAAGGAAACATAATGGCAGATATTAGTGCATGAGGTAGGGTGCATTTATGAAATAAAGCTCCTTTGTGTTTGAATTGCTAAAGGCAGACTAAAAAAAGGCCATGGGCTGGGATTGTATATTTCTATGCATTGTCTCTTCCTTGTATTGAGTATAGCAATATTTAGCAATTGCATAATGATGTATGTCCATTCAGAGGTGCTGGGATTGGTCTTTAAAATAATGTACTATATAATTTTTTTGTTTTCTCTTCTTGAAAGTGTCTGAGCACTGTTTGGGATATTATAGAATGAATTCAAAAGGCATTTTCCTGAGAGAGTCGCTCACAAATCAATGGAAAACAGGTTTATTAATTGTCAGATATTATTTACACATGTGTTTGTGATATATATAATTGTATTATAATGTTTCAAAAACAAGAGATATTGGTAAACTTGCTATCATGGCAGAATAAATATGTGCAGTTGTTCCATAGTTTCCTTTCTTTTCTATGTTGAAAAGGCTTGGAAATTATATTTATGGTACTAAGAATTGCTAAAGCTTTGTCATTTTCCAGTGTTATCCTCTGAGCCAAATTTTGCAGCCTCTTTAGATTGTAGTCTCCTTACCTATCAAATAAAGGAAATGACATAGTAATCTCTCAGGCCTTTTCCAGCTTTATCAGTCTATGACCCTGTACTTATATAAAGAATATTTTTCATGAATTTCTCATCTATGAGATTCAAAGGAGGAAAATTTGAAGTTCCTTGGTAATTTAAAGCTGTCATTTCTCAACTATGGACCTTACAACAGTTATTCCACTATGTTGTATTTATTTTTATTATCACTATTTCTAAATAATAATCTGAAAGCCATGAAGACAATGATATTCTAGAACAATTAATGCAATATCTGGCACTTGGTAATTTTTAGTGATTGTTAAATGAATGGGTGGATGAATGAATATCTGGTTTCAATCATTTCTTATAGGTATAGTATTTCAAATGCAATCATAAATAGGAAAAGACTTTTGAAATCTTCATATTGTACATTAATATATTTTCATTATTATTGTTTCATAGTTGAATAAGAAGCTTGAATTGCTCAAAGGTTTTGAGTTTGATTCATGATAACACACACACACACACACACACACACACACACACAAACATGGAATATGTTTACATGTCTGTAGTATAAGACTGATGGGAATAAGGAGAAGGAAGTTAGGAAAAGATAATAGGTGAACAACAATACAGAAAAACATTGCATCTATATATAAAGATGGCAAAATAAAACTCTCTGAAAGCTGTTATACAAAAAGGGAGCAGTGGACAAGGGCAAAAGAGAATAATAAAGGAAGTTAATCTGATTACAGTTTAATACATGCATGTATTAAATGACATGACAACTCCATTGTTCAATTAACATATGCCTTTTAAAATGGATACCAAGAATATAAAACAGATTCTGTTCTGGGTTGGGTACAAGTGACAAGTTGAGGATGAATAGAGGGAGTGAATGAGCCAGCATAATGAAGAGGATGAGTTTGATTAAAGACGAGTTTGTCCTTGTAAGCATGTATGGGAAGTTACAGTGAAACATCTTGTATAGCTAACGTGTTAATAAAATGATTTAAGTTTTGAATACTGTTTTTTGCTTATTTCTTTTATTTTTTTAATCTATTTTTATTGTAATTAATAAAAGGGTTACATGATATTTGACAGAGAGAAGGTGCATTAATTGACATATATTGACACCCTTTCACATGTCTTGGTCCCCATTACCCTCCCCGTCTTGGTTTTCTTCTCTTCCCTATCCAATTTCAAATAACCAAATACAAATAAATCCAATATATCAGATAACAAAGTGAGATACTGTAACAATATGAGATAACCAAGGGATGGCTAAAGAGATGAGAGATAACATAGTACATTAAGGACAACAATCATTCATTATATGGCTTTTGTTTCTATATCCTGGAGGTCTTTTCAATTAGCTTCCTACTATGTGGCCTTATGAATCAAGGATTTGCTCTACTGCAGATCTCTGCTAGTGGAGCCCAAGGTTTCTACTGATTATGACAAATGAGGGAAACCATTGAGCTTATGTTCCTTTGAGTCTGGCTTACTTCACTTAATATGAATTTTTCTAAGACTTTCCATTTCCTAACAAATGGGGCGATGTTGTTTTTTATGACAGCAGCATAGAATTCCATTGTGTACAAATACCACAACTTGTTGATCCACTCATCAACTGAGGGACATCTAGGTTGGTTCCATATTTTTGCTATGGTGAATAATGCTGCAATGAACATTGTTGTGCTAGTGGATTTAGTATGGCCTAGTTTCTGGATGGTTGGGTAAATACCAAATAGTGGAATTGCTGGGTCATAGGGGAGCTCTATGTTTAGCCTTTTGAGGCACTGCCATATTGCTTTCCATACTGGTTGAATGAGTTTGCACTCCCACCAACAGTGTAGCAGTGATCCCTCCTGGCCACATCCCCTCCAGCATCTGTTGTTATTCGTTTTCCTGATCCTGGCCATTCTAACTGGAGTGAGGTGGAATCTTAGAGTTGTTTTCATTTGCATTTCTTTTATGACCAGAGATGTCGAGCATTTCTTCATGTGTTTGTAGGCCATTTTGTTTCTTCTTCAGAGAAGACTCTCTTTAAGTCTTTGGCCCATTTTTTAATAGGATGGTTGTTAATTTGGAGATTAGTTTTGGAGGGATTCAATTTTTTGAGCTGTTGATATATTTTAGATATGAGGCCTTTGTCCATTGTATGCTTGGTGAAGATCTTCTCCCACTCTGTAGGCTTCTTAATTAATTTACTAGCTATGTCCTTTGCCATACAAAAGCTCTGAAGTTTAATGCAGTCCCACCTATCCAGCCTTTCTCTTATTTGCTGTGATTCTTGATCCTTATTAAGAAAGTTTCCACCTGGGCCAAGAAGGCCTAGTGTATCTCCTATTCCTTCTTGTAAAGTTTTCAGAGTGTCAGCTTTTACCTCCATGTCTTTGATCCATTTGGAGTTAATTCTAGTGCAGTGTGACAAAGGGTCCAACTTGAGTTTTCTGCAGGTGCTTAACCAGTTCTGCCAGCAGAACTTGTTGAAGAGGCTGTCTGTCTACCATTCTATTTTTTTGGCTCCCTTGTCAAAGATTAGGTGGCTAAAAGTCTGTGGCTTAATATCTGGAACTGCAGTTCTATTCCACTGGTCTTCAGGCCTGTTCTTGTGCCAGTACCAAGCTGTTTTGATAATTATAGCTCTGTAATTGAGTCTAAAGTTTGGAATTGAAATTCCTCCTGCACTGTTCTTTCTGCTAAGAAGTGTTTTTGCTATACGGGGTCTTTTATTATTCCATATGAACTTTTGGATTGCCTCTTCTATTTCTTTAAAGAATGACATTGGGGTATTGATGGGTATTGCATTGAATTTGTAGATAGCCCTTGGCAAGATTGTCATTTTTCACAACGTTGATTCTTCCAATCCAGGAGCATGGGAGGTTTTTCCATTTCCTTAGTTCTGCTTTAATTTCCTTTTTTAGGGTTTTAAAGTTTTCATCAAAAAGGTCCTTTACATTCTTAGTTAAGTTAGTTCATAGGTACTTTATTTTCTTTGAAACTATTGCAAAAGGAGTTGCTTTCCTGATTATTGCCTCATTCCTCTGTTGGTGTAGAGGAAGGCAGTTGATTTTTGAGAGTTCATTTTATAGCCTCCTACCCTTCCAAAGTTTTGAATCAGCTCAAGGAGCTTGGGAGTATAGTCTATAGGATTCTTCAAATACAGAATCATGTCATCTGCAAAGAGGGATAGTTTTACTTCCTCTTTCCCTATTTGGATCCTGTTTATGCTTGCTTTTTTCCTTATTACACTGCTTAGGAATTCTGAAACTATGTTAAAGAGGAGTGAAGACAGTGGGCATCCTTGTCTCATTCCTGATTTTTGAGGAAATGGCTTTAGCTTTTCACCATTTAGTGTAATTTTAGCAGTGGGTTTTCCATACACAACCTTTATTATATTGAGGAATGTTCCATTGATTCCTAGTTTCTCCAGAGCTTTTAACATAAAGGGGTATTGGATCTTGTCAAATGCCTTTTCTGCATCTATTGAGACAATCATGTGATTTTTGTCCATGCTCCTGTTGATGTGTTGGATTATGTTAATTGATTTGCGTATGTTGAACCAGCTTTGCCTCCCTGTGATGAATCCTGTTTGATTATAGTGTATAATTTTTTTGATAAGTTGTTGTAGACAGTTGTCTAGTATTTTGTTGAGAAGTTTTGCATCGATGTTCATCAAAGAAATAGGTGTATAATTCTCTTTCTTTGAGGAATCTGTCTGGTTTGGGGATGAGGGTTATACTGGCTTCATAGAATGAGTTTGGTAAAGAACCTTCATTTTCAATTTCGTTGAATAGCTTGAGGAGTATTGGTGTGAGCTCTGCTTTGAAGACCTTATAGAATTCAGCTGTGAATCCATCTGGTCCTGGGCTTTTCTTAGGTGGAAGATCTCTTATTGCCATTTCTATTTCAGAGCTTGAAATAGGTCTGTTTAGTTGAGTTAGATCTTCTTGGTTCAGTGTGGATATGTTAATATTGGCTAGGAATTCATCCATTGCTTCTAGATTCTCAAATTTGTTGGCGTAAGGTTTGAGAAATATTCCCTCATGATATTCTGGATCTTGGTAATTTCTGTTGTGATATTACCATTTTCATCTGTGATTTTGTTTATTTCGGTATGCTCTCTTCTTTTTTTGGTAAGATTTGCTAGGGTTTGTCAATTTTGTTAATTCTTTCAAACAACCAACTCCTTGTTTTGTTGATTCTTTCTATAGTTTTTTTGGATTCCAAATCATTTAATTCTGCTTTGATTTTAATAACTTGTTTATTTCTAGTGGGATTGGGGTTGGTTTGTTGCTCTTTTTCCAGGAGCTTAAGGTGAGACATTAACTTGTTGGTTTGCGATTTTTACAACTTGTTGTTGTAGGCACTCAGCGATATAAATTTTCTTCTGAGTACTGCTTTTGCCATATCCCAAAGGAGTTGATATTTTGTGTGCTCCTTATTGTTAAATTTCATAAACTGTTGGATTTCTGTTCTGATCTCTACGATGACCCATTGGTGATTGAACAATGTGTACTTCAGTCTCCATGAGTTACAGGGTTTTCGTTGTTGGAGATGTGTGTTCAGTTCCAATTTGAGGCCTTTGTGGTCTGAGAGCATGCAGGGAACAATTTCAGTGTTTCTGAATCTGTCCAGGTTTGTTTTATGGCGTGAAATGTGATCTATTTTGGAAAATGTTCCATGTGCTGCTGAGAAAAACGTATATTGTGTCGTTGCTGGGTGGAATATTCTGCAGATGCCTGTTAGATCTAGTTGGTCTATATAGTTGTTCAGTACTGAGATTTCTCTGTTGAGTTTTTGCCTTGTTGATCTGTCCATTGGTGAGAGTGGTGTGTTAAAGTCACCACCAATCACTGTTTTTCGATCTATGTATGGTTTCAGTGAAAGTAAAGTTTGCTTGATGAAGTTTGGAGCTCCGGGATTGGGTATGTAGATATTTAGGGTCGTTATGTCTTCCTGGAGGAAAGATCCCTTTAGTAGTATGTAGTAACCTTCTTTGTCATTTCTTACTAATTTTAGTTTGAAGTCTATTTTATGATATGAGGATGGCAAATCCAGCCAGTTTATGGGGGCCGTTAGTTTGATAGAGTTTATTCGAGCCTCTCACTTTCAAAATGTGTTTATTTTTTGAGGTAAGATGTGTCTCTTGAAGACAGCAGAACAATGGATCTTGCTTTTTGATCCAACTAGACAGACTATGCCGTTTAATTGGAGAGTTAAGTCCATTGATATTGAGAGATAGGATTGAGAGATATTTATTAGTTCCTACCATTTTTAAAAGCTTTTATTAGGGCCTGTGTCTTGACAGTTCTTGTGGTCCTTAGATGGTGTGATGTTTAGGTGCCATTTCTTTCCCTATATTGCATTTATTTTGGTTTTCTATGTGTAGAACATGTCTGAGAATTTTCTGTAGTGTTGGTTTTGTTGCTACATATTGTTGCAGCTTTTCCCTGGAATGGAATGTTTTTATTGTTCCCTCAGTTATGAATGAGAGCTTAGCTGGGTCCAGTATTCTTGGTTGGTAGTTATTTGACTTGAGGGCATGGCATATATGCTTCCAGACACTTCTTGCTTGCCTGGTCTCTGCTGAGAAATCTCGGGTTATTCTGATTGGTTTGCCTTTATAGTTTATTGATCCCTTTTCCCTGGCTGCCTTTAGGATCCTTTCTTTGGTCTCTATTGATCCGGTTCTGATTACAATGTGGCGGTGGGATGTTCTTTTCTGATCAGGTCTATTTGGGGTTCTAAAAGCTTCTTTTATCTGGATGGGCCTGCCTTTCCGGATATTTGGGAAATTCTCTGAGATGATTCCCTGAAGTGTATTTACAATACCATTGATCTCTTTCTCCAGATCCTCCTCAATACCAATTAGCCTTAAATTAGGCTTCCTAATTGTGTCTTGGACGTCTTGAAGCACTCTCTCAAATTTCCTAGATTTGCATTGACTCATTTTCCGTTCTTTCGCTATAACAACTAAATTACCTTCAGCCCCGGAAACTCTCTCTTCTGCATTGCCTTACCAACTATCAAAGCTATCTACTTTATTTATCATCTCCCTTGCTACTAATTGCTCATTTTTGATACCTTGCATCTCTTCTTTTAGATCATGTATGGATTTCTTTAGCTCCTTGATTTCCATTTGAGTGGTTAGCTGCCACTTATCGCGGCTCAGAGTCAGTGGTGAGAGGTGGGGGAATGGTCCTCGCGTTCCGAATTCTTTGAGAAAGTTGGATGTGAGCTTTATCTGGATTTCTTTTCCAGTTTGAGTCCTTCTCCGTTGCTTTTTGAGTTTGTTGTTGTGGATTTCTTAAGGTTCTCTCTTTTTGTGAGAGAGATCTAGGCAGCGTCCCTATTGTCTCGGCGCCATCTTCCGTCCTCTGTTTTTTGCTTATTTTATTATTGCTTTCTCTTTTTTCCTATGACATTTTTTCCTAATAAATCATATCTCAACTTAAAATATCTATTGGCCAAAAAATGCCAGATAGCATTTGAAATGCTGACATTTCTAACACAGTGAATAAGGAGAAAGTGTATTATTTAAATTAGAGCAATCACCTTGGTTTTCTTTTCTAGTAGAATTATTTTGTTAGTCATAGGGTTTGAGCTTAGAGCCAGGGTGTTGCCCCTGAGCCTTTGTACTTAAAGTTAGTGCTCTATCATTTGGAGCCACAGCTCCATTTCTGGTTTTCTAGTTGCTAATTGGAAATAAGAGTCTCATGGACTTTTTTCAGGACTGGCTTTGAACCATGACCCTCACCTCTCAGCCTCCTGAGTAGCTAGGATTGCAGGTGGTGAGCCACCAGTGCCAGGTCCCTAGTAGAAGTTTTAATAGAAACAAACTCATGCCATTCTACTTGTCAGTATGCTTCCCTAGAAAAATATGCGATAGTTAGGCCTTCCTGCAAATGAGACTGATGAGGTTTTGACTGCTCTCCAATGGCATGAAGTGTCAGTTATAAATGGCTCATGATATAGCTATAGCAGAATTATGCATCTGTGCTACTCATAAGGGATAGAAATAAAAGAATGAGTACCTACATAGAATTTCAGATATGTGGTATCAGTATTCTGATTAAAAAGGACAAGCATGCAAAATCATGTACCTTTGTAAATTTGAGTATTCTATTTCAAATATAATATAAAAGTTAGGGGTGTTCAAGACAATTTCAATGACACATGAATACATTTGGCAGTTAAAAATTCAGCTCCTAGAGGGAGTAATATTGATAGGAAAGCAATGAATCTCTTGAGAGAGAAGACATCCTGTCTCTTGTGAATAGCTCAATGATTGTTTCTTTGGTTACTGAAAAGAAATATTGTCTGGATTATATCATTATTCCAAAGCAACCAGATAATTCAGTTTTAAAATATATTATATTGACATCATGAATGCAAAATGTTTGGTTAAATGACTGAATTCATATTTTTAGATGCATTTGGAGCATGAAGAAACAACTTTATCTTTTAATAGCTGATACTTGATTTATTTCAGCAATAAAGCTTTCAGCAATTACTACAATTGTTACTAGATCTTCCAAAATGTCCTTACTAGATGAAACCACATGTTGTGAAGCATTTTTGAAACCCAGTTTACATTGGATAACATTAACTTTTAAAATATATTTAATCCCTAACTAACATTGAAGGTAGAAGCTCTTTTGTATATCTTGCATAGTGTTTTGTTCACAAGTGCATATTGTGTGAGTTCTACATTCAATTTAATATTAGTTGTCCCCCAGTGATAACATTTTGGAAGTGTTCAAATGAGCTTAAAAATAAGTGGGAATTTGTGCTTATGTAATAATTCAAGTTCCAGAAATGCATCTGTGTTCAGGTAATAATGACTAGGAACTTAATTTTTGTAGGGTCATCTTTTGACCAGTCTCACATCCTTTATTTTAAATAAATAGGAAACATATACAATATATATGAGACACATACTACATAATATATTGACATTATGCAATCTATATATTATATATTGTATCTATTTGTCTCCATTGTTTATGTATTTTGTATATATTATATACTGTATATATCTTTACACTATACTCAATTCAAATTAACTCTTTTGCTTTTTTTATCCCATTACAAATACTTTTTCTTCAAATGTCAGATAATGTATCTCACAAGCAACTAAGCAACTCCATGGAATTGGAACTGCTTAACTTGCTTGTATAATCAACCTGGATCAGTCATTGAAATTAATAAGATAAAAATATCATCTCATCTTTGCCACTGCTTGTTAATATCTGTCAGTCTGATTTTAACTCTTCTAAGTTTGTAATGGTTATATATTATTAATTTATACTCAATGTTTATTTTGGAGTCTGTGGTAAATGTAAAAAAAGTGATTTTTTGACCTATTGGCAATACATATTACATTGATACAATGTTTAGTATTGTAGCTTTCTGATATTCCTAAGATGAACTTTACTTGGTCAGAGGTGTACTTTATTGTTGAATTTTCTTTTCTATATCTTTTTTAAGGGTAGAGACTGGGGCTTGAACTACGTATGTGATATTTTGCTTATTAGTGTTTTATCACCTGAGTCATGCCTCTAATCCTAGAGTCTTGTGTCTTGTTAAGGAATGAAATTATTTTGTATCTGCCTTAGTTATTATTTACTATTCAAGTAGGGTTTACATTTTTGCCCAAAGAGTCAAATTGGGATCAAGTGTGAACCATCACACTGTGTGAAATTAGTCTTTTGAATTACTGTATACTGACTAAGATTACACATTTCACAGTCTCTTAAATGTTAAAAAAGGCGATTTTTTCAGAGACTAGAATTTTAAACCAAACCATTTGGTTGTGGGGAGGTTTATTTGTTTGCTTTAGAGACACCAGAAATAGTCTTAAAATATTGGCATTTAGAATGATGGGGAACCTCTAAGCTATGGTGAGGGCATGAATATGTCTTCCCCAGTGGATTTAAATGCTACTGTTCAGGTAAGTCTTGGGGAGCAGAGATCTATTTGCTTCGTTAGAGGTGAGTGGGAAGAGCATTCCACAATGCCTAACCAGGAGAAAAGGTGAGTAAGAAGGACCCCATTAGAGACTTGATTATCTGTAATTAAATCTTTTGGAGATGACAGGTACCTCTCAAATTGATGAAGATTTTGTGAAGTAATAGTGTGTCCTGAAAGCGTATGCTTAAGTGCTTAAAATGGTATTTAACTTTATATTACATTCAACATTCAAGAAATTCCAAATACATCCGGTTTATCTTTTGACAACGTATTTGTGGCCTGATATTGAGAGGCAAAATTGCTGTGGATCTATGTGTGTTTATTTCGATTCAAGCCATTAAACAGAGAGAGTCATGGGTTTGGGGAGAATCAAAGTTGATTATTTGTAAAGTCGCTGTGGGAAGAATCTTGAGAACTGCAGATCAAAATCTAAGTCAGTGCTTTGACTTTTCCAATTAGGAAGAACTGACCGCATCATCTTGGCATGTGCCCTTGTAAGACACATTTCCAGAGGCTACACATCTCATATTCTCTGTGGAACTCTGCAGGCCAAGGTGCTCAGTAGTGGCAAAAACCTAGTGGCCATGGTTCTGGACTGATAGCCTACAGCCTTGCTCTTCACTTCTTTTATCTCTTGGAGTGACTTATTTCCTTCAGTCTCTTGACCTGCTGTTCTTACAGCTGCCATGCAGGGAATTGTGAAAGGAGGAGAGTGATTTGAAGTTGGAGTGTCTTTGCTTTTGAAATATGCCCCTAAGATGTATTCAGATAATACTAGCAGCATTTCTTATATGAAATAGTCTAAAATTCTGGAATATAGGGAATTTTTTACTAGTTCTACAAATGAGAAGATTTGTAAATTTGATGCTGGTGTGTAGTGTGAGGTTAAATAAGTAACTTTTAGTAAACATTAAAACGAATGAAATGATTTCACAATCTATCAAGTAGTTCAATGATGACTTTGCCTAATTTTTTAGAAAAATATAAATATTGCCATTGGACATTCCAGATAGATACTTTTATGGATTTATGGCTTTTAGTTACTTCTTATTGTATTCTTTTTGTCCTCTTTGCTTTCTGTTCATATCCCCCTTTTTCCCTCCATGCATAGATATGTATATGATCATATATGTACATACTAAAATATATAGTCTTTCAGCATGTGTTTCTTATTCATAATATGCCTGTCTTTGAATACATTTCATGATTTGAATATGTCACCACAAAAACATGTGTTGATAACTTAATCTCCGATACAACAATTTTGGGAGGTGAAGCCTGATGAAAGGTGATTAGGGTGAGTGAAAGGGTAATTCGATTATTTCCAGATTGTGTTCCATGAAATGAGGGAGCAACCACTTTAGCTGTCACCATGTGTTTTCCTTTCTGCTGTAAGATTGGTCAGTACAAAAGCCCTTGCCGGCTGCTGGCTCCTCTGTCTTAGATCTCCATTCCTACAGAACTATAAGCCAGTAGGTTTGAATTCATCATAAGTTGCCCAGTCTATGGTATTGTATTATAGTGGCACAAAAGGATAGTCTCTTCCCTTTCTTACTTTCTTTTCGTTTTCTCCTCTTAACTTTCTATTTTCATTTGCCTATTCTCAAAACTGATTTATCACTAGGGTCTCTCATACTCCTTGTCCAAAGCAGCCATCAATTTTGTCTTTTTTCATGCCTTCTCTGACTCATTCCATACTATGATGATAGAGTACTATGTAGTGAGTAATTTATAAAGAAAATAAATTTATATCTTATGATTCTGGAAACTAGAAAGTCCAGTCTGAAATTGCCAGCACCTAGTGTGGGTTTTCTTACTGTGATATAACATGGCTGAAGACATGATATCATGAAAGATTATCATGTGAGAGGTGAGAGCAAGAGAACACTATTGATAGCGCATTCACTTGCAACAAAGCCACTAAACTTTTTCTTCCATACAAGCATCAGTTCATAAAGTGCACATATGAGCTAATTGCCTCTTAAAAATCTAACAAAATAAAATGTCTGTGCCTAGAAAAAAATCTAACTCTCCAATGCCATTATAGTGGTAATTTCAACATAAATTTTGGAGGGGAGATTGAAACAATACCATTATCTAACTTTGCCCTTTCTTTCTCAATTCTTTCCTGTGTTCTTCCCATAGTAGAAACACACAGACACATACACATACACAGACACAGACACAGACACAGACACAGACACAGACACAGATATGTGTCTGCATGTTCTCAAAGGCTCTCTTTCTTCCATATTGATATTCTATCCTTTGCCTTTAGCTCAAGCTAATGTATTTCTTTTTCTTGGTACCTCTGCCAGTTCTCTGTTAGTATTATAGCCTCTTCCAGGATTTCATGTTCTCCATTTTCTGTGTTTTCCTCATTTCTCTGTTTCTACTGAGTTGTGTATTTTTTGTTTAGTGCACTCCAAGTCTTTATCCTTCATTGGCGTCTTTGTTTATTCGAATCTCTGTATCTTTTCCTGGGCTATTTTCTGTTCTTCTAAAGCATTTATCTCCCTGGGACCCCGTTTAAAGGCTCTGACTGTGTGTATCAAAGTCTCTATACAGCTTTCTATGATCTCTTAGGAAATGCAATTTTCCCCTTTGTATTTCTCAGCATTAGTTCATATCTCCACAAGCAGTTATAATAATATATCACTTATTTCTTTTGGAATGCAGGTAGAATGATTACTGTTGAGGCAGTGGTGGTGAGAATTATGAGGAAAAGAAAATGGGATTTGAATCCTACCTACACGTACCTGTAAGACAAGAATTTTTGCTTTTGGGAGCTTATTTCTTTAAATGTTCATTTAACATAGATTCTATAATTTATTGTTCAGTCAGAGGTATTTTCATTAAGAGTGAAGGAGGGTTCTGATAATTTAAGCAGTATGTGAAAATAGTTATTCATTGATCAACAAATTGATTCCCTCAATGAACTTTCAAAATACTTTCATATAAAAGTTCCCCAACATGAAATCTTTGAACTTATAGTTTGACAAAATGAATTCCAGGAAACTGGTGTATGTATTGTGAAAAGGGATGAAGTCAAAGGGAAGGAGACAGATGAATGGAGAGAGAGAAGGATAAGTGATTGTAGTCACACTATTCAATGCATGTGTGTGATGGAAGGGATGATATTGATTAAGGTGATTGCCCACAAACTGACCTGCCATGTGAAATCTTTTGTACAACTGCTGAAAGATAACAAAAATAAATGAAAAGGCCAGATGAGTGGCTCATGCCTGTAATCCTCGCTACTTAGGAGGCTGAGATCTGAGAATCACAGTTCAAAGCCAACAAAGGTAGGAAAGTACATGAAACATTTTTCTCCAAGTAACCACCAAAATCATCAAATGTGGAGCTGTGGTTCAAGTGGTAAAGCATTAGCTCTTGAGCAAAACAAACTCAGAGACAGTGCCCAAGCCCTGAGTTCAAGTCTGACATAAAATTATTAAATAAATAAATGTATAAAAAAGGAATGAAGGAATAACAAATATTTCTTAAAAGTAAAAATAACAAATACTTGTGTATATCAAAAAATTAAAGATAGTATCTGAACATTAGAGCAATATCTTTTTTGCTTATGCTAAGAAAGAAGAGTTTTGAAGTTTATTTTCTGCTCTGGTGGCATGTTGGATCCTAGCTCACAAACTTCCTTGAATGTGAAGGTCTTCCTGCTGAATATGCTGCTAGACTCAACTGTCCACAGTGTCCCGCAGTCTTATCTTTCTGAAAATATACTTCAAAGAGGGAGGCGGCTATTTAACTTTAACAGAATGAAGAAAGGATTGTAAAAATATAGAGAAAGCTGAGTGCTTCTGCAATTCTCAGTTCACCTTTTAAAAAGTTTTTAAACCCATGGGAACTGAGATTTGAACTCAAGGGTCCTAGGTACTGTGGGCTGTTCCTGTGCTTCCTGAGATTTCCCCCCTCTTTTATTGTTATGATAAAGGTAATGTACAGAGGGATTATAGTCACATAATTGAGGAAGAGTACAATGTCACCACATTCCTTGCTCTCACTCTCTCAGGGTGTTTCCCTCCGATCCCCATCTACAACTTGTATAGTTCAATTTCGAGTAACACTGCTGCATTTGTTTACCTTTTATGCCTTCATTCCTTGACGTTCTATTTTTTCCATTAAGGCTAGTGTTCTACCACTTGAGACACAGCTTCACTTGCAGAGTGTTTTTTAAGTTCCTCCCTTCCTCCCTCCTTCCCCCTTCCTCAATCCCAGCCTCCCCTTCCCTCCTCCCTCCCTCCCTCCCTCCCTTCCTTCCGTCCTTCCTTCCTTCCTTTCCCCTCTCTTCCTCTCTTTCTTTCAAAGCTGGTCCTCCAGCTTGAACTCAGGTCCTATATGCTGTTCCTAAGGTTTTGCTTTTTTTTTTTTTGCTCAAGGCTAGTGCTCTGCCACTTGAGCCACAGCTCTATTTCTGGCTTTTTAAAAACTTTGTAATTAGAGATAAGAGTCTCAGACTTTACTTCCCAGGTTGGGTTTGAATTGTGATCCTCTGATATCACCCTCCTGATTACCTAGGATTACAGTAAGTGCAGCAAAGAGCCACTGGCTTCTGGCTTAACTCAATGATTTTTTTTCTGTCATTTTCTTTTGTTTTTGTTACTGTTATTTTCACTCGAACATCCCTTACTTGACAGTTCTATTTCCACTGACTGTTGAATGACATGGGATTTTGTGAGTCAAGCTAGATTGATGAATGTTTTTTTTTTCCTACTACCGGTTTAGATTCTCTTTTCTTAGCAACTATTGAGTTGATTCCCATTTGTCTCAATAGCTTCTAAAATTTTTTTGATATTTTTTATTGTAATTAATAAAAGGGTTACATGATATTTGCTAGATAGAAGGTACATTAATTCACATACATTGTCAATGGTTTCTCATTCCTAATTTTGGAGGTATTTGTCCTTTTAAACATCCATTTGGCTTTTGAATTAATTTCTATAGTTTCCTATTTATTTACAGTCTTTTAAAAAGTGAAAGTAGAATTTAAACCTAGGGTCACGTGCTTATTAGGCAGGTGCTCTATCATTTGAACCCCTTTCTCTTTTAGTTATTCGGAGGGTTAGGGTCTTATGTTTATGCTAAAGTTCCATGATAATCCTTTTATGCTTCTCTAGGATGACAGGTGTTTACCACTACACCTAGCTATTGGTTGAGATGGAGGATTTTGTTAACTTTTTGCTCCTAATGTCCACATCTTGAGTAATTGAGATTACAAGAATGAGACACTATACTCATGTAGATTTTATTTTTAGAGAAGTTTTAGAGTTCTTGGACAATGGATTCAAAGACACAATTTCCATGTAGCTGTTCCATATTCTTTGTCATAGATTCTCCTATCATTAATTTGCTGCATTAGTGTGACACCTTCATTACATTTGATGAACCAATATTGATACATTGTTAAAGTCCATAATTTGCTTTACGATTCACTCTTTATGTTTTACAGTTTTAGGAAATACATAATCTTATGAACCCATCACTACAGTATAACACAGAAAAAAATTTACACTACCCTAAGAATGCCTTGTGCTGCATTTATTCAGCCATCACTTAGGACTTCTGGCAACTACCAGTTCTACTGTCTCTATAGTGTCTCTATAGTTTCCAAGGATATCAAATAGTTGGAATCATATACTATGCAGCCTTTGCAGACTGACTGCTTTCATTTAGCAATCTGCATTTAAGTTTCCTTCAGGGCTTTTCTTGACTTTGATGGCTCATTTCCTTTCATCACTGAAAAATATTCTATTGCCTAGGTATTCTAGAGTTTCCAATGTATTCACCTATTGAGGGACATCTGGATTGCTCCCAATTTTTAGTAAGTATGAATAAAACTGTATAAATATTTGTGTGATCATTTTTGGACATACATTTCTCACTCATTAATTTTATTGTTGATATTATGTATAGAGGGATTACAGTTACATTCATCAAGTATTAAGTGCATTACTTCTCGCACATTGATACACCTCATTTCTTTGACTCATTGAGTAAATACCAATGAGTATTGATACTTGATACTATGGTAAAGCATTATTTTGTGTTCTAAGAAACTGCCATAATGTCTTCCAAGGTGATGAATAATTTTGAATTTCGACTTCAATGACTGTTATTTCTTCCTCTTTTTAAAAAAGATTTTGTTTATGTAGTGAATCTAGTGTATATTTATACATAATTAAAGATTTTTTAATTCAAGTTTGAAGTATTCACACACTCACACAAAAAGAAAAACCCATGCAACAATTGTCCTAAGTGAACTAGTAACTTGAGTGAAACTATATTTTCACTCAAAATTTTTCTGAACATGAAAACCTGGGACAAATTTAAATTAATTCTATAAAACTTGTTGTTTGTAATATTACTTTGCAGAAATCCAGAAAAACACTGTATAAGTAACTACTATACATTAGTGCCAGCATCAAAAGCAGATGTTCCCTTCATTTCAAATCCATCATCAGAACAAGAGCAAGTTTTCATTTATATAAAACAAAATTTACATGTGGCAAAAAAGACCCAGAAGAATCTAGATAAAACCAGGATATGTACTATGTTATTTCTCATCTCTTTTGTTGTCCCTTGATCATTCTCATATTGCTACAGTGTCTTCCCTTGTTTTCTGGTATGTTGTTTATACGTTTATATGTTTAAAATAGGAAAGGGAAAGACGAAAACAAGATGAAGGGAGTGGGTAGGGGGAAGGAAATGGGGACAAAAACACAAGAATGAGTATTAATGTGTGTGAAGTAATGCACCTTCTATCTGGTGAATATAACTGTAACCATTCTATTAATTACAATAATTTTTTTTAAAAAAAGAAAAAATTCCTAGTGTAGACACTGGTACTCAGTGCCTCTGTTAAAGTAGCTCTAAAGATCACTGATAAAAATAGAATACTGGTTGTATATTACTGCAAGAAAACTCAAGAGACATTACCCTTTGACATCAGAAATCCAGATTTTTCCAATTAAACAAATGCCTACTTTCCATGTATCCAGAGTTGAGCAGGGGAAGTGGCAGTGCAAAAAAGGGCAGCTGTCATTTACCTAGGTATGTAGAGAACTGGTTATTATAGAGATTGTATAATTAGGCAGAAAACAATGATTATTAACTGCTATGTCAACATTAGTGGATTCAGCCCTAAGGTTCAAAGGGAAAATATAAGGGGATGGGGGCTGTGTGTTGGGCAATTATTATGTTTACACATTAAAATGTATGTAAGCACTCATCTTGGTAGCATGAGGCTGGGCAGAAAATGCCTTGAATCAAAAGTGCTTTACAGAGTGACTCATTAGGACCAATCATTCCTGATGCCAATCAGAGGCTCACAGCATCCTAACAGTGCAGTCACTTCAACAAAGGACTTCCGGGCTTTGTGGAACCTAAACAATCTACATCTTGTTTCCAAAACCGAAGAAGATAGAAAGACTGTACTCTTGTATTTCCTTTATAGTGAGGCCCTGCTTGGATGTGTATGTAAAAGAGAGGCAGCTTTCAAATAAAAAAAATCTTTTTTTAAAAATTTTTTTATTGTAATTAGTAAAAGGGTTACATGATATTTGCCAGATAGAAGGTGCATTAATTCGCATACATTGATACCCTTTCACATGTCTTGGTACCCATTTCCCTCCCCCCCCAAACCCCCCTCCCGTCTGAGTTTTCCCCCCTTCCCTATCAAATTTCAAATATCCAAATACAAATAAATTCAATATATCAGATAACAAAGTGAGATACTATACCAGTATGAGATAACCAAGGGACAGCAAAGGAGATGAGAGACAACATAGTACATTAAGGACAACAATCATTCATTATATGGCTTTTGTTTCAATATCCTGGAGGTCCTTTCAATTAGCTTCACATTATATGGCCTTATGTATCAAGATTTTGCTCTATTGCAGATCTCTGCTAGTAGAGCCCAAGGTTTCTACTGATTATGACAAATGAGGGAAACCATTGAGCCTAAGTTCCTTTGAGTCTGGCTTACTTCACTTAATATGACTTTTTCTAAGTCTTTCCATTTCCTAACAAATCGGGTGATGTCATTCTTTATGACAGCAGCATAGAATTCCATTGTGTACAAATACCACAACTTGTTGATCCACTCATCACCTGAGGGACATCTGGGTTGGTTCCATATCTTTGCTATGGTGAATAGTGCTGCAATGAACATTGTTGTGCTAGTGGATTTAGTATGTCCTTGTTTCTGGATGGTTGGGTAAATGCCAAGTAGTGGAATTGCTGGGTCAAAGGGGAGTTCTATGTTTAGCCTTTTGAGGCACTGCCACACTGCTTTCCATAGTGGTTGAACGAGTTTGCACTCCCACCAACAGTGGGAGCATCTGTTGTTATTCGTTTTCCTGATCCTGGCCATTCTAACTGGAGTGAGGTGGAATCTTAGAGCTGTTTTGATTTGCATTTCGTTTATGACCAGAGATGTTGAGCATTTCTTCATGTGTCTATAGGCCATTTTTGTTTTTTCTTCAGAGAAGACTCTCTTTAAGTCTTTGGCCCATTTTTTTATGGGATGGTTGTTACTTTGGAGGTTAGTTTTGGAGTGATTCAATTTTTTGAGTTGTTGATATATTTTAGATATGAGGCCTTTGTCCGTTGTTTGGTTGGTGAAGATCTTCTCCCACTCTGTAGGCTTCCTGATTAGTTTACTAGCTATGTCCTTTGCCATACAAAAGCTCTGCAGTTTAATGCAGTCCCACTTATCCAGCCTTTCTCAGATTTGTTGTGATTCTTGGTCCTTATTAAGAAAGTTTCGACCTGTGCCAAGGAGGCCTAGTGTATCTCCTATTCCTTCCTGTAAAGTTTTCAGTGTGTCAGCTTTTACCTCCAGGTCTTTGATCCATTTGGAGTTAATTCTAGTGCAAGGTGACAACGAAGGATCCAGCTTTAGTTTTCTGCAGGTGCTTAACCCTTGGTACTGGCACAGGAACAGTCCTGAAGACCAATGGAATAGAACTGAGGACCCAAATATTAAACCACAGACCTATGGCCACCTAATCTTTGACAAGGGAGCCAAAAATATAGAATGGAAGAAAGACAGCCTCTTCAAAAAAAATCTTATGCTGATGAAATGCCACAATTTTGCTAGAACTTTCTAAAGATTTTCTTCAATACCTATTAATCGAAAGAAAAACAGCCATGAATGTAAAGATCAAAAAATGAAAATACAGGAGCTAGGAGTGTGGCCTAGTACAGAGTGCTTGCCTAGCATGCACGAAACCCTTGATTCAATTCCTTGATACCTCATACACAGAAAAGGCTGGAAGTGGGGCTGATGCCTTGAGAAAGCTCAAGGACAGTGCTCAGGTCCTGAGATCAAGCCCCTGGATTGGCAAAAAAGGAGAAAACATAGAGAATAATGCCATTACTATGATCAACATGTTTGGTAAACAAATGAACTATGGGTTGGGATCACTAGGAAAATGCCTTTTAAACAAACTTCCAGACTTAAAAAGAAAAATCTCTTCAGGTAGTAGAACTGTCTCAATATCATGCCAACTAGAATAAGAGCTTCATAGAAGGACCAGAGGATCGATTTGTTGTTTATGTTGTCGTTTATGGTTCTGTGTATCCACTCCTGGATTTCCACATACTCCTGCCAATGATTTACAGCTGTATCATCATGGCCAGTGCATTTGTCATTTCTTCTAGCTTGTTCTAATGAGCCTCTATCTCCAAGTCTTGTCATTTGGGAGCCCCCCGATCTTGACAGTGAGCATAACTATCTTTGGAGTCAAGGTAGACATCCTGTTACTGAAATAAAACTTCTATAATCAATCCATGTGCACAGCAAACATGTACTTCTCGTTGGACTCAATTTCCCTTACCAATGCCTTTGTAGCCAGGTCTTGTGATTTCCATGTTTATGGCCAGGAAGCCACCTTGTGTTGAAGTGTCTTGTATTTGTACATATATGTATACATGTTTTTTAGATCTAATATCCACATATGGCAGAAAACATGAGGCCCAACTTGGTGCCCATTGTGACTGGCTCCAAGAAGCACTTCTGGGTATACACATCCATGCTGATGAAATAGCCCTGGCCATATCCAGGAGGGCAGCCAAGGGCACCAGGAGTTTTGTGACATCATCATGGTACGACAAGGAAAAAGCCAGGACTAGGATGCAGCCTCCAAAGCTCCTGCTGCCCCTGCCTCAGTGAACATGATTTCTTGTTCCACATGCTTGCATTTGGTGCTGTTTTGATTTTTTTTAACTTAGTGTAATATTGTATTACTGCTTTTATTTACAATT
Source organism: Megascapheus bottae (assembly GCF_031878675.1). Lineage (NCBI taxonomy): Eukaryota > Metazoa > Chordata > Mammalia > Rodentia > Geomyidae > Megascapheus > Megascapheus bottae. The sequence goes on along the minus strand of NC_143547.1, from coordinate 62,490,634 downwards.
GTTTAATTGTAAATTATTTTATTTATGTAATCGAGAACACTTCATATAATTATTTGCAACCTATTTATCTTCTTTAATAATGTACCTGCTCAATCCTTTTTTTTAGTTTTATTTGCTTCTGGATGGTGCTCTACTATTCAAGCCACAACTCCAGTCTGGCATTTTTCTGGTTAACTTGAAATAGAGCACTGTGAACTTTTCTGATTTTGCTAGGTATGAAATCTTGCGTGATTCTCTGATTTCAGCCTCTTGGTTAATGGGCATATTCTGCTTCCAACTTCTCTCTTCATCCTTATTTGGGTTATTTAACTGCTCATGGTTGACTTTTTAACAGTTCGTTGTGTATTTTGGATACTAGTCCATCATTATCAAATATGATTTACAAATATTTTATTGTGATCTGTGGCTTGTCTTTTCTGTCTCTTAGAAGTCTGTTTCAGGGCAGATTTCTAATTTTCTACGTTTTTGGTTAAGTTTGGGCAGAAGGCATTCTGCTGCTGCAGCTGGAGGATGTGGGGGGCAGAGGTGGGAGTTAACAAATGCTGTCAGTTCTGGTCTGGTCACCTGATTTGGGGGAAAGGGCTAAGGACCTAAGGGAGGTTTTAAGTCAAAATGGAAAGGCTATACTAAAAATTTATAAATGCTCTTCATCAACATCAGTATACTAAATATTCTGAAACTGCTTGTATTAAAAAGTACCAAAATTTCACCTGAATGAATATAGGATAAAACCTCAGTATCTCTTTCCCTTCATCTTCCAACTGTCTTTTTCAGGCTCTCTCCCTCTCCCTCTCCCTCTCCCTCTCCCTCTCCCTCTCCCTCTCCCTCTCCCTCTCCCTCTCCCTCTCCCTCTCCCTCTCCCTCTCCCTCTCCCTCTCCCTCTCCCTCTCTCTCTCTCTCTCTCTCTCTCTCTCTCTCTCTCTCTCTCTCTCTCTCTCTCTCTCTCTCTCTCTCTCTCTCTCTCCCCCACTCTCTCTCTCTTCCTCTTTCCCTCTCCTGTTTTCACCTTAAATATCCAACAACAAGGCTAATTCATAACAGGGCCAAGGGACTATCTTTAACAAACAGTAGAATCTTATAGGAGTCTCCTTCCTACCCACAATGAAAATAACTACTCTTGATGCTGCTGTTACACCCTAGAGAGGAAGTGATGATCTCATGAGAACTAATTATACTGCTCTCTTCAAGAGATGATAGCAATAACAACTTCTCTGGAATTTCTCACAAGATTGGAACTGAGAAAATGACCAACCAGGCCACACTTCCTCTGAGACTACTTAATTATGCATACCTCTCACTCAAGTTCCACTCCTTTTCCTAAACCCAAAGCTCATGTCAGTGCCTTGGATTGAAAGGTTTCTCCTTCCTGCATGGGGATGGCATGTTTCTAACTCATTTTTCTTTCACTCTAACCATTTCTCAGTTCTTTTTTCTTTTTTTTGGGGGGGGGGGGAGTCAGTCATGGAGCTTGAGTTAAGGGCTTGAACACTGTCCTTAAGCTTCTTTGCTCAAGGCTAGTGCTCCATCACTTTGAGCCATGGCACCATTTCCAGTTTTCTGGTGGTTAACTGGAGATGAGTATCATAGACTTGCTTACCCAAGCTGTTTTTGAACTGAGATCCTCAGATCTCAGCCTCCTAAGTAGCTATCATTACAGGTGTGAGGCACTGGAGCCCACTTTGGCACTTTAGTTGGTATATTAAGCCAAATGCTTCTATTTCATCTATTAGAAGCCCTGGAATTGGGTCTCTGGATAAGTCCCTCCATTCCTACTTTTCTTAGAATTTCTGGTTTAAATTTTGAATTTTGTCATTTATTTTACTGCATCTATTTATTATCATCATAGGACTTTTTTTCTTTAACCTATAAATGTGATGGTCTGTAAAAATGTTGAACAAGCCTTATACATACCTAAAAGTGGATTCCACTTGATTGAAATTCATAGTTACTTTTAGACATTGCAGGATTCATTTTGCTAATACTACTTTGTTGAGAAATTTGGCATGAATGTTCATGGGAGTTATTAGCCTATAGTTTTTTCTTTTTTGTAATACCTTTATCTGTTGTTGAGTAATGTAATTCTGTACTCATATTCTGAATTGGGAGATATTTCTTTATGCTTTTTAGAATACATTTCAGAGAATTGTTATATTTTCTTCCCCCACAAATCCACCTTAGCCTGTGATTTCTGTTTTGAAAGATTACAAATAACCCTCCCTTCCTTCTTTCTTTCCTCCCTCCTTCCATTCCTTCTTGCAGTGTTGCCAGGCTCAACTCAAACCCTTGATAATTCTAGCACCTTGCAAATAGCTGGGATTACAAGGGTACATTACCAAAGCTGGCTGTAGTTTCTGTGATTATTTTAGGCATAATTATGTTATGTCTCTTGTGGATATCAGTAGTTTTATTCTTTCAAGTAACATATATAGTTCATCATTTAAAATTTCTTTCATCAAATTTCTCAACCGAAAGCTGCTCATATTTTGAAAAATCATCTTTATTTTATTTGTTCTTAGTACTGGAGTTTAAATACAAAATCTCCCACTTGCTAATAATGCTCTCTACCATTTGAACTATACCACCATTGCTTTTTGCTTTCTTTTTTCAGGTGGGGTTTCTCATTTTTGTCTGACTAGACTTAGACCATGACCTTCCTAACTATACTTCCCAAATAGCTAGAGTGACAGCGATATACCCCCCATGCCAGCTTTTTTTATTGATATTGAGTCTCATTAACTTTTTGCCCAGGGTAGCTCTGAAATGTAGTGTTCCTAATCTTTCCCTTCAAGTAGCTGGAATGATATGCATGAACTATATCCCTGATTTTTGTTTTTGTTGGGTGGGTCCTGGGGCTAGAATGCAGCCTGGGCACTGTCACTAAGCAATACAGGTCAAGGCTACCATCCTACCCCTGGGCCTGGGCGTTGTCCCTGAGCTTTTCAGCCCAAGGCTACCACCCTACATTTGAGCCAAGCCCCACTTCCTGTTTTCTAGAGGTTAACTGGAGATAATAGTCTCCTTGCAGGTTCATAGCAATGGAGCAAGCTGACTGTGGATTAAAACTTCTGAAACTGTGAGTCAAAGTAAATTCATCCTAAAGTTGATTTTCAGAGGTGTCTGTCATAGAAAAAGTCAAACATAACACCTTTACCATATTAGCTATAATTCATAATTAGTCCTAGCCTGATGCTTCCAAAATCTCTGCCATAGTTCTTTAGTTTGAATGCTTCTCTTGTTTGTTTAGAATGATGTTTTTGTTTGATTGTTTATAGTATATCTTACAATTATCTGTGATAGGCATGGTATGTTAGGTAGAGGTAATTGCACCTTGAGTTTGAGATTGGTTTGTGTTGTTAGGCATTAGTTTGCATTTTCTGGTATTATAGGTGTCAGAGGCTAACTTTTTTTTTTTTACTCACTGTTCTTGTTTTTGTCTTGTCTTTTGACTTTTCATTTCCCTGGAGTTTTTCTTATGTACAATCTGAACTGAGTACTTGTAGCTATAATCCATCATTATTGAATTGATTAACTATGTGATAAACGTGAGCAAAAGAGAGGCATTTTACATTCTATTATTATGAATGAGTCTTTTAATGAACCTCTGTCCTTTGGGATGTGACCTTTTACTTCTCACCTTTTTTCTTCCTCCTTAGGTAAGCTAGAAGGCTAAAGAGAGATGAAATTGAGCATTTCTCTCCCCTATGTCAGATAAGTTCAGTACTTATTTCACTTCCCCTATATCACTTAGGGGCTTGTAAAATGCCAGTAGACTGGGCTCTGTTATTTGGTTTTTCTACTCTGGTAAGAAAGGCCTTGCTATGGAGCATAGAATAATCTGGGCATATTTTAAAAGTAATTACTTTTTATCATACCTCCTACTAGAAGTATAAAGAGGTTTTCTCTGATATTTACCATGTAAACCACTTAGGACTCCTGGATTTAAAAAAAAGACTTAAAAAATATATGGATCCTCACTAAAACCGGGCCCTCAAAGATGCTAACTCTTTCTCTGTCTCTCTGTCTCTCTGTCTCTGTCTCTCCATCTCTGTCTCTGTCTCCCCCTCTCCCTCTTCTTCTCCCTCTCCCTCTCCTCCATCTCCCTCTGATTCTCTCTCTCTGTCTCTGTCTCTGTCTCTCTCTCCTCTCTCTCTCTCTCTCTGTCTCTCTCTCCTCTCTCTGTCTCTGTCTCTGTCTCTCTCTGTCTCTGTCTCTCTCTGTCTCTCTCTGTGTCTCTCTCTGTGTCTCTGTCTCTCTGTCTCTGTCTCTCTCTCTCTCTCTCTCTCTCTCTCTCTCTCTCTCTCTCTCTCTCTCTCTCTCTCTCTCTCTCTCTCTCTCATTCTGTGGGTCATGGGGCTTGAAAAATGGGAATGGGCACTGTCCCTGAGATCTTCAGCTCAAGGTTACCTCCCTACCCTTGAGCCAAACCCCAGTTCCTGTTTTCTAGAGGTTAATTGGAGATAAGAGTCTCAGGTTCTTTTGTGCCCGGGGTGACTGTGAACCTTGATCCTCAGACTGACCTCGCACCATGATCTTCAGATTTGAGCCTCTGTGTTAGCTAAGGTTACTGTCATGAACTGCTAGTAGGAAGCTCTAGTAGTTTTATTTTTGTTTTAGAGGCCTCCACACTATTTTTCTTAATGGTTTTCCTAGTTTATAGTCCAATAAAAATGTACAAGGGTTTCCATTTGCCCACATTCTCTCCGTAATTTTTAGTCCTTTTTCATGTTGATGAAATGTTCTAACAAGTGTGAGGTAATATCTCATTGTGCTTGAAATATGAAAATCTTGAAGTTTTCTTTCTTTTCCTGAGCCCTTTATTCCTTTAGGTGTAGCTGAATGCATGCCTGTAATTTTTATTGGAAAAACAATTCAAAGCAATAAATGGAACCTTATGAAATCTAATGTCATTAAGATGAAGAGCAGAGTCCCTGCTGTGCTTCCAAAAGCTTATCCTTGAAAAATAATACACAAATCCATTAACACCTTTCTTTCTAGCATTTTCTCTTTTTCCATTCTCATTTTACCAACCACAGCTCTTGTAAATCCAGAATAAGAACACACACACACACACACACACACACACACACACACACACACACACACACACACTTCCTCTGCTACACAAAATGAAAACCACATTGGCTGCAATCAGAAGTCCTTCTACTATCTTCACACTACCACTTGAGCCAAAGCTCCAATTCCAGATTTTCCTGGGTAGTTAATTTTATGTTTCTGGCACAAAGAATGATATTGTATTATTCATAAGGAAATAAAAAGACATGGTTTCCCTTATTTGTTGTAACTGGAATCTACAAGTAAACCTAAAGACAAAAAAATACACTTGGACATGATAAATTATACAGTACTCTAGATATTCACACAGTGAGACCAAGGAGGGCATTCTTAGGAGAGGATCAAGAAGGCTCAATAACTATGGGTACATGATCATATAAAATGATGTTTATCAAAATGAATTGCAAGAAATATATACAAGTATTTTTTGTGTGATTTTGCCTCTTTTTTTTCTTTCTTTCTTGCTGTTTTTGACTTCTGCACATTTTGTCTTTTATGTAAGCCTAACTGTTTGGGGGAAGATAAGGAGGAGCAGAGCAATGGTAGAACAAAGGGTGAATTAATTCAGCAGTGATACTCACTAGACATTATGCTGAAAATGAACTATACGACTTGTTAGTGAGGGTGTCCAGAGGAGAAAAACTGAAAGAAAATAAGGGAAGAGGTGGCAGTGCTCAATAAAAAAATGTATTTCAGAAGTGACACTGTGGCTCAAGGGATAGAGCAGTAGCCTCGTGCTGAAGAGCTCAGGGACAACGCCCAGGCCCAGATTTTAAGTCCATGACTGATCAGAAATAAAAGAAAAAAATTTCATCAGCAGACTTAAGTAATTGTATCCTCTCTGTATATCACCTTTACAATAGCAATAAAAACAAATTATTAAAGCTATTCATAGCATTTGTAGAAGAAACAATTTTAAATTTAAGAAGAATTTACTTTTACCAAAAAAATTTTTCATGTATTCTTCTGCTTGTGCTGGCTTCTAACCACAATCCTCAAATTTCAGCTTCCTGAGTAACTAGGTCTACAGGCATAAGCCACCAGAGCCTAGCTTATTTAATTATTTTTACAAATATCAAAAGAAGATTTTAAATTTTTATAGTATTTTCCTACTATAAAATTCACCTAGCACACAGATAATTATTTCATGAGTTTTAATGTTCTATAAGATGATTAGTTAACTCCTTAGCTATGTACTGTTTTAAAATATCTGCAGAAATACACAGAAGATTGATATTTATATATTTTCGCTCACTTCTCCCTTCCTCTATTTTTCATTACTACTAGAAATTTGAACAGTTGACATAAATACTGAACAAATATCAAATTAACTATTTGACTATATTTTATTTATCACTGTATTCATTTTGCTATACTAATGAAGGTTAACATTTCTTAGAAAGAATGTGCTTTCTCAAAATCTAAGTTTGGCGCCTCTACCTATATCCTCAACTTTGAATTCTCTACTACTTAATAAACATTAGGAAGACTTCAAAGAAGTCTAATTGTTTATGATGCATAAAGTTCTCATGTAATCACAAAGTTGGTGCCAGAATGTGGTTATTTATGTCACATTGGACTAAGTGAATAAAAATATCTTGGATTGTGTAGAACTGAAATGTTAATCCAGGAATATATTCGTAATGAGTAGATTTTTTAAAGCATAGATACCGCCTAAGTTGAATATACCATGTAAGCCATGCTTTAGAAATTACCACTGTTCTGATATACACTCCAAATGTATTATCCGTTGTAGAAATATATTCGCAGATGGTCATTAATTCTGATTAAAATAAATGTTTGCTTTAGAGTTCAAAGCTTAATTTGACTTGGATTTATAATAATTAAGGTGGGGATTTAGCTTTCCTAGAATAATTTTCACATAAAAGATTAAAAGATTCAGGCTTCATTCTAGTATCTAATTCTAAATCATGTTAAGAGAAAATTAGAGCTGTTAGTTAATTCAAGAATTCAGTTCTCAGAAATCTTGTTATTATATAGAACAGACTAAATTTTGTGAAAATAGATTACTCAGTTACATCAGACAACTGGTTATGTTGCTATATATTTACAAATAAAAAAGTCTTTTTATTGATAATAAAAACAGATGTAGAATTCACTTTATTGTTATCTAATGGTTTAGTACACATAAATTTAAACTGATGGGAGCTGAAATAAAACTATTTATGCTATATTGATATCATCTTCTCAAGCATTAATTCAGCTTACCATGACGCATTCTTTGATTAATGAGGTCGTAGGCAGAGGGATATTAAAACAGATAAATTTTGGAATATGCATCAACTGATTTGTGCTTATGTTTTCTTACATTTTAAAGATATTTATTATAATATATTAAGTGTCAAAAGGTGAAATTTTCTCTGGACCACAAATGTTCTTGCATCGCAATTTTTTAAATTAAAACTTTCTTTTGAAGTTCAGATTTTTTCCATATATTTTTATTGTAATTAATAGAAGGGTTACATTATATTCACCAGGTAGAAGGTGCATTACTTCACATACATTGATACCCTTTCTCATGTCTTGGTCCCCATTTCCCTCCTGCTACTCCGCCCCTCATCTTGTTTTCCCCTCTTCCCTATCCAATTTCAGGTAACCAAATACACATATATCCAATATATCAGATAACAAGGTGAAATACTGAAACAATATGAGATAACTGAGGGACAGCAAAAGAGATGAGACATAACATTAAGGACAACAATCACTCATTACACGGCTTTTGTTTCTATATCCTGGAGGTCCCTTCATTTAGCATCATATTATATGTCCTTAGGTATCTAGGTGAAATTGAGTTTTTACATCATATTTTAAATGTCATGTTCTATAGTCAAGTATTCAAGAAAAAAATCTCTATATCTCTATATGCAATCTCTGACACATAAATTTAAGAACATGATTAAAACTAAGCTGAATCTTTGTATGTCATAGATACATATCAATCTATATAGTAAATATCAATATATGTCTATAGAATATATGTCCTATTGTAGACCTATATGTGCATATAGATATATTTATATCTCCAAATTCGTGTCAATGACCTGAAGTAACTGAGTATTGATTCATAGTTCTTGTATTGTTTCGATCTAATAACCACATATCAGAGAAACCATGTGCCTTTTGTTCTTTTCTTCTTGGCTTATCTCACGCAACATGATTTACTCTAGTTTCATCCAATTCCTAGCAAATGCCATTATTTTACCTTGTCTGTTGGCTATGTAGAATTCCAATGTGTGTGTGTGTGTGTGTGTGTGTGTGTGTGTGTGTGTGTGTGTATGTGTATGTGTGTGTATACCACATTTTTTAAATATTCTTATTGTAAATAATAAAAGGGTTACATGATATTTGCCAGATAGAAGGTGCATTAATTCACATACATTGATATCCTTTCACATGGCTTGGTCCATATTGCCCTCCCCCTCGTCTTGGTTTTCCCCCCTTCCCTATCCAATTTCAAACAACCAAATACAAATATATCCCATATATCAGATAACAAAGTGAGATACTGTAACATTATGAGATAATCAAGGGACGGCTAAAGAGATGAGAGATAACATAGTATATTAAGGACAACAATCATTCATTATATGGCTTTTGTTTCAATATCCTAGAGGTCCTTTCAATTAGTTTGATACTATATGGCCTTATGTATCAAGAATTTGCTCTATTGCAGATCTCTGCTAGTAGAGCCCAAGGTTTCTACTGATTATGACAAATGAGGGAAACCATTGAGCCTCTGTTTATTTGAGTCTGGCTTTCTTCACTTTACACTATATTTTCTAAGTCTTTCCATTTCCTAACAAATGGGGCGATGTCGTTTTTTATAACAGCAGCATAGAATTCCATTGTGTACAAATACCACAACTTGTTGATCCACTCATCAACTGAGAGACATCTAGGTTGGTTCCATATTTTTGCTAGGGTGAATAATGCTGCAATGAACATTGTTGTGCTAGTGGATTTAGTATGGCCTAGTTTCTGGATGGTTGGGTAAATGCCAAGTAGTGGAATTGCTGGGTCATAGGGGAGCTCTATGTTTAGTCTTTTGAGGAACTGCCATACTGCTTTTCATAGTGGTTGAACAAGTTTGCATTCCCACCAAGAGTGTAGTAGTGATCCCTCCTGGCCACATCCCCTCCAGCATCTGTTGTTATTCATTTTCCTGATCCTGGCCATTCTAACTGCAGTGAGGTGGAATCTTAGCGTTGTTTTGATTTGCATTTCTCTTATGACCGAAGATGTTGAGCATTTCTTCATGTGTCTATAGGCCATTTTTGTTTCTTCTTCAGAGAAGACTCTCTTTAAGTCGTTGGCCCATCTTTTAATGGGATGGTTGTGACTTTAGAGATTAGTTTTGGCGTGATTCAATTTTTTGAGCTGTTGATATATTTTAGATATGAGGCCCTTGTCTGTTGTATGGTTGGTGAAGATCTTCTCCCACTCTGTAGGCTTCCTAATTAATTTACTAGCTATGTCTTTTGCCATACAAAAGCTCTGCAGTTTAATGCAGTCCCACTTATCCAGCCTTTCTCAGATTTGTTGTGATTCTTGGTCCTTATTAAGAAAGTTTCGACCTGTGCCAAGGGGGCCTAGTGAATCTCCTATTCCTTCTTGTAAAGTTTTCAGTGTGTCAGCTTTTACCTCCATGTCTTCGATCCATTGGAGTTAATTCTAGTGCAGGGTGACAAAGAAGGATCCAGCTTTAGTTTTCTGCAGGTGCTTAACCAGTTCTGCCAGCACCACTTGTTGAAGAGGCCATCTTTCTTCCATTCTATTTTTTTGGCTCTTTCATCAAAGATTAGGTGGCCATAGGTCTGTGGTTTAATATCTGGGTCTTCAGTTCTATTCCATTGGTCTTCAGGCCTGTTCTTGTGCCAGTACCAAGCTGTTTTGATAATTATAGCTCTGTAATAGAGTCTAAAGTTTGGTATTGAAATTCCTCCTGTGCTCTTCTTTCTGCTAAGAAGTATTTTGCTATACTGGGTCTTTTATTATTCCATATGAAATTTTGGATTGCCTCTTCTATTTCTTTAAAGAATGCCATTGGGGTATTGATGGGTATTTCGTTGAATTTGTAGATAGCCCTTGGCAAGATTGTCATTTTCACAATGTTGATTCTTCCAATACAGGAACATGGGAGGTTTTTCCATTTCCTCAGTTCTGCTTTTTTTCCTTTTTTAGTGTTTTGAAGTTTTCATCAAAAAGGTCCTTTACATTCTTAGTTAAGCTAATTCCTAGGCACTTTATTTTCTTTGAGGCTATTGCAAAAGGGGTTGCTTTCCTGATTATTGCCTCATTCCTCTCACTGTTGGGGTAGAGGAAGGCAGTTGATTCTTGAGGGTTAATTTTATAGCCTGCTACCCTTCCAAAGTTTTGAATCAGCTCAAGGAGCTTGGGAGTATAGTCTATAGGATTCTTTAAATACAGAATCATGTCATCTGCAAAGAGGGATAGTTTTACTTCCTCTTTCCCTATTTGGATCCCCTTTATGCTTGCTTCTTGCCTTATTGCACTGGGTAGGAATTCTAATACTATGTTAGAGAGGAGTGGAGAGAGTGGGTATCCTTGTCTCATTCCTGATTTTTGAGGGAATGACTTTAGCTTTTCGCCATTAAGTGTAATACTAGCAGTGGGTTTGTCATACACAGCCTTGATTATATTGAGGAATGTTCCATGGACTCCTAGTTTCTCCAGAGCTTTTAACATAAAGGGGTGTTGGATCTTGTCAAATGCCTTTTCTGCATCTATTGAGACAATCATGTGATTTTTGTCCATGCTCCTGTTGATGTGTTGAATTACATTAATTGATTTGCGTATGTTGAACCAGCCTTGCCTCCCTGTGATGAATCCTGTTTGATCATAGTGTATAATTTTTTTGATGAGTTGTTGTAGAAAGTTGGCCAGTATTTTGTTGAGAAGTTTTGCATCGATGTTCATCAAAGAAATAGGTCTATAGTTCTCTTTGTTTGAGGAATCTCTGTCTGGTTTGGGGATGAGGGTTATACTGGCTTCATAGAATGAGTTTGGTAAAGAACCTTCGTTTTCAATTTCGTTGAAGAGCTTGATGAGTATTGGTGTGAGCTCTGCTTTGAAGACCTTATAGAATTCAGCTGTGAATCCATCTGGCCCTGGGCTTTTCTTAGGTGGAAATTCTCTTATTGCCATTTCTATTTCAGAGCTTGAAATAGGCCTATTTAGTTGGGTTAGATCTTCTTGATTCAGTGTGGGTATGTTAATATTGGCTAGGAATTCATCCATTTCTTCTAGATTTTCAAATTTGTTGGTGTAAAGGTTTGAGAAGTATTCCCTCATGATACTCTGGATCTTGGTAATTTCTCTTGTGATATTACCATTTTTGTCTGTGGTTTTGTTTACTTCGGTATGCTCCCTTCTTTTTTTGGTAAGATGTGCTAAGGGTTTTAATTTTGTTAACTCTTTCAAAGAACCAACTCCTTGTTTTGTTGATCCTTTCTACAGTTTTTTTTGGATTCATAATCATTTAATTCTGCTTTGATTTTAATAATTTGCTTCCTTCTAGTGGGATTGGGGTTGGGTTGTTGCTCTTTTTCCAGGAGCTTAAGGTGACACATTAAATTGTTGATTTGCGATTTTTCCAATTTGTTATTGTAGGCACTCAGAGCTATGAATTTTCCTCTGAGTACTGCCTTTGCTGTGTCCCAAAGGAGCTGGTATTTTGTGTGCTACTTTTTGTTAAATTTCATAAACTGTTGGATTTCTGTTCTGATTTCTTCGATGAACTATTGGTGATTAAACAATATGTTGTTCAATCTCCTTGAGTTACAAGGTTTTCATTGGTGGAGTTGTGTGTTCAGTTCCAATTTGATGCCCTTGTGATCTGAGAAAGTGCAGGGAATAATTTCAGTGTTTCTGAATCTGTCCAGGTTTGTTTTATGACCTAAATGTGGTCTATTTTGGAATATGTCCCATGTGCTGCTGAGAAAAACGTGTATTGTGTTGTTGCTGGGTGGAATAATCTGCAGATGTCTGTTAGATCTAGTTGGAGTATACAGTTGTTCAATTCTAAGGTTTCTCTGTTGAGTTTTTGCCTGGTTGATCTGTCCAAATGTGAGAGTGGTGTGTTAAAGTCACCAACAATCACTGCATTTTGATCTGTGTATGGTTTCAGTGAAAGTAAGGTTTGCTTGATGAAGTTCGGAGCCCCGGGATTCGGTGTGTAAATATTTAGGATCGTTATGTATACCACATTTTTTGTATCCATTCATTTGCAGTAGGGCACGTTGGTTGCTTCTGTCTCTTAGCTATTTTGAAGAGTGCAGTGATAAACATGACTGTGCATGAGTCCTTATCATATCCTCACTCATGTTACTCAGGTTTGATGGCTGGTTCACATGGAAGGTCTATGTTTAGTTTTCTGATGAACCTGCAAGGTTATATTAGTTTAAATTCCCACCACCAGGTGCAGTAGGATTCCTCTTTCTCTACTACCCCACCAGTATTTGCTGTTATCTGAATTCAGAATATTGGCCATTCTGAAAAGGGTAAAGTAGTATCTCAGGGTTGTTTTCATTTGCATTTCCTTTATGACCATGGATAATGAGCATTTTCTCTTATGTTTCTTAGCCACTTTTTACTTCTTCCTCTGATAAGTCTCTCTTTAGTTCCCTTGTCCATTTAGTGATTGGTTTGTTGAGTTTGGGAGGGAATAGATACTTAAGTTCCCTGTAAATATTGGATATGAAGTCTTTGTCTGATGTATTGTTGGTAAATATCTTTTCCCAATTGGTTGGCTGTCTTTCTACTTTAGTAGCTATGTCTTTGTCTGTGCAAACCCTTCTTAGTTTCAGTTAGTTTCATCTGTCATGTCTCTCTCCAATCTGCTGTGACCCTAGGACTCTGTTCAGGAAGTTTCTGCCTGCGCTTATGAATTCGACTGATTCTCCTGTTAGGTCGTGTAGCAGTTTCAGAGTTTCAGGTCTGATATTGAGGTCTTGGATTTAATGTTCCTGAGTAGCGACAGGCTGGGATCAATTTTTAGTTTTCTCCAAGTGGCCACCCAGTTTTCCCAGAACCTTGTATCCAAATTTGAAGATGACATAAGATGAATGTCAAAACTGAAATATGGAAGCTTGATTTATGACTTTGTCTATATCTATATAGTGAAATCATGTTTTGAATGGGGAGATTACAGACAAATTAATTAATTGTTTCTTGTTATTTGTGGTATTAGCATCCACAGTCATTAATTTTTGTTTCAGTTTTCATAAAATGTTGCATCCTGCTCAGGTATTTGACATAGAAAGGATACATATTTATAGATAGATACATACATATGTATGTATACATACACAAGCACTAAAATATTCATCCATTTTTTTGCTGTTACAGTTTTTTTATTGTGATTAATAGAAAGGTTGAATTATATTCACCAGATAGAAGGTGCATAACTTCCCAAACATTAATACACTTTCTCATGACATGGTCCCCATTTCCCTCTCCCCTCCCTCCCAGTCATCTTGATTTCCCCCCTTCTCTATCCAATTTCAAATAACCAATTAAGCATATATAAAATATATCAGATAACAAGGTGAAATATTATAACAATATGAGATAACCAAGGCATGGCAAAAGAGATGAGAGATAACCTCCTTATCCTGGAGGTCCTTACATTTAGTGTCATACTATTTGGCCTTATGTCTCTAGATTTTGTTCTGTTGTAAATCTCTGCTAGGAGAGCCCAAGGTTTCTATTGATTATGACAAATGAGGAAGACTACTGGGCCTATGTTCCTTTGAGTCTGGCATACTTCACTTAATATGATTTTTCTAAATCTTTCCATTTCCTTACAAATGGGGCAATGCTGTTCTTTCTGACAGAAGCATAGAATTCCATTGTGTATACCAAACCAACATTATAGAAAATTCTCAAAGATGTTCTACACATTGAAAACCAACACAAATATAATACAGAGAAAGAAATGGCACCTAAAAATCATACCATCTAAGTACCACAAGAGCTGTCAAGACACAGGCCCTAATGATAACTTTTAAAAATGGCAGGAACTAGTAAATATTTCTCAATCCTAACTCTCAATATCAATGGACTTCACTCTCCAATTAAATACCGGAGACTGTCTAGTTGGATCAAAAAGCAAGATCCATCATTCTGTTTTCTTCAAGAGACACATCTCGCCCCCAAAAACAAACATTTTTAGAAAGTGAGAGGATGGAATAAAGTTTATCCAACTAACGGCCCCCATAAACAGGCTGGAGTCGCCATCCTCGTATCAGGTAAAATAGACTTCAAACTAAAATTAGAAAATACAAAGAAGGGTACTACATACTAATAAAAGGATCTCTCCTCCAGGAGGACATAACCATCCTAAATATCTACACACCTAATCCCGGAGCACCGAAATTCATCAAGCTAACTTTACTTTCCTCCAGTTTTTCTACATATTTATTATACACACAAAAGTTAAAATTTATTCCAGGTTTTATATTTGTGTGTAGCACTGGTGTACCTATTTTAAATGAATACATGACAGACAGGGAAATATGTCGATAGTTACTCCAAAATCTTTCCAATATCTATCAATGTAAAGAATCAGTCTACTGTCACCTACAGAAAGAACAGCAAATTCTTGGCCTCACTGAAGAAAATTTAAGGTCAATGCATCTGTATAGAGAAGGGTGGAGGTTTATTTTTTGTCTAGTACTGGGCCTTGAACTCAGCACAGAGGAATTTTAAAAGTAAAATTTATTGATGCAAAAGAAGCATACCTGAGACTAAAGATTAAAGATGGGCATCTGATCAAGCTGTACAGAACTTTGAGACTTTGAGTCTTAGACACTTTTTTGAATAGGATTTCATGATAATGTTAAAGATGTGTAGATTTCTTTAAAAATGGGAAAGCTGGGGGCTAGGAGTTTAGCCTAGTGGTAGAGTAATTACCTAGCATGCAAGAAGACCCAGATTCGATTCCTTGGTACCACATACACAGAAAAAAGCCAGAAATGGTGCTGTGGCTCAAGTGGTAGAATTCTAGCCTTGAGAAATCCTGACAGTGCCCAGGTCCTGAGTTCAATGCCCAGGACTGGGAAAAAAAGGGAAGGCTTTTCTAAGAACTGGGGACTTGGGAAGAAGTTTGATTAATACGGTATTTTCAGAATCCAAATATTGATTTTAGGGGAGATACATGCATAAAGAATGGATTTAAATAGCTCTGTGCTGCGACTCATGCCTGTAATCTTAGCTACTCAGCAGGCTGAAATCTGAGGCTCACGGTTTAAAGCCAGCCCATGCACACTAAAGTCCCTGAGACTCCAATTAGCCACCTGAAAACCAGAAGTGGTGCTGTGGCTCAAGGGGTAGGGTGTTAACCTTGAGCTGAAAAGCTCAGGGACAATGCCCATGCCCAAAGTTCAAGTCCCACGACTGACAATAAAAAGTGGGTTTAATGAGCTATACCTGAGGCCTTTGAATAATTTACAGAATTGGAAAAATGCCTGATAAGGAGATTTTACTAAGAAATATATGAACTGTACCTCCAAGATTGTGAAGTAAGACATTTGGATGTTTAACAAAATATACCCAGATATGGTGAGACATCTGTTCTTTTATTTTCTTTTTTTGCCAGTCTTGGGCTTGAGCCCAGGGCCTGAGCACTGTCCTTGGACTTTCTCAAGGCTGGAGCTCTACCACTTGAGCCTCAGCACCACTTCCGGCTTTTTTCTATGTATGTGGTGCCGAGGAATTGAACCCGGGTCTTCATGCATGCTAGGCAAGCACTTTAACCACTAGGCCAAACTCCCAGCCCCTCTTTGATTTTTTTTAATGTTCCCTTTCTTCCTGGGCACCAAACCATTCCATTTAAGTGTCATATAGAAAGTTTCACTGTCTGGATCCAGTTGGTGGTGTGTTGGAAATTATTCTACTACCACTTGGAGTGCTGATGTAACCACAAATAAATTCAAACAATACCATTATCATCACATATATATTTCAATCATTAAGTGAGCCAATTAATGGACACTATAGTTTGAAACCATAGATTTTCTTATATATAGTCTGGGTTTAAATAATATCTTTTTCCACTTATTGTTTTGGATCTAGCAAGTCATTTACTTATCAAAAACATGTTGAACATTTCACTATTAAATTCCATATCAAGCTAAACTGTAAGGATTAAAAATGGATGAGATGCATTTTATGTCCTCAGACCTATTGGGTTAACACTTAATCTAAGCAGGTACTTAAGAAAACATGGCCTTTTGATAATATAGTTAGTTTGGTTGTCTATATAAATTTCTAGGACTTCTACTTGAGTTTAAGTCTACTTGGATTTTGTGTAGGGACATACTGCATGATTTCTAATTGTACAGTTCAACATAAAGAAAATGTGCCATTACATTTTTGGTACTCACATTTGTCTTTTTTTATCTTGTTCATTTCATTGGCAAGTGCTGTATTTTGTTAACATTCACCATGATCTGAAGAAGACAAGGAAAGGGATATTTGCTTTGGTTTTGCATCAATATTTATCATTAAATAGTTGTACAAAGGGACTTCCACTCAACATCTCAATTTATGAGTGTAATACATCTTGATCAGTTTAACTTCTTCCACGGACTCTCTTCTATATACCCCAAAAGCACTCCATCAATTTTCATTTTCACACATATATATTGAATATTATAACTAGTTGCCCACCATTCCTCTGACTACTCATCCTCCTACTTCCTCTTAACCTCCACTTCCTTCAGTCAAGATATGTCTTAACTTAAATTGTCTCTTAAATATTCAAAGAAATTAGAACATGGAAACCTATACCTGCATATACCATACTTTAGACATTTTTTTCCTGTAGGTATTCAATTAACCTTGGATATGTTTTCACATCTTTATACTTTAGATGTAACTTCCACATATGAGAGAAAATATGTGCCTTTTATCTCTCTGAGTTTTGGTTAACTCAGCATATTTTTACCTGAGCCCATTTATTTCCCTGCAAATGGTACAATATTTTTCCTCCTAATGGATGAATGAAATTATACACATACACACACATGCACACACACACACACACACACAGTGTGTATATATTCACATTTCCAGTTACATTGAGATTCTACTGTAAAAGACATTTAAACGAAGTTTTATTTTAAAAAGTTAGGCCTTGTTTTTGTAACTTTGAGACACTTGTGAAGTAAGTTATCATTTGTTTAAATGTTACTGGCTCAATAATTTTTTTCTGAAGTAAAATAACATTATGGGATTACAGTGTTATGAAATCATAACAGAGTACACATTTGGCACTTCATCTAAGCTGCAAAAATGAAGTAGTGATTCACTTGGAAGATTTAAATATCATTTCTTATTTGGCATAGCTCTGACTCCCAGATGCATAACAGAGCCAAGCCATACAGTTGGAATATTGGAGTGTGATCCAAGTTAACTAATTCAATTTCAGGTTTATTTGTCACCTATAGAAATTATACCCAGCAAAAAGGAAGGAATCTGAATTTAAAAAATTGCCTCTTAGAGGAGGGGATGGGGGGGAGGGAAATTGGGACCAAAACATGAGAAAGGATATCAATGTTTGTGAAGTTATGCACCTTCTATCTGGTGAATATAATGTAACTCTTCTATTAATTTACAATAAAAAATATATGAAAAAAATTGCCTCTGCCTATGTCCCCTTTAGTATTAATTGTTTATGCTTCATTGTGGTTCAGGTTCTTCACCTGAAGATACCTGTTTAGATTATTTTTTAAACGTAAGTGTATTTTTTGTCACATAAGAATTTATCATTTTTTAAATGAAGTCGAAAGTTTACCATTTATGCAAACAAATATAGCATTCACCAGGGAAAATCAATTTGAAGTACCAAAGCCTTTTGAAAATTCTAAGAAGAACCGTCCATATCTACTTTCCTTAAATGAATATTTTCTTGCATAGTAGTGACTAAGCCCCTGTGCCTTCTTTACAAGTGAAATAATTTTAAAAGGTATCTTCTCTTTTATGAATTGTCTTTAGAAATACTTGCTTTTCATAATTCACTAATTAATTTCATATATGTTACAGACACATTTAATAAACTAAGAAATAATTTCTTAAAACATATAATCAGGTTTCACCTCAGTAGTTTTATTATATTAATTTTCTTAGTTAATGATAAATATAATTTGCTTCAATGTACAATGTGATGGGAATAATTAAGGGATCAAAGTACTTTTGAGCTAAATATTTCAACCTCAGGGTTAACAAAGTCTCTAGATGTTTAATCTTAACTAAATAAATTTTAAATTCAAATGAGCTATCATCTTGTGATATTGAAAATGATGAAGTTTTGATATAACTAATTTCAAATTCGTTATTCTTTTCTTAAAAGATGAATTTTAGCAGCATACAATTTAGAAGTAAGGGAAATTCCTATGATGAAAAAGTATGAACATGTCAAATATTTTGTAGATCATAGGATACTTCAAATTTGTGATGATCATTGTACTGGAACAATTAGTAAGTTGAGCCACTGACTTGTGATAAAAAGGAAATGACTGCCTCATTAAAATTGCAGTTTAAAGAATTCACAGTGCTTCAGTACATTTCTTAATATTCTTCAGCCAAAATGAGAGGCATCACTGAACCTGCTCAGAGAAAAGACTGAATGGTTCTATTGTTAAAATTGGCTTTAGCCTTGTTACACAACCTCAGTTTTATGACTACAACCTATAAGATGAACATCACTTTAGACGTACCACTTCTTAGAATTTTAATAAACTTCAATATTCAAATGTTTTATACAAGTAACAGCTCTCTTGACTACACCTTTAAATTAGGCTAAGGTGAAAAGCCATATGCTCCAGCAGAACTTTTTAGTTCTTATCACAATAATATCTTTAGGAGAAGGAAGCATAATTGTTAGACACCATTATTTTCTTCTATTCAGTGGGCTGTGCCTTTGTTCTTAAATCTATATGTTGAAGTCCTCTCAATATTTTGGTACTAGATCACTGAGAAATAATTAGATTTAGATGAGATAATAAGTATGATGCCTTCATTATGAGATTAGTGCCCTTAGAAGAGACACCAGAGTGTTTGGTCTGTCTTTTTCCATGAGTACACACTGAAGATAGGACATAGGCATATATATTGAAAAGATGCTTGTTTACGAACAGGAAAGAAGACACTTATGATATCTGAACATGATGAATCTCACAGTTTCAGTCTCTTTAACTGTGGAAGGAAGTCTCTCATCTCCTTTGCTGTCCCTTGGTTATCTCTTATTGTTACAGTATCTCACTTTGTTATCTGATATATTGAATTTATTTGTATTTGGTTATTTGAAATTTGATAGGGAAGGGGGGAAAACCAAGACGGGTGGGGGGTGTGGGGGGGAGGGTAATGGGTACCAAGACATGTGAAAGGGTATCAATGTATGTGAATTAATGCACCTTCTATCTGGCAAATATCATGTAACCCTTTTACTAATTACAATAAAAAAACAAAAAAGTAAAAAAAAAAAGGAATAGAAGATACACTAGACCTCCTTGGCACAGGTTGAAACTTTCTTAATAAGGACCAAAAATCACAACAAATCAGAGAAAGGCTGGATAAGTGGGACTGCATTAAACTGCAGAGCTTTTGTATGGCAAAGGACATAGATAGTAAATTAATAAGGAAGCCTGCAGAATGGGAGAAGATCTTCAGCAACCATACAACAGACAAAGGCCTCATATCTAAAATATATCAATAATTACAATAAAAATAAATAAATAAAAAAATCCTATGTTTAAGCTATGTATGTTATAATATAATCTTATGGCATTGTAACCCAGCCAGTGCAGATTTGGATACTGAAAAGTGTAGTTCTGTGGTAATATATACTGAAAGAAAATTGAAATATCTTTGGAATGGGTATATGATGAAAGGAAGAGCTTTTGTGTGTGTGCTAGAAATATGGACATTTAGGGTGATTCTGTAGAAGGTGTGGACAGAAGCAACAGACATGTCATCAAACCAGAGGCAATGTAATCCTTGCTATAAAGTACTAAAGCACTGGGCTAAGTGTTTTATGAATATTAGAATTGTGAACATTGAAACTGCTTATTTGCTTGAACAGATTCCTAAACAAGATTATGAAGGAGCAGACTGGTTCTTATTGACTGCTTATAGTAAAATGTGAAAGGTGTTGTAAGTTGCATTGTGGCTCAAAGAGTTGGAGCACTAGCCTTGATGTGAAGAGCTCAAGGACAGTGCCCAGGCCCAGAGTTCAAGCACCACGATCGACAAAAAAATGGGAAAGGTGAAACTGGATTGAAGGAGGAGTTAAAAACAAAACAGAACCAGAAATTGAAGATATGGAAAATACTCATTGTGTCCAAGTTTAAAAAATATAAGAAAGGCCTGATGCAGTGGCCTAAGTCCATAATCCTAGCTACTCAGGAGGCTGAGATCTGAGGATCAAGGTTCAAAGCCAGCCCAGGCACAAAAGGAAAGACCTGAGATTCTTATCTCCAATTAATCTCTAGAAAACGGGAAGTGGGGCTTGGCTCAAGGGTAGAGAGGTACTTGAGCTGAAGAGCTCAGGGAAAGGGCCCAATCTGAGTTCAAGCACAATGACCCACCAAAAAAAAAAAAGAAGAAGAACAAAGGTTATTCAGAAGAGAAAATTGAGGTGGTGAACAAGTAAACATTTGGCAATACTTACAGGACTATATGTCTATTAAAATATTGTCAGTTGAGATAAATATGTTGACAAAGGAATGAAATGAAAGAAGTCAATCAAATGCTTTATGTTAAATAAAACATGATAACAGAGTAATGTAGCAGTAAACATGCTCTATTCTTCAGGGAGAGGGAAAAATGGTTCCAGAGAAGATTACCCAATGATCATTAGAGCCAATATGTTGGATTTTAACAGGACATATAACTTTAACCTTGGAGGAATGACTAACCTTAGAGCCACAGTGATAAGTGCACCTAGAGCCTTGAGAGTGAAACTTACATTTCAATGAGCCTGGAAGTTAAGGTATCAATCTGAAGATTATTTTATGAGAGATAGGATCTAATGGGTTTTCCTTGATTGGTTTTAAAATTCCTTGGAAGTTATTATTCTTTCTTCTTTATGATTTCTCATTTTTAGAAAGGAAATATATATCCCATGCCTGCTCCAAACTGTATTTGGAAAGTATAAATGTTGTCTGATTCAGGCCTTGACTCGGATATGATTTAGATAGGACATTAGACTTAAGAAAAATAATGCTAATTTTGGAATAATTTAAGATTTTGGGGCTATTGGAAAGTGTATATTTTACATTTGAGAAGATGATTTGAGAGGTGCAGGGGAAGAATGCTATGGAATGAATTATATTCCCTTCCAAATTCATATGTTGAACTTCTAACATCTAACACAATAAAGTTTAAATATTGAGCTTTGGGGAAGTAATTAGATTAAAATAAGGTTCTGAAATCTGACCTTTATAAAGGGAATTGATACCCTTATAATGAGAAGCTCTAGAGAAGCCTCTCTGGGCTTCTGCTACATGAAAACAACATGAGAAAATAGATCCTATATGAGGTATAAAGACCTTGTTGGAACCTGACAGTATTGGAAGCTTGGATTCAAACTCTCACTTTTCAGAAATGTAAAGAAATAAATTTCAATTGTTTAAGCCAATAATCTGTGCTATATTATCATAATTTGAGCTAATGAGTTTTTATAAGTAAGCATAAATTTTATTTACTTCAGAATGGAGATACATAGGTATGATTTTATTAGTTAAGAAGGAATCATATGGAACATATTTATTTATTTTTATTTTTCTATTTTGTCCAGACCTGATGTTTGAACTTAGGGCCTGAGTACTGTTCTTGGATTTTCTCAAGGATAGAGCTCTACCACTTCAGCCACAGCACCATATCTGGCTTTTTCTTCTTATGTGCTACTGAGGAATTGAATCCAGGTCTTTGTGCATGCTAGGAAAGCAGTCTATGACTAGGTCAAATTCCCAGCAAATGTAACATTTTTACTTTTACAACTAAATATGAACAAATTTAGCTTTTAGGGTATTATTTTGAATTTTTACAATTTTGAAGATTATAACCAGTGGGGCCCTATGTTAGAGAGCTGCCTCTCACCTAATGCTTTGGTCTTTTTCATCTTTTCACAACTGTGTTCAATATTTATTCCACCAAGTTGTGGTCTCTATCTTCCCTGCTGATAGGTTACTGACTTCAATAAATTGCTTAACTTCTGTCACTGAAAGAAGTCATTGAGTCCAGGAAATCTTTTAAAAATTGTTTAAAATATTCACTACATCATTTTGATCTTATAGCCCTAAAATTTATATATTTGTCAATACTATAATCCCCTTACATGCCTCCTTTAAGGTAATGTATATTTCATGATTTTTATTTTTTAGTACTGTTCTTGGGGCTTGAACTCAGAGCCTGGGTGCTATCGTTCAATGCTGTCATTTAAAACTAGCACTTTAACACTACTGGCTTTTTTGCTGCATAATTGAGGGTAAAGAGACTCATGAATTTTCCTGCTCCAGTTGGATGTGAACCATGATCCTCAGATCTCAGCCTCTGGATTAACTAGGAATATCAGCATGAGCCGCAAACACCCAAATTGTTTCATAATTTTTAAAGGCATCTGTTGATTAATATCTGTGATATGGGCTTATTTCATAATTATTTCTACCTCTCCTCATTCCATTTCCATGTATTCCAATAGCCATTTTATCAAATGTGTTAGAAACTAATTGCTTCTTTAGCAGCATCAATATTTTAGAATTAATTTTCATGGCAGTATTTTATACAATTTGATCTAAGATGTAAAGACTTAGGTTTGGTAGGTATGTTTTCTTTTTCTTTTTTGTCAGTTGTGGGACTTGAACTCTGGGTCTGGGTGCTGTCCCTGAGCTCTTCAGCTCAAGGCTACCACCCTAACCATTGAGCAACATCACCTCTTCAGGTTTTCTGGTGATTAATTGGAGATAAGAGTCTCAGGGACGTTTAGTGGCCGGGCTGGCCTTGAACGAAAATCCTCAGTTCACAGATTCCTGAGGAACTAGGATTACAGGTGTGAGGCACCCGCCTGTCTTGTTTTAATTTTTTATGGGATTACATAGATACACTGTGTAAAGAATAACAGTAATAATGATGACAATACTAAGGAAATTTATGAAGAAATGCTTTAAGAAATACATCTTTTATATATTCTGAATTACTTCTGAATATTTATTACTATACAATACTTTTATAAGGCAAACTTCATTGTGTCTTTTTCATACATTTAAACAATGTACTCTGATCAATTCATCTTTCTCTCTATTATTCATTGTTTTCTTAAAATAATTTATTCAAGTTTCCTTGTTTTACTTTTATATGTGTATATATAGTGTAATTTTATTACATTCATCCTCATTTATTCACTGTTCCCTTTTAAACCTGTCCCGCAACAGAGCCTGTTTTACTATCTTGTGTCATATTTCATGTAATTGAAAGCAACTTTATATTGTATGCCTTATTTTAAAAACTCTTTCCTCACATAATACACATCCTTAATACTGTATGATTAAATTTTTCAAATCTCTTTTGGGCTGATCAGTATTTATAAGTTAACATATAAACATGTTTCATTAATACAAAAATAGAGAGTGATATAAGTGGAAGTTGTGCGCAAGCAGCCCCAAATGCTGCTCCTTTATAAAAGCACTAAAAATATAATCAGAAACTGTTGGAATCAATCTTTTACAGCACTGAGAGAATTAATCACAAGCTTATAGCAACCTAGATAGCGTATGTTCAATAGAAATGGTGGGATTTTGGTAATAAACCTTGTGGAATTTTAACTTACTCCATTTCATCTTCTGATATAAAAACTCAACAGAAACTAGAAATAAGAGCTCATGTTCTTTGTACTTAGGTAGTGGGACAGAGCTCATCTGGAAGAACTGGAAATAAATATTTGTTGTGACCTGTTGTATGACTCCCCAAAAAACTGGATCAAAAGGCTTGTCTTTATTTTCCCTTAATTTAGAATTGGCTTTATGCCCAAACTGCTTCCTAGGGACACTTGTTGAAAACATTTACAGGCTGTAGTGTTTGTTGAAAACATTTACAGGCTGTAGTGTTTTAGATGCTTCTGCCACTGGTAAAAGATAAGCGTTGGAGCAAACAACAGACTAATCATAAGCTTGGAAAGAAAGGCTAGGGAATGAGAAATTAGTAAATGTCTTTGAAAAGCTTCTATGTATTTCTGGGAATTTCAAGTTCACACAGCTAGTGAGAATTGTGCACATGCTAAGATCATTTTTTAAAAGGCCCCAAGGTCTTTTCTTTTCAAGGCTTTGTGAAACCAGTAAGGAAATAGTTCTGAAAGAGCTCTAAAATGCCTGGATGAGTGGTAAAAGTCTGACCAACACACAGAGAGCTCTTAGGCAATGAATAGATTTTGGGTTACAGGTGTTTAAGGAAATATTTGTCCAATCACTTAGTAACTACTGAACTGCGCTACTTAGTACTTCACATAGAAGGGTGAACAATGTTGAATAGAAATGTCAAGAGCATCAATGTTTGTGAAGTTATGCACCTTCTATCTGGTGAATATAATGTAATCCTTCTGTTAATCACAATAAAAAACTTATTTTAAGAAAAGAAATGTCAAGAGCAAACATCCTGCTCGTGTCTCTAGGATGAAGGCTTGAAGGCTTCCAGGGTTTCAGTATTAAATATAAAGTAACAGGAAGTATTTTTGAGTGCCTTTTCATATGTTGAGAAAGATTCCCTCTAGTCATAGACTATATATATATAGTCTTGAATTCAGGACCTTGGTACTCTCTTTGAGCTTCTTTTTGCTGAACGCTAGCACTTGAGCCACAGGCCCACTTTTGATCTTTTTCTGAGTAGTATTTTGGAGGTAGGAATCTCATGGACTTTCCCATCCACACTGGCCTCTAATTGCAATCTTCAGGTGTCAGTCTCTTGAGTCACTAGGATTACAGGCATGATCCACCAACACCCAGGTTTGGTGTTGAATCATTAAAAAATATTTTTCTGCAAAAAAAACAAAATTCTATATTATACATTATATATAGAGACTATATATATGTGGTTGTTCAAAAAGTTAGACAATTAATATATGTGACTGTTTTTGCCAGTCCTGGGCTTGAATTCAGGGCATCAGCACTATCCTTAGGCATTTTCCTCAAGGCTAGCACTCTATCACTTGAGCCACAGCACCATTTCCAACTTTTCTGTGTATATGGTACCTAGGAATCAAACCAGGGTCTTCGTGCATACTAGCAAGCATTCTACCACTATATCAAACTCCTGGATCAATAAATATGACTTTTGCAGTCGCACATTACACTGTTGATAAAACTCTTCCTTAAGGCAGAATTCAAAAAGTAAAATCTTCATTATATATTCATTTTTTCATATTGTTGATTTTTTGAAATTCACAAATTTCTGTAGCTCTTAGAAAAATGACAGTTTACATTTATACAGTGTTTTGTGCAATCAGCAGAAAATGAAATAAAGATGAAACCAAAGAGCTGGAAAAGAATTAGCTATAAAAATATACTCTTTACACAGGTAGTTTTATTTATTTATTCATTTATTTTTATTTTTTATTGTCAGGGTAATGTATAGAGGAGTTACAGTTACATTCACCAGATAGAAGGTGCATTACTTCTCACACGTTGACACCCCTTCTCATGATTTTGTCCCAAATTCCTTTCCCCAACCCCCACCCAATCATCTTGTTTTCCCCACATCCCTTTCCTATTTCAAATAAACAAATAAATATATATACAATATACCAGGTAACAATAGTCATACAGTAAGAATATTAGATTAACCAAAGGACAAAAAAAGAGAAGAGAAACAATGTAGTACATTAAGAACAACAATCACACAAAGCTCTTGTTTCCATATCCTAGAGATCCTTTCATTTAGTCTCATCCTATATGACCTTATGTACCTACATTTTGCACTACGGGAATCCTCTGCCAGGAGAGTCCTACATGTGTACTAATTATTACAAATAAGGGAAATCATTCCTTTGGGTGTGGCTTACTTCACTTAATATGATTTTTTTCCAAGTATTTCCATTTCCTTACAAATGGGGGGATGTCATTCTTTCTGTTGGAAGCTAAGACTTCAATTTACATAGGTCATTTTATTTTATTTTATTTTATTTTTTGCCAGTCCTGGGCTTGAGCTCAGGGCTTGAGCACTGTCCTTAGACTTTCTCAAGGCTAGCACTCTACCACTTGAACCCCAGCACCACTTCTGGCTTTTTGCTATGCATGTGGGGTACCAAGGAATCGAACCCAGGTCTTCATGCATGCTGGGCAAGCACTCTACCACTAGGCCAAACTCCCGGCCCCACATAGGTCATTTTATATCAGAAATGTATTTCAGCTACAAATAATTTGTTTTCTAACAAATTTTTCAGAACCAGTTCATATACTTAAACTAGCATAATTTTAATAAACTAGACAAAACAGCATGAAATACTAAACATATTAGTTCCACTTCTGATTACTGATGCAAATAGTCTTAAAAAATCTAGGAATGATCATTGAAAGAGATTTGGCGGAAGATGACAGTGGTTCAGGGTGAGACGTACTGAGCTCCTGCCAAGATTCATGTACTGGCAGTTCAGGAGACAGTCCTCTAACAGAAATTGATCCTAAGTAAGCTTTGGGACCACAGAGAACTCAGGCAGAGAGGAAAAAAAGGAAAAAAAGGAAGAATACCAGCGTGAAAAGAGCGTGGAGCTCTGCCGTGGAGCGGCAGGGAGACAAAGGCTCTTCTGAATCAGTGCAGAGAAAGCACTCCACAGCAGCGCAGACCCACTGGCTGCAGACAGAGCCACACAGAGCTGCGCGAGCCCAGAGATGACACCTGGCCGTGCACGGACCTGCCATCTTCATGGAACCGGACAATCCAGCAATGTGTGAGTAGCTCCGAGAAGTTTCCACTTCTGCTCTGGGAATGGCATTGGGAGGGAGCCCCTCCCCCACCAGCGAGAGCAGCGCCATCTTGACTGCTGGCAATGACCCAGGCCAAAGAAATTGTAGCCTGAGAGGTGTTGCTGCGAGCGCCACCTAACTGGCAAAGGATTTCCCAGAGATCCCTTAGCCAGAAATCCGGCCCCAGCACTGCTGAAGTCCATCCCCCTGCGCCGCTCCAGACCTGGTAAATAAAGCCGCCCGCAGATCTTTCAGCTTTGTTTTACCAAACAAGCAATCTGATCCAAAAAACCGCAAAGCCAAATCACAAGAGAAAAAGACTTTGTGAAGTGTTTAGGTCCCGAATTTAGTGGAGACACAAGTTTCCTAAACTCTCCCCCCACCAAAAAAAAAAAAACCTGAAGAATACCCTTTTGTTAATCTTTTTTTAAAATTTTTTTTATTGTAATTAATAAAAGGGTTACATGATATTTGCCAGATAGAAGGTGCATTAATTCACATACAGTGATACCCTTCCCTCCCTCCCACATCCCCCACCCGTCTTGGTTTTCCCCCCTTCCCTATCAAATTTCAAATATCCAAATACAAATAAATTCAATATATCAGATAACAAAGTGAGATACTATACCAATATGAGATAACCAAGGGACAGCAAAGGAGATGAGAGACAACATAGTACATTAAGGACAACAATCATTCATTATATGGCTTTTGTTTCACTATCCTGGAGGTCCTTTCAATTAGCTTCACATTATATGTCCTTATGTATCAAGATTTTGCTCTATTGCAAATCTCTGCTAGTAGAGCCCAAGGTTTCTACTGATTATGACGAATGAGGGAAACCATTGAGCCTAAGTTCCTTTGAGTCTGGCTTTTTTTACCCCATTTCATTTGCATTTTTAAATGTTCTTATTTTTCTCTTTTCCATTTAACCTCCACCTTTTTTCCTAAGGTTATGATTCATTCCTTTTTTTTCCTTTTTCTCCTCTCTTTTCCCGCAATCTTGCTGTCACTGTGGTCATTCATAGAAACACAATGACAGCTCTGAGTACAGTTTGAACAAAAACGATATCCATATTGATACAGTAACCTGCTTTTTAAACTCTGGGATCTCAACCCTAGTATCTCTTGGGTAAGAACTCAGAACACTGAGGAATTTCCCCCCACCTTTTTTCTTTCTTTTTTTTTTTGTTTTTGGTTTGTTTTCGTTGTGTGTGTGTGTGTGTGTGTGTGTGTGTGTGTGTGTGTTCTGTTTTATTTTGTTGCTGTTTTGTTTACTTTTTTATTTTTTTATTTTTTTTCTTCGATTGGTATCATTGAAATCTCCTATATCAACCTCTCTCTTTTTTCTATATATTCTTCTTATTACTGTTGGCCTGGAGTTTAGCCTAGTGGTAGAGTGCTTGCCTAGCATGCATGAGGACCCGGGTTCAATTCCTTGGTACCACATACACAGAAAAAAGCAAGAAGTGGTGCTGTGGCTCAAGTGGTAGAGCTCTAGCCTTGAGAAAAGTCCAAGGACAGTGCTCAGGCCCTGAGTTCATGGCCCAGGACTGGCAAAAAAAAAAGAATAAGTTTTTCTCAGCAGCACATGGAACATTTTCTGAAATAGATCACATTTTATGCCATAAAACAAACCTGGACAGATTCAGAAACACTGAAATGATTCCCTGCACTCTCTCAGACCACAAGGGCATCAAATTGGAACTGAACACACATCTCCACAAACGAAAACCCTGTAACTCATGGAGATCGAACAACATATTGTTGAATCACCAATGGTTCATTGAAGAGTTCAGAACAGAAATCCAACAGTATATGAAATTTAACAAAAAGGAGCACACAAAATACCAG
This sequence comes from Megascapheus bottae, assembly GCF_031878675.1. Classification (NCBI taxonomy): domain Eukaryota; kingdom Metazoa; phylum Chordata; class Mammalia; order Rodentia; family Geomyidae; genus Megascapheus; species Megascapheus bottae. The sequence continues at coordinate 62,461,712 of NC_143547.1, read as the reverse complement.
CTCCTTTGGGACATGGCAAAGGCAGTACTCAGAGGAAAATTTATAGCTCTGAGTGCCTATAACAACAAATTGGGAAAATCGCAAACCAACAATTTAATATGTCATCTTAAGCTCCTGGAAAAAGAGTAACAAACCAACCCCAATCCCACTAGAAGGAAGCAAATTATTAAAATCAAAGCAGAATTAAATGAATTGGAATCCAAAAAAGCTATAGAAGGAATCAACAAAACAAGGAGTTGGTTCTTTGAAAGAATTAACAAAATTGACAAATCCTTAAAACATCTTACCCCCAAAAAAGGGGAGCATCCATAAATAAACAAAACGACAGACAAAAATGGTAATATCAAGACAGAAATTACCAAGGTCCAGAGTATCATGAGGGAATACTTCTCAAACCTTTATGCCAACAAATTTGAGAATGTAGAAGAAATGGACGAATTCCTAGCCAATATTAACATACCCACACTGAATCAAGAAGATCTAATCCAAATAAATAGGCCTATTTCAAGCACTGAAATAGAAATGGCAATAAGAGAACTTCCACCTAAGAAAAGCCCAGGGCCAGATGGATTCACAGCTGAATTCTATAAGGTCTTCAAAGCAGAGCTCACACCAATACTCCTCAAGCTCTTCAACGAAATTGAAAATGAAGGTTCTTTACCAAACTCATTCTATGAAGCAAGTATAACCCTCATCCCCAAACCAGACAGAGATTCCTCAAAGAAAGAGAACTATAGACCTATTTCTTTGATGAACATCGATGCAAAACTTCTCAACAAAATACTGGCCAACCTTCTACAACAACTCATCAAAAAAATTATACACTATGATCAAACAGGATTCATCACAGGGAGGCAAGGCTGGTTCAACGTACGCAAATCAATTAATATAATTCAACACATCAACAGGAGTTTGGACAACAATCACATGACTGTCTCAATAGATGCAGAAAAGGCATTTGACAAGATCCAACACCCCTTTATGTTAAAAGCTCTGGAGAAACTAGGGATCTGTGGAACTTTCCTCAATATAATAAAGGCTGTGTATGACAAACCAACTGCTAGTATTGTACTTAACAGCCAAAAGCAAAAGCCATTCCCTCTAAAATCAGGAATGAGACAAGGATGCCCACTCTCTCCACTCCTCTTTAACATAGTAATAGAATTCCTACCCAGTGCAATAAGGGAAGAAGCAAGCATAAAGTGGATCCAAATAGGGAAAGAGGAAGTAAAACTATCCCTCTTTGCAAATGACATGATTCTGTATTTAAAGAATCATATAGACTATACTCCCAAGCTCCTTGAGCTGATTCAAAACTTTAGAAGGGTAGCAGGCTATAAAATTAACCCTCAGAAATCAACTGCCTTCCTCTACCCCAACAGTGAGAGGAACGAGGCAATAATCAGGAAAGCAACTCCTTTCACAATAGCCTCAAAGAAAATAAAGTACCTAGGAATTAGTTTAACTAAGAATGTAAAGGACCTTTTTGATAAAAACTTTAAAACCTTGAAAAAGGAAATTAAAGCAGAACTAAGGAAATGGAAAAACCTCCCATGCTCCTGGATTGGAAGAATCAATATCGTGAAAATGACCATCTTGCCAAAGGCTATCTACAAATTCAACGCAATATCCATCAATATCCCAAAGAAATTCTTTAAAGAAATAGAAGAGGCAATCCAAAATTTCATATGGAATTATAAAAGACCCCATATAGCAAAAACACTTCTTAGCAGAAAGAACAGTGCAGGAGGAATTTCAGTTCCAAATTTTAGACTCTATTACAGAGCTATAATTATCAAAACAGCTTGGTACTGGCACAAAAACAGGCCTGAAGACTAATGGAATAGAACTGAAGGCCCAGATATTAAACCACAGACCTATGGCCACCTAATCTTTGACAAGGGAACCAAAAAAAATAGAATGGAAAAAAGATGGCTTCTTCAACAAGTGGTGCTGGCAGAACTGGTTAAGCACCTGCAGAAACTAAAGCTGGATCCTTCTTTGTCACCCTGCACTAGAATTAACTCCCAATGGATCAAAGACATGGAGGTAAAAGCTGACACACTGAAAACTTTACAAAAAGGAATAGGAGATACACTAGACCTCCTTGGCACAGGTCTAAACTTTCTTAATAAGGACCAAGAATCACAACAAATCTGAGAAAGGCTGGATAAGTGGGACTGTATTAAACTTCAGAGCTTTTGTATGGCAAAGGCCATAGCTAGTAAATTAATTAGGAAGCCTACAGAGTGAGAGAAGATCTTCACCAATCATACAGCAGACAAAGGCCTCATATCTAAAATGTGTCAACAGCTCAAAAAATTGAATCAATCCAAAACTAAATCTCCAAAATAACAACCATCCCATTAAAAGATGGGCCAAAGACTTAAAGATACAAGCAAATCTCAATTGAGGAATTAATTATTTTTCTTCCCTTTTGCTCAACCTTTGAATTTAAAATAGAGGTCTTGAATAAATCACCAAAAAGCCCCCCAAAAACCAAACAAAATAAAACGTTGAGCCAGCTTGGCATAATAGTACACTCCTGTAAACCTACCAGTTGGGAGGCTGAGGTTCAGTGACAATCTGTGCTACATACTGAGCTCAAGGCCAGCCTGGACTGTATAGGCATGAGGTGTATCTGACTTTGTTACCTGTTATGTTATATATGTTTATTTTTTATTTGAAATAGGGAAGGGAAGGAGGAAAATAAGATGATTGGTGGGGGTGGGGAGAAAGAAAGGGGGACAAAATCATTAGAAGGGATCACAATCTGTGAGAAGTAATGCGCCTACTACATGACAAATGTGACTGTAACCCCTCTATACATTACCCTGACAATAAAATTCAATTAATTAAAAAAATTGAGTGTATTTAATATCCTTGATTCCATTTGCGATAGCAGAGACATCAATACACTAAGCATAATTCCTCAGGTCGAATGGGTAATGCAATTTCCTTTTCTTTCTTTTTTTTGCCAGTCCTTTGGTTTCCTCAATGCTAGAGCTCTACTACTTGAGCCATAGAACCACTTCTGGCTTTTTTTCTATGTATGTGGTACCAAGGAATCAAACCCGGGTCTTTGTGCATGCAAGGCAAACACTACCACTACTCCAAACCCCCAGCCCTGCAATTTCCTTTTCTACATTTGAACTTAATCTCTGACACCTCATCTCTGTAAGCCCAGATGTAGAAACCATTTGAGTTAATTAACCATACAGGGTCCTTATAATTCTCTTGTATTTTTTTTCTTTTGTATGCAGTCTATTCCTTTGTGTTCACCAATCCAAGCAGATGTATCTCCATTCCGTCCTAAACCTTGGCTTTGTCCCCAAAGATCATTGCTATATGTAACGCATCTCTATTGCAATGGCTCATTGGTGTGGCCACTTTCCTGTTCTTCAGAACATGAAGAGCCGGTGACCCCTTCTGCTATCTTGCAGAGGCAATCTTGAGCAAAATAATCTGAGGGGGAGTGTATATGTCCTGAGTTCAAGCCACAGGACTGGCACAAAAAAAAGGAAAGGAAGTTCTGAGGCTTTATTTTTGTGTGGGTCATGAGGCTTGAACTCAGCCTGGGCACTGTCCCTGAGCTCTTCATCTCAAGGCTACCACATTACCCCTGGGCCTGGGCATTGTCCCTAAGCTCTTTAGCTCAAGGCTACCATGCTACCCTTGAACCAAGTCCCACTTCCCATTTTCTAGAGGTTAATTGGAGATAAACATCTCATGTACTCTTTTGCCCTGGCTGGCTTTGAACCTTGATCCTCAGATCTCATCCTCCTGAGTAGCTAGGATTACAGGTGTGAGACACCACACGTGTCAGATTTGAGGCTTCTGAAATTGATTTTACTATTTTCTGAATACAGCCATCTTTCTCTATTTTTCTGCTCCTATTTCCTGTTAGGTTTAGAAGACATGCATAGATATTCCAGAGAAAGATACATACCATTTCTGTTCCATTACACTCCACATTATTTTTGAGATTAACTGTTCTTGTATCTCTAGTGGGAAACATTACTCAAGGTTATGTGTCAGAGATCCATTAGTGTCTTATTTTACTTTTGGTTTACCTTCTCAGCCTGTTGATTCTCTACTCTGAGATGAAAAATTTGTCTTTTATGTCAAACCTTTTGTTTATGGAATTAATTCAAAATTTCAACTTTTTTAAGGAGGTCCTGGACATTCAATAACTAAAATTTCTTCAGCAAAATTTTACTTAGAGTCAAATGTTATAATTTAAATCTTTTACCTTTTTCCAGCACAATGAAAAATACTACATAAAATGGGTGAACAAAGATCATGAAAAATAAGAGAATGTTGAAAAATTACTTTACTATCTTGAGGTTTATTTCAACACAAACTAAAAGCATTATTTCATTATTTTCCATTAATGAAAATCAGAATTCTTTTTCTAATATGAAAATGCGAATTTTACTTTTCTTTTTCATTGTAAAGGTGATGTACAGGGGGGCATAGTTTTATAAGTCAGGTGATGAGTACATTTCTTTTTGAACAGTGTCACCACCTCATTTCTCCCAGTTTTTGACTTTTATTTTTCTTTAAAACTTCAGTTAATTATTCTTTTTTTTGTGGGTCATGGAGCTTGAACTCGGCTGGGTGCTGTCCCTGAGCACTTCAGCTCAAGGCTATCACCCTACCCTTGAGCCAACCCTCACTTTCTGTTTTCTAGAGATTAACTGGAGATAAGAGTCTCAGGTCCTTTTGTGCCTGGGCTAGCTTTGAACCTTGATCTTCGGCCTCAGCCTCCTGAGTAGCTAGGATTATAGGCGTGAGCCACCACTCCCAGCTTGTTCTTGAATATAGAGTATACTTAAACATGATTGTTTTCTTATTATCTTTGTTCATTTGTTTTGTTTGGGTTCATTTTTGAGGCAGGATGCAACTATATGGTCTAGAATTCTCTATTTAATGTAGTTTAGTTTCAAACGCTCAGATCTCCTGCCTTCCTCTCCCAAGTCCCAGAATTACAGTTATGTAGCACTATGTTCAGCTCTCCTACTAGTCTTTATACTGTTGCAGTAAAAAATATTGACTAGTAATTCTATTGATTCATTTTACTTTATGCCTCTGTGCTTTGCTTCTGTTCTTTCAAACTGAATTGCCCATCATACTTTCACAAGGTAGGACAATACTAGTATTCCAAAGCTCATCACCAATATCTGAACAATGTGGAAACTCCTCTCTTATCCCTTCTTCACATTACTCCTACTTTTTACACAGAGATAGTTTTGTAACATTGCACAAAATAAGAAAGGCTTTACTTATCAATCCCAGCCCCCTTTGTCTTCATTCTGCATTCTTTCAGGGATCAGCAGCTAGCTTTCAATTATACTAAAGATTCCCAAAATAACATTTGCAGCTGAAACATTTTAGATGACTGTCAGACCCACATGTCCTAATGCCTCTCCTTAAGTACATTTAGATATCTCCGAAGTTCCTCAGTCTCAAATAGTCCAACTTGAACTATTAGCTATTTAAAAAATTAGTTGGATTGTGAGGAGCATACCCTAGTGTTAGTGTGCTCCTCATCTAGCATGCACATAGTATGTGGATTCTTCGATACCACATACACAGAAAAAGCCACAAGTGGCACTGTGGCTCAAGTGGCAGGGTTCTAGTCTTGAGCAAAATGTGTCCAAGAACAGTGTCCAGGCCTTGAGTTGAAGCCCCAGGACTAGCAAAAAAAAAACAACAAAAAACAAGCCTTGTTGAATCTGAGTTGAAAATAAGATCTCAAACTACTTCTAAATGTCTTGCTGATTTCCTACTGCAACTCGAGTTGCGACTAGAATCTAACTGCTTATAAACTTGTTAGTCTTCTTATGCTACCGTTGTGCAAAAATGAAAATATGCTTATATTCTTACAGGGAAGGATATGCTTCTGGGAGGATTTGCACTTCCTTCAAACATTTCAGCATTCATGAAGAATTCATTTGCACCTGATATGATGCGGTGCAATAACTCCATGCTATGGAATCAAGCATTGAACTGTTTTCTTGCAACTCTGGCTCTTTTTAGCTGCATTATCTTTAAGAAGCCACCATTATGATCCTTATACCTTTCATCTGTAAAATGTGAGGAAATAATAGTTTATTGGTCTGTTGTATGAGTCAAATAAAATACCCTGGGTAATAGTTCCTAGCACATGCCTTATTTCATAATAAATAATTATCTGTTTACTTTTGATTTTCTCCTCCACTTACCATTTCTTGTCTTTTTTCTTAATAGTTGTCTGTATTCTGTTACTTTGATTATTTTATGTTTATTGTGTGAGCAGCAACATAGTTTTATGACAGAAAACTCCATGGTATTATTCCATATATGCTTTTGAATGCATCAATGAACAAATGGATTAATCAAAAATGTGAGCCGGCTCATGCCTGCAATCCTAGATTCTCAGGAGGCTGAGATCTGAGGACCAAGGTTCAAAGCCAGCCCTGGCACAAAAGGACCTGAGACTCTTATCTCCATTTAATGTCTAGAAAATGGGAAGTGGGGCTTAGCTCAAGGGTAGGGCGGTAGCCTTGAGCTGAAGAGCTTAGGGACAGTGCCCAGGCCAGTCCCTATGACCCACAAAAATATGGGAACAAAAGCTAGGCAGCAGTGGCTCAAAATTGTAAACTCAGGAGAATGTGATCTGATGGCTGTGGTTCAAAGCCAGCATGGGCAGGAACTTTCATGACACTCACCTATTAACCATTAAAAAGCCAGAAGTGAAGCTGTGGTTCAAATTGTACAGCATTCATCTTGTGCAAAAAAACTCATGAAGAGAAAGCCCAGGCACTGAATTCAAGCCTTAGGGCTGGAACAAAATAAATTTGGGATAACATATTTATTTCTATTTTATCTTTTGATGTAGTTGATATATATCTTATATATATATATATATATGTATATACACATATATTGTCCATTCTGAGTCTGGAACTTTGGGCCTGGGTGCTGTCCCTGAGCTCTTCAGCTGAAGGTGACTACCCGACCCCTTGAGCCACAGAGCCACTTCTGATTTTCTGATGATTAATTGTTAATAAGAGTATCACGGTCTTTTAAGTGCCTGGGCTGGCTTTGAACCATGATCCTCAGATCTCAGCCTACTGAGTAGCTAGTATTACAGGCTCGAGCCACTGGGTGGCTGACTCGTAGTTGATTTTTTTTTCTAAGCTAATATCCAGACAGGTACCTTATTTGATACAAAAACCATTTACATACATGGCCTTGTTTAAAGACTAATATTGACAAAGGGGAAAGAACAATGGAAGAGGTGACACTGATCAAGATGTACTCATTAAATCGACATGTTGAATTGAAACCACTTTGTAAAGCTACTTGAAGATAATTAAAAATTTAAATTAAAAACAAAGATTAGGGGCTGGGAGTTTGGCTTAGTGGTAGAGTGCTTGCCTAGCATGCACCATCACCCAGGTTAGATTCCTCGGTACCATATACATAGAAAAAAAAGCTGGAACTGGTGCTGAGGTGGTAGAGCTCTACTCTTGAGAAAGCCCAAGGACAGTGCTCAGGCCCTGAGCTCAAGCCCAGAACTGGCAAAAAAACCCCACAAAGATTAATATTGATAACAATTCATATGCAAAAGCTGGGAATACATATGCCTTAAAATCTTGAAATTTGGGTTGCAAACAAATATTAGATTTAAAGACAGTACCTGAATAGTTAACAATCTTTGGGGGATTTTCATGGACTCTTTTCTCAAACTTTATGACTCAATTTTCTTGTGGTTTAAAAATCTGCCCTACTACTTTTCCTGGTACATCATTCTATTACATCATTGACTTAAAACTCAAATAGCAATAGGTGTAAATCATAAGTATTGCTTCTTGTGTCTACACTATTGCTTCATTGCTTCTTTGTTCTTAATTATAGTAACTAAGCCTGAACATTGTCTCAGGCTTCACTGAGGTAAAATTCCACTTACCTTTTATTGATAGTGTCAGAAACTAAAAAAAAAAATTACTGTGTGGTCCTTTCGGGCATATGCCATCCCCACTAACTGTAATATAGGAAATGAACATCACTGTATATACATAACTCCAGGCTCTTGAGTAAATGATCTATTCCAATTTTTCCCAGAAACTCTGAGGGACTGTTAAAGCCAAAAGATACCCACTGAAATTTATTCACAAGCGAGAAAGAAGCTGCTCTGTGGGTTGCAAACAAAAGCAAAGGTTAAGCTGGAAATAGTCCTTTTGTTTCTTGTTGTCCACTACAAAAGGGCTTTATTATAACCTTTAGTATAACCTTAGTTTTGGAAGTTTGCCTTCCCTGTAAGTTTAAAGAGATTCCTAGAGGACAGATGGAAAAATTGTATGTAGTAGTGATTACCGTTGTGAAGCCTCAAGGTGACCATGTTTTTTCCTCCATTTACAAGATGTTCCCAAAGGCTTTTTGTGTCTTTGAAGTTACCCATTCCCAATCTCCCAATACTAGCTGTGGGGCATAAAGGAAGCAGCAATTTTTGCAGTATAAAATGAAGAAGAGATTGTGTAGAATTCAGTCTGGCTAGTCAAGTATGTTTTAGAAGGGGCATTTGTGTTAAAAATGCCTGTAAGATATTTAGAGAAAGGTTCTTTCTAATGTTTTTCTTCCTACCCAGATCTTCAGACCTGGATTCCTGAGTCTTGTCTAATGATTCCAATCCACAATGGTCTCCATTTTCTGAACATTTTAACATCTTATTCACATCACTCATTTTATCCTTTAAGGCTATAACAATCATTAAGCGAATATTTAATTATTTATATCTCATTTCTCAGAAGTCTCTGCTGCACAGAATGATATCCTAAACATCCTTATCATATCCAACATACTGTTTCATATCTCCAACATTATAGACTACAAGAAATTCATTCACATTGAGCTGCAACTATAATTTCACTATACTGAGCCAATAGAGTACACTATTAAAACAGATCTATATTCATTATTATTATTTTATTTTCAAAAGGATTATTTGCTCATGTTAATACTAAATGCTATAATATTGCAAAATTTAGAAATATTGTTGATACCCCAGAAAATAAGGCAAAGATTACTGAAATAAAATACAGAATAGGAGCACAGCCTAGTGGTAGAGTGCTTGCCTACCATGCATGAAGCCCTGGGTTTGTTTCCCTGGTACCATATACACAAAAAAAGTTGGAAGTGATGCTCTGGGTCAAGTGGTAAAGTGCTAGCCTTGAGAAAGCTGAAGATCAGTGTCTAGGTCCCGAGTTCAAGTCCCATGACTGGCTGTGTGTGTGTGTGTGTGTGTGTGTGTGTGTGTGTGTGTGTGTGTACACGCACACATCTAATTTCTTCCACTGAGATAGAGTCTTGTGAAACTTTTTGTTTTGTTTTGTTTTGCTAGCCTGGAATCACAATCTTCCTACAAAACGAGGACAACAAGTATGTATTACTGCATAAATTGTCATTTTTTGGACTGTTCTCAAACTCTCAGGCTCCCAGTGAGCTAAGATTACAGGTATGAGCTTGACAAAATTGTCTTATTCTTTTTCTTTATTTTTAGGAAAAGATATAGAGGGATTGCAGTTACATTGGTCAGGTAGTAGGTGTATTACTTCTCACACATTGATACCCTTTCTCATGTTTTTGTTGCCAATTCCCTCCCCCAACCCCCTCCCAATCATCTTGTTTCCCCCTGCCCTTTCCTATTTCAAATAAGCAAATATATATGTATATATATATATATATATATATACAATATGCTAGGTAACAAAGTCAGATACAGTAGCAATATAAGATTAACCATAAAGGCAAAAAAAAAGAGAAGAGAAAAAACGTAATACATTAAGAACAACAATCACACAAAATAAAGCTCTTATTTCCATATCCTAGATTTCCTTTCATTTAGGTTCATCCTATAAAAAGTGTCATATTCTTTATGGATAATTATGGATATTTGTGCAGCCATAATAGATCCAAAAGAGAGACTGAAACTGAAAATGGAACTTAGCAGTTAAGCATAAAATCAATTGTACAATTGGAAGACTACTCTGCATGACAAGAGTCTATTGACAATAGTTCAATGTGATTGAAACATATGACATGAATGACAAACTACCTAATGTGCTCTAATTTTTAAGTAGAATTGTAGTTTTTTGATTAGAGGAGATAATGGTCACTCTACAACATTCATCTGCCACATTTAGGAGATTAGGTTGTCCCATGTAATGTTTTCAGAGTCTAAATTTTATGGGTTGGATTCATTTCATACAGTTAAAAAACCTTCCTACCTTTGTGTTTCCCATGAATCAGTGTTAGATTCTGAAGTGTGGTGGATTTTGTTTTAATATTTTTCAAAGAATATTTCATAAATAGTCTTTTATTTGTTCAAGGAAGAGATACTGAACTGAGATATTTCTCATGTTAATGTGAGAAACCGTAAGTTTTACATGATTTTTTTTTTGCCAGTCGTGGGCTTTAGCTCAGGGCCTGAGCACTGTTCTTGGACTTTCTCAAGGTTACAGCTCTACCACTTGAGCCTCAGCACCACTTCCAGCTTTTTTCTATGCATGTGATAGCAAGGAATCGAACCCGGGTCTTCATGCATGCTAGGCAAGCATTCTACCACTAGGCCAAACTCCCGGCGTTTTACCTGATTTTTAATTGTAGTTCTAATTATATAACTCCTTTACTGTTTGAAACAATTTGAACATGTAAATCTACCCATATTAACATTTTAGGTATAAGAATCTTTTTCTAAGCCAATATATTTGCGGCTTCCAGAGGTTCTGATGTATCCTGATAATTGGGTAGAGTAGGAAAGATAATGTAGATTTGGAATTCCTTTGTCAAGTGAGTCTTATGTCACACTAGGATAATTTTTTTTTAAAAAGCCGGAAGTGGTGCTGAGGCTCAAGTGGTAGAGCTCTAGCCTTGAGAAAGTCCAAGGACAGTGCTCAGGCCCTGAGCTCAAGCCCAGGACTGACAAAAAAAAAGAAATGCTTAAAATCTATTCAGTGATTATTCCAAAAGTTTTTGCATTGTTATTAACCATAGAGACCATTTACAAACTATCTCTTGAACTTATTTCTCACTGAAAGTTTGGTTAAAATTCTTTAAGATAGAAATTAATTGAACATCTGCAATCTTAGCATTCTCCTGAGTCAAGATAATTGTGAGTTTGAGGCCAGCCTGGATTGCATAGTAATATTTTGTGTCAAATAAAAAATAAAAGAAGAAATTATTATTTTAGATCTAAAGTACAGTGCTAAGTCTGATTATGAGAGAAAGAAGACAATAAATATATATTTCAAGAAAAAATAAATTTTTCTAATAATTATAATGCTCCCCAAATAGAATTGATTGCTTGATAGAGTAGATTTTTGCCTAGTAGTGTGATATTTACATGATATTCTTTCAGGTACACAGTAAAAGAAAATCTTAGGCAAAGTATAAATTTTAATGTTATATTTTTATCTCTGACACTAAAATGTTCCTGGGAAAGTAGGAGGAAGAAAAACATACACGAACTCTTCCAGGTGACAGCTATGTAAGTAATTTGTTTTGAATATTTGTGGTGGATATTTCTGGTCTCAAAACCATATCCTATACATAATTTTTAGAGCATAGTCTTGGTATCCTGCTTATACTGTGTACTTGTTAACACCTTGTAACTTCTGACCTTTGGCTTTTGAGAAGGTGTAATAATCCTCTTCTTAACAACTCTCTGTTTGGTCTCAACTGAGGGCTTTCACCACAAATCACAACCACTGTCAGGTGTTAACAAATGCCACTAATCCTGTCAGGCCCATAGACCATGTGATTTAGTGTCTGACAGGGAATCTTGTATGTAGAATGATGTCCTAAGTACTGAACTTAAAGATCATTAATATTTTTTGAATTGTTGCTTTTGCCTATGTGATTATTTTTCAGGACAGTAGTTCCAAGAGATGTTTATGAGTATCTTTTTAATTATCTTACACCAGAAAAATGAGTTGTGTTGTCAAAAATAATTGACACAAATCTTACTATTCCTCAGAGAAACAAAGCAGAATGATTGCTTTTCTGATCTTACAAACCAAATAAAGGTATGTAAAATTATCAATATTTAAGTGCTAATATAAAAATCTATGAATCTTACTTCAAATGATAACAGAATATGAGGAGAAATAACCTACTTAATACATATATATGTTCACACAAGTACTTTAATAATAATATGAAGAAGAAAGTTCATGATAGCTTTGTTTCTAGAGCAGGCTATGTGGTCATAGATACTACTTATCATACCTTTGTCCATTATCCTCTATCTTTCATATGTCTTCAGCAAGCATTTCAGCTGACTATACTTAAGAACTCTCCTGTAATGCAGATAGAATCATTCTTGCCTCCACTGGATAGTAGTAATACATTCCCCTATGTATATCCTCTATCCTTCTTCTTAGCCTCCTCTCTTGCAAATACCCAATTCCTAACTTATTTTGTTGAACTTGAGACTTCTTTTACTAAAAAGAAGTATACTATTTGCGCTCTCCATATAGTCATTTTTTTTAAATTATAGCACTTGTCTTAGGCATTATAAGGAACCCAGAATGTAGGATATATGCTAATATTATGCTTTATTCTCTTTTTTGCCAGTACTTTGGCTTGAACTCAGGGCCTGGGTATTACCCTTAAGCTCTCTCACGGATAGCAATATACATTTTGAGCTATATACCACTTCTGGCTTTTCCTATGTATGTCTCACCAAGGACTAGAACTCAGGGGATCATGCATTCTAGGTAATCACTCTACCATTAGATCACATTCCTGGCCCTCAATATAGTATTACACTTCAGTTAATTCATTTGTAACTCCTTGCTTATTACCAAGTGTGTTAACTTGTAGATTTATAAGCACATGGTAGCTACCACAAATGTGGAAAATCATGCAACCTATGCTTCTCTAGGCATGGCTTACTTTGCTTTTGATAGCAGTCTTTCTGATGGATGAGTGGAATTCCATTGAGTATATTTACAATATTTTCTTGATTCATTCATCCACTGAGAATCATCAGGGATGATTCCATATCTTGGCTATGGTAAACAATGCTACAATGAACTTGGTTGTGCTGGTAGCCTTACTGTGGGCAGGTTTGTGGCCATATGGGTAAATGCTGGGTCATAGGGAAGCTCTTTGTTTAGGGTTTTTCTGTCTGTGTGTGTGTGAGGGGGTGTCTTGGGGCTTGAACTTGGCCAGGGAGCTGTCCCTGAGCTCTTAAGCTCAAGGCTACCACCCTACTCTTGGGCCTGGGCATTGTTCCTGAGCTCTTCAGCTCAAGGCTACCTCCCTACCCTTGAGCCAAGGACAACTTCCCATTTTCTAGAGGTTAATTGGAGATAAAAGTCTCAGGCCCTTTTGTTCCAGGCTGGCATTGAACCTTGATCCTCAGATCTCAGACTCCTGAGTAGCTAGGATTACAGGTATGAGCCACTGCAACCAGCTTCCATTTAATTTTTGAGAAAGCTCCACACTGCTTTCCAGAGTTAACTGCTTAAGTTAACAGGAACATGTCTTAATCCAATCAAGTTGTTACTTGTTAACTAATTACTTCAGTTTATTCATTCATGTATTTATTTATCATGAAAATTTCCCAAAGGGCACAGTATTTCAGTATGTATGTATTATTATCCAGGAGAATAAAATTCTGTGATTTGTGAAATTTCTAAATGTGTTTGATTCAACAATAACTTTTCATGGAATATGTTATGACCAAGAGGTTCAAATCAGATTGAGGAGCTTGAGATTTTTATGGGCTTCCATCAGTGTTCTAAAAATCAGTGACATTGGTACTTGTGGTTCAACTATGGCAGCTTGCTGCTGATTTTATCCCACATATATATTCTTTTCCCTAACATTCATCTGCTACAAGCACCAGACTTAGAAGTATAGCTTTGGGAGATTTTTTTTGTCAGTTATAGGGCTTGAACTTGGGGCCTGGGTACTTAAGGCTAGCACTCTACCACTTTAAGCTACAGTTCCACTTCCTGACAAAAAAATTGAATTAATAATGGTAATGGTTGTAAAATCTGAAAAAAAAACAAAATTTAGGACATCTTATCAAGCAAGCAGTGTTCAGAAGTATGGAGCTACATTATATCTGACAAAATAGACTTAAGGCAAAATTTACCAGAAGAAATAAAGGTCATTGAATACTAACAAGCATATTAATAAGAAGAATAAATCATCAAGATGTTACAATGATGGTTAATATATATGCCACAAATATCAGTGTACCCTGTTTCATAAAGCAAATGCCTGAAATAAAGGGACATATAAGTATACACATAGTAAAAATTAGTAAATCTTATGCATCATTTTTATGAATAGATTCATCATATAGACCGAAAAGCAACAAGAGATGTTTTGAGTTGAACTATGATTGGGCCAGGGGTGTGGTCTAATGCTACAGACTGCCATCTACAGACTATTCCATCTAATGGTTGTGGAATATTCTCGTTTCTTCAGAAGTGCATGGAACTTTCTCCAAAGAAGTTCACATTTTAGATCATAAAGCATGTCATAACATGCTAAATTTATTTCCTATATCTTAACAGACAGATCATAATAGAATAAATTACAAATTAATAACAAGACTAACTACAGAAACCATACACACATGATAATTGATCATTAGGCTTTTGAATGAACAGTGCATTATTTAAAAATTAAGAGGGAAGATTAAAAATATTAGAAACAAATGTACAGGTAGCAGCGAGCCAAGAGTGACAGAGAAATGCAAAAGGAACTTCTAACAGGTACTTAAAATGTGTTTGTTGTCATAAATTAACAAAAATTAAGAGGAAATCCTGGCATGTGTGCTTTTACTTTGTGTTTGTCAGTTTTTAAAGCCATCTTCTCCACAGTCATTTTGCAATCTCATTGGGTTCCAAGAAGGACAGGAATGATTGATAACATCTTTATGACAAAGGACTACAACTACCCTTAAGGAACCACAGAATCTGGCAGAACAGATCACCCCAAATGAGGATAATTAACTATAATGATGAGGCTGAACCCTGGAGCCAGAGAAGTCATTTCATGGGAATCAGATTGGTCCCCTCAAGTGATGACAGCAATAACAACTGAGAGAACCAGAGGTGAGATAATGACCAGTCAAGCCACACCAGTAACCAAGAATTTTATAATATGTATGCCGTTTGTCCCCTGTTCCTAACCCTTGTTCTACATAAGCTTCATGCTCATGTCTGCAGACTGAAGATAGTGGAAGTTATCCAAAGTGCCATTTTCCTATAGCTTATAATCTCCTTTCTCTGCCATATCTCTTTCCAAATTAGCTTTCTTAGTACTTTTTTTTTTACTACATTTGCATCATGCCTGAATTCTTCTCATGCCACATGCAAAAATTAAGCGTGGTTAGCTGCACCAAATACCCAGTAAAAATGGAAATTAAAACAGAATAGAACATTTGAGATGCAGAAAAGGCAGTGTGAAGAGAAAAGCTTATAGCTATGAGTTTTTACATTGGAAAACATCACAAAGTTCTCAAACAAATAGACTCGTATAAACACAATAACAGACAACCCCCAAAAGCAATAGATGAGAAGACAAAGGAAATATTTTTAGTGGGTCATGGGGCTTGGACTCTGGGCTTTTGCACTGTCTCTGAGTTCTTCAGCGCAAGGCTACTACCCTATCCCTGGAGCCACAGCTCTACTTCCCAGGAAACATTTTTAAATGGAAATTATAGAACAATTTGAAGAATCCATGATACAAAGAGGTGTTCTTTTGAAAGATAAACAAAAAAGCAAGTTTGCACACAATTTAGAGAAAGAAGTCCAAAATTCATAAAATTAGGGCAAAAAGAGGTAATTACAGTAAATACTATTAATATTTAGAAGACTATTAAGGGATACTTCAAAAATTCAGAAAAATCTAGATGAAAAGAATAAATTTTTATATATATACCACCTGTGGCATTTCAACCAGGAGATTAAAAATCACTTAAGCCAATCTACAATAAGCAATGGTATTGAAGCAGTAATTGTCTCCCAATAAAGTAGAACCATGGAATGAATCGACTCAACTCACATGTGACTCCTACCATACCTTTAAAAAAGATTTGACACCAATACACCTCAAACTATTTCATAAAAGCTAAAGGGAAGAGCTTGGCTGTATTCATTCTATATTGTCCTGTTACCAAAACCTGGCAAGGAAACAATAATAAAAATACAGATTAGTTTCATTTGTGAACATCACAAAATTCTTAATAAATACTTGCAAATTGAATTCAAAAGCTTATTTTGAAGATCCTGGTTGGTTTCATTTCAAGCATGCATAGCTCAGTACATGCAACTCAATAACTGTAATACAGAATATCTAGCAGAAAAACCACATGATCTTCTCGACAGATACAGAAAAAGTCTTTGACAAATTTCAATATCCCCTTTTAAACCCTGGAAAATGCAAAGGAACATAACATGATAATGATTATATATGACATACCTATGGACAAATACTAAATAAGGAAAAAAGTCAATAGTATTTCTTTTAAAATCAAGAATAAGATGTATGTCTCATCTCTCCACTCTTATTTTATAAAGCATACAAATTATTTGCCAGAGCAGTAAAATTAGTGAAAGAAAGAAAAAGAAAAGATGCAAATAGTAAAGAAAACAGTCACATTATCGCTATTGGCAGATATCATCCTATATTGAGACCCTAAACACTCCACCAAAATAATACAAACTCCACATACCAAAATCAACAGCTCTTCTACATAACAATTATGAACTTTACTAAGAAAGAAATTCCATCACAATATGTTATAAATCCTTAAAAATAGGCTTAAAGTAGGGGAAAAACTTCAAAATGAAAATAATAAGAAAGAACTGAGGAAGACACCAGAAGACAGGAAGACTTTCCATATTCATGGATTAGCAAAGTAATATTGTGAAAACAGCCTGGCATTCATGAAGCCCTGGGATCCCATTCCTCAGCAATACATACACAGACAAAGCTGGAAGTTCTGCTGTGGCTCAAGTGGTAAAGTATTAGTTTGAACCAAAGAAGCTCAGGGACAGTACCCAGAGCCTAAATTCAAGCCCCAGGACTGGCAAAGAAAAACAACAACAACTTAGCCACATAGACTAAAATAATAGAAGAACTAGAAACAATCCCACATAGCTACAATCATCTGATTTGTAATAAAGGCATAACAGATGTACCCTGGTAGACAGTCTGTTGGAAAAACTGGATATCTACATGAAGAAAAATTCAATTAGATCCCTAGCTCTCCCAAAGTACAACAATCAATTCAGAATGAACCACTGATCATTTATAATCCCTAAAAATTTAAAAATACTGCACAAACCAGAGGAAGGTACTTGAAGATATAGACATTAATAGCTTCACACATTTCTAACTAGGAATTCAGCTGCTCAGATAATAAGTGCATGAATTCACAAATAGAATTGTATCATGTTGAAAAGTTTCTGCACAGCAAAGGAAGAAATTACCAAAATAAAGAGACAATCTATCAAATAAGACAAAATGTTTACTAGCTATTGATCTGAAAAGAAAGTGATATCCAGAATGCATAAAGAGCTCTAAACATTATGCACAAAAAATAGATAGTCCAATAGATAAACTGGCAAATGAATCTGAGTTGTCAAAGTAAGTACAAGGAATACATGAAGAAACGTTCATCATACATTTCTGTAATGGAAAAGAAAATCAAAATGACCTTGAGATGACTTCTTATCCAGTCAGTGAGGGTTCTGTCCAGCAGGTACCACAGCAATAGTGAAGAAGTGCTCATACAGTGTCATTTCATAATCTTTTAATAACACTCTAGGATGAGAAATGAGTCCAAACAATAGACATACTTAAACTGAAGATGTTTTCACCACCCTCCAGGGCTAGCTTCCGAGAACAGATCAAAAGGACATATAGATAACAGGCTATTATGAAGTAGTTTTGGTAACAGATCTGAGATACCAGGATGCCTTAAGTACCCTATAGACTTGTTCCTTCTTTTGACAGGATCATTAAAGAACATAAAACATAATCTGCCTAAGCAAACTACTAGGGGTTTCTATTTGGTATCGTTTATTCTCCATGCCTTGATTCCTAGCTCCCACAGGGCTTTTGGTTCCCACAATTCAGAATGCTTGAGCATCAAGGACACCAATAAAGACAAATACTACCAAAGCTGTGGGAGGAGTTGGTGGTGAATAACCCTTTATACATTGTTGGTGGAAATGTAAATTGTAACAGTCTTTGTGTATATTGGTATACAGATTCCTTGAAAAAAAAATGAATCACTCCTGCTGTAGCATTCCTGAGTATATCTCAGAAAAAATATCAGTCAGTGTAAAATAAATATCTGTACAGCAATGTTTTTAGTCAGACTGACCATTCACAATAACTGAGCATTGGATTCAGCTTATGTATCCATTGACTGATTAATGGATTAAAAAATATGGTATATATACACCATGGAGCTTAGTTGACCATAAGGAATAATGAAATTATTTTCTTTATAGGAAAATGAACAGAAAGGGAATTCATTTTATGTGAAACAAGCCAGATTGAAAAAAACATAGTTTATGATTCCTTTTATAAGGATTCATGTTAATTTCTCTCTGTCTAATGTCAATGTAAACTGAACTCTATAGGAAAATTTAGTAGGAAGGTGAAATAAATTGATGGGAGGAGTGTTAAATATGTAGATTGTATTATATGCCTACATGAAAATAGCATAATATAACTCATTGGATTTTTTAAAATTTGGATAAAGGAGAAATAATAAGAAAAGGTAATAGAAGAGGTGAATTTGATGAAAGTATAATGGATTCATGTATAGAAATAGCATGATTAAACTCCTTTGTGTCAGCACTGTAAATGTATAAAACAACCAAAATCACAATTCCTTAAATTATCATATTCCTATCTAGTATTCAATCTATTGCATAGAGAAATTATCTTGTTAATGGGGACCAACACATGTGAAAGGCTATCAATATATGTGAATTAATGCACCTTCTATCTGGCAAATATCATGTAACCCTTTTATTAATTACAATAAAAAAACAGTAACTAAAAAAAAGAAATTATCTTGTATCCACTATGAAAACTGATCAGAATTTTGTGTCATCCTTGTGTTATAGCTTTAGAAATATCTATTCAGCCAGCACTACTAGATGTTTTTCCTTTTCTTTGAATTCCTTGTTAAGCACATAGCTTCATGCCTATCATCCTCACTTCATTTTACACTTCATTCAAATATGGCATCCTTGGTAACAAATATGGCATCCTTGGTAACAGTTTCTAAAACATCATCTTTTCCTCACCAGTACCTCAAGCCCCCCCCTCTTTTATTTCTGAACATACTACTTTTCTATATCTAACACATTATTTGATTTGCCTGTTTATTGCTTTGTTGCCTCCCTCTTATCACTAGAAATTGAATTTCCAGCTGGGTAGTGACTGTCCTCTTTCTTCCACATTTCTAGCATGTAGAAGTGTGCCAGAACAGAATGGGTGCTAAAAATAATAGATATTGAGTAAGTGAATAAGGCAACTAACTCTAGAAATGCTGGTAGTATTGGGATATGTGCCTCATATACTTTGCCAATGTTGTTCCTTTTATAATTAGCCTCATTTGAATTTCTTTACTGCTTCTGTCACATGTTTCTTATAAGACCTAACAAATTAACATCTCTGTACCTATTAGAAATAAGAATTAAATTTATTTTCTGTAGAATATTGAATTACATATGTTAGGTAACAAGAATGATATTAAAGGACAAAAAGATATTTAAAGTATCTACTGCATATCTACCATAACCCATAGCATAATGTTTGGTGTAATTCCTATAAAATTATTATACTGATTAACCTGAATCAATTTCCTTCTCTTCCCTTCTTATCCTCCCTTTAGACTCAGAAGTTTCCCCTAAATTATACTTGTTTAACTCTGTGACCTGCAGCTCATAATCATAAAGTTAAGTTATCATGTGGCATGTATATCTAAGAAATACTTTTCATTTGTATGAATGAACTAGATCATAATAAGCTGTATCACATAAAGCATTTTTTATTATTCTAGACAACTAATAAAACCAGATAGAGAGTTGTTACCTAGGAGAATTAGGAACAATAACTTCAGAGAGAATAGGAACCAAATAGATAAAAATGTAATCTACAAATACTGCCTCTGGAATTGCATGGAAAACTATATCTGAGCTGCATCAGACAATTAATTTCATTACTTTATTGTCACACTTTATTTTTGATCTAAATGTGTTAATAATTTACTTGTATACTCTATTCAATAATCACAAGACAATATGCTGGAAATGAACTTTACAACTTGGAGGAGGTGAGGGGAGGGAACGTGGGAGAAAAATGTTGGTGAGGTAACAATGTTCTCACTACTTTATGTATGTAACTGTAACCCCTCTGTATATCATTCTGACAATAAAATTAAATTAAAAATATCTATGTGTGAATGATTTTAGCTGCTTTAAGAAATCAAATCTTCCAGAGAGAATCATCTGTGAGGCTATACACTAAAATATCTCAAGTCCACAGGGAATCCCACCAAGAACTTGAAGAGATATTTGTAGGCTATTATCATTGTTAAAATAAATAGGTTACCACAGTAAGGAGCAATGCTCATTTGGCTTTTGTGATTCTGTTATGTTTGTGGAAAAATTGGTCTTAAGAGTCTCACCATGATTCATTTTTATTTAATAACACTGTCCAATCTATCTTTCTCTCTTGAGGACCCCCTGACTTTCATCAACATAGAAACTCATCTATATGACCAAAACACTGGAATGAAGATAAAGAGATAGAGTTCCTTCAGCAATTTTGATTGACTTACACCACCCATTCAATCATTCTTATTACATACCTCAAATAAGGTATATAATAAAAATATTTATACATAACTATTGCGCTTCCCACAAGCATGTCTATAATAGCCTTATAAATTCATTACACTTATTTTTATTATTTTGCACATAATTTATCCTCAGTCATTCTGTATGAGGTTTCTGCTCCACAAGTTTTATATTATGTATTGACCATGGTGCAAGCTCAAGTGAAGATTGAAGATTGGTAAGTTTAAACAGGAAAGAATACCTATTTTGTCCAATTATACCCATTTTTTTTATTTGACAAGAATTCAGTTTGTGATGCCATTGGTGTTCTTCTCCTCACATGGAAAGTTAGCTATGCCATTGTTAATAGTCCAGAAGTATAACCACAGAACTCTTTATCCTTATTTAAAATTTCCTAAATTTTGTCTTTTAAAACAAGTACAAAGAAACTTTTTAAAATAATTTTTATTGGGATTAATAAAAGGGTTGCATTATATTCACCAGATAGAAGGTGCATAACTTCACAAACATTGATACCCTTTCTCATGACATGGTCCCCATTTCCCTCCCACCCTCCCCCATGCTTATCTTGATTCCCCCCCTTCACTATCCAATTTCAAATAACCAATTAAGCATAACTAAAATATATCAGATAACAAGGTGAAATATTGTAAGAATATGAGATAAACAAGGGATGGCAAAAGAGATGAGAGATAACATAATACATTAAGGATAAGTCACACATTATATGGCTTTTGTTTCCTTTTCCTGGAGGTCCTAACATTTAGTGTCATACTATTTGACCTAATGTCTCTAGATTTTGTTCTATTGTGAATCTCTGCTAGGAGAGCCCAAGGTTTCTACTGATTATGACAAATGAGGGAGACTATTGGGCCTATGTTCCTTTATGTCTGGCTTACTTCAATTAATATGATTTTTTCTAAGTCTTTCCATTTCCTTACAAATGGGGCGATGCAGTTCTTTCTGACAGCAACATAGAATTTCATTTTGTATACATATCACATCTTGTTGATCCACTCATCAACTGAGGGGCATCTGGATTGGTTCCATATCTCTGCTATGGTAAATAGTGCTGCAATGAACATCATTGTGTTACTGGATTTAGTATGCCCTTGTTTCTGGATGGTTGGGTAAATGCCAAGTAGTGGAATTGCTGGGTCATAGGGGAGCTCAATGTTTAGTCTTTTGAGAAACTGCCACACTGCTTTCCATAGTGGTTGGACGAGTTTGCACTTCCACAAACAGTGTAGTAGTGATTCCAAATGGCCACATCCCCTCCGGCATCTGTTGTTATTAGCTTACAGAGAAAACTTTTTTGGCCAGTCCTGGCTTGAACTCAGGGCCTAAGCATTGTCCTTGGGCTTTCCCAAGGCTAAAGCTCTACCACTTGAGCCACAGAACCACTTCTGGCTTTTTTTCTATGTACATTGTACCAAGGAATAGAACCCGGATTTTTATGCATGCTAGGCAAGCACTCTAACACTAGGCCAAACTTCTCCACCCACTCCCCCGCCTGAGAAACTATTGTTTTACTTTTATATATATTTTTATTGTAATTAATAAAGGGTTACATTATATTTGCCAGATTAAAGGTGCATTAATTCACATATATTGATACCCTTTCACATGTCTTGGTCCCCATTACCCTCTCATCCACCATCCCCCCCTGCCCTTCCCCATCCAATTTCAAATAACCAAATACAAATAAATACAATATATCAGATAACAAAGTGAGGTACTGTAACAATATGAGATAACCAAGGGACAACAAAAGAGATGAGAGATAACATAGTACATTATGGACAACAATCATTATATGGCTTTTGTTTCAATATCCTGGAGGTCTTTTCAATTAGCTTCAAACTATATGGCCTTATGTATCAAGGTTTTGTTCTATTGCAGATCTCTGCTAGTAGAGCCCAAGGTTTCTACTGATTATGACAAATGAGGGAAACCATTGAGCCTAAGTTCCTTTGAGTCTGGCTTACTTCACTTAATATGATTTTTCTAAGACTTTCCATTTCCTAACAAATGGGGCCATGTCGTTTTTTCTAAAAGCAGCATAAAATTCCATTGTGTAGAAATACCACAACTTGTTGATCCACTCATCAACTGAGGGACATCTAGGTTGGTTCCATATTTTTGCTATGGTGAATAATGCTGCAATGAACATTGTTGTGGTAGTGGATTTAGTATGTCCAAGTTTCTGGATGGTTGGGTAAATGCCAAGTAGTGGAATTGCTGGGTCATAGGGGAGCTCTATGTTTAGCCTTTTGAGGCACTGCCATACTGCTTTCCATAGTGGTTGAACGAGTTTGCACTCTCACGAACAGTGTAGTAGTGATCCCTCCTGGCCACATCCCCTCCAGCATATGTTGTTATTCGTTTTCCTGATCCTGGCCATTCTAACTAGAGTGAGTTGTTTTCATTTGCATTTCTTTTATGACTAGAGATGTTGCGCATTTCTTCATGTGTCTATAATCCATTTTTTGTTTCTTATTCAGAAAAGATTCTCTATAAGTCTTTGGCCCATTTTTTAATGGGATGGTAGTTCCTATGAAGATTAGTTTTGGAGTGATTCAATTTTTTGAGCTGTTGACACATTTCAGATATGTGGCCTTTGTCCGTTGTTTGGTTGGGGAAGATCTTCTCCCACTCTGGAGGCTTCCTAATTAATTTACTAGTTATGTCCTTTGCCATACAAAAGCTCTGCAGTTTAATGCAGTCCCACCTATCCAGCCTTTCTCTGATTTGTTGTGATTCTTGGACCTTATTAAGAAAGTTTCGACCTGTGCCAAGGAGGCCTAGTGTATCTCCTATTCCTTCTTGTAAAGTTTTCAGTGTGTCAGCTTTTACCTCCAGGTCTTTGATCCATTTGGAGTTAATTCTAGTGCAAGGTGACAAAGAAGGATCCAACTTTAGTTTTCTGCAGGTGCTTAACCAGTTCTGCCAGCACAACTTGTTGAAGAGGCTGTCTTTCTTCCATTCTATTTTTTTGGCTCCCTTGTCAAAGATTAGGTGGCTATAGATCTGTGGTTTAATATCTGGGTCCTCAGTTCTATTCCATTGGTCTTCAGGCCTGTTCTTGTGCCAATACCAAGCTGTTTTGAGAATTATAGCTCTGTAATAGAGTCTAAAGTTTGGAATTGAAATTCCTCCTGCACGGTTCTTTCTGCTAAGAAGTCTTTTTGCTATACAGGGTCTTTTATTATTCCATTTGAACTTTTGGATTGCCTCTTCTACTTCTTTAGAGAATGGCATTGGGATATTGATGGGTATTGTGTTGAATTTGTAGATAGCCCTTGGCAAGATTGTAATTTTCACAGTGTTGATTCTTCCAATCCAGGAGCATGGGAGGTTTTTCCATTTCATCAGTTCTGCTTTAATTTCCTTTTCAAGGTTTTAAAGTTTTTATCAAAAAGGTCCTTTACATTCTTAGTTAAGGTAGTTCCTAGGTACTTTATTTTCTTTGAGGCTATTGCGAAAGGAGTTGCTTTCCTGATTATTGCCTCATTCCTCTCACTGTTGGTGTAGAGGAAGGCAGTTGATTCTTGAGGGTTAATTTTATAGCCTGCTACCCTTCCAAAATTTTGAATCAGCTCAAGGAGCTTGGGAGTATAGTCTATATGATTCTTTAAAAACAGATTCATGTCATCCGCAAAGAGGGATACTTTTACTTCCTCTTTCCCTATTTGGATCCCCTTTATGCTTGCTTCTTGCCTTATTGCACTGGGTAGGAATTCTATTACTATGTTAAAGAGGAGTGGAGAGAGTGGGCATCCTTGTCTCATTCCTGATTTTAGAGGGAATGGCTTTAGTTTTTCACCATTAAATGTAATACTAGCAGTGGGTTTGTCATGCCCAGCTTTTATTATATTGAGGAATGTTCCATGAATTCCTAATTTCTCCAGAGCTTTTAACATAAAGGGGTGTTGGATCTTGTCAAATGCCTTTAACGCATCTATTGAGACAATCGTGTGATTTTTGTCCGTGCTCCTGTTGATGTGTTGAATTATGTTAATTGATTTGTGTGTGTTGAACCAGTTTGCCTCCCCATGATGAAACTTGTTTGATCATAATGTATAATTTTTTCGATAAGTTTTTGTGGACTGTTGGCCAGTGTTTTGTTGAGAAGTTTTGCATCGATGTTCATCAAAGAAATAGGTGTATAATTCTCTTTCTTTGAGGAATCTGTCTGGTTTGGGGATGAGGGTTATACTGGCTTCATAGAATGAGTTTGGTAAAGAACCTTCATTTTCAATTTCGTTGAATAGCTTGAGGAGTATTGGTGTGAGCTCTGCTGTGAAGACCTTATAGAATTCAGCTGTGAATTCATCTGGCCCTGGACTTTTCTTAGGTGGAAGTTCTCTTATTGCCATTTCTATTTCAGAGCTTGAAACAGGCCTGTTTAGTTGGGTTAGTTCTTCTTAGTTCAGTGTGGGTATGTTAATATTGGCTATGAATTCATCCATTTCATCTAGATTCTCAAATTTGTTGGCGTAAAGATTTCAGAAGTATTCCCTCATGATATTCTGGATCTTGGTAATTTCTGTCGTGATTTTACCATTTTTGTCTGGGATTTTGTTTATTTCGGTATGCTCTCTTCTTTTTTTGGTAAGATTTGCTATGGATTTGTCAATTTTGTTAATTCTTTCAAAGAACCAACTCCTTGTTTTGTTGATTCTTTCTATAGTTCTTTGGATTCCAAATAATTTAATTCTGCTTTGATTTTATTTATTTGCTTCCTTCTACTAGGATTAGGATTGGTTTGTTGCTCTCTTTCCAGGAGCTTAAGGTGAGACATTAACTTCGTGGTTTGTGATTTTTCCAACTTGTTGTTGTAGGCACTCAGCGCTATAAATTTTCCTCTGAGTACTGCCTTTGCTGTGTCCCAAAGGAGTTGGTATGTTGTGTGCTCCTTATTGTTAAATTTCATAAACTGTTGGATTTCTGTTCTGATCTCTTCGATGACCCATTGGTGATTCAACAATGTGTTGTTCAGTCTCCATGAGTTACAGGGTTTTCTTTTGTGGAGATGTGTGTTCAGTTCCAATTTGATACCTTTGTGGTCTGACAGCATGCAGGGAATTATTTCAGTGTTTCTGAATCTGTCCAGGTTTGTTTTATGGCCTAAGATGTGGTCTATTTTGGAAAATGTTCCATGTGCTGCTGAGAAAAACGTATATTGTGTTGTTGCTTGGTGGAATATTCTGAAGATATCTGTTAGAACTAGTTGGTCTATATAGTTGTTCAGTTCTAAGGTTTCTCTGTTGCGTTTTTGCCTGGTTGATCTGTCCATAGGTGAGAGTGGTGTGTTAAAGTCACCAACAATCACTGTGTTTTGATCTATGTATGGTTTCAGTGAAAGTAAGGTTTGCTTGATGAAGTTTGGAGCTCTGGGATTGGGTGTGTAGATATTTAGGATCGTTATGTCTTCCTGGAGGAAAGATCCCTTTAGTAGGATGTAGTAACCTTCTTTGTCTTTTCTTACTAATTTTAGTTTGAAGTCTATTTTATCTGATATAAGGATGGCAACTCCAGCCAGTTTATGGGGGCCGTTAGCTTGATAGAGTTTATTCCAGCCTCTCAATTTTAAAAGGTGTTTGTTTTTTTGGATAAGGTGTGTCTGTTGAAGACAGCAGAACGATGGATCTTGCTTTTTGATCTAACTAGAGAGACTATGCCCTTTAATTGGAGAGTTAAGTCCATTGATATTGAGAGTGAGGATTGAGAGATATTTATTAGTTCCTACCGTTTTTATAAGCTTTCACTGGGGCCTGTGTCTTGACAGTTCTTGTAGTCCTTAGATGATACGATATTTAGGTGCTATTTCTTTCTCTATATTGCATTTATTTTGGTTTTCCATTTGTAGAACATCTTTGAAAATTTTCTGTAGTGTTGGTTTTGTTACGACATATTGTTGCAGCTTTTCCCTGGAATGGAATGTTTTTATTGTTCCCTCAGTTATGAATGAGAGCTTAACTGGGTACAGTATTCCTGGTTGGTAGTTATTTGACTTAAGGGCATGACATATATGCTTCCAGTCACTTCTTGCTTGCATGGTCTCTGCTGAAAAATCTGGGGTTATTCTTATTGGTTTGCCTTTATTGGTTATTGATCCCTTTTCCCTGGCTGCCTTTAGGATTCCACGGTGGTGGGGAGTCTTTCACTCCCTTCGGGTCTCCTCTGCAGCCTGTGTTCTGCGTCTGGCTTCCGCTGCTTGTGCGGCTCACTTGCCTGTTCCTATGCTGGTTTCTGCGGGTGGGGGCTGCCCAGCCCGGCGCCCTCCGCTGCCGCTTTTCGCAGTGCAGAGCCAGCAGGGAGGAGTGGGGGAGTGGTCCTCACGTTCCAAATTCTTTGAGAAAGTTGAATGTGAGCTTTATCTGGGTTTCTTTTCTGGTTTGAGTCCTTCTCCGTTGCTTTTTGAGTTTGTTGTTGTTTGCTCGTGGGACTCCCTGGTTCTCTCTTTTTGTGAAAGAGAGCTAGTCAGCGTCCCTATTGTCTCGGCGCCATCTTCTGTCTCCTCTTCGAAACTGTTTTTTTTTTTTAAATTACTGATAATTCACTCTTGCCTGTGAATGTATAAAAGATATATAAGACCAGGATCAGATGTCAGAATTTATGGCCCCATTTTGCATCTGTCTGTTTTGCTTTGAGTCATTTTCTTTTTCTTTCTCCTTGGGTTCTGTGAAGGACTGAACTGATGGATAAACATTTTATAATGAATCCAATAAATCTACTCCACAAACCCCCAATCCCCAGTGGCTTTCTTCTATCTTGATCTTTGGCTTTCTGCTTAATTATGCACACTTCTTTCTCCTCGTTTCAATTCTTCCTCTGCTTAAAACCTAAAACACATCAATACTTGAAAGGTATGCTGAAGTGCTTACTCTAGTAATTCCTCAGCCTCTATGCCTCTCCACTCTTCTTTCCTACCATTCTCTTCCTTCCTCTCCCCTTCCACTATGTAAATTAGAGTCCCTAAAATCCCCCAGAATGGACTCCTGAAGTGTTGTTTTTGTTCTTTTACTCATGCTTAAATAGCAATGTTTCTGTTAACACTAGTTCTGTTCTTTATCTCTGCTCAAGACAGGTGCGAAGACAAACATCATTTGACACCTGGGTTCTCCAAATTGATTTAGTCTATACAATGTGAATTAATGCCAGAGAACAGAGAAAGCTTTGAGGACATGGTGGTCATGACACTGAGAACACATGAGTGGAGTCACATGGACTTAAATTCTATAAAAAAAAAACATTTCTGATTTTGACTTTAACTACCCTTCATAAGTCTTTGATTTCCCCTTCCAGAAAATAGAAACAAAAACATTTACTTGGCAGAGTTGCTATGATTCAACAAGAAAATCATGTGATTCAAAATCTAGGCAAAATCATCCGTGGCACTTAATTCCTATCAGCATTTAAATTTCTTTTTTTTTCTCTTTAAGTTTTTTTTCACTTTCCATTGCCATGACAATACATAGAAGAGAATACTGGCTCCTCCACACAAAATTTTCTATCTGCAGTTTTTGAGAACTTTCTCTGACCTACTAGAGCTACAAAAGCATATGTCACTAACCTGACATAGCCAAGTGATTGCTGCTGGGCAGGCCTAGAGGAATGAGACAGCAGTGTTGTTTGAGAGAGTGGCAGCAGGCAGGATGGGTGGCAGCAGCAGTCTTGTCAAGCCACCCATCATCCAGTCCTATGTGTCTCTTGTAAGATAATGCAAACTCCATGTGGGAGAAAGTTCCTTCTCCACTTTGTATTTCTGCTTCTATTTAGGAAATGAATAGTTGGTCTTAAAATGGGAGGATGGGTCTTTGACGAGGAGCTGAGAATAACAGAAAATTTTATTTGTGGAAAGGACAGTTTTCATAGATGCCCTTAATTAATAGTAAACAAAAGGCAATAGAGACCCAACGATACGGGTTTCTTTCTGGTTTTTTATCCTTCCCTTTCCTTCCCTTCCCTTCCTTCTCTTTTCCCTTCCCTCCCCTCCCCTTCTCTTTTCCCTTCCCTTCCCTTCCCCTCCCCTCCCCTTCTCTTTTCCCTTCCCTTCCCTTCCCTTCCCTTCCCTTTCCCTCCCTTCCCTTCCCTTGTCTTCCTTTCCTTCTTTTTTTTAATGGGGCCTGGGCATTGTCCCTGGGCTCTTTAGGGAAATCAATGTGCAGAGCATGAAGTTAACTCCTAGTCTGTAAATTGTATGCAGTGCCGACAAATGAGATAACTTATGTGCTGCTTCTGTCAGTTGCATGCAAAAAAAGGCCAACGGATATTAGTAAAGACAACGTCTTAAGTGAATGTATGATTTAAAGTATAAGGTAGAGGGAGACATTTGATATTTGAGAGAAAAAGAAAATACAGAGAAATAGCAGGTTAGCGCTAAAAATCCTAAGCCAAGTTAGGTCATTACTTATTGTTACTGTATTAGCATAGCTTGTGGTAGACATAATTTTACAAAATTCTAAACTTACATTATAAATAGTAGAAAAATGCAGCTACAAGAATACTGTCCCTAATGAAAATACCTGTGAAAAATTATATTAAATGAAGCAAGCCAGGTCCAAAAAAATATAGGTTAGATTGTTTCCTTCCTTAATAATAAGTAGACTATTTCTACAATATTCTTAGCAGGGGATCACAATAGCCCATAAGACCATATATAATGTAGGGTATCAAATCTAATTCCAAGAACTGAAAAAACAGGTTCTTTTTAAGTCCTGTATGTAGTTATTTCTATTTTGTCTTTATGTTTTAGTTTTCTGTACACTTTGTCTTGTCTTGTGTGTAATCTTATCTGATCCATGGAAGGGAAAGGGCGTCACAGAAACAGCAGGACTAAAGATGAACTAATGGGAACAATGATACTCAATAGACACTATGCTGCAAAGAACCTATACAACTTGGGATGGAGGAGTAGGAAGAGGTAAGCCAGAGAAAATGAGGGAGGGGGCAACTCTTTAAAAAGAAATGTACTGGGGGGACAGTGGCTCAGACCTGTAATCCTAGCTACTCAGGAGCCTGAGATCTGAGGATCACCATTCAAAGCCCGCCCTGGCACTAATGATCAGGAAACTCTTATCTCCAATTAATCACCAGAAAACAGGAAGTGGTGCTGTGGCTCAAGGGGTAGGGCGGTAGCCTTGAGCTGAAGAGTTCAGGGACATTGCCTAGGTCTAGAGTTTAAGTCCCTTGACAGACAAAAAATGTACTAATTATCTTAGTTTTGTAACTCTAAATCCCTGATCATCACCTTTACAATAAAATAAGAATAAGAATTTTTTTCCTTAAATTCAATGACTTTTTTTTTTCTTTCAGATTTGGGGCTTGAACTCAGGGCCTGGGGTGCTGTTCCAGAGCTTTTTTGCACAAGGTTAGTGCTCTACCACTTTGAGCCATAGTTCCACTTCCAGGTTTTGAGTGGTTAATTGCAGATAAGAGGTTTAGGACTTTTCTGCTTGGGTTGGCTCTGAATCAGAAGCCTCAGCTCTGAGCCTCCTGAATAGCTAGTGTTATAGGGTATAAGCCACCAGAACCTGGCCAATGACTATATGAGAACTTCTAATTTTTCTAATAGTTCAGTTTAGGCTAAAGCAAAAGAAGCAAAATCTGTATCCAGATGTACTGGTACTTAACATTAAATAACCAATACTATATAAATAGTCTTGTTTCCTATTTTATCTTATCAGTAAGATTGCTAATTGTCATCATCCTACTCTTCTCCCTAAATTATCTTTTTCTCAATATCAAAGTATTCTTGTATAGATTCTATGCTTAGAAACTTGCTTGAAATATTCTGTTTAATTATTTTATTTTGTATTTTTGTTTGTGAGGATTGAACTCTAGGTCTAGGTGCTGTCCCTGAGCTCTTTTATTCAAGGCTAGTATTCTGCCACTTTGAGCTACAGCTGCACTTATTGGTTTAATTGGAGTATCACTGAGATTTTTCTGCTTGGGTGGACTTCAAACATCAGTTCTCAGATATCAGCCCATTGAATAGCTAGGATTACAGGTATGAACCATCAGTGTTTGCCTGTTTCAAATATTCTTTCTTTATTGTATTTTATTGTCAGAAGAGTCTATAGAGGTGTTATAGCTACATTGGTATATTACTTCTCCAATCTTGATACCCCTTCTCATGTTTCTGTCCCCCTTCTCTCCCCATTCCCCCTCCCAGTCATCTAGTTTTCCCTACTTCAAATAAACAAATAATTTTATATACAGTATACCAGTATATAAATTCAGATACAGTAATCCCATGAGATTAACCATACGTGGAGATAAAAAGAGAAAGACAAGAAATAACTTCACGTAGTACATTAAGAACAGCAATCACAAAGATATACCTCTTGTTTCATTAACCTAGAGTTCATTTCATTTGGTTTTATTCTTTATGACCTTATGTGCACAGCTTTTGAGGTATTGTGATCCTCTGCTAAAAGAATCCTAAATGTGTACTAATTATTACAAATGAGGGAAGCTATGGAGCCAGTGCTCCTTTGGATCTGGCTTACTTCACTTAATAAGAATTTTTCTGAGTCTATTTTCTTACAAATGGGGCAATGTCATTCTTTCTAATGGCAGCATAGAATTCCATTGTGTATAAGTACCACATCTTCTTGATCCATTCATCTACTGAGGGACATCTGGGTTGATTGCATATCTTAGCTATGGAAAATAATGCTTCAATGGACATCGTTGTGCTAGTAGCTTTAGTATGCCCGTGTTTCTGGATGGTTGGGTAAATGCCAAGGGGTGGAATTGCTGGGTCATAGGGGAGCTCTATGTTTAGTCTTTTGAGAAATCCTCAAACTGCTTTCCATAATGGTTGAACGAGTTTAAACTCCCACCAACAGTGTAGCGATCCCTTCTGGCCACATCTGCACCAACATCTGTTGTTATTAGATTTCTTAATAATGGTCATTCTAACTGCAGTGAGGTGGGATCTCAAAGTTGTTTTGAGCTGCATTTCTTTTATGGGCCGAGATATTGAGTCCATAGACAGGCCATTCTTACTTCCTCTTCAGAGAAGTCTCTCTTTAAGTTGTTAGCCCAACTTTTAATGGTATGGTTGTTTCTTTGAGGATTTGTTTTTTAGAGATTCAATTTTTTTTAGCTGTAGGTATAGTTTAGATATGCGGGCACTGTCTGTTCTATGGCTAGTGAAGATCTTCTCCCACTCCGTGGGCTTTCTATTTAACTTGCTAGTTATGCTATTTGCCATACAGAAGCTGTGCAGTTTAATGCAGTCCCATTAGTCCAAACTTTGTTTCATTTGTTTTGTTTCTGTTTCTTTACTAAGAAAGTTTTGTTCTGTGCCAGTGAGTGCTAGTGTGTCTTCTATTCTTCCTGTAAAGTTTTGAGGGTATCTGCTTTTACGTCGAGGTCTTTAATCTATTTGGAATTAATTCTTGTGCAGTGTGAAATCTAAGGATCCAGCTTTAGTTTTCTGCAGGTGCTTAATCAGTTTTGCTAGGACCATTTGTTAAAGAGCTGTCTTTCTTCCATGTTTTTTGGGGGGCACCCTTATGGTAGATTAGGTAACCATAAATTTGTGGGTTGATTTGTGAGTCTTCAGTTATAGTCCATTGGTCTTCAGGCCTATTCTTGTGCCAGGACCAAGCACTTTAGATTACTATAGCTTTGTAATTGAGTCTGAAGTTGGTATTGATATTCCTGTAGTGCTGTTCTTTCTGCTGATTTTTTTTGCTAAATATTTTTAAAAAATAAACAAATTGAAAATAATATCATTGCAGTAATCTTGTAGCTCATTTCTCATCAATTATTAGCTAAACCATGATGTTTGTCTTGATTTCTACATATATTGTAATAGCTTACAGTCATTAGGGTATTATTCCATGCAAAGATAGTAATCATTGAGCCCAACCTTTCATTATGCAACCTTTCAACATAGAGAACTCTGAGGCATTCTGAAACAATCAGAACTAAAACTTCATGTATATTATACAATCAGGGAAAAACCTACTTTTTCAAGGAAACTATAGCACAATCAACTTTAGATATGAATAATAATACTTAATTTTTGGGGGGAGTACCATTTGTTTTTTATTTAAGAACTTATTAACATTGATTTTTACATCATATTTTAAATGACTATTTTAACAAACAAGAGTTCAAGGAGGGAATCTCTATTTATAATCACTGGGACTTAGTATTTAGAACTTAAAATTAGGCTTAGGGTTTGTATGTCATAGAAATATATTAATTTATGAAATAAAACATTATGTTTATAGACATCTATCCTGAACATCATGACCCAAGATATTATAAGGACACCTGCTCAGCTATGTTCATCTCTGCACTATTCACAATAGCCAGGCGATGGAAACAATCCAGATGCCCTACTGCAGATGAATGTATACAGAAAATGTTTTATATATACACAATGGGATTCTCAGGGATGTGGATGAATCTAGAGTGAATCATGTTGAGTGAGATAAGTCAAGACCTAAGGAACAAATGGCGCATGGTATCCTTAATATGTGGCTATTAATTCCAAAGACTACAAGAGCGAGGACTCAATAACTGCATAGCCAATGCTATGGACATGGTAATGGAAATATAAACATAACTTTATAGACATAAAAACCTATGACTCTATCGATAAAATACTTAATTTTTAACTATGTGGCAGAATAGAATTTTGCCTATTTTTCTGAATAGAGCTTACAAAATATTAAGATCTACAATTACAATTTCTTTTTTTTTTGCCAGTCCTGGGCTTGAACTCAGGGCCTGAGCACTGTCCTTGGGATTTCTCAAGGCTAGAGCTCTACCACTTGAGCCTCAGCACCACTTCCAGTTTTTTTTCTATGTATGTGGTTCCAAGGAATTGAACTGGGTTCTTTGTGCATGCTAGGCAAATATTCTACCACTAGGCCAAATTCCCGGCCCTACAATTCAGATTTCTTATCTGGTCCTATCATAGCATGGGAATACTAGAATACATGTTTGGAAGCAATTTTAAATTAGTTTACAGTCCTTAATTACGTAGGATCATCAACATACATTACCTTATAACCTAGAAAATTATGACAGAGGTATAACCCTAGAAGACACTAATGGTATCAAAAATTAGTACTGGTGGATTGTGGGGGCAATATGTTTTAAAGTTAAGTAAAAGGTGCCTTGAACTTCTTGTTTAGATCTAGGAGAGTGAGTAGAAGATCAAAGAGTGGATCTAATGATAACCCCTTAGAGCTTGCTAGTGACTTAGTCTTGGATTTAAGTGGTAAACGAGCTGAACTTCTTCCTGGTAATCCCAAAGAGACAAGCTCTGCCCTCTAAAATACTGAGAAGGTTAGATCTTAAAAACAAAACAAAACAAAGGGGCCAGGAATTTAGCCTAGTGGTAGAGTGCTTGCCTAGCATGCAAGAAGACCCCAGTTGAATCCTTGGTACCACATATATAGAAAAAAGCCAGAAATGGTGTTGTGGCTCAAGTGTTAAACCTCTAGTCTTGATAAAGCCCAAGGACAGCACCCAGGCCCTGAGTTCAAGGCCCAGGACTGGAAAAAACAGCGTATATGAAATCAGGTTCCTGAGGCATTTGTTAAAGTGCTGAATGAATTGTTTAGTAAGGTAAGAGTCAGAGAGGGAATCTTTGGGAGTTACTAAGGATTAAAGAAATGCAGGCACTTTTCTCATTCTGTTCATTACATGTTGGGGATGACCTTACCTGTAGCTGGTAATATGGAAGCTGAGGAACAAACACTCACCTTTCAAGACATCTCTCTCATTTCACAATAATGTTTCTTCTTAAATACAAGTGCAAGGGCCCAGAGCCTAGAGAGTACTTTTGAGAAAGAAAAGGAATTGGTAAGGGGATTCAGGTTGGAACAACACACAAGATTTAAGCAAAGGTGTATTCTGATTATATATGACTTTGAAACTCCCAGAGTGAAGCACGGAGATAATCTAGTATTGAAAAGGAGAAAGATATTCAGAAATAAATCGGCATTGTAAAAGTTAGGGACAGAGACCCAATAACTACCTTTTCTTTTTCTTTTGCCATTCCTGGGGCTTGAATTCAGGGCCTGGGCCCTGTCCTTGGGCTTTCTCATGGATAACCATCTACCACTTGATTCACAGCACCACTTCTGGCCTTTGTCTGTGTATGTGGAACCAAGGAATTGAACTCAGGGCTTCACCCATGCTAGGCAAGCATTCTACCACTAGGCCACACTCTTGGCCCCAGTATCTACCTTCTTCATGTATAGGGTGTCAATGAGCATAAGCTGATGAAACTAGATAACAAGTAAACTTCATGGAAGTATGAATATTTACAAGAGAGAATGAGCAAGAAGCGATAACATATTGAGATATTACTCAGGAGCATCTATTTGTCTTCCTATTTCCTTGTCTTTACAACCTTTCTTTTTTTACTCTCATCTTCTAGAAATCTATTGAAATATAAAATATAGTACTCAAAACAAAATTAAGGATCATTGTGGTGAAAGAAAAAATGGGAAAAAACATTGCATTAAAAGATTTTTATTTACAAAGTATCCTTTGTTCTATGGGAGATAAAATATGATGTAGAAAGTCTGTATTAATAGAATATATAATTTTGCTTACCCAGGATATAAGATAGAATATGACTATATGTAAAATTAATAACTCCTACTCAAAGAACATATGTTCTAATGTCAGCCTGAATCAGAAAATATCCTAAGTTCTCTAGGAAAACAAAGAGTATCTCTATCCAGTTTATGTGGAAGAATGATAGTTGATTCATTATGCAATGACTTTTGGAGTCAAATGTATTTTGTACTCTTCGCTTTACTATATAGAAGTTGTTTGTGGGTAGGTTACACAACTTTTTGTGCTTCATTTTTGTAATTTGTAAAATAAAGATGCTAATAGTGTATAACTCACTGAGGTGTCCTGAGTTTTTTTCTTTTTTTTGCTAGTCCTGGGCTTGAGCTCAGGGCCTGAGCACTGTTCTTGGACTTTCTCAAGGCTAGAGCTCTACCATTTGAGACTCAGCAAGACTTCAGGCTTTTTTCTACATATGTGGTACCAAGGGATCAAATCTGGGTTTTCGTGCATACTAAGGCAAGCACTCTATCTCTAGGCCAAAATCCTGGCCCATGTTGTCAGGTTTTTAATAGACTAGTACATGCTAAATATGTAGCACAGTAGTTGACTAGAGGCAAATATTTATTATGTTTTCTGCTGGTCCTAGGCCTTGAACTCAGGGTCTGAATGATGCCCTTCAGCACTTGTTTTCTTTTTTTAATCAAGGCTACCACTTTATCACTTGAACAGCAGCTTCACTTCTGTATTCACTGGAGAATGGCCCTGCATGCTTCAGTTGGCTTTAAATTGTGTTCCTCCAATCTCAGTTTTCTGAGTAGATAGAATTGCAGACAAGAGCCACTAGTGCCTGAAAAACGTTCATTAAATGCAGTTATTAATGATGAAGTAGGAAATAAAACAGTTTTGCAAGAATTTGATAGGCACAAAGAACGGAAGAAATCATCCCACACCAATATAATGATGGGCTGTCAAAAAAGTAAAAAATGAGCAATAATATGAGTCTGGTAAAACTCAAACATTCAGGGAAATTAGATTTTAAAAGGGCATTGGGGGCCTGGGAGTTTAGCCTAGTGGTAGAGTGCTTGTGTAGCGTGCACAAAGACCTAGGTTTGATTCCTCAGTACAACATACATAGAGAAAAGCCAGAAGTGGTGCTGTGGCTCAAGTTGTAGAGATCTAGCCTTGAGAAAGCCCAAGGACACTGCCCAGGCTCTGAGTTCAAGACCCAGGACTTGAAAAAAAAGTACATTGTGTACATTGGGAGGTTGTAGTTATAGTAAGGAGTTGTTACCTGAGACTTTAGGGAAACAAATTAAGGAAAAATTATTACAGGAGCATCAAAATAATTCAATTTGATACACACTGATATGATTATTTATAGACTCGATATAAAGGTACCATATGGTGCTGAGAAGTCTTTGAAAATTCATTAGTCTAATCAACTACCCACATTCTCTTGGACTAATCAAAGTGATAAGGGTATATTTTTACAGTGAATTTGTAATGAAAAAAATTGCTCCCTAATTAACTATGTTACTTTCTCAATGAAGAGATAAATTTTCATGGGATCATGAAAAACACAAGGAGAGAAGTTGTGAAAAGTTTGAGAAGGGAAGCATAAAATATTCTGTAAATATAAAATATCATAGCAAGATAATGGTCAATTTAGAATCATAATTATTTAATGAATGTAGGTCTAACTAATTTGTACAATTTTATTTTTTTCTAGATAACACTACAAGCATATCCTTGCTATTGATACTATTATTATCATCATTATTGCTGTTAATTTGTGTGTATGTGTGTGTGTGTGTGTGTGTGTGTGTGTGTGTGCTGGCCCTTGGGTCTGAATTCAGGGCCTAAGTGCAGTCCTTGATCTTTTTATGCCCAAGACTAGTGCTCTAACACTTGAACCACAGCTCCACTTCCAGCTCTTTTGTGGTTAATTTTGTGGTCAAATCACCAGCAACTGGCTAACTATTATTATTTTAAGATAGCGTCTCACTGTATAACACAGTTTTGTCCTGAATTTGTGAGCCTTCTGTTTTCATTTCAAGAGTATTAAGATTATAGTAATCACCACATTTATTTTTCTTTTCAATTTTCTTTTGTGAGATAAATTGTTATAACTCATGTACCTATCATTTAATTTAAGATCTGTATTATTACCAGAACCTTACAAAACACTGTGTGCCCCCTACTGTAGTTCTTCCTTGCTCATGGCTGTAACTGCCTCTCTGACTAATAAAAATTCCGTTGAATGTAATTAGGATATGGTACATATCTTGAAGTTAGTCAGCTGGTCGACCATGGTTACACATAGTTTATTTCAAATGTTTTTTTTTTCCTGTGATGTTAGTATTTCTGTATCAGCATTTGCTTATATGCCTTACTTCTGTCCTATTAGTCTTTCCTATTCAACTCTCTCTCAATGTCCGTGCTTTGCTACTCATTGCTCATATTGTTTATGTGGTCATAAGGTCCATGAACTGTTTGAACCACAGACTAAGGAGCTTACATAGAATGCTAAATTGCTAAAAGCACCATGCTGCCATGAATCAACTGGATTAGATTGTGAGGTCTCCTGTGTTCACAGGCTTTACTTGGAGAACAAATGATGCAACATACAGATGGAGGGAGCCAGTTCCCTATAAAACAGTCTTTAATGAGGATGAGTGAGGAAGGCAAAGGAAGTAGCTGATATGCAAATGTCTTTTTCTTTCCTTCTAACAAAATACTGTTTAAAGATGAAGTAGTTTCACACAGCCTCTCTGAAGACATTACATGTCACTGAGCAGACTATTGCTGAAAAGTTAGGGGGACATTCAGCTCATGAATGTGTTTGCTCTCCCACCATTCTTTGCTCACTTAATTTTTTTGAAGGACTTTGTATGGCATCTCCTATATAGTTTACTCCATTTTCCCTAATCCATATGTTTTCTTGTGATTACATTCCCCAATGAAGCCAGGACAAAAAAAAAACTTTTGCATTGGAATCTCATTTCACAGGAAAGTTGATCTGAGGAACAATTGCAATAAGCATTCATTTATATGGCACTTTCTTTCTTTCTTTCTTTCTTTCTTTCTTTCTTTCTTTCTTTCTTTCTTCTCTCTTTCTTTTCCGTCCCTCCATCCTTCCCTTCCCTCCCTCCCTCCCTCCCTGCCTGCCTCCCTCTCCCTTCCGCCCCTCCCTCCCTCCTTCCTTCCTTCCTTCCTTCCTTCCTTCCTTCCTTCCTTCCTTCTTCCCTTCTTTCCTTTTTCCTTCCCTGCCTTCCTGACTTGCCTTTCTCCCTCTCTTTCTATATGCTAAGACCTCTAGGGGATGTACACAGAATTGCTGTCCTGTAGTTTTATGTTATGATTTACCAAGTGATGCTAAAACGTGTTCCAAAGTGATTTTTACCAATGTATACTTTTTAATATTTTTATTGTAATTAATAAAAGGGTTACATGATATTTGCCAGATAGAAGGTGCATTAATTCACATACATGGTACCCTTTCACATGTCTTGGTACCCATTACCCTCGCCCCCCACCCTACCTCACCCTCATCTTGGTTTTCCCCCCTTCCCTATCAAATTTCAAATAACCAAATACAAATAAATTCAATATATCAGATAACAAAGTGAGATACTGTAACAAAATGAGATACCCAAGGGACAGCAAAGGAGATGAGAGATAACATAGTAGATTAAGGACAACAATCATTCACTATATGGCTTTTGTTTCAATATCCTGGAGGCCCTTTCAATTAGCTTCATACTATATGGCCTTATGTATCAAGGTTTTGGTCTACTGCAGGTCTCTACTAGTAGAGCCCAAGGTTTCTACTGATTATGACAAATGAGGGAAACCATTGAGCCTACGTTCCTTTGAGTCTAGCTTACTTCACTTAATATGATCTTTTCTAAGTCTTTCCATTTCCTAACAAGTGGGGCAATGTCGTTTTTTATGACAGCAGCATAGAATTCCATTGTGTACAAATACCACAACTTGTTGATCCACTCATCAACTGAGGGACATCTAGGTTGGTTCCATATCTTTGCTATGGTGAATAATGCTGCAATGAACATTGATGTGCTAGTGGATTTAGTATGCCCTAGTTTCTGGATGGTTGGGTAAATGCCAAGTAGTGGAATTGCTGGGTCATAGGGGAGCTCTATGTTTAGCCTTTTGAGGCACTGCCATACTGCTTTCCATAGTGGTTGAATGAGTCTGCACTCCCACCAACAGTGTAGCAGTGATCCCTCCTGGCCACATCCCCTCCAGCATCTCTTGTTATTCGTTTTCCTGATTCTGGCCATTCTAACTGGAGTGAGGTGGAATCTTAGAGTTGTTTTGATTTGCATTTCTTTTATGACCAGAGATGTTGAGCATTTCTTCATGTGTCTATAGGCCATTTTTGTTTCTTCTTCAGAGAAGACTCTTTAAGTCTTTGGCCCATTTTTTAATGGCATGGTTGTTACTTTGGAGATTAGTTTTGGAGTGATTCAATTTTTGAGCTGTTGATACATTTTAGATATGAGGCCTTTGTCCGTTGTTTGGTTGGTGAAGATCTTCTCCCACTCTGTAGGCTTTAGACTCTATTACAGAGCTATAATTATCAAAACGCTTGGTACTGGCACAAGAACAGGCCTGAAGACCAATGGAACAGAAGTGAGGACCCAGATATATAAACCACAGACCTATGGCCACCTAATCTTTGACAAGGGAGCCAAAAAAATAGAATGGAAGAAAGACAGCCTCTTCAACAAGTTGTGCTGGCAGAACTGGTTAAGCACCTGCAGAAAACTAAAGCTGGATCCTTCTTTTTCAGCCTGCACTAGAATTAACTCCAAATGGATCAAAGACCTGGAGGTAAAAGCTGACACACTGAAAACTTTACAAGAAGGAACAGGAGATACACTGGGCCTCCTTGG
This sequence comes from Megascapheus bottae, assembly GCF_031878675.1. Classification (NCBI taxonomy): domain Eukaryota; kingdom Metazoa; phylum Chordata; class Mammalia; order Rodentia; family Geomyidae; genus Megascapheus; species Megascapheus bottae. Next base: position 62,421,331 of record NC_143547.1, on the reverse strand, counting down.
CACAGGTCGAAACTTTCTTAATAAGGACCAAGAATCACAACAAATCAGAGAAAGGCTGGATAGGTGGGACTGCATTAAACTTCAGAGCTTTTGTATGGCAAAAGACATAGCTAGTAAATTAACCAATGTATACTTTTACAAGTAACATACATGAATTCTTGTGCCTTATAATTTATCCTAAACTCGATGGCATGTTTAACATATTCTTAAACTGATTATTTGTTATGTATCACAACAAAACTAATACATATTTATGAGCTAACACCCTGACATACACATTTCCTAAGGTATTTACCGGCCTTTTGTGCTAAGTCTTTCCTAGATATTTCTTGGCCGACTCTGACAACCTTGCTATGTAGACTGGTCTCAAACCATTATCTTTTTGCCTGAACATCCAGAATACTAGGATTATAGGCATGCACTGCTACACTTTACTTTTCTCCAGTATACTTACCATGTTGCATTTTTTACAAAAAATATTTTTTGCCAGTCCTGGGCTTGAGCTCAGGGCCTGATCAGTGTCCATGAACTTTCTCAAGGCAAGAGCTCTACCACTTGAGCCTCAGCACTACTTCCAGCTTTTTTCCATATATATATGGTACTGAGGAATCGAACTCAGATCTTCATGCATGGTAGGCTGACACTCCACCACTAGGCCAAATTCCCCGCCCATGTTGCATTTTTATATGGAGAACTTAAGATGCTTACATTTGACATAATATGGAAGAAGTACTGACATTTTATTTTGTGAATATACAACAGATTATGTGTCCAAAATACTATTATAAAACATTTGGCTTACTTCAAAATTTTGCTATTACAAATAATACTGTTATGAATATTGTGAGATATTGCCTCTTTTAGTAAATATGTAAGAATTTCTAAGAATTGTTCATTTCTAACATTTCTGTAACTGCAACTATAACAGAATATAGTAAATTGTTTATCTATGTGTTTTTATCAATTAATACTCCCACCAGCAGTATATGAAAGTTACTTTAATTTTATATGTATATTTAAATCTAATTTTTAAATTTCTCCAGTCTGAGTGTACTATGAATGTAATTTTGTTTTATGATGACTATTACCTATTACCAAGATGAGCTTTTAAAAAATTATTTTCTAGCATGATCATTCGAAGCCTTAAGTAATCTGTTATCTGTAAGTAATACTGTATTTGCACCTTTCATAGTTGAATACTGTATTATATTAAATTTGCAACATAATAGCCACTATTATTTATCCTTTCACCTTGTCATTTTATTAAAATTACTTTTAAATTTCCATACATTGGACATCAACTTTTTAGATCTCTTAATAGTGTCTTTATTTTTCACAACCACTTCAGTGCTTGCCTTTCTGTTCATAGTTACTAAGTTCTTGAACTAAGGCAGTGAGAGTACAGTTTTTTATATGTAGGAGAATATCATAGAAGTCATGTCAGTAGGACTTCAAAACTAATGTGAAATTAAATTAACTTGAGCATCACAAAAAGTAGTATATTTTGGTAAGAGGAGAGTCACTTTGAGATGGCACAGAAGGAGCACTTGAGAATATATTTGGAGGTCAAAAGCAAAGAAATCTTTGCATTAATCTGGAGAGCAGTTGTGATAGGAGTCAATATGTAAATATGAGTGCATCTAATGGAATGCATTTTGGGGAGACTTTTTAGTTCTATCTAATTAGGTAGAGAAAGAAGTTAGAACTAAAGGGGCTAAATAATATGGGAAATATGTGTAAAGGAAGTAGGGGAATATAGTTTCATAATGGCAAAGGAAAAAGAATATTATAATAATGGAGAGGATAATATTAACTTTCATATCTTCTGTAGAAAGGCTAAGTATTACAGGACTTTTTAAAAAATTGATTGAATTTGATGATTAAGAAAACCATTTGGCATTAGCTCCTGAGCCCAAGGCTACATTTCTTTTTTGGACAGTGTCATTCCTTCCCTAAGTTAATTTCTTATTTTTGATATAAAATTTTGTCTTCTGCAGTAATCATACCCAATAGATCCAGCTAATGTAACTGTCATAAAAATGAAATCAAATAATCCTTGCAGAAGTGTACTTAGAAATCAATCTGTCTCCTGTGTCAAATGACATAGATGATATATTTCACTGTGTGTTAAGTAATCATTTGTGTCAATCAATTCCTTTTTTGTTTGGCATAGTTATTATTTATAACAATAACAGGTATTCTATTGATAAAGTCATAGAAGGTAGTGTCAAGTGTATACACATAGTTTCTCCTTGAAACTGGATATAAATGGTACTTTTTCTAGCAGAGAACAAAGAAGAGTGAGAGAATACTTGAATGAGGAACCTTGAAGGTTATAAATGCAGAGAATGTAAAGCTATTTTGATTGTAACTAATTCAAAATCAAATCACAAATCAGATATTTGCAAGGCTCCTTGAAGATTGTTGACAGTGATCAAGAAGGATGCTACTCATAAAATGACATGTTGAATTGAAACCTCTTTGTACAACTACTTAAAGATGATAAAAACAGTGTGATGAGATACCACTACTCTTATTTGCATTGCTACCACTCAAAGCAAGCTGTTTGTTTTTCAGCTGTTTTTCATGAGATTTAGTAGTCAGTTCACACTTTTGTTCGTTCAGTATGAAAATTTTAAGGCACTTTGTTAATCACATCTTATGAGAAAATAGTTTCAAAAACACTAAAATATCCCCAAACTGAAGGAAATTCTAGCATACAAAGGTGAATATGCCCAATTGGCAGTGTTTAGAAATGCTTGCAAGCTGTTTATTTTGACTATGACTAGGATACTGTCAGAAGTCAGTATTTGGGCACCAGAGTTGCTAAATACACTTCATTTTATAAGACAGTTTCACACAAAAAAAATTCACAACAGCATTTTCTAGGAGAAAGGAAATCATTATGCCAAAATTATTGTTCAAAAGATGTACAAAGTTTCATTGTGAATACAAAGCATTAGCATTAAAGGCTCTACAACAGCACAAAATAGTGAGACATGTGCTTCTCAGTGAGTAAGTCAATAACATTTATCAGTAATAGTAAAGTCAATTGCCATTTCATTTTCCCATCAGATCTTAACTTATTGCCTGGAAGAGAGCAGGTCTCTAGCAAATTTTATTGAATAGATGTATTATTCAGCTTTCCAGTACTGTAACAAAATATTTCAGATAATCAATGTGTAAGATAGAAAAGCTATGTTAATCATGTAGTTGCTTGACCTTTCTGCTTTTGGGCCTGTGGTACACAATAGATCATGAGTGTAGAAAAATGTTGCTCATGAACTGAGGAAATGGAAAAACATCCCATGGTCCTGGATTGGAAGAACCAACATTTTGAAAAGGGCAACCTTGCCAAGGGCTATCTACAAATTCAACGGAATACCCATCAATATTCCAATGTCTTTCTTTAAAGAAATAGAAGAGGCAATCCAAAATTTCATATGGAATAATAAAAGACCCTGTATAGAAAAATCAATTCTTAGCAGAAAGAACAGCACAGGAGGGATTTCAATACCAAACGTTAGACTCTATTAAAGAGCTATAGTGACCTAAACAGCTTGGTAATGGAACAAGAACAGGCCTGGAGACAAATGGAATAGAACTGAAGACCCAGATATTAAACCACAGACCTATGGGCACCTAATTTTTGATAAGGGAGTCAAAAAAATAGAATAGAAGAAAGACAGCCTCTTCAATAAATGGTGCTTGCATAATTGGTTAAGCACCTGAATAAAACTAAAGTTGTATCCTTCTTTGTCACCTTGAACTAGGATTAACTCCAAATGGATCAAAGACCTCAAGGTAAAAGCCAATACACTGAAAACTTTACAAGAAGAAATCGGAGATACACTAGGTCTCCTTGGCACATATTGAAACTTTCTTAATAAGGACCAACAAAAACAGCTAATAAGAGAAAGGCTGGATAAGTGGGACTGCGTTAAACTGCAGGGCTTCTGTATGGAAAAGGACATAGCTAGGAAATTAACTAGAAAGCCTACAGAGTGGGAGAAAATCTTTACTAACCATACAATGGACAGAGGCCTCATATCTAAAATATATCAACAGCTCAAAAGATTGAATCACTCCAAAACTAATCTCCAAAGAAACAACCATCCCATTAAAAGATGGGCCAAAGACTTAAAGAGAGTCTTCTCTGAAGAAGAAATAAAAGTGGTCTATAGACACATGAAGAAATGCTCAACATCTCTGGTCATAAAAGAAATGCAAATCACTCCATTTAGAATGGCCAGGATCACGAAAACTAATGACAATAGATGATGGCAGGAATGTGGCCCGGAGGGATCACTACTACACTGTTGGTGGGAGTGAAAACTGGTTCAAAAACTATGAAAAGCAGAATGGCAGTTCCTCAAAAGACTAAACATAGAACTCCCCATATGACCCATTATGTGGCATTTACCCAGACGTCCAGAGACAAGGACAGACTAAATCCACTAGCACAACAATGTTCATTGCAGCACTATTTACCATAGCAAAGATATGGAACCAACCCAGATGCCCCTCAGTTGATGAGTGGATCAACAAGATGTGGTATTTATGCACAATGGAATTCTATGCTGCTGTCAGAAAGAATGCCATCACCCCATTTATAAGGAAAGGGAAAGACTTAGAAAAAAATCATATTAAGTGAAGTAAGCCAGACTCAAAGGAACATAGGCTCAGTGGTTTCCCTCATTTGTCATAATCAGTAGAAACCCTGAACTCTCCTAGCAGAGATTTACAATAGAACAAATTGTAGATATATAAGGCCATATAATATGATGCTAAATGCATGGACCTCCAGGATATAGAAATGAAAGCCATATAATGAGTAATTGTTGTCCTTAACGTACTATGTTATCTCTCATCTCTTTTGCTGTCCCTTGTTTATCTCATATTGTTACAATATTTCACCTTGTAATGTGATATATTTTATATATGCTTAATTGGTTTTTTGAAATAGGAGAGGGAAGGAGGGAAATCAAGATGAGCAGGGGGGAAGTCGGGGGCGGGTAATGGGGACCATGACATGAGAAAGGGTATCAATATTTGTGAAGAAATGTACCTTCTATTTGGTGAATATAATGTAACCCATCTATTAATTACAATAAAATATATGAAGAAAAAAGGTATTAAATAAAACTACATAATCCATGAAATTAAAAAAAAGAAAAATTCTGCTCACTTCATGGCATATAGGAAGGAAAAAGGGAAAGGAGGAAGGCCCAGTTTCTCAATATCTTCTCTGTGTTCATGTCCATTGTGACTTGAAGACATCTATTTAGTTCTGAATTCAGCTGCATTCCTTCCTCAACATTGACATAGATTAAGGATTAAGCCTTTAACATATGATCACTTGGGGAACATTAATCCAATCATCATCAATGGTTAAGTTAGTGTGGGTAAATGAATATATAATATAGGATGCAAAGAAAGAAATGTCAATGCAAATTATGTGGTACCATGGCAAGGACCAAGGAAGAACCAATTGTGATGAGTCAAGGCGATGGCTTGAAGTGCACATCTTTACCTGTTGACTCTGTAATTTTAATGATAACACTAAATACAATGTGTTGGTGTAATCATCTGTAGACCAATGTATACCAGATGATATATACATATATACTTATATATGTATATATGCAAGCTTGCAACTCTAAAACTGTATCTTCTATGAAGCAGGGAAAGTTAAGCTTGTAGGAGAAGTTAGTGTTGGGTCATAAAGAGGAAAGTAAAAGGAGTGACTATTCAGAATGCTGTAATAGCAATGTGCTCATAGAATGAGCCTAAATATTCTGCTTCTTCTAGAAGATAGAGTTCTTATTAGGATGGATCCTTAATAAGCACCACTTTCAAGATTTATACAATTCTGTGAATTTAATCATTTAGATTATTGCCTTGATTTCTGCCAAACAGGTTCTATTGTAGAGTATCATCCATACCACTGATTTTATTTCTTGTGCTCTTTCTATGAGATTAGTCAGGATTTGTCACATACTACTGACACTGTAAATTAAGCTATACTGAACTATTGAAGCTTTCTGCCAATCTACTTTAGTCCAGTGTGGTATTTTACCAAGTCAGCGATTCTCAAAATATCATCAGTTGACATGACTTCTGAATCTTCTATAATACTTAGTTAATATATATATATGTATATATATATACATATATTCTCAAATCTTGTCCAACCTGATGAATCTAAATCTCTAAGGGGTATTTTCCATGAAACAACGTTTAAAACACACTAACTAGGTATTGAGTTCAGACTGAGTTTCATAGTGAGTGACCTATACAATCCAATTGTCAATATGTTGAAAATTTCTGAGCTTGTTTCAGTGTTCTACTTCTGCTTTTTTGAAATTCACAGTATGTTCTTTGTTTTTTCTTTGCTTTTATACTTTTTATTTATTTATTATTGTCGAGATAATGTATAGAAAGGTTACAGTTACATTCGTCAGGTAGTAGATGCATTACTTCTCACACAGTGATACTCCTTCTCATGTTTTTATCCCCATTTCCCTCCCCCAATCCTCCCAATCATCTTGTTTTCCCTCTTCCCTTTCCTATTTCAAATAAAAATATAAACATATATACCAGGTAACAAAGTCAAATACAGTAATAATATGAGATTAACCATAATGGCAAACAAAGAAAAATAACAGTAGATTAAGAACAGCAATGACACAAGATAAAGCTCTTGTTTCCATATCCTAGAGTTCCTTTCATTTAGTTTCATCGTACATGACCTGATGTACATAGGTTTTGCACTATTGTAATCCTCCACTAGTAGAGTCCTAGATATATGCTTATTATTACAAATGAGTGAAACCATTGAGTTTAAGTTCCTTTGGGTTTACCTTAATTCACTTAATTTGATTTTTTGAAATTCTTTCCATTTCCTTACATATGGGGCGATGCCATTCTTTCTGATTGCAGCAAAGAATTCTATTGTGTATAACTATCACATTTTCTTGATCCAATTTTCTACTGAGGGGCATCTGGGTTGGTTCCATAACTTATCTATGGAAAATAATGCTGGAATGAACATCATTGTGCTAGTCACACTATATTCTAACAAGACTCGCTGCATTTTCATATTGTATTGGGTTTCATAAATTATACAGTCAGTCTCATTTGTGGGAGAAGTTAAGGTCAAAGAGCTACCATATTAGCTCAATACTTCCATTTTTTAGTTTTCATACTTAAATTATAAAAGTCTGTGCCATTTTAAAAATATAATACAATAGGAAAGAATCGACTATTTTTAATTATATTTTTATTGTAATTATTAGAAGGGTTACATTATATTTGCCAGATAGAAGGTGCATTACTTCACAATCATTGCTTCCCTTTCTCATGTTTTTGTTCAAATTTCCTTCCCCCACCCCCTCCCATAATCTTGTTTTCCCCCTTTCCCTATCCTATTGCAAAATAACAAAATAAAAATATATACAATATATCAGAAAAAGGTAAGATACTATAACAATATGAGATAACCAAGGGAGAGCAAAAGAGATGAGAAATAACACTATACATTAAGAACATCAGTCACACATTATATGGAGGTCCTTTCATTTAGAGTCCTACTGTAGGGCCTTATGTATCTAGGTTTTGTCCTATTGTAAACCTCTGCTAGGAGAGTCCAAGGTTCCCACTAATTATGACAAATGAGGGAAATCATTGAGCCTATGTTCCTTTGAGTCTGGCTTACTATACTTAATATGATTTTTTCTAAGTATTTCCGTTTCCTCACAAATGGGGCATTGCCGTTCTTTCTGACAGCAGTATAGAATTCTATTGTGTATGAATACCACATCTTGTTGATCCACTCATCAACTGAGGGGCACCTGGATTGGTTCCATGTCTTTGCTATGGTAAATAGTGCTGTAATGAACATCGTTGTGCTAGTGGATTTAGTATGTCCTTGTTTCTGGATGATTGGGTAAATACCAAGTAGAGGAATTGCTGGATCAAAGGGGAGCTTTATGTTTAGTCTTTTGACTAAACATACTGCTTTCCATAATGGTTAAAGGAGTTTGCACTCCCACCAACAGTGTAGTAGTCATCCCTCCTGGCCACATTCCTGCCATCATCTGTTATTAGATTTCTTGATCATGGCTATTCTAACTGGAATGAGGTGGAATCTCAGAGTTGTTTTGATTTGCATTTCTTTCATAGCCAGAGATGTGGATCATTTCTTCAAGTGTAAATAGACCCTTCTTATTTCTTCTTCAGAGAAGACTCTTTTTAAGTCCCATCTTTTAATGGGATTGTTGTTTCTTTAAATTAGAGTGATTCAATTTTTTTGAGCTATTGATATATTTTAGATATGAGACCTTTGTTGTATGGTTAGTGAAGATCTTTTCCCATTCTGTAGGCTTTCTATTTAGCTTGCTAGCTATGTCCTTTTGCCCTACAGAAGCACTGCAGTTTAATGCAGTCCCACTTAACCAGAATTTCTTTGATTTGTTGTGTTTCTAGGTCCTTATTAAGAAAGTTTTGACCTGTGTCAAGGAGATCTAGTATATTCCCTATTCCTTCTTCTAAAGTTTTCAGGGTATCTGCTTTTACCTCGGGATCTTGGGTCCATTTGGAGTTAATCCTGGTGCAGAATGGCATAGAAGGATCCAACTTTAGTTTTATGCAAGTGTTTAACCAGTTCTGCCAGCACCACTTTTGAAGTGGCTGTCTTTCTTGCATTCTTTTTTTTTGCTCCCTTATCAAAGATTATGTGGCCATAGGTCTGTAGGTTGATTTCTTGGACTTAAGATTTATTCCAATGGTCCTCAGGCCTGTTCTTGTGCCAGTACCAAGCTGTTTTGGTTACTATAACTCTGTAATAGAGTCTAAAGTTTGGTATTGAAATTCCTCCTGTGCTGTTCTTTCTGCTAAGAAGTGTTTTTGCTATATGGGGTCTTTTATTATTCCATATGAAATTTTGGATTGCCTCTTCTAATTGTTTAAAGAATGACATTGGGATATTGATGGGTATTGCACTGAATTTGTAGATAGCCTTTGGCAAGAGTGCTGTTTTCATGATGTTATTTCTTCCAATCCAGGGGCATGGGAAGTTTTTCCTCTCCCTCAGTTCTGTTTAATTTTATTTTTCAGCGTTTTAGTGTTTTTGACAAAAAGATCCTTTATAATCTTAAGTTAATTCCTAGGTATATTATTTTCTTTGAGGTAAAAGGAGTTGCCTTCCTGATTGTTGCCTTGTTCCTCTCATTGTTGGCATATAGAATGGCAGTTGACTTTTCAGGGTTGATTTTATACCCTGCTACCTTGCCAAAGTTTTGAATCGGCTCAAACAAATTGTGAGTGGAGCCTCTAGGGTTCTTTAGATACAGAATCATGTCATCTGCAAATAGGGAAACTTTCACTTGCTCTTTCTGTATTTGGTCCCCTTTATGCTTGCTTCTTGCCTTATTGATCTGGCTAGAAATACTAATACTATGTTAAAGAGGAGTGGAGAGAGTGGGCATCCTTGTCTCGTTCTTGTTTTTAGAGGAAATGGATTTAGCTTTTCACCATTAAGTATAATGCTAGCTGTGGGTTTGTCATACACAGACTTTACTATACTGAATAATGTCCATGGATTCCTAGTTTCTCCAGAGCTTTTAGCATAAAGGGGTGTTGGATCTTGTCAAATGCCTTTCCTGCATCTATTGAGACAATTAAGTGATTCTCTCCTTGCTCCTATTTATGTGGTGAATTATATTAATTTTTCTTGTGCATATTGTACCAGCTTTGCATCCCTGTGATGAATCCTGTTTGATCATGGTGTATAATTTTTTGGTGAGTTGCTGAAGACAGTTGTCCAGTACTTTGTTGAGATATTTTGCATCAATATTAATCAAAGAAATGGGTGTATAATTCTCTTTGTTTTTTTTTTGACAGTTGTAGGGCTTGAACTCAGGGCCTGAGCAAAGTCCTTAGACTTTTCTCAAGGATAGAGCTCTACTACTTGAGCCATAGCACCACTTCCAGCTTTTTTATGCATTGGCAAATAGGAATCAAACCTGGGTATTCATGCATTCTAAGCAAGCACTTTACTACTTGGCCATATTCCCGGACTTGATGAGTCTCTGTCTGGTTTTGGCATGAAGTTTATGGTGACTTCGTAGAATGAGTTTGGCAAAGAGCTCTCACTTTCAATTTCATTGAAATTTATGACCACAGTCAAATCTCTATGATCTTTAAGTCACTCTGGACCTACAGTATAATTGAACACATACATATACAGACTTGATCAACAGCAATCAACTGTAGGTCCATGCCTTAAATGATAAATACTAAGGTTAAAAACCAACAGATTAAAAAGCAGGGGATTGTATCAATAAAAATATAATTTGTAACCATTCTGTACACAATGCTGTTACTATGTTTCTAGGAATGACCACAGTGATAGAAGGAAACAGAATAAAAGAAATGGAAAGAAAAAATTAATCTTCAAAAAAGAAAGAGGGAAAAATAGAGGTTGGAGGTAAAAATGGCAAAAAAGATGAACAAGTGAAAATGCAAATGGAAAAAGTAGTAAAATTCGTTATGGTTAGTAAAGAAAAAAGGTATTCTTCAGTTTGGTCTTTTTTGGGGGGGAAATCTTGTGTCCTCACTAAATTCAATACCAAAACATTTTAAAAGGTCTTTTTCTCCTGTGATTTGGCTTTGCTGTTTTTCTGAACAGTTTGCTTGATTAAGCAGAAAAAGCAGGTGGAGCCCCCACAGGCTTTGTTTAACAAGACAGCAGCTCCTCCCAGGAGGACGAAGTGGACCTCTGGCTATGCTGACTCTGGGAAAAACCTTTGCTCTTTTGGAGGGTGGTACTACCTGTACCACTTCTCAGCTCCAGTGGGTATGGCTGGGTCTTTGCTAGCAATCAAAATGGTGCCCTGTCAGCTGTTGGGGGAGGGGCCACCTTCCCTATGCCTTTCCTTGAGCAGAAGTAGTAATGTCTCCAGTGAGGTACTCACAAATTCCTGGATTTTCTGGTTCCGTGAAGCTGGCAGGTCCATGCCAAGGACAGGTGATGGCTCTCAGCTTGGGAAGGCTCTGTCTGGAGCCAGCAGGTCTGTGCTGCCGAGAAGTGCTGTCTGCTCGGGTTCTGGAGGGAGGCTTTGTCTCTTTGGCGCTGCTCCACTCTGTCTTCCTTGAGCAGGCTGTCTGATTTTTTCCTCTCTGACAGAGATCTCTGTGGTGCTAAAACTTACTTAGAATTGATCTTTGAGTATAAACGTTCTGCTACGATGCTAGAACTGGTATCTTGTCAAGAGCTCAGAAAGACTCACCCTGAATAGCCGCCATCTTCCTCTGATCTCTCAGCAGTTTTCTCGACTAGTTTATTTAGACTAAAGCCTGGAGGTTGGAAGACTAGGTGAAGGTTCTTTTATTAATCATTCCTGAATTAATAAGTCCACAAAAGAATATCAACAGGGAAAAGAAGAACATCTATACAGAAAAAAATGAATAAATTCGTTATTAGATCCCTCCCCTCAGTGTTCAAGCCTTGAAGCCAGATGAACAGAATAAACATGTTTCAATGAATATTTAGTTTTGGAAAAAATACATTTCACTTTTGATACATAGCATTTTTGAGATGGTGGCAGATAATGTACTTTAAATACCCTAGTTGGAAACTGCAAACTAGAGTTGAGTGCTTGCTGTAGAGATTAGAGCTTTGAGAGCTTTAAAAAAATCAGCAACACTTAAAGGCATGACAGTAAGTGAATTGTACAGAAAAGATGCAGAAGTATAAAAAATAGTGAAAGGCTAAGAAAATAGCTTTTTCTATCCATACAAGATAAGAGGTGAAGTACCATTAAGGAGGAAAGAAAGTAGACAACACAGATATGTTCAGAATCTTAAATTTGTTTTAGCATGGAGTTTGTTGGAAAGACTTGCTAATGCCTTATTCTTTTCATTTGGGTGATCTTGGGTGTCTGCCACTTTGCCTAATTATCATTCTTACCATGGTGAGTAAACTCAGTATGATTGAGATGTTAAACTGTCTCTGGTCATCTTCAGGATTGCATTGCCACATTACCTGTTAATACTTGTTACACTGAAGCTTTCTCTAAGAGATGTTTCAGAGAAATAAGAAAATCCTCTGCATAGGAGTTTAGATAATTCAAAGTACAAATCAAAGCAAACCAAACAAACAAAATAACCCTAAACAAAACAACACCAAGAACAACAATAAGCACAAGGAGAATGTATTGTGATAGAGCTTTTCAGAGGAAACTTTGTTTGAAATTGTTGTCAAGCATTTTGTCGCTGAAATTCACAGAATCTCATGCTGTCTTCCCCACCTGCATCATTGAGGTATGTTTTTTCTTTAAAGGGATCAATTATCTTTTGGTATTTTTTGCATGTTACCTGAAAAACCTGGCCATGCCAGAAAGTCAGCCTCAAAAGTAAAATAATAAATTTCCATTTATAATTCAAGCCATATCTTTTGCAAAGGGAAACAAGCAAATTATATGAACCCTTTTCTGTGATAAGAAGAGACGAAGTGCTTTAATAATACTTTGCAAATTTTAAAAAGAGCTCCTGACAATAATACATCAGCTTTCGAAGCTTTATGAAGCAAAACGTTATTGCTTGCCAATTCAGAGCAGGTTTTTTATCCAAAGCTAAGATTAACAAAGACCAACCAGCCTTTTAAATGTCCAAAAGAAGAAAGCCCTAACATGTGTTTTAATTAATGCTTAGTGTATGTTATTAGTACAACAGACAATGGTCTACCAATTATCTTTGGAAAAAAAGAAAACTCCTGTCTTAATTGACTTATTTTTTTTACATGGCGCTAGTACTTTTCTTTTTTGTGACTATTGACTTTCTGTAGAAGAAAATTCACCATCAAAATTTATATACATGTACATGTGTCTATCTAAGGAACAAAAAGCTATTGAAAATTAATAGCAACTTTGAAAAAGCTACTGGGAAATATGTAAGGAAAGGTCTCAATTGCTTTTAAGTCACACCAGGAAAAATATTGTTGAGTTGTTATGTAGACCTGTGAGTCAAATTGTTAAAAATATTAAGTGGTTAATTTGAGCTTGTGAGGCCTCAATGATATTAACATCCTCTTCACTAAATATTTTAATTTGTCTTGTTGATTGCTAAAGCACATACAGCAAGTTTCTGTCTTGATTATGAAATGGTCTGATTTTTTGTTTTGGTCAAATCCTTAGTAGTCATCTCATGCTGTAGTTGATGGAAAGTTAAATTCCAGAATTCTGTTATCAAGGTATCTTCGATGAGTATGAGGCTTTAAATGAAATTTGCATATCTACCACGCAGTCATTCAACATTCAGTCTCTTGCTTCTTTGTTACTGTGAAACATCATGCAGATTAGTGAAAGAGTTTAATTCTACACCTTTTCCATTACGTCAATGATAGATATGTTTGGATAGATATGTTATTATGCTAATGTGCTCACATTATCTTTGGTTGCCTGGGACTGTGGAACAGGGGATTTAAAAAATTGGGAAAATAATAGATGATTCTCAGACAGGCAATCATATGAAACCATTCAGCTGTGAAATTCATCTTGAATTATACAAATACTTGTATTTGCCCATCATCAGTATCACGGGAAAGAGGGAAAATAGAAGATTCCCATTCAATGATAATGTACATATTTTCCCATTTGAGTACCATTGCAATATCCTTACAGTGAAAGCTATAGAAAACACAAGCTATTTTCATGAAGGGGACTAGTATACAGGTAGTATACTAGTAAATATATAGAAGGGACTAGGAAAAGGATGCTTCAATTATGTTGGGATGCATGCTTTAAGGCTTAGATTGAAGCTTTGTCTCTAAACATTACAACTAACTTAAATTTCAGGAAATTTATATAGTTAATATAAGGGTAACATACAGATTCTCAAGCAATTAGTAAGTCAGTATCAGTAAGTCAGTGATGAAAAGTTTAAAAGTGTTGTAGAAATACTCTTAGTAGAGGTGTAATTGCAGGACATAAAAGACAATTCCACAAAAAGACCATAAGAAGCAAAAGAGTGGAAATGAATGAGGAAGGTGGATGCAGATTCTGCTCAGGCAGAATAGAAGTGGTGAAAACACAACTGTGATCTGCTAGAAGGAATGTGAAGTACAGGACCTCCCCACCTTTTCAACATTTGAGGAACTGGAAAGAAATTGGGTGTTTCTGAGGCAGCAGCATTCCTAGAAGCCTCTGGACATAAATCTTGGGTTGGTTACAGTGCATCCTGCTGGCCACAAAGGGCTTTATACTGTGGGAACGATTGTTTTGATTACTGTACTTTATTGATGTGTAGTGAGTGAAATAAAATAACTGAGTGCATTCATCCACTAACAACCAGGATGAAAGTGTATTATTATAAAAGGCTTGCAGGTACTAGAAAGTCCCTGGCCACTTATGCAGTTAATTCAAGCAACATGATTCTCATTTTTCTAAGCCATCACTCTGTCTGACAAAAAAATCATTGGAATAAAAGTCTTTTCAGGCAATAAAAATGAATAGGGCCATTTTTGTAATGAAGCCAGTAACAGCAGTGGACTACAGGATTTCAACAGTCCTTCCATGGTGAATAATGAGCTAAATAAATGAAACACTTGTAGCATATACTGATGTGAATCTCTTAAATCTTTGTTGTTGTTTTTTTTTGGTTTTGTTTTCTTTTGTTTTTGATATCTAGGTTTGAACTCAGGATCTCATAGTTGTTTGTCTCATGTGATATACTGAAGTCCAGCTGGAGCTTTCTTTCAACACAGGTCATTTTTAGGGTAAAGCCTCATTTTCTTCTCAGGTGTATGCCAGAAGGGTTATTTTCCTATATTTTTTAGTTCTCCCCTTTTCATGCAGGCTCAGGTCATTAAGTCCAGCTTCTTTTCTATGGAGACAGCCTCATAGATTTAGCTGCCTGGGTTGGTCTACTACCACAACCATCTCCATCTCCAAGTCCCATGTGGCTTGTGATGACAAGTGCATGCCACTACAGTCAGATAAAGTCTGAGAAAGGTCCTTGAGAATTTTCCCACCCAGGTTAGTGATTTTTCCTTTCTCAGCCTCCCAAGTTGCTAGAATTATAGATGGGAGCACCAGGCTTGCTCACCTCAATTTTGTTTTTAACATAAATATTACTTTGCATAAAATGATACCTTTTAAGAACAACATGAATGTGTCAGCTAACTTGTTGTGAAATAAATTGTTCTTGGATTTCTTGCTGTTCCTATATGAAAATTCTAGCCTCCTGGGACAGAAACAGATACAGCATAAAGACAGGGGATGTTTGCTTTCAATTCCCTTAGGAACATTTTTGAAAAAATAATTTACATACATAGCATAGAAAATAGTTCTATAAGAATCTATGATCATTTCTCATTTGTTTCAAAGAAGAAAAAGCTTTTCCTTCTCTTCTTTGTAAAGAAGGCTGATATCTTCCTCCTTCATAAGTAGAAAAAAATCCATTTTCCATCTGTGAAATGTCTGTCACTGGAGTAGAAATACAATTCTTCAAAGGTAATATGGAGGTAACTGCAGGACAACAAATTGAGCATTTACTGTAAGTGAATTAATAAGAAATCTATATGTGATCAGGATATTTCATATGAAGTATTTAGCTAATAAAATGAATCATTAAAAATTCAACAAAAGCATTGATCAAATTGAAAGGAAGATCAACAGTGACATGCTTTTGAAATCTAGATTTAATTGGATACATGCAAAGTATTATACCATCTACAATTGTGTAGTTTGCACATAGCTTATATAGTGGCAGAAAGTTAAAAGACTTGCCGGGCACGGTGGCTCATTCCTGTAATCCTAGCTACTCTGGAGGCTGAGTTATGAGGAGCAAGGTTCAAAGCCAGCCCCTGCACAAAAAGTCCTGATGCTCATATCCCCAATTAACATCTAGAACACAGGAAGGGAGCTTGGCTCAAGGGTAGGGTGGTAGCTCATGGACAAGTGCTCAGGCCAAGTTCAAGGCCCATGACCCACAAAGAAAAAAAGAGTTAAAAGACTTGGAGTATGCCACACAAACAGGTTTCATAAAGGTTTTGACAAAGCCTTTACTGTTTGACCACGTAATCTTTGTGAAGGTTAGGAATTTAAATATCAACTGGTTCATCAGACTGTATGATTAACCTTGAAAATTCCCCCAAGGCAAGTTCTTCCCACCACCCAATACACACAAAGAGTAATAAAGTTTATTCTTTACCAAAAGCTTTTGCAGTCATGCACTCAAGCTTAGTGACTCATATCTTCATAATGTAATTCAGTTTTTTATAATAGAGTAGATCACTTATGAGTTTATATTTATTAATAATTTATAGATTGTAGAGTAGAAAACAAGAAAAATCAGAAATTATTCATATTTTTATTATAAATTAATTAGTACAGATTTTAATTATGATCTGTGGGGTCTAAGAACTTCTGTCCAAGGCCTGGTTCCAGCTGTAGGAGTAGCTGAATCCCTTTGGAGTGCCTATGTGACCGAGCACAAGAAAGCACTTTCTTCCTCAGCTGTGAGAGGAGGTTACTCAAGCTGCTCTTTTTCTCAAGGGAAAGTTTTCCAGTCCAAATTAAAATGTTTGTCCTTGGAGCTTGTGAACAGATACACTCTGCCTAATTCCTGAGGTGCCCTCAAGGCATCTTTACTACTGTCTTCATACCAAGTGTTTTGGTTTTTTAGTCTTGGAGCTTGAACTCAGGATCAAGGTACTGTCTCTGAGCTTCTTTTCACAAGACTAGCCACTCTGACACTTGAGAGCCACAGCCCCACTTCACTTTTTCTGTTTAATTCAGGGACTCATGCATGCTAGGCAATGACTGTAACACTAAACCACATTCCCAGCCCTTGGCTTCGTTTTAATTACCCTAATTTCTTTACTAACCACATCCTGTCTACAGCTTTCAACTATCTCCTTTTCTGGTAATACTGTATGTTTTTCATGTTTCTACACTACTTGCTCTCATTTGTAATCTACAGAATGAATACTATGCTGTCTGGAATTTCCTCCTCCCAATTAATCCGTTCATTGCTTTTCCTGTTTTGTTTTTAAAAGCTTTATTATGTTTAAATAGTAGTACAAAGAAGTTGCCCCTTTGACAAATCCGTTTATTAATACAAGGCATCTTGACAGTGTCATCCCTTTTGGCATTCTTCCCATTCCACTAAACACTACACTTCCCCTCAATTTTCTTAATTTTGTAGGATATTTATTAAAAATTAAGGCTGTATTCTCTTCCCTTTCAATCTTTATTTATTTACTATTCCCTCCCCTTGACTCTAACCATCAACTGTGGAGTAATCATTTTGTTGGATGGCTAATTAGCAGTTATGAGAAATTAGCACCATTTGAATTTTGTCTGAAAATTTCATATTCTGGTTAATAGATTTGTGTATATGGCCATGCAATCCTAATCATTTAGTTGTACATGTATAAATTAGCTCTAGCTTCCATATATGAGAGAAAACATTTGATAATTGTCTCTGGGCCTGATTTCACTTAACATGATTTTTACCAGGTCCCTTCATTTCTTTGCAAATAAAATTAATATCATTCTCCACAATGGATGAGGAAAATTCCATTGTGTGTGGGCATGCATGTATTACATTTTCTTCATTAATTCATCCAGTGAGGGATATCTTAGCACTTCTCCACTATGTTGAACAATGCTGCAGTGAACATGGTTGTGCTGGTAGCTTTACTATGTTCTAGCTTTAATCTTTTAGATACATGCCCAGGAATGATATTACTGGATCATAGGATTTTTCTATATGTAATTATTTTATGAATCTCCATACTACTTTCCAGAGTAGTTTAACAAATTTAATTCCTACCAATAATGTATTAAGTACCATTTCTGCCCACATCCATGCTACCATCTTTCGTTTTCATATTTTTTATAATTCAAACTGGTATGAGATAAAATCTCAGTGTTAATTTGATTGTCCTTTTCTTTATGGCCATAAATATTGGGCATTTCTTACAACTATCTATTGGTCTCTTTTACTACTTCTGAGAAGTCTCTATTTAGCTCATTAGCCCATTTATTAATTGGGTTGTTGCTTACTTCCGGGTTTAATTTCTTAAGCTTTTTGTATATTCTGGAAATTAAAACAAAATCAGACTCACTCAAAGTTTAGCACAGAGACAAAATATAGGCAAATTATTTGCCAGATTTTAACATGAATTGCCTCTAGCTCAATTCTCTTTTTAAGACTTTAGGAGCCTGGCTTTCATAGTTTGCATATCTACCTGCATTCTTTTCTGAGCTACAAGTAGAATCACACAGAAATCCCCACCCAGAGCATGTACAGTGTTTTCTAGCCTGCTTCTTTTCCATGTTCTATCAAATTCCATAGGTAGACCACTTCCAGAGGCTTCTGAATAATAGCAAGAATCCTGGTAAAATTGGTGCATATTGGCTAGTTTTGCATAGCTACGATGAAAAATACCTGTGCGAACCAACCAAATAGGGAAAGAATTTAGTTAGCTTCATTGATTCAGAGGTGACAGGCCATCATGGATAAGAGGGCATGGAAAAGGAAAACAGCTCATATCATGACAATCAGGAAGAAAAGAAAGGGAAGCAGGAACTTATAATGGCACACCTCTCAGTGACCTACTTTCTGTAACTAGTCCCTATCTTTCAAACGTTCAACTTTCCAACCTTGACCCGTTAGCTACAGACCAAGTATTCAAACACATTAATCTGTGGGGAGCATTTCATATTCAAATAAAACAATATCTTAATTCTAACTTGGCTATTACCATAAGACCATAAACTATGTAGCCTACAAGCAACAGGAATTTATTTATTTTAAAAAATATATTGGTGTCTTGGAGTAGTTGTATGTACAAAGAAGTTGTCATTCAACAGGGTAGAATATGAATAGAATGCAGTTCTGAAGGCAGATCAATGCGCCAGCAGATTTCCTTTCTGATAGGGCCTGTTGCTTACTTATTACACAAATAGTACATTCTTGTGTCTTTAAAGGGTGGTGAGTGTAAGTTTTCAGTCCATGAATTAGGGCGGGGGAAATGAACATTTATTTCATCGTGGTCCAAGACAGAATCTGCTACCCTGCATTTGTCTTATTTGTGGACTATCATGTAAATTAATTTATCAGTTAAGTAAGTTTAAAATGTATTTTTGTTAAGTGCACTTATTTTCAGCCAAAACAGTCTCAATCCATTTAAATGATTACTCAGAAATATTTTTGTATAAAAAGTTTATTACATTGTTGCAAGAATGGTTTCTATAGCCACACTGCTTGAGTTTACTCCCAAGCAAACACATATGCAGCCTTTTAATTTGTTTGCCTGTGTTGCAAGGGATAGAACCCAGAACCCTACACATGCTAAGCATAGGCTCTATCACTGAGTCACACCCCTAGCTTAGAACTCTTATTTGGGGCCAGTATATTTACTATCACGTCTTCATTTTTAAGATGGAGCTAATGCTATCTTTTTCTTGGTACATTCATTAGAAAGATTAAATGAATTACGTGTAAAACACTTTTACCAATTCAAAGCACATAAAAAGTAGCACATCTGTTTATTATTTAGAACAGTAAAAGCTTAATAATAGCTGTTATATTTATTTTGTTATTTCTATTCTAACTGTCGATAAGGAAAATTTTGCAAAGACTATATTGGTAGGAAATAATGATAAACTTGAGGCCTAGTCAGTAAAAGTAGTATATCTATGTTTAACAACAAAACAAGTCTTCATTCATGTATACATATTAATCGCTATGGAACTTACTTCAAACAAAATGGCAAATCTCAGGAATAAAGCAATACAATCATATCCATTCAGATTATTGATCTTTCCTGCCCCTTCAAATTAAACAGATAATTTCCCCTAAACATTTTTAATTACTCTTTCATTCAAACTAGAGAATTTCTGCCTAGCAATAGCAGGTTCACATTTCGTGCCTCAATCACAATACTGCTTTTCTTTTCATTGGAGAAACATTGTTCAACAGAAAAGGTGGAAAATATTGCAGCCACTACTGATTTTGAATAGAACTGGCTATTCTTTTGCTTTTCAGGGGAAGGCGTTTCTTGACACGGAGCTTCCTTGTTCATCCTAAATTGGCCTTAATCTCAGAATTCTCCTACTTTAGCCTCCAGAGTACTGGATATTTCTAGTAAAAGTTTTAGTTCCAAATTGTCAACATAAATGCTAGTAATTTATTTAAATGAAGTTTTTTATTTTTTGATAAAATAGTCTCAATCTATTTTCCCTTGCTGGCAGGAGGGCTGAACTCAGGGCCTCACACTCACTTTACTTCCTTATTCATAGCTTGGCCAACTACCAATTTAGCCACACCTTTTTTTGGCATTTTGCTGGTTATAGATGGAGTCTCAAAGACTATTCTACCCAGACTGAGTTTGAATCACAATTCTCTGTATATCAGCCTCCTGTGCTCAGTAGAAACTACTCGCTAATGGTAGATTATAAGCATGAGCCATATGTGCCTAGTTAACATTCATTTATGTATGTATGTATGTATGTATGTATGTATGTATGTATGTATGTTGTGGGACTTGAACCCTGGGGCTGGGTGCTGTCCCTGAGCTCTTTAGCTCCAGGCTATCACCCTACCCGTTGAGCCACAATGCCACTTCTCGTTTTCAGGTGATTAATTGGAGAGGAGCTTCATGGACATTTTTGTGCCTGAGCTGGCTTTGAATGGTGATCCTCTGATTTCAGCCTCCCAAATAGCTAGGATTAAAGGCTTGAGCAACTACACAGGACTACTTGACAATTATGATACTATAAAATTATTGAATGGGCTGGGAACAGAGCCTAGTGGTAGAGTGCTCGCCTAGCATGTATAAAGCTCTGGTTTCAATTCCTTGGTACCACATACACAGAAAATGCCAGAAGTGACCCTGTGGCTCAAGTTTTGCCTTGAGCAAAACATGTCCAAGGACAGTGCCCAGGCCCTGAGTTCAAACCCCAGGACTTGGAATAAAATAAAATATATTGAATTGTCTTATTTTGCTTGCACCTTACCGGTAGACAATACATCCTTTATAGCTATACCCATAAACAGGCTTCAGCTGTCTAACTGTGAATAAAAATTGTAATTCAGGTAGATATGATGTCATACACAGGAATCTGTAGGTCAAGATATTCCAATGAGTTTCTTTTTTCTTTTTCTTTTTGTTGGTCGTGGGTCTCGGACTTTGGGCCTGGGTTCTGTCCTGAGCACTTCAACTCAAGGCTACCATTGCACCTCTTGATTCTCAGCACAACTTCCAGTTTTCTGATGGTTGAATGGAGATAATAGTCTCAGGGACTTCAGTGCCCAGGCTGGCTTTGAACCATAGTCCTCAGATCTCCGCCTCCTATGTAGCTAGGATTACAGGCCTGAGCCACCGTACCAAGTTATGAGTATTTATTTTTTAACAGTGTCATTCCTTCCCTTACTTTTCTCCTAGTTTTACACCCCCCAACTCCCCACATGGTTTGTATAGTTCTTTTTCCAGCTACTGTCTAGTTAATGTCATTGCTGCATTTGTTTATCCTTTGTCCCACCATTTCTTTGCTCCCCTGACTCTCCTCCATACAGATAAACTTACACAAGACAAAAGGTACAGAAAGCAAAACCAATGACCAAAGGAAAAAAAAAACAGTTTCCATTTCTTGGTGTTCATTTTGATAAATATTATTTTATATGATCATATATATGCACATAGCTATTTAGACTTTGTGATCCTCTCCTAAGAAATTATTCCTGTTTTCACTGTATGCTATTTCTGTTTTTAAATAGAATGAATATGACAGTTAGTTTCAACTTTTAACCTTGTAGATTAACGTTTAGTTATATAAAAATATTGATAAAAATCTTAGGATTTACTTCTTTAATTAAAAATCCACAATCTGTTCTGAGTAATTATTTTTGGGAAATTGTCTAAGTAATATATCCTTATAAATTGAATGCTGAGTAACATGTGAAAAAGTATATTGTAAAAATTCACAAATGTGTTGCAAAGTTATATACCTATTATTTAAAAATTAAGAAATATGTTTAATAACACATTTTATCTTTTGTATATAATAAAGCATTAAGTTTAATGGTCTTTAAAGAGATTCATTGTTGATTTATCCATTGATTATTTTTACAAATTGTAATTAAAAACTTTCAATAAGCTTTGTACACTAGTCAATACCAAGGAAAATTTCCTAAACATATAATTATTTGCTTATATATTGTTCAATAAAAACACAAAGATGGCCAAAGCAGTGACAAAATTGTTGAATATATCCATCACATCACATCACAGCAGTCAATTATTGTTTAATATTACAAGATCAGATGAAACTGAAGAGTTTATTTTTTTTCTTTGTTTTTATTGTAATTAGTAAAAGGGTTACATGATATTTGCCAGATAGAAGGTACATTAATTCACATACATTGATACCCTTTCACATGTCTTGGTACCCGTTTCCCTCCCCCCCCACACCTCCCACCCGTCTTGGTTTCCCCCTTTCCCTATCAAATTTCAAATATCCAAATACAAATAAGTTCAATATGTCAGATAACGAAGTGAGATATTATACCAATATGAGATAACCAAGGGACAGCAAAGGAGATGAGAGACAACATAGTACATTAAGGACAACAATCATTCATTATATGGCTTTTGTTTCACTATCCTGGAGGTCCTTTCAATTAGCTTCACATTATATGTCCTTATGTATCAAGATTTTGCTCTATTGCAAATCTCTGCTAGTAGAGCCCAAGGTTTCTACTGATTATGACGAATGAGGGAAACCATTGAGCCTAAGTTTCTTTGAGTCTGGCTTACTTCACTTAATATGTTTTTTTCTAAGTCTTTCCATTTCCTAACAAATGGGGCGATGTCATTCTTTCTGACAGCAGCATAGAATTCCATTGTGTACAAATAACACAACTTGTTTATCCACTCATCAACTAAGGGACATCTAGGTTGGTTCCATATCTTTGCTATGGTGAATAGTGCTGCAATGAACATTGTTGTGCTAGTGGGTTTAGTATGTCCTTGTTTCTGGGTGGTTGGGTAAATGCCAAGTAGTGGAATTGCTGGGTCATAGGGGAGTTCTATGTTTAGCCTTTTCAGGCACTGCCACACTGCTTTCCATAGTGGTTGAACGAGTTTGCACTCCCACCAACAGTGTAGTAGTGATCCCTCCTGGCCACATCCCCTCCAGCATCTGTTGTCATTCGTTTTCCTGATCTTGGCCATTCTAGCTGGAGTGAGGTGGAATCTTAGAGTTGTTTTGATTTGCATTTCTTTTATGACCAGAGATGTTGAGCATTTTTTCATGTGTCTATAGGCCATTTTTGTTTCTTCTTCAGAGAAAACTCTCTTTAAGTCTTTGGCCCATTTTTTAATGGGATGGTTGTTACTTTGGAGGTTAGTTTTGGAGTGATTCGATTTTTTGAGTTGTTGATACATTTTAGATATGAGGCCTTTGTCCGTTGTTTGGTTGGTGAAGATCTTCTCCCACTCTGTAGGCTTCCTGATTAGTTTACTAGCTATGTCCTTTGCCATACAAAAGCTCTGCAGTTTAATGCAGTCCCACTTATCTAGCCTTTCTCTGATTTGTTGTGATTCTTGGTCTTTATTAAGAAAGTTTCGACCTGTGCCAAGGAGGCCTAGTGTATCTCCTATTCCTTCCTGTAGAGTTTTCAGTGTGTCAGCTTTTATCTCCAGGTCTTTGATCCATTTGGACTTAATTCTAGTGCAAGGTGACAAAGAAGGATCCAGCTTTAGTTTTCTGCAGGTGCTTAACCAGTTCTGCCAGCACAACTTGTTGAAGAGGCTGTCTTTCTTCCATTCTATTTTTTTGGCTCCCTTGTCAAAGATTAGGTGGCCATAGGTCTGTGGTTTAATATCTGGGTCCTCAGTTCTATTCCATTGGTCTTCAGGCCTGTTCCTGTGCCAGTATCAAGCTGTTTTGAGAATTATAGCTCTGTAATAGAGTCTAAAGTTTGGAATTGAAATTCCTCTAGCGCTGTTCTTTCTGCTAAGAAGTGTTTTTGCTATACGGGGTCTTTTATTATTCCATATGAAATTTTGGATTGCCTCTTCTATTTCTTTAAAGAATGACATTGGGATGTTGATGGGTATTGCATTGAATTTGTAGATAGCTATTGGCAAGATTGTCATTTTCACAATGTTGATTCTTCCAATCCAGGAGCATGGGAGTTTTTTCCATTTCCTTAGTTCTGCTTTAATTTCCTTTTTTAGGGTTTTAAAGTTTTCATCAAAAAGGTCCCTTACATTCTTAGTTAAGCTAATTCCTAGGTACTTTATTTTCTTTGGGGCTATTGTGAAAGGAGTTTCTTTCCTGATTATTGCCTCATTCCTCTCACTGTTGGCATAAAGGAAGGCAGTTGATTTTTGAGGGTTGATTTTATAGCCTGCTACTCTTCCAAAGCTTTGAAGCAGCTCAAGGAGCTTGGGAGTAGAGTCTATAGGATTCTTTAAATACAGAATCATGTCATCTGCAAAGAGGGATAGTTTTATTTCCTCTTTCCCTACTTGGATCCCCTTTATGCTTGCTTCTTGCCTTATTGCACTGGCTAGGAATTCTAGTACTATGTTAAAGAGTAGTGGAGAGAGTGGGCATCCTTGTCTCGTTCCTGATTTTAGAGGGAAGGGGTTTAGATTTTCACCATTAAGTTTAATACTAGCAGTAGGTTTCTCATACACAGCCTTTATTACATTGAGGAATGTTCCATGGATTCCTAGTTTCTCCAGAGCTTTTAACATAAAGGGGTGTTGGATCTTGTCAAATGCCTTTTCCGCGTCTATTGAGACAATCATGTGATTTTTGTCCTTGCTCCTGTTGATGTGTTGAATTATATTAATTGATTTGCGTATGTTGAACCAGCTTTGCCTCCCTGTGATGAATCCAGTTTGATCATAGTGTATAATTTTTTTTGATGAGTTGTTGTAGACGGTTGGCCCGTATTTTGTTGAGAAGTTTTGCATCGATGTTCATCAAAGATATAGGTCTATAGTTCTCTTTCTTTGATGAATCTCTGTCTGGTTTGGGGATCAGGGTTATACTGGCTTCATAGACTGAGTTTGGTAAGGAACCTTCATTTTCAATTTCGCTGAAGAGCTTGAGGAGTATTGGTGTGAGCTCTGCTTTGAAGACCTTATAGAATTAAGCTGTGAATCCATCTGGCCCTGGGCTTTTCTTAGGTGGAAGTTCTCTAATTGCCATTTCTATTTCAGAGCTTGAAATAGGCCTGTTGAGTTGACTTAGTTCTCTTGGTTCAGTGTGGGTATGTTACTATTGGCTAGGAATTCATCCATTTCATCTAGATTCTCAAATTTGTTGGCATAAAGGTTTGAGAAGTATTCCCTCATGATATTCTGGATCTTGGTAATTTCTGTCGTGATATTACCATTTTCATCTGCGATTTTGTGGATTTCGATATGCTCTCTTCTTTTTTTGGTAAGATTTGCTAAGGGTTTCTCAATTTTGTTAATTCTTTCAAAGAACCAACTCCTTGTTTTGTTGATTCTTTCTATAGTTTTTTTGGATTCCAAATCATTTAATTCTGCTTTGATTTTAATTATTTGCTTTCTTCTACTGGGATTAGGGTTGGTTTGTTGCTCTTTTTCCAGGAGCTTAAGGTGAGACATTAACTTGTTGGTTTGCAATTTTTCCAACTTGTTGTTGTAGGCACTCAGCGCTATAAATTTTCCTCTGAGTACTGCCTTTGCTGTGTCCCAAAGGAGTTGGTAGTTTGTGTGCTCCTTACTGTTAAATTTCATAAACTGTTGGATTTCTGTTCTGATCTCTTTGATGACCCATTGGTGATTCAACAATGTGTTGTTCAGTCTCCATGAGTTACAGGGTTTTCGTTGGTGGAGATGTGTGTTCAGTTCCAGTTTGATGCCTTTGTGGTCTGAGAGTGTGCATGGAATAAATTCGGTGTTTCTGAATCTGTCCAGGTTTGTTTTATGGCCTAACATGTGATCTATTTTGGAAAATGTTCCATGTGCTGCTGAGAAAAACGTATATTGTGTCGTTGCTGGGTGGAATATTGTGCAGATGTCTGTTAGATTTACTTGGTCTATATAGTTGTTCAGTTCTAAAATTTCTCTGTTGAGTTTTTGCCTTGTTGATCTGTCCATAGGTGAAAGTGGTGTGTTAAAGTCACCGACAATCACTGTATTTCGATCTATGTATGGTTTCAGTGTAAGTAAAGTTTGCTTGATGAAGTTTGGAGCTCCGGGATTGGGTGTGTAAATATTTAGGATCGTTATGTCTTCCTGGAGGAAAGGTCCCTTTAGTAGTATGTAGTAACCTTCTTTGTCTTTTCTTAATAATTTTGGTTTGAAGTCTATTTTATCTGATGTGAGAATGGCAACTCCAGCCTGTTTACGGGGGCCGTTAGCTTGATAGAGTTTATTCCAACCTCTCACTTTCAAAAGATGCTTGTCTTTTTGGGTAAGATGTGTCTCTTGAAGACAGCAGAACGATGGCTCTTACTTTTTGATCCAAGTAGACAGCCTATGCCGTTTAATTGGAGAGTTGAGTCCATTGATATTGAGAGTTAGGATTGAGAGATATTTATTAGGTCCTACCATTTTTAAAAGCTTTTATTTGGGCCTGTGTCTTCACAGTTCTTGTGGTCCTTAGGTGGTATGCTGTTTAGGTGCCATTTCTTTCCCTATATTGCATTTATTTTGGTTTTCTATGTATAGAACATCTTTCAGAATTCTCTGTAGTGTTGGTTTTGTTGCGACATATTGTTGCAGCTTTTCCCTGGAATGGAATATTTTTATTGTTCCCTCAGTTATGAATGAGAGCTTAGCTGGGTACAGGATTCTTGGTTGGTAGTTATTTGACTTAAGGGCATGACTTATATGCTTCCAGTCACTTCTTGCTTGCATGGTCTCTGCTGAGTAATCTGGGGTTATTCTGATTGGTTTTCCTTTATAGGTTACTGAACCCTTTTCCCTGGCTGCCTTTTTTTGGTTTC
The DNA here is from genome assembly GCF_031878675.1 of Megascapheus bottae. NCBI lineage: Eukaryota > Metazoa > Chordata > Mammalia > Rodentia > Geomyidae > Megascapheus > Megascapheus bottae. The sequence goes on along the minus strand of NC_143547.1, from coordinate 62,394,322 downwards.
TACTGATCCAGTTTGGATTACATTGTGGCGGTGAGATGTTCTTTTCTGGTCAGGTCTGTTTGGGGTTCTAAAAGCTTCTTGTATCTGGATGGGTCTGCCCTTCTGGATATTTGGGAAATTCTCTGAGATGATTCCTTGAAGTATATTTCCAATATCATTGACCTCTTTCTCCAGACCCTCCTCAATACCAATTAGCCTTAAATTAGGCTTCCTAATTGTATCTTGGACCTCCTGAAGCGCTCTCTCATTTTTCCTAGATTTGGATTGACTCATTTTCTGTTCTTTCTCTATAATAACTAAATTATCTTCAGCCCCGGAAATTCTCTCCTCTGCATTGTCTAACCTGCTATCAAAGCTATCTACTTTATTTTTCATCTCCCTTGCTACTAATTGCTCATTTTTGATGCCTTGCATCTCTTCTTTTAGATCATGTATGGATTTCTTTAGCTCCTTGATTTCCATTTGAGTGGTTAGCTCAGTAGCTTTATTTTCTTTGAACATTTGCTGGAGTTCGGTCACCTTTTTATTTGTGGATTCTATGAATTCATCCATCTTTCTTTGAACAGCCTTTATTATGGCCTCCTTTATGGCTTCTTCTTTTTTACTTATCACCTTGTTTATGGTTTCCTCTTGTTCAGCTATGGCTTCCTCCCTTATCTCTTTCTTTATATTTTCACATTTTTCATTAATGATGTTTATCAATTGCATTTGTACAGCACTTGGAAGACTCTCCTCTAGGTTTGCCAGTGACTGTTCCATTGGCTGTTTACATTGGGTGGGGGAGGTGGGAGGTGTTGTTTCTTGATTTGACATTTTTCTTGAGTTTTTTGTTCTGCCTATTTGAAAATGGGAGCAAGATTAATACTAAACACGATTATAGTTTTTCAGATATGTCCAACCTAGACCTCAGTAGCTGGCAGACTCTAGATGTTCACAAGTTTTGATTGGTGTTATCATTCTTTCTTTTTGTGCAGTTATGGACTAGTCTAATTATTCACTGATAAGCGATTTATATCCAAAACAATAAGCCTCTCAATCCAATCTCTATTGTCTTTAAGTCCCTCTGAGCCTAGAGAATGATTAAACAACTAGATATACAATGTTGCTTAACAGCCATCAAGTGTAGATCCATGCAGTATAAGGGTTGAAAGAGGAGCAGAGGTCCAGAGATAGAGAAATAGAATGAGAGAGGTCAGGGGGTAAGTAGGTAGAGTATTTGAGTACAATGTTTGGAAAGTATTAGAATAAAACTTATGTGTTGCTGCACGACTAGCTCTTAGCCCAACCAGTGGCCTCACAGTGGACCATGGGATGGATCTGCGAGCTTCCGTCTGAGCGTGGTTGGCGGACGTTTTCCTGTGCTGCTTCCAGGGGCGGCCCCAAGCCAAGGGTGTGGGGATTGAGAGTTTCAGGAGCTCTCAGCAGGACCAGCAGGAGGCCCCTCTGTTCCCAGGGGCGGGGCCCAGCTGGGGACGTGGGCTCCAAGGGCGGAGCTGCGCCTTTTTGGTTCTCAGAAGGGGAGCTTGGCTGCTGGTTGGCCCTTCAGATCCCTGCTGTGTTTCCACTGCTTTGTCAGAGTCTGTGACTGTGGGGGGGTCCCTAGGTGGTGTCTTGCTCAGGATTCCCAGCTGGAGGATGCCCCGCTCGAGAATTGAGGGGGGGCAGATGCTGGCTCCTATTTACCCGCACCCCCTACCCACTGTTGTAAGGCAGGGTCCCAAAGCGCTCCACTCTCCAGATCCAGTGGCCTGGGTGAGGAGCCTGGTGGTCGGGTGGGAGCTGGGACAGCTCCGCCTCCCCTGGTGGGGTGCTGAGTCTTAGGGTCCGCCTGCTAGTCAGTCTCCAGTCAGAGGACTGGGGGTTGAGCCCGTTGGGCGGGTGGGAGTTGGGGCAGCCCGGCCTCCCTTGGTGGGGTGCTGGGACTTATGGGTAGCCCGCCTGTCAATCTCCAGTCAATGGCCTGAGGGAGGGGGCTGTTGAGGGGAGGGACAGGATTCTAAATTCCTTGCCCCCCTGCTCCCGCCAGTCTTTCTCGGGTGGGGTGTTGGGGTCTGAGTTAAGTTCTATTGCTTGGCACCCGCTCCACTTTCCCGATGTGTTTGGGGATGCGCTGTATTACTCACGCCTCTGCGTCCGTCTGCGGGAGCTCCTCGGTGGTGGGGAGTCTTTCACTCCCCTCGGGTCTCTGCTGCTGCCTGTGTTCTGCGTCTGGGTTCCGCCGCTTGCTGTTCTGGTTCCGCGTCTGGGTTCCGCTGCTTCCGCCTTTCGCTGGCCCGGTTCTGTGCTGGTTTCTGCAGCCGTTGGGCTCCCAGCCTGGTGCCCTCCACTGCCGCCGCTTTTCGTGGGTTAGAGCCGGTGTCCGCCCCCGCTTTCCCCGCGTGGAGCCGGTGCCCGCTCAAGCCGCTGTTCGCGGCTTGGTCCGGCGCGGCTTTCCGTGGCTTTGGGCGAGAGGTGGGGGAGGGATCCTCGCGTTCCGAATTCTTTGAGAAAGTTGGATGTGAGCTTTATCTGGATTTCTTTTCCGGTTTGAGTCCTTCTCCGTTGCTTTTTGAGTTTGTTGTTGTGGATTTCTTTAGATAGTTGGCTCGTGGGACTCCCTGGTTCTCTCTTTTTGTCAGAGAAAGCTAGGTAGCGTCCCTATTGTCTCGGCGCCATCTTCCTTCTGAAGAGTTTATTTTTAAATTTCAAAAAGTATTTTAAATTTTGTATAGATTTTTCTTAATAGAATCCCTTGATTTCCAAGATAGACATGTCAATGTTTCAAAATAAGAAATGCAACTAAATGAAATTGCTGACCAACAAGTCTGGGTTCAGAGATCTCTAGTTTTTAGTTCTGCCATTAGGAGGCATATTTGTATATAATATGGATACAGCTACAAGACAAATTGCAATTTTAAGGAAAGTTCTAGTTTGTATCTTCCATGGTATGCTTCTTTAAGTTTTAAATATTTTAGCCGAGATGCACAGAAAATTCATTGAAATAATGTTTCTAGGATTATATGTATCAAAAAAAGTAAAGGGTATTTTGTTTTTGGGTATGTTTTTATAATTTTACCTGCCATTCATTCTCAAGTTAGATGTATGAAATTGATATCTGACCGCAATTTTCCTCTTTAAACTATGACAATTAAAATTTTGCAGAGTATTTGATATTTGTTCATGGAATTCTCTTTTTTTTGTGGGCCATGGGGCTCGGATTTGGACTGTGCACCTGTCCCTGAGCTCTTCAGCTCAAGGCTACCACCCTACCCTTGAGGCAAGTCCCATTTCCTGTTTTCTAGAGGTTAATTGAAGATAAGAGCCTCAGGTCTTTTTGTTCCCCAGCCTGGGTTTGAACCTTGATCCTCAGATCTCAGCCTCCTGAGTAGCAAGGATTACAGGCATGAGCCACCGTGCCCTGCCTAGTTCATGGAATTCTTAAGGCATTGCTTTCTCCCTCTGCTTCTTCCTCTGAACTACTTCATTATCTACTCTTCCTTCCCCCCCATTATTTTATATACTTCTTTTATTCTAGCTTTTTTTCTTGCTGGTCTTGGGGTTTGAACTTGGCCTGGACACTGTCCCTCAGCAATTCAAGTCCCTCAAGACTACCACCTTACCATTGGGTCTGGGTATTGTCCCTGAGCTCTTCAGCTCAAGGCTAATGCCCTACCCTTGAGCCAAGCCCCACTTCCCATTCTCTAGAGGTTAACTGGAGATAAAAGTCTCAGGTCTTTTTGTGCCCAAGCTGGCTTTGAACCTTGATACTTAGATCTCAGCCTCCTGAGTAGCTAGGATTACAGGTGTGAGCCATGGCACCCGCTAGTTTTAAGGACAAGTAAGAATAAGATCTCAAAAGTAGAACGATTTTGTAATTATACTAATGATATTTTTCTATTATTGCGATGAAGCAACAGAAAACCTTGTCATTTGATTGCCAGGATGATGATGATGCATAACACCCTGGAATGATGAATGGGAGTAGGCTTGGGATGGCAGGGAGAGAGTGAGAGTAAGAAAGAGAGAAGCAGGAACTAGAGAGGAAGAGGAGGAGAGCTGGGGATGTGGGATGATGGAGGAAAGAGGTAGGGGGAAGGAAGGAGACACATAAGAATGAATGTAAAGAAAACAGAGTCTGATTGTCCATGATACTTTTTGAAAGTTGTAACATAGAATGTCAATGTTGAAAATGGAATACATTGAGACATTTGAGTTTTAAGTTAAGTTCTATTCTAAGCTCACTATATAAAGGTAGGTAAGTCATTTTATCTTTCTGGATTCAGTTTCCTCATCAGAAAAAAAGGAGAGAGACTTCCAGTCTCTGCTTTGGACTGTAAATGATATGAAGAAAATTTTTTTCCTTTGATGTAGCTTCAGCATCTAGAACAGTGTCTGTAGCCTTCTAAATGTTCAATAAATATGTAATGAATGAGGGCCGGGAGTTTGGCCTAGTGGTAGAGTAGTTTCCTAGCATGCATGAAGACCCATGTTCGATTCCTTGGTACCACATACATAGCAAAAAAGCCGGAAGTGGTGCTGAGGCTCAAGTGGTAGATTGCTACCCTTGAGAAAGTCCAAGGACAGTGCTCAGGCCCTGAGCCCAAGCCCAGGACTGGCAAAAAATATATATGTGATGAATGAATAAGCATCTTTCCTACTCTATTGAAAATAAACTGGCTCTTAAAGGCAGAAAAAAAGCAGTATCAGGAATAAAGAAAATATAAACGGGAGGCAATGTCCTTAGATTCCAGCTTTATTCCTTCACACAATCCTCTGTAATTTTTAATGACAGTAAGAGTCACTGTACACTACATTGGACTGTACAACTTGGAGGGTAATACTGGGGAAGACTGAGGGAAGGAGGGAAACTGTTCAAAAAAAATGTAATCAACACCTGACTTAGATAAATGTAATCCTTCTGTACATCATCTTTGCAATGAAACTTTAAAAACATGTATGAGTCAAAGCACAGAAATATACATGCTAAACTGATTCCCTTATGTATAAGTATTTGAAAATAATACAACAGAAACAATGTTGGGAAAAAAAGCAAAAGCCAAGATTTCCTGGGCGGAAGATGGCGGTGGTTCAGGGTGAGATATACTAAGGTCCTGCCAAGATTCATGTACTGGAAGTGCAGGAGACAGTCCTCTAACAGAAATTGATCCTAAGTAAGCTTTAGGACCACCGAGAACTCAGGCAGAGAGGAAAAAAAAGAAGAATACCAGCGTGAAAAGAGAGCATGGAGCTTCGCCGTGGAGTGGCCAAGAGACAAAGGCTCTTCTGAATCAGAGCAGAGAAAGCGCTCCACAGCAGATCAGACCTGCCAGCGGCAGACAGAGCCACACAGAGCTGCATGAGACCGGAGCTGACACCCGGGCTTGCACAGACCTGCCAGCTTCACGGAACCAGAGAATCCAGCAATTTGGGAGTAGTTCCAATCGGCATTGGGAGGGAGCCCCTCCCCCTCCAGTTGAGAGCAGCACCATCTTGAGTGCTGGCAACGACCCAGGCCAAAGCAACTGGGGCCTGAGAGGTGTTGCCGACAGCACCACCAATCTATAGGGCAAAGGATTTCCCAGTGACCCCTTAGCCAGAAATCCGGTCCCAGAGCTGCTGAAGTCCATCCCCCTGCACCGCCCGCAGACCTGGTAAACAAAGCTGCCCAAAGATCTTTCAGATTTGTTTACCAAACAAGCAATCTCATCTGAAAAACCACAAAGCCAAATCACAATAGAAAAAGACTTTGTGAAGTGTTTAGATCCCGAATTTAGTGGAGACACAAGTTTCCTAACCTCTCCCCCCCCACAAAAAAAACAACTTTTTTTCTTTTTCTTTTTCTTTTCTCCTCTCTTTTCCCACAAACCTGCTGTCACTGTGGTTGTTCCTAGAAACACAGTGACAGCCCTGGGTACAGTTTGAATAAAAATGATATCCATATTGATACATTCACCTGCTTTTTAAACTCCTGGTTCTCAACCCTAGTATCTCTTGTGTAAGAACTCAGAACAGTGAGGAATCTCCCCCCACCTTTTCTCTTTTTTTTGTTTTTGTTATCGTTTTGTGTGTGTGTGTGTGTGTGTGTGTGTGTGTGTGTGTTGTTTTATTTTGTTGCTGTTTTGTTTTTGCTTTTTTTCTTTCTTAAATTGCTATCATTGAAATCTCCTACATCAACCTCTCTCTTTTCTCTATATATTCTTCTTATTACTCTTTTTATTTTGATAAGTTTTATCTAAGTTCATCTAAATCTTCTACACAAATAATCTACCTGTCTATCACCTTAGGTCAGTTATCTTTACACGATACCCTTTCTTCATTACCATAATAGTCTTACACTCCTGTATTATTCTTTTCCTACCTCCCTTGTCAATTTTCATATAATTTTTCTATCTATGGTCCTCTGTTCATCCTTCAACTATTATAATGCATGGATCTACATTTGATGGTTGTTGAGCAATGCTCTGTATCTAGGTGTTCAATTACACTCTAGGTCCAGAGGGACTTAAATTCAATAGAGATTGGATTGAGGGGCTTATTATTTTGGTCATAAATTGGTCATCTGTGATTGTTTTATATTTGTATGGAAGTGTACAAAAAGAAAGGGAGAGTGTTATTACCGATCTAAAAGAGCTAATATCAATTGTCAGCCAACTAAAAAGGTCTAGGTTGGTTATATCTGAAAAATTATAATCTTGTTTAGTATTAATCTTGCTCCCATCCTCAAATGGGCAGGACAAGAAACTCAAGAAAAATGTCAAATCAAGGAATAGCATCTCCCACCCAACATAAACAGGAAATGGAAGAGTCAGTGGCAAATCTAGAGGAGAGCCTTCTAAGTGCTATACAAATGCAATTGATTAACATCATTAATGAAAAATGTGAAAACATAAAGAAAGAGATAAAGGAGGAAGCCACAGGTAAACAAGAGGAAACCATAAACAAGGTGATATATGAAAAAGGGGAAGCCATAAAGGAGGCCATAATAAAGGTTTTTCAAAGAAAACTGTACGAATTCATACAAGCCACAAACAAAAAGGTGACTGAACTCCAACAAATATCCAAAGAGGATAAAGCTGCTGAGATAACCACTCAAATGGAAATCAAGGAGAAAAAGAAATCCATACATGATCTAAAACAAAAAAAGGCAAGGCATCAAAAATGAGCAATTAGAAGCAAGGGAGATGAAGAATAAAGTAGATAGCTTTGATAGCAGGTTAGACAATGCAGAAGAGAGAATTTCTGGGGTTGAAGATAATTTAGTTGTTATAGAAAAAGAACACAAAATGAGTCAATTCAAATCTAGGAAATATGAGAAAACGCTACAGGAGGTCCAAGATACAATTAGGAAGCCTAATTTAAGGCTAATTGGTATTGAGGAGGGTCTAGAGAAAGAGGTCAATGGTACTGCAAATATATTTCAGGGAATCATCTCAGAGAACTTCCCCAATATCACGAAGGGCAGACCCATCCAGATACAAGAAGCTTTTAGAACCCCAAACAGACCTGACCAGAAAAGGACATCGCACCGCCACATTATACCCCAAACTGGATCAATAGAGGCCAAAGATAGGATCCTAAAAGCAGTCAGGGAGAAGAGAACAATCACCTATAAAGGCAAACCAATCAGAATAACCCCAGATTTCTCAGCAGAGACCATGCAAGCAAGAAGAGATTGGAAAGATATATACCATGCCCTGAAGTGAAATGACTACCAAGCAAGAATCCTGTACCCAGCTAAGCTCTCATTCATAACTGAGGGAACAATAAAAACATTCCATTCCAAGGAAAAGCTTCAACATTATGTAGCAACAAAACCAACAATAAAGAAAATTCTCAAACATGTTCTACACATGGAAAACCAACACAAATGTAATACAGAGAAAGACATGGCACCTAAAACTCATAACATCTAAGTACCACAAAAACTATCAAGACACAGGCCCTAACGAAAACTTGTAAAAATGGTAGGAACTAATAAATATTTCTCAATCCTGACCTTCTATATCAATGGACTTAACTCTCCAATTAATTGGCATAGAATATCTTGTTGGATCAAAAGACAAGATCCACTATTCTGCTGACTTCAAGAGACACATCTTACCCAAAAAAACAAAAACCTTTTGAAAATGAGAGGTTGGAATAAACTCTATCAAGCTAATGGCCCCCCAAAACAGGCTGGAGTTGCCATCCTCATATCAGATAAAATAGACTTCAAACTAAAATTAGTAAGAAAAGACAAAGAAGGTTACTACATACTACTAAAGGGATCTTTCCTCCAGGAAGACATAACCATCCTAAATATCTGCACACCGAATCCCGGGGCTCCGAACTTCATCAACAAACTTTACTTTAACTGAAACCATACATAGATGGAAACACACAGTGATTGTTGGTGACTTTAACACACCACTCTCACCTTTGGAAAGATCAACAAGGCAAAAACTCAACAGAGAAACCCTAGAATTGAACAACTATATTGACCAACTAGATCTAACAGACAACTGCAGATTATTCCACCCAGCAACAACAAAATATAAGTTTTTCTCACCAGCACATGGAACATTTTCCAAAATAGACAACATTTTAGGCCATAAAACAAACCTGGACAGATACAGAAACACTGAAGTTATTCCCTGCACTCTCTCAGACCACAAGGGCATCAAATTGGAATTGAACACACAACTTCACCAACGAAAACCCTGTAACACATGGAGATTGAACAACACATTGCTGAATTGTCGGAGACATTCTCCTCTTCCCTGAATTCTTAGCATAAGAATGTGCCTGCATAGTTTCTTGTCCCAAGGGCAACATTTTGTAAATTAGGTTACTAAGCAACTCTTGCCTGCTTGTATTGATATGTAAACATCCTACCACCTGACCTCCTACCCTGAGCAGTACCCCAACCCCCTCTTGCCTCTTCTGAAGAGGCATATAAGCCCCTGTGTGAAAAATAAAATTCGCAGCTTGATCAGAACGCTTGTCTTGCTGCCTTCTTCGTGTCTCCTGTCTCTTTCATTCCTCCCTCTAGGTTCTTGGCCCTAGTTGACGTCCCGCCGGACGGGACACTGAATCACTAAAGGGTCATCGAAGAGATCAGAACAGAAATCCAACAGTTTATGAAATTTAACAAAAAGGAGCATACAAAATACCAGATCCTTTGGGACACTGCAAAGGCAATACTCAGAGGAAAATTTATAGCTCTGAGTGCCTACAATAACGAATTGGAAAAACCATAAACCAACAATTTAATGTGTCACTTTAAGCTCCTGGAAAAAGAGCAACAAACCAACCCCAATCCCAATAGAAGGAAGCAAATTTTAAAAATCAAAGCAGAATTAAATGAATAGGAATCCAAAAAAACTATAGAAAGAATCAACAAATCAAGGAGCTGGTTCTTTGAAAGAATTAACAAAATTGACAAACCCTTAGCACACCTTACTAAAAAAAGAAGGGAGCATACCAAAATAAACAAAATCACAGACGAAAATGGTAATATCACGACAGAAATTACCAAGATCCAGAGTATCATGAGGGAATACTTCTGAAACCTTTATGCCAACAAATTTGAGAATCTAGCAGAAATGGACAAATTCCTAGCCAATATTAACATACTCACACTGAACCAAGAAGAACTAACCCAACTAAACTGGCCTATTTCAAGCACTGAAATAGAAATGGCAATAAGAGAACTTCCACCTAAGTAAAGCCCAGGGCCAGATGGACTCACAGCTGAATTCTATAAGGTCTTCAAAGAAGAGCTCACACCAATACTCCTCAAGGTCTTCAAAAAATTGAAAATGAAAGTTCTTCACCAGACTCATTCTATGAAGCCAGTATAACCCTCATCCTCAAACCAGACAGAGATTCATCAAAGAAAGAGAACTGTAGACCTATTTCTTTGATGAACATTGATGCAAAACTACTCAACAAAATACTGGCCAACCATCTGCAACAACTCATCAAAAAAAAATAATACACTATGATCAAACAGGTTCCATCACAGGGAGGCAAAACTGGTTCAACATACACAAATCAATTAATAGAGGTCAACACATCAACAGGAGCAGGGAAAAAAATCATATGATTGTCTCAATAGATGCAGAAAAGGCATTTGACAAGATCCAACACCCCTTTATGTTAAAAGCTCTGGAGAAACTAGGAATCCATGGTACATTGCTCAATATAATAAAGGCTGTGTATGACAAACCCACAGCTGGTATTATACTTAACGGCGAAAAGCTAAAGCCATTCCCTCTAAAATCAGGAACGAGACAAGGATGCTCACTCTCTCCACTCCTCTTTAACATAGTTTTAGAATTCCTAGCCAGTGCAATAAGGCAAGAAGCAAGCATAAAGTGGATCCAAATAGGGAAAGAGGAAGTAAAACTTTCCCTCTTTGCAGATGACATGATCCTGTATTTAAAGAATCCTATAGACTACTCCCAAGCTCCTTGAGCTCATTCAAAACTTTGGAAGGGTAGCAGGGTATAAAATTAACCCCCAAAAATCAACTGCCTTCCTCTATGCCAACAGTGAGAGGAATGAGGCAACAATCAGGAAAGTAACTCCTTTTGCAATAGCCTCAAAGAAAATAAAGTATCTAGGAATTAGTTTAACTAAGAATGTAAAGGACTTTTTTGATGAAAACTTCAAAACACTAAAAAAGGAAATTAAAGCAGAACTAAAGAAATGGAAAAACATCCCTGGATTGGAAGAATCAATATCGTGAAAATGGTAATCTTACCAAGGGCTATCTACAAGTTCAACACAATACCCATCAATATCCCAATGTCATTCTTTAAAGAAATAGAAGAGGCAATCCAAAATTTCATATGGAATAATGAAAGACCCCGTATAGCAAAAACACTTCTTAGCAGAAAGAACAGCTCTGGAGGAATTTCAATACCAAACTTTAGACTCTATTACAGAGCTATAATTCTCAAAACAGCTTGGTACTGGCACAAGAACAGGCCTGAAGACCAATGGAATAGAACCGAAGACCCAGATATTAAACCACAGACCTATGGCCACCTAATCTTTGACAAGGGAGCCAAAAAAATAGAATGGAAGAAAGATAGCCTCTTCAACAAGTGGTGCTGGCAGAGCTGGTTAAGAACATGCAGAAAACTAAAGTTGGATCCTTCTTTGTCACCCTGCACTAGAATTAACTCCAAATGGATCAAAGACCTGGAGGTAAAAGCCAACACTGTCAAAACTTTACAAGAAGGAATAGGAGATACACTAGACCTCCTTGGCACAGGTCGAAACTTTCTTAATTAGGACTAAGAATCACAACAAATCAGAGAACAGCTGGATAAGTGGGACTGCATTAAACTGCAGAGCTTTGTATGGCAAAGGACATAGCTAGTAAACTAATTAGGAAGCCTACAGAGTGGGAGAAGATCTTCACCAACCATACAACAGACAAGGGCCTCATATCTAAAACATATCAACAGCTCAAAAAATTAAATTAATCCAAAACTAATCTCCAAAGTAACAACCATTCCATTAAAAGATGGGCCAAAGACTTAAAGAAAGTCTTCTCTGAAGAAGAAACAAAAATGGCCTATAGACACATGAAGAAATGCTCAACATCACTGGTCATAAAAGAAATGCAAATCAACACAACTCTAAGATTTCACCTCACTCCAATTAGAATGGCCAGGATCAAGAAAACTAATAACAACAGGTGCTGGAAAGGATGTGACCTGGAAGAATCACTACTACCCTGCTGGTGGGAGTGCAAACTTGTTCAACCACTATGGAAAGCAGTATGGCAGTTCCTCAAAAGACTAAACATAGAGCTCCCCTATTACCCAGCAATTCCACTACTTCGCATTTACCCAGTCATCCAGAAACAAGGGCATACTAAATCCACCAGCACAACAATGTTCATTGCAGCACTATTTACCATAGTAAAGATATGGAACCAACCTAGATGTCCCTCAGTTGATGAGTGGATCAACACGATGTGGTATTTGTACACAATGGAATTCTGTGCTGCTGTCAGAAAGAATGACATGGCCCCATTCGTTAGGAAATGGAAAGACTTAGAAAAGATCATATTAAGTGAAGTAAGCCAGACTCAAAGGAACTTAGGCTCAATGGTTTCCCTCATTTGTCATAATCAGTAGAATCCTTGGGCTCTCCTAGCAGAGATTTTCAATAGAGCAAAACCTTGATACAAAAGGCCATATAGTAGGACGCTGAATGAAAGGACCTCTAGGATATAGAAACATAAGCCATATAATGAATGATTGTTGTTCTTAGGGTACAATGTTATCTCTCATCTCTATTGTTGTCCTTTGGTTATCTCATATTGTTACAGTATCTCACTTTGTTACCTGATATATTGGATATATTTTTATTTGGTTATCTGAAATTGGATAGGGAACGGGGGAAAGTAGATGTGGGGAGGGGGTGGGGGGAGGGAAATGGGGACCAAGACATGTGAACGGGTATCAATATATTGGAATTAATGCACCATCTATCTGGCAAATATCATGTAACCCTTCTATTAATTACAATAAAAAAATATGATAAAAAAGGAAAGCCAAAACAAAAAGACAATACTTGCTTTATGTTTTGGTATATGTGGTCACATGAAACCTGGTTTCAACTCCTAGATTTTGTGCTAATTAGTTTCATGATATTTAGATATATTATTGAAACATTTTGGAATCTTTTGGTTCTTTATGTGTAAAATATTGATATTATTTTCTTTGAGGGAATCATTTCTTACCTTCCTTCCTTCCTTCTTTCTTTCCTTCTTTCCTTCCTTCCTTCTTTCCTTCCTTCCTTCCTTCCTTCCTTCCTTCCTTCCTTCCTTCCTTCCTTCCTTCCTTCCTTCCTGCTTTTCTGCCAGTGTATGTAAGAGATTGAGATGAACAAAGTGAATGATTTACCAAATCATCAAGTACACAACTATCTTTATAGATATTTTAAGGTAATTTCTGAAATGTTTTCTGGGTTAAATTTTCAAAAAAAAACAGTTATGCTTTATTCCAGATAAAAATACTTATAATATTTACATTAGTTAGACTATTTAATTCTTAATCAGAGAATATAAATTAATTAAGCTAGTTTAGTTTTTGTATTTGACAAAGACTAAATCTTGATTCTAATATATATTAGCTTTTCCTGTTGGATTTATTGGAAGTATGATTTTAAATACCTATTGATAATAAGCAGTCATAGTATGTAAGAGCATGCTGATATAAGGAGAACTTTGAGTACCATAGTATATATTTTTTCATATACTTTTTATTGTAATTAATAGAAGGGTTGCATGATATTTGCCAGGTAGATGGTGCATTAATTCCCATACATTGATACCCTTTCACATGTCTTGGTCCCCATTTCCCTCCCCCCACCCCAACCCCTTATCTTGTTTTCCCCTGTTCCCTATCCAATTTCAAATAACCATAGAATATTTTAATAGATTTTTCCTCACCTCAGGGTGATGAAGAAATACTGGTTTTTCTAAACTGTTCTATCTACAAGTAAAAAACAATTATAATTCTCCATACTTTTGTGGTACAAAGGAGTAACTAACAGCTGATTTCTTGTATGTGCATGTGTTGTCTCCATATATATTTAATGAGGATGGGGATAGTTCACGGGGTCCATCTACAAGCCAGAAACCTTTTCTTTATACTTGAATGGCTGTACCTTGATGCTTTTATTTGGTGTGAGTTACTGCACTGTGTTGTTATTTGCCTTTTTGGCCTCACTGATGCATGAACTTGTTATATCAAACTGAGTCATTATGTCTCAGAATGTCACATCCCAGCATGGTCATTCTGCAGCTGGTTCCTGTGTTGCCTACATTATCTTGAAAGAATTTGGATTTCAGTGAGTTCTTAGTGGTAGTGCTCTTGCTAGAGGAGGTCAAACATTTAGTAATTGGTTCAGTAATGAAATTGGACTCCTTTTACTTAATATGCCAGTATTTTTAACTTTTTACTTAACTGCATTTGCTGAAAGAGCACTTTCTTATTTCAACAAAATCATACATATGTTCCTTGACTTACCTTGGGGCTATGTCCTAAGAAAGCCATGATAAGTTAAAAGTACAGGAAGAAAAGCACTTATTACACTTTACTTATTGAACATCATAGTCTATTCTACAATTCATGTGCTAACAGCACTTATATTTACCTACAATTGGGTATTTCCTCCAACACAAAGCATCTTATATTAAAGTGTTTGTAGTACTTATTTATATACACAAATGGGCTTTTGTAGACAAAATAAAATTAAAAAAAGATGACCCCAAACTCCAGAAACACAGTATACTGTGGATTGTGCATGGCTTGCCTTCATGATTGTCCTGATTAAAAATGATGACTTACTGTCACTGCCTGGAATTTTGAAAAATAATCTGTCTCTAGTTTGCTAAGAAGATGAAAGATGAAAATGCAAGACTTGATGGCTTTCACTGAGTGTATATTGCTGTTGCACGATGGAATAGCTGAATAATGCTCAGTCTATTAATGGTGAACACTATCTGTATTTTATATGGAGGCATTTGATATAGCATTCTCTTGAGTATCCAAAGAATAACAACAACATTTTGGAGGACCTGATGATCATGGGTAAAAATGATTAGGATGCGGCAAAGGAGAACCTATGTTCCTGTTACCTGTTTTTGAGGTCAGAAACTTTTAGTGGTGTTGTAAATAAATGATTTAATTTAATTAAGATCTAGATTTGATGATGAAATAACCATAAAAGTGAAATCCTGTGTGTAATTATGTATCATCAAAATTGAAACAAAAATCAGTGATAAAAGAGAGATGTGTGAGTGCTAAGAACTTTAGGGAATGAAGAAAGTATCTCCAGTTGAAGGACCAAAAGAGCTGGGAAAGTTGCAGCACTTGAGTTTATTGCTGGGTTTTGTGTGGTATTTGAGGTTCAATCCAAGTTGGCAAGTTATCAAAACAGACATAAGAGAGATATACTATTAACCAGTAAGTTCTTGGCAATCTATTCGAAATTATATTCTTTTCTGAATAAACTTTTCTTTTGCTTCATAGTGTTTGACTTTAAATTCTTTTTAATTTTTTTTATTGTCAGGGTAATGTATAGAGGTATTACAGTTACATTCAACAGGTAGTAAGTGCATTACTTCTCACACAATGAAAACCCTTCTCATCTTTTTGTCCCCATTTTTCTCTCCCCACCCCTCCCAATCATCTTGTTTCCTCCAATTCCATTTCCTATTTCAAATAAACAAATAAACGTATATACATTATACCAGGTAACAAAGTCAGATAGAGTAAAAATATGGGATTAACCAAAGGGCAAGAAAAGAGAAGAGAAATAACATAGTACATTAAGAACAACAATCATACAAGATAAAGCTCTCATTTCCATATCCTATAGTTCCTTTTATTTAGTCTCATCCTATATGATCTTATGTACCTATGTTTAATTACATTCTTATTTGAAAATAAACTTTATTGCTTTCTCTTTTATTTGCCAGTCCTGGTGTTTGAACTCAGGGCCTGAGCACTGATCTTAAGCTTTCTCAAGGATAGAGACCTACCACTTGAGCCACAGCAACACTTCTATCTTTTTCTATGTATGTGATACTGAGGAATCGAACCTGGTTCTTCGTGCATGTTAAGCAAGCACTCTACCATTAGGCCAAACACCTGGACAACTTTATTGTTTTCTTAATGACATTTTATGATGTGCTCATGTAAAAAAAATTCACCAGGATTTGACATAGGAAATATACTGAGTATCTTTCTCCTTCTAAAATACTAGATTTGAACACATTTTTAATTAAAAAATTTTATTGTTGGGGTACACAACTTTCTTTCTATTCTTAGAAATACATCTTTTCTTTGGTTCAAGGTTGACTTTTTTCCCCACACTCATCCTTTTGTCATTTCTTTGTTCTCTGATGAGCTTGCTCGATTATCCTGAGGGTAAAATATAAGGAGATATACTTCCCATCCCCAGGGAACTCACAGTTTACCTGAGAGATTTTCTCCAAAAATGATTCATCCTTAAAAATATAAAATGGAACCTACCTTCTGACCTCCACTATGCCACTATTGGAAATATATCTTAAGGAGGGTAACAATACACAACATAGATATATGCACACTCAGGTTGTTTGAAGCTCTTTTAGCAATTGACCAAGATGTCTTAACAAAAAGCCAAATATTACATGCTCTCACTAATATGTAGAATGTATACTTAAAATGAGGATGGCAGTAACCTGGTTATGAATGTAAAAGAGGGACTGTCTACAAAGAGATCAGTGGGAGGGAAGGGGAAAGGAGTGGAGAATGAAGGGCAAACAGGATTGAAGGATGTTACATGGCCGCACATGCACGTGCACCTGCACACACACACACACGCACCCATGCATACATATATACAGAACATAAAATCTACCAAACACTATAAAGGAAGGAGAGAGAAGGGTAGCAATAGAAATATTATGAAGAGATTGAATTTGACATCCCCTCATATTATAAATATTTATTAACTGTAAAATTAAATAGAATCACATATATACAAAATAATCCAGATACAGTATACAGTAGACATTCCTTATAACTAAACAAAACAGATTCTTCACCTGTATCTCAGAAGTTACTCAAAGGAAAATTAATATTTGCCAGTTATGTTTGCCAGATAGAAGGTGCATTACTTCTCACACATTAATACCCCTTCTCATGTTTTTGTCCCCATTCCCCTCCCCTTACCCTCACCCATCACTTTGTTTTCCAACCTTCCCTTTCTCAAAGGAAAATTTTAACTGCTAGGCTGGAAAACAACTTTTCTCATAATAAAGCTGGTTTACGAAAGTGTATCCAGTGGAGGAAATTACTTAGTTGTCTAATTTAGCCAAGGTTCTGGCTTATTCTATGACTTGAATGTAGATACTACTTTTAGTCTAATCATAAATTGATGACTATCAGGAGTGTAAATCGTAGTTTCATGGGCACCATTTTGTTCCACATCTCTTTTGAACATAGATAATTTTCTTGCAGTACTTTGTACAGTTCAGTTTTATACAAAAAGAAAAAAAAACTCTTGGACTTTAAGGATCTGTTTGCATTCAACCCTTTGAAAGAAATCTAACATTAAAAGTGCTTTTGCACCAAGTCTTATCTCAAGAAGACACTTGCAGAAGGGGAGTTATGCAAATACAGAATAGAATTGTGAAGCTCTTCTTCAGTTTTAGAGCACTTCTTCCAACAAATGACACAAAAAGTCCTCTGATTCTTGAACTGCCATTTTTTTAGGAACAGCATTGATCCACAGACGTTTATAAAAATAATCTCTCAGTCTACATCACATCTTTGCTAGAGGTTTTGTAAGAATAGTTTTAAAATACTACACTAATAAAAAGAGATTAACAATAATGAGTCTAGTGTTATATTTCCACAGAAAGTATATGTTATTAGTAGGACTGAATCATGAATAAAATCTAATGCTAAATACACTAAGGAATTGTAGTTTCTGAAGCTCTATCTAGGTATTTGTTATGAATTTTGGATTAGGTTGATTAATTAGATATGGATCTTACATTAGCTGTGTAGGCTCATCATGAGTTAGATATGTGTTTCGATGTAGTCATCCTGTACTACTAGAAAGATTGTTTCCTCACTTATGTAACTATTACTTGAAAAGTCTAGAATTAGCTAGGATTTTAAAATAGGAAAATTCAAAGGAAATTGTGAATCGTAGGAAGTTATTATATAACAGACAATGAACAGCATAAATTGTGAATGAACACTGAGGAAACAATGTCTACTATTTTCTGAGTCATTTTCCCAAATCCTAACAATATCTTTACTTTTCTTTTCCTATTGTCCTGTATTTACGAAAATTACAGCTGACAAATTTAGATTAGTAAGCTTAAGTAATTTCCCGAAGTCCTCTAACTGATAATTGGTAACAGTGAGAATTCAAACCTAAATTTGCCTAACATTGAAGCTACTGCTCTTCCCCAAGTATTTTTCACTGTCAAAAATGTTTACACACATAGATAAAATTCATGGTAGATCAGATTCAGGCTGATGAGCCAATTTAAAGGAGGAGAGTAAAATAAGTACAAGAAGAAACATCATATCATGTGGGTGGTGAATTAGTTATCTATAGAGTGATTATGGGATATTAAATATGTCCTCATCCTGACTTTCAGTCAGGTTTACATCTGCTAAGGGTCTTTTTTATAGTAATAGTTTGAATAATTACTGTGATTCTAATACAATGATTGAAAATAGAATTCTGTAGCACAGTGATAAAATATATTTTAGCTTCAATGGAAAGGCTCTGTAAAGTAGCTTTTCTCCTTTGACTTTGAGGAGGGATAGTGTGGGCCTATAGCAAATCTTACTTAATATAGGATTTGCTGTAGTCTTTAGTCATCTAAAGAGAATTTTGCTTTTAGAATGTATTGCTTCTGTGCTTTTCATTTTCCTGAGGTTCTGGTTTTTATTCCTCATATTCTATAAAGAATTTGAAGGTAGAGTATCCATATTACCATTCAGATCAGAGTCAGGCTCTGATAGTACTGATAGTAACCACCAAGCATTGTTTTATGGAGTGCAGAATTTCTTGCATATTTATAACATGTGTAAGTTGATACCAGTAGGGAATATTCTTAGATGTCTTACATCATGAGGTTAACATTCCATAGCTCTACCTTCTAATTGCATAAGCCTTGAGAAATTACCATGTAATGTTTATATTTAACCCTTTCTTATATTTCAGCTGAATAATTTTTACCTGTACATTTTTCCTTCACTCTTTTATTGTAAGGAGTTTTGAGAATTCTATATGATACTTCTTGCCTTCCTGGTAATTATGTATTCTTCACTTATCTATACATACCTCTAGATTTGTTAGAGAACAAAATTCTGCAGTAGTGATAATTGCAAATAATCCTTACAGCTACGATATCAACATCTTAATATGTTCTCAATTCCTATGCTCTAGAATTGATTGGTAATGTAATGATGAGCAAGTTAGGGTGACTTTAATTATACTTCTGTTCAAACTTGTTGGAATCAAAGTTGCTGCTCAGTGGTAATGCTGAACTTCTGGTCTACATATTAATATATAATGTGTAAAGGCAAAGTTTGTGGCTGAAACTACTCGTCCTAGGAACTAATTCAATGTTTCTTAAAAGATGAATTTCCTGGGCTATCTGCTTTAGCATCTTTTGGGATGCAAAATAAAATAGGATATATCTCACTTCTATCCAAATGGTTCTGGGATAAAACTTGGAATCTTTCTTATTAAAAAGGCATTGGAAAGAATTCTACTGTATCTATAATGATCAGCAATATTTACTGACTACTTACATTTTAAGAATTATATTAAGTACCTTAAATAGCTAATTTAATGCTCAGAAAGCTATATTATATAAGACTTTTTATTGCTATTAGAAGAGATAACTAGTTCCACAGAAGAGGTTATAAAACTTTTAGGACCACTGGTAATCTTGTGTAGTTTTATCCCTTTCATTAAATTCACTTAATCCCAAATTATTCATGTAGCTAATCAAAATATTAAGTAATCATCATAAATATGGTATGAAATAGAAACGTTCTTTTACTATATTTTATCACTTCATTATGGAAAGCTAGGTATGAAGACAATTTTGTCAGTATAAGGTTGCTGATTGTTTTGAAGACATGCATTTGAAATTTATCTTTCCTTTTGTCAGTGCTCTAAAATGAGAACAATAAACCCTTCTTGTGATACTTCCTGCTGGTAGGATTTGTGGTTCATTTTTTTTATTTTCTTCTAGATATGTATGTATTAAGAAGCTCAAAGTACTAGTACTCAGATGGAGTAAAATAGGGTATTTGCTCAGCAACCCATCATATACATTGCAAAGTAATCAAACCAAAAGATCAAATGGAAAGACTGATTTCCAGTTCTCAATTCTTCATATTTTAAGGTACTACCACTAGGCTCAATCTCTAGGAGTTCGATTATGTCAGGCCCAGCCACTCACATCTGTATATAACATGAAGAGACATGATGAAGGGAGGATAAAGGATATTTATTACATGAGAACCATACTAAGACAGCACTTCAGTGTACCTTCAACCATATTTGTGGTATAGATATGAACTATATGATTAAATAGGATTGTGAAGTAGCTGGTGAAAGACAGCATAGTTAAGTCTCAACAGTAGCAGATTAGGCCTGGTTGATCATTATCTCAGTTATTCTTCTAGAAAGTGTATGAGAGAAGATAAAAAGCAGAAGTTGTTTTCTCTGACATTATTGGTCAGAATAAACAAAGAATCCTTGCCTAGTGAGTGGATTATCCTTAGGGAGCTCAATTGTTCCTTATGGGTTAGTTTTAGTCTCTATAAAATGATGTTATTGATCAAAATAGTAATATTGTTCCATGTCCAGGAGTTTGGCCTAGCGGTAGAGTGCTTGCCTAGCACGTAGAAAGACCCGGGTTCCATTCCTCAGTACCACATATATAGAAAAAAGCCAGAAGTGGTGCTGTGAATCACGTGGTAAAGCCCTAAATTTGAGGAAAGCCCAAGGACAATGGTCAGGCCCTGAGTTCAAGCCCTAAGAATGGTGGGGGAGAAAAAGAATGCATTTCTTGCTGGGGACAGTGGCTCACACCTATAATCTTAGCTATTCAGGAGTCTGAGATCTGAGGCTCAAGTTTCAAAGCCAGCTCCCGCACAGAGGACCTGAGAAACCTATCTCCAAATTAACCTCTAGAAAACGGGAAGTGGAACTGGCTCAAGGGTAGGCCTTATTTGTGAGCTGAAGAGCTCAGGGACAGCGCCCAGGCCCAGACTTCAACCCCCATGACACTCTACCCCACAAAAAATATTGTTCCATGTCTACAAAGAGAATGGCTTACAGCAGAAACACATACAAAATAGAAGATGCCAACTTTTCTACTATTTTTAATTAGTATCTCTTATAGTAGTATGTGCAAAAATCATATAAGTCTATATAACTCCTTGATCTTGAGGACCAGAGAAGTGGTACTTAATTTTAAATATAAAATAGATGCCTAGAATTTCCTAGAAGTTCAGACAGTTTCTGGATCCATCTAGATTTAGCACTCAGAATGAAGAGAATTGTTCTGAGCTCTCCTTTTCATATTCACAAAAATGGAATATTTTAGTGTGTTATCCCAGAATATCTGTGAATTAAAAGTGGGTTTGATGAAAGATTAGGAAAAAGGAGAAAAGCAAACATGCCTGCTGATTGATATCTCTCAGAATTCATTAGAATAAAAGAGAGCTTAAGATTCTTTAATACATACTCTTCATTTTGAATAAGAACTGATCTACCTAGGGTGGAACCCAAACATGCAATGCCTTTGTGCTTCTGATCATACAAAATATTATTTTTGGACCAGGCATTGGTGGCTCCTGCCTGTAATCCTAGCTACTCAGGAGGTTGAGATCTGAGGATCACAGTTCAAAGCCAGCCTGTGCTGGAAAGTCCATGATTCCCTTATTTCTACTTTATTACTAGAAAACCCGAAGAGGAGCTATACTTCAAAGTAGTAGAACACTAGACTTAAGTAAAAGAGCTCAGGGACAGCGCCCAGGCTCTGAGTTGAAGTCCCACATCTGACAATCAAAGAAAACAAAATGGAACAAATAATTAATGAAATAAATTCCCAAAAGGAATGTATCTAAATGAATAGCTTAATTGAAAATAGCTGTAACTGAGGTTGGGAGTTTGGCCTAGTGATATAGTGTTTGCCTAGCAATGTACAAAGTCCAGGGCTCAATTCCTTGGTATCACATAGATAGAAAAAAGCTGGAAATGGAAATGGTGCTGTGCCTCAAGTGGTAGAGAAAGCCCAAGATCAGTGCTCATACTTTGAGTTCTAGCCCCGGGACTGGCCAAAAAATAGGTATAATCTAGATATTTTTATGGTAAAATATGACTAAATAAGTTGTTTATTTGGTAAAATTTTTCTAAAATAATTCTTCCTGTATGCAGATGAGAGCTATGATTGCCTCAGAAATGTTTTAAGCTTTGTTCTATGGATAATTATTTAATTTAGAAAGATTAAATGAAGATTATATTCTATCTTGATATTAGTGGCTATGAATTTAAAAGCATTAAGCAGTGAAAATCATTTTCTCTATGACAAGAACAAATGATAAAAATTAAACATAAAGTACATGATATAAAATTAAAATCTATTTACAGTGTGTGAAAGCAAGAACACTGATATCTTTTTTCATGGTACTGGGACTTGAACTGAAGGCCCAATACTGGCTTGTTTGGCTGGTGTACCACCACTTGACCCATGACTCCAGCCATGTTTTTTTCCGCTGGTTATTTTAGAGACAAATTCTCACAGTTTTCTCCCTGAGTTGTCTTTGAAACATGATCCTCAAAAGCCTCTTGAGTACCTAGGACTATAGGTATAAGCCAGAGGTGCTTGGCTAATATTCTTCTTTTGATGAATGAGTCAATGCAAGCTATTCTTGGATAAATGAAAACTACTTAATAGAATAACATCCTTTCTCATTAACACCTACACACTCATGTATAGTACAACTAGCTGAGATCTGAAAAGTAGAATTCATAATATTGAAAAGAAAACTGGGAGAATTTAAACTTTGACACTGCAACTGAAGATTAAAATAAATATAAGTCATTCAAAGAGCTTTATACAAATAAGAAATCACAGTTGATTTTGGAATGGGCTCATTATTATACACTGATTGCAAAAAGGATTGATACACTTGAAGCTGCTAAGTGTACATGATTTTTTAAACAATACAATTGGTTGAAGTAAGAAATTTTATATAAATTATTTAGCACAATGTATGCCAAAGAAATACAATTTGTTTTACTGTATTAAATACTTCCAAGTTAATTAATTCCTCATAGTAGTTATGTATAGACATGATATAAGGTACATGAGAGTTCCCAATACATACTAATATGTATGTTTTGAAACTGTGATAATTAACATAGCTCTTTAGTGGAGAACTAGGCAAGAAGTATGTAGTAACAATGCATTCATAAACAGATAGATGATACATAGAAATGAATAGTTTTGACATAATAGGGGGAAAATCCTACTTTTCTGCATTAATGCAATCCAGATAAGTCAAATATTTAAGCAAGGTAAATCAATTGTGGAAAAATTTTAATAAGTCTTATACACATTATCCTGAACCTTGGTAGGTAAGATCTCTCTCTCCTTCTCCCTCTCTCTCTCTCTCTCTCTCTCTCTTGCTCGCTCTCTCTCTCGCTCTCTCTCTCGCTCTCTCTCTCGCTCTCTCTCTCTGTGTGTGTGTGTGTGTGTGTGTGTGTGTGTGTGTGTGTGTGTGTGTGTGTGTGTGGTCATGGGTCATGAAGTCAGGAGCTGGGCACTATCCCTGAGCTTCTTTGACTCAAGGCTAAGGCTCTACCACTTGAGCCACAGTGCCATATCCAGCCTTTTATGAGCAGTTTATTGGAGATAAGAGTCTTATGAACTCTGCTGGGGTAGAACCACGATCCTCAGATCTCAAACTCCTGAGAAACTGGGATTAGAGGTGTGAGCCACCAGCACCAGCTTTCTGATAGATCGTCATAATATAAAACCTAACCCCTACTCATTTGACTAGACATAAAATAATTATAAAATAAATAAAAATGTTTTCATGACAAACAGTGAACAAAGTGAAAAGGCTAACTACAAAAAACAATTTCAACACGTGATTTTTATTTAAATATACAAAGCAGCATTTATATAATAAAAAAGATGTGCCACACAATAAATCTGCAGAGCATCTAAATAGTAGGCTCTTATCAAAACACAAAAGAATCATGGAATCATAGTGATAGACATGTGTGATAATTTTTGTGCCTATCATAAGGGTCACTCCCAATACTTTGAACAAAAAAAATACAGGCAAAAATAACAAATTTATTTAAGCAAGGTTTTATATGACATCAGAGCCTTATGAATGGCATACCAATTCAAACATTTAGAAATATCTATTTTTGTTCTAAGGTTCCTGGAAGAATGAATTGCTGTGTAGCAATGTGTTGGTGTAAAATGGTATGATGTAGGCTTTATGGCTTGTGTAGAGGAAGAGGGAAAGGGTAGTTTTGGTTTCTAGGATCACTGACCTTTCTTCAGGAAAGGAAATTTTGATTTGTATTACTTATTTCAATGGAGAGAAAGGAGCAGGAGATAGGAAGATGGAAAGAACATAGAAAGACATTGCTTCCAAGGACACTGCAATCTTCTCTACTTCAAAGTACTCAGCACGTTATATTTTGCAGTATATTACTCTGAGCTTCAACAGGATGATGCTCAAACTCTGCTCTCAATTAAAGAAACACAAAGTAAAGTGATAGAATTTCATCTCTGTTATATTTGGTCAGAAAAGATGATAAAAATTGGAGCTTGAAGACTGGTGAGGTGGCTCACGCCTGTAACAATAGCTACTCAGGAGGCTGAGATCTAAGGATCACTGTTCAAAGCCATTCCTGAACTAAAGAACTTGAGATTCTTATCTCAAATTAATCACTAGAAAACAGAAAGTGGGGCTGTGGCTCAAGGGGTTGGGCAGTAGCGTTGAGCTGAAGAGCTCAGAGACAGCACCCAGGCCCAGAGTTCAAGCCTTATGACCCATACACACACAAAAAAATAGTAGCTTGGTACGATGACAATAATTATTAGTGGCACAGGAATACACACACTTTAAAATCTTGGACAGAATTTTTGGAAGGCAATTTTGCAATAGCTATCAAAAGTTTAAATTACCTTTGTGTCTCTCTTCCATTATTAAAAATATAATTTAATGATGCCAAAATGGTCACACAGAAATGTTCATTGTGGTATTATCTCCAGTAACAGTAAACTAAAAAATTTAAATGTCTATTAACAGAGAACTAGTTTAATAAATTTTAGTGTATTGATATAATGCAACAATAAAAGTCCTAGATGTATACCAATTGTTACAAATGAGAGAATATGTATCTTTGGGCCTGGCTTATTTCAGTTACTATCAATTTTTCAAGCCTTTCCATTTCCTTAGGAATGTCATTCTTTCTAATGGCAGCATAGAATTCCGTGGTGTAAATATACCACATCTTCATATACTGAGGGGTATCTTGTTTGATTCCTTGTTCTTAGCTATGGTAAATAATATTACAGTGAACCATGTTCACTGGTATAGTATGGCCTTGTTTCTGGATATTTGGGTAAATGCCAAGGAAGGGGATTTCTGGGTCATAGGGCAGCTCTATTTTTAGTCTTTTGAGGAACCTCCAAATAGCTTTCCAGAGTGGCTGAAGATGTTTACACTCCCACCAACAGTGCAGTAGCGATCCTTCCTGGCCACATCCCCGCCAGCATCTGTTATTACATTTCTTTATAATGGCCATTCTAACTGAAGTGAAGTGGAATCTCAAAGGTTTTTTTTTTCTTGTTTTTTTTTTGTTGTTGTTGTTGTTGTTTTTTGTTTTTGGTTTTTTTTTTTTGGTCAATCCTGGGCTTGAGCGCAGGGCCTGAGTCCTGTCCTTCAAAGTTGTTTTGATTTGCATTTCTTTTATGGACAGAGATGTCCTGTATTTCTTCATGTGTCTATTGGTCCTTTTCAGAGAAGTCTCTCTTTATGTCTTTAGCCTGCATTTTAATGGATGATTGTTTCTTTGAGGATTTGTTTTAGAGATATTTAATTTCTTGAGCTGTAGGTATATTTTTAGATATAAGATTCTTGTCTATTGTATGGAGAATGAAGATCTTTTCCCATTCTGTTGGCTATTTATCTTGCTGGCTATGTCCATTGCTATACACAAGCTCTGTGGTATCATTTGAACAAACTTTCTTTGATTTGTTGTGTTTCTGAGCCTTTATTAAGAAAGTTTCGACCTGTGCCAAGGTGCACAAGTGTGTCTTCTCATTCTTCTTGTAAACATTTTCAGGGTATCTGCTTTCACCTCAAGGTCTTTGATTCATTTGTGGTTGGTTCTGGTTCAGGGACATAGACAAAGATCCAAATTTAGTTTTCTACATGTGCTTAGCCAGTTCTGCAAGCATCATTTGTTGAAGAGGTTTCTTCCAGCCAGGATTCTCAGCTCTTTTATTAAAAAAAAATAGGTTGCCATAGGTCTGCAGGATGATTTCTGTATCTTCACTTCTATTCCACTGGTCCTCAGGCCTGTTCTTGTACCAGTACCAAACTATTTTTATTACTATAGCTTTGTAGTAGAGTTTGAAGTTTGTTATTCCTCCAGTGCTGTTCTTTCTGCTAAGGATAGTTTTTGCTAAAGTTCTATTATTATTCCATATGAATTTTTGCATTGCTTCCTCCATCTCATTAAAGAATGATTTTGGGATATTGATGGGTATTGCATTGAATTTTTAAATAGCCTTTGGCAGTATTGACTCTTTCACGATGTCAGTTCTTCCAATCCAGGAGCATGGGAGATTATTCCACTTCCTTAGTTGTGTTTTAGTTTCTTTTTTCAGGTTTTTAAAGTTTTCATCATAGTGGTCCCTATCTTCCTTGGTTAAGTAAATACATATGTATCTTATATTTTTGAGGCTATAGCAAAAGGAGTTTTTTTTCCTGATTATAGCCTCACTCTTCATTGTTAGCACACAGGAAAGCCATTGATTTTTGAGGGTTAATTTTATATCCTGCTATTTTACCAAAGTTTATTTTTTATTAGTTTGAGTAACTTAGGAGTGGAGTCCATTGGGTTCTTTACATAGAGAATCATGTCATCTGTAATGAGGAACAGTTTTACTTCCTCTTTTTCTATCCAAATATAGACATAATTTAACTTAGCATCCTTGACTTGATCATATCTTTAATGGGAATTTAATGATGTGTGTATGTCTTACTTTTCAATAATGTTTCTATAGTATATGGCAAGTAATTGTATCCTTGTAATGGGTTTCTAGGTCAAACTTACTCAGAGATTTCCTAGAAATGCCTTCTGAATAACATTTATATATCTACTAATATAATTATATGGTATTTGCCCTTCAGTTGTTTCAAGTAATGAATTATGTTGACAAATTTCCTGCTAGTGAACCATCTTTATATATCTTGAATAAAGTCTACTCTGTCAAGTAATACTATTACTTTAATGTACAACTTGATTTGATTTGATTTGCTTCTACTTCAACTAAAATGTGCTATTATATAAGTAACATTGATTTGTATCACAGTAGAAACACAAATCTCAAGCCATACCCCAAATAAAATAAATGAGAATCTCCGGTGATCCTTTGACATTTTATTAGAATTTCCCCCTCAAAATTGTATTATGCATCCAGAATTGAAAATTACTGTCAACTTTTCTTCTTTCATGTATATCAGATTTTTATATGATTATGTTATCTTAATGAAATAAACTGGAGGAATATTAGCATTACGAACTAGCATAAGAATTATTGTGAAGTGGGGAAATCTCTGTCTTTCTGAAGTAACACAAGAATTATTTTTTAAATCATATGGGTGGACCTCTTACTTTTTGAATAGAAATTCAAACCAGTCAGTTAACATACAAAAAGCTTCTGAAATTAAGTCACTCAAAAATGAAAAACAAACCATTCTGACTCCATTCTTACCCTGGACTTATTATAGGAATGCTATTTTCTTTATAATCAATAACTTTCAATGTAGCCAAAATCTATGGAATAGACACATGTATGCATTGATCATGGGAGGAAGAATAGCTAAATTTGGAAAACACATTGACAAAGTATATTTAAAAAGATGATGGGAATACAATTTGGCCAAGCCTATCTCACAATAGATATCCTATGATTCTTGCATAAAATGACTATTATTAAGGAACTAAATAAAAATTATCTGTCAACTGAAGTTCCCTAGAAAAGGAGTACCTATAGCTGTCAAAAACTTCTGGACACTGGCTTAGTATAACATCATTAATATGGAGAAAAAGGTTGCTAAATATCAAGACTTAAAGTCACATTGGACTATCTTACACACTTCAATTGCTATTTATCCTAATTTGGATTCATCCTGACATCCTCCATTAAACGTCTCATTTAGCCTTATGCTCAGCAAATCTCTACTCTCCACTAACACTAAATAAAAGAAAGCTATGAAAACTATAGAAAATAATTAAGGAAAATATATGAAAAAGCTATTATTTTTATAAAAAAGCTGTAACATTTTCCTGAAATATTTAAAATAAATTTTCCAAAATGGAGAGCTGTTCCACGTTCTTGTATAAAGAGATTCTAAAGATAGTAATTCATCCTAAATTCTGACATAAATATAATTCCCAATTACAACATTAGTATAATAAAACAAAAGTATAAAAGCACTCTGTAGACAGAGGAAGGAGCTATTTAGCAAGACAGTGTCTATGAATATGTAAATACGTAAGGCCTCTACAATATCGTCGTTTACTTTCGTTGAAACCAGATAAGATTGTTGAATCTCAAATAAAAATATTGATCCTTGCTGGTTGCGGTGGCTCTGTTTTGTAATCCTAGGTAAACAGGAGGCTGAGCTTTGAGGATCGTGGTTCAAAGCCAGCCTGGGGAACTACAAAGCCCTGGAGACACTTATTTCCAATTAATTAGCAGAAAACCAGAAGTGGCGCTTTGGCTCAAGGGGTAGGGCGGTAGCGTTAAGCTGAAGAGCTCAGGGACAATACCCAGGCCCAGAGTTCAAGTCTCATGACTGACAAAAATAAAATGATTCTTGGGAGTGCTTAAGACACCTATAAAATATGAATGTCTTCTAAAGATTAGTTTTTCCGGAATAGTTTTATAGGTAGTTGATACAAAGATAGCTAAAATAAGTAGATGTAACTTATAAGTCCAAGGTCATAATCATGTATATAAAGAGACTTGAGTAGATATATAGTATGTATGTATGTATTATATTCAACAAAGTTTGACTTGGTTCTGTGTGGAAATAAAACATTTAAATATAATGAGTACTGAGTTATTGTTTGTTAGGAGCAAGAAGTTCTGAACTTCTAGCTCACAGTTACAGGTAGATAGAAATTAATATATTTTGCATTTCAAAAAGGTAGATGAAAGAATAGAAAACTTTTCTAGATAAAGAAATGGTAACTTTTTGATGAGGACAGATATATTTACTTTGATTAATCATTTTGCAACATACACATGTATGGGAATATTATGCATTAACCCTGTAATATGTTCAAAGTTTAAAAAATATATTTAATTTTTTAAAAAGTAAAATGTTGCTATAATAATTTGGTAGCCATATAGGGAAATACAAACACATCACACACATACACACTCACATAGACACAGACACACACACACACACACGCATATATATATATATATTTCTATCTCATAACATGTATAGATATAAATTCAAAATGTTATACTCATAAAAATCTCAAAATGTCCTAGAAGGCCAGTTAATGTTTACTCTTTAATGTTACGAGAACTATAGATGCCATTAGTGAAATTTTCACAGATTTCTAGGTAAACATCTGAAACTCATGTTCTACAAAAAAATGAAATAATCACGAGTGGTGCTAAAAGGCAACATACTGAGAAAAGGTTTGCAATTCTTTCAAAAAATTTTCAAAAAAGAAGTAACAGGCAAAAACCCAAGGAGACCAGGAAGAGAATAGAAAGTGGTGTGATTATTTGAGATTTTGTATGCAGGTTTAACAATTACTTTTAATAGAATCAGCATGATAGAATCATTGTATGGTGCGGTGTTTTTTCAATTCCATGTAAATATTCTTAGCTAATAATACCAGGTCTGATTTTTCATTTAAATGTTTTTCAGAAAAGTGTAAGATGAACACAGGAGCAAGATGGGGAACCAAGGACAAACCTAGTTGTTTCATTTTCATCTTAACATTCTGTTGTGTTTTAAATTCTGTTTGTTTGAAAATGAGAAAATATCTCTTTCATGATCAATTGCATAGATACATATGTATTCTTCAAGATGTTTCACTTTTGATGCTTGTTTTTAAACCACATAAAGCTTTTTGCTACGTTGTGTAAGGACATAATTTGTTTTCTTCATAAATTTTGAGTAAAACTTTCCAGTATTTGGTAGGCATTTAGTTCAAGTAGTAGAGTGTATGCCTAGTAGGCACATGGTCCTGAGTTCAAACTCTAGTACCGCAAAAAAAGCAATGAATATTTAAAAAAGCTTTCCAATATCTTCAGCTTCATAAACTTCAGATTGTGTACTGTTTATTAATTCTGTTTCAACGATATGTCTATCAATTCATTTACCTGTGTAACTAGGTATTATAACTTTGTACATGTGATGGACTAAGTTATTCAAAATCT
Source organism: Megascapheus bottae (assembly GCF_031878675.1). NCBI lineage: Eukaryota > Metazoa > Chordata > Mammalia > Rodentia > Geomyidae > Megascapheus > Megascapheus bottae. The sequence continues at coordinate 62,364,063 of NC_143547.1, read as the reverse complement.
TTATTCCTCCCCAGTACTACGATTATGACTTTTCATCTTTCGAAATGAGGTTTTCTTTGCCCTGTTATTCTGAGAAATGTTCCATTTGACATTCTTTGGACAATGAAATTTGAGAAAAGAGACTTGGGAAGTGCTTCCAGAGTTGGGCTTTTATTTTTTTGCCAGTCCTGGTGCTTGAATTCAGGATCTAAGCACTGTAGTTGCACTTTCCCAAGGTTAGAGCTCTACCAGTTGAGCCACAGCACCACTTCTGGGTTTTTCTACATATATGGTACCGAGGAATCGAACCTGGGCTTTCGTGCATGCTAGGCACTCTACCACAAGGCCAAACTCCTGACCCCCATAGTTTGGGTTTTGTGATTGTCACGGGATTCACATGGCTAGGCTACCCTATGAGATGTAGGAGGAATTTAAATGAAAAGTGTTAAGAGATTTCTCAGCAACCCTGAGTAGTCAACCTGCAAACATGGAAGGAATCACCATCAGTATCCCATCAATATCAAGACCTAACAAACCCTGGAGCTAGTAAGTACCCATAAGATTTTTATGACCACTTATTTTTATTGATACATAATATTTGAATATTATTCATCACAATATCTTGCTTTTTTGTTCAAAACCATATTCAGTACCTAATAACTGATTAAATGAACTGCAAACCAAGGTCTGAAAGTGTATCTGGGTTCTTACATTCTCATTTTCTTCACTACCAGTAATGAAATGTATAATGGTTGATGTCATGTAGATGACATGTAGATGCCTTATTTGTGCACTTATTTATTTATGTATGTATGTATGTATGTATGTATTTATTTATTTATTTTTGAGATCATCACTGTGTAGCCCAGGTTGCCCTCAAACTAATGATTCTTCTTTTTCAGCCTTTCCCTGCTAGAATTACAAGATTGTAAATTTATGTCATGCTTGTAGCCTTTATTTAGATGAGTTTTACTGTCTTTTGTAATGTCTACTATAACAATGACTGCTATTATTTATATTTAACAAACTATGCTACATTGAGTGGTGATAGAATTTAGAGAAAGACGTAATCACTTTCTATGTCTTTGCCTTTCAATTTTAATTTTATGAACTATTCTAACTTATTTTGAAAATTTCTGTACTTTGGCCGGGAGTTTGGCCTAGTGGTAGAGTGCTTGCCTAGCATGCATGAAGACCCGGGTTCAATTCCTCGGTACCACATACATAGCAAAAATCCAGAAGTGGTGCTGTGGCTCAAGTGGTAGAGCTCTAGCTTTGAGAAAATCCAGGGACAGGGCTCAGGCCCTGAGCCCAAGCCCAGGACTGGCAAAAAAAATTCTGTACTTTATTTTTATTAGAAGAAATGCAATAATGTACGGATATACATGAAGGTGTTTGAAGCCAATGGTGATTTATCCAAAGAAGCAAAAAATGTTCCCAGTGTGTATGTATGTGTGTGTCCTTTCATATGTAATGCTATTTAGTAGATTAATTTCTTATAACATATGAGTTCAAAGTTAAAATTGCCTAAGTTTTGAGTTTTCCTAGTGGTTATGTCACCAAAGTAATACTGATTAATTTTCTTGAGTAAGAAAATAACTGATATTTTGCTATGCGATTTTGCTGGAAACATGTTCTCTTCAATGTTTATTCCACTAGAGATCTTATTAGTGGTAGTTTATCTTTTGGCTGCTCCTGTCCCTCCTTCCATCTGTTTGTGCTGGATTTTAATTGCCTCTACAGATCTCCACTAACACTAAATGCTTTCTCAGGCAGCCTATGGTAGATGGTTCTGCTATTGTGTTTAATCATTTCTATTAAATATTATACTAAAACTGAATTATGATGAAATTCAATAAAAGAATAATACATTACATTGGTTTTCATTTAGAAAACCTCATTAATTTATATTTGTATTTAATAAAACTAACCAAAGTTTAAAATAACATATCTCCCCAAAAGTAAAAAAAATAAAGTTTAGAAATGGATAACTAAATTAAAAGTGTCATGGAAGCATTTTCAAAATAAGATAGTCTTAGAAGTTAGCACATGTGAGGAGTACATGCTTTCCTTAATTTACATTCAATGAAGCTTTTCTTAGTACCTGGTGTTCATATGTGAACTTTTCCAAGTCCTATAATGTTGCATGGATATCTGTGTTTGAAAATACTTTCCAAATGAATCATCTTACTTCATACATGGTAAAATGAAGTAGTTGTGCTACTTTAATGAATGTCTTGGGATATTCATGGCAAAAATCACAATCAAGGGATAAATTAAAACCAAGTCAGTATGTCATTCTTGTCTTATCTCTTCAGCCATACAAATGGCATTTACTTTTGTGTCATGACACTTTTGTGTCCTGTGAATATTATGTATATCTGACTGGTATATGCACTGTATCTATCATGCCTATAAAGATTCAACAAATGCTTATAGTATTGACTTTCACTTATAGATAAATCATTCTTAAATGAGACAATTATGTACCTGGTTACACATGAGCATTGTCAATAACAGTTGAATACGTTCATGCTAGAATCAAGCCATTATTGGAACAGTAATGGAAAAATCCTATTGTTAAAAAAAGACACATAAATTTTGATCATAGTATTGACTGAGAACAAGAACCCAGGATTTTCTTGATCCTCTTCTAAAATGCTCCCCTTGTTGAGAAAGCAAGTAAATGCAAACTTTCCTGGGTCCTTTAATTTGTTCGCATACCTGACAATGCTCTCTAACAATTACTGCTTGCCTTTTCTTTTTATTCTTAATTCAGAATAATTTTTATACATATCATTTTAGAATTACATACACATTTAAAAATTACCAAGAAAGATGTAAGAAGTCTGTCTTAGTGGCCAGGTACTGATGTTCTGATGGAAAATAATAAATCAGATTAAAGAGCATATCAGTAAGAAGCACTATTCAGAAACTCGGTACTTAAGAGTGAGAAACTAATGTTCTAATATATAAGGAAAATTATCAAGTCGATATAAGAAATAGTCACCATATGTGCACATTTATTTCTCATGTTCCTATATGCTTGTATTTATTTATGTGTCTTTCTGTTTTCACAAAACTGAGGCTAGAACTCAGTCTTACTAGGAAGGTACCCTACTTCTGAGCCATATCTTTATTCCTGCTTTTTTGCTGGTTATTTCTGAGAGAGGGTCTCACTTCCTGCTGAGTGTGCATCTGTTCTGAAATCCATTTGCTTTTGGCTTACTGTAGTTGCTAGGATGGCAAGTACACATCCCATTACATGAAGACTTGCAGATTTTCCTGCTGGCTTGGCCTAGTAAGTTAATCCAATGAATGTCGGCCCATCTCATAAGTTAGAGTGACAACTGCTCATCATGGCACTTAGACAGAGGTTGAGAAAAAGGTTTCATGAACGTTTTGCCTGTTCTGGCCTTGAACTATGATGTTCTCTTTCTTGGGCTCTCGAACTGCTACAATTACAGATGTTATCCCCAGAATCTGGTGGCATGCCTTCTATAAGGATCTACGGATCAGTGATTTCATTTCAGTATTGATGATTCAACAAAAGGGAAAAAAATGAGTGATTATATGAGTTTCTTCCTTGAAATGTTGGATCTCTGACATCAGATGTTAATCTTAGAGACAAAATGTCAGAACAATCTATTATTATTTTGCTTTTTGGATTTGCTACCACATCTTTCTAACCCTCTCCCCTTCCCCATCTCCCTTTTTTCCATGTCATTTTGTCATTGCTTTTCTTTCTTTCTTTCTTTTCCTTCTTTCCTTCCTTCTTTCTTTCTTTCCTTCTTTCCTTCCTTCCTTCCTTCCTTCCTTCCTTCCTTCCTTCCTTCCTTCCTTCCTTCCTTCCTTCCTTCCTTCCTTCCTTCCTTCCTTCCTTCCTTCCTTCCTTCCTTCTCTCTCTCTCTCTCTCTCTCTCTCTCTCTCTCTCTCTCTCTCTCTCTCTCTCTCTCTCTCCCTCCCTCCCTCCCTCCCTCCCTCCCTCCCTCCCTCCCTCCCTCTCTCTCTCTCTCTCTCTCTCTCTCTCTCTCTCTCTCTCTCTCTCCTTTCTTTATTATGCCATAGAAAAGTTCGCTAATTGAGGGAAAACTTCAGATTATGTTTCTATATTTGGATAGATAAGCTGCATATGGGTACTCTATAGCAACATGGCCAGAAACCAAATTTTGGATGTTTTTTTCACATGGTCATGAAGATTGTGCTGATAGTCCTTATCTAAATGGAAATGTTAACCATCACATACACATAGGAATTACACATGTTTCTGAGGGAAGTGCTCTAAAAACAGAGAGCAGCATATTTTAAGAATAATTGTTGAATTCAGTATGATCTTCAAAAAATTAGATAAAATTTTCCAAGCAGAAGAAAGAGTTAAAGACAGATGAATCATGACATGACCACTTTTTGTCTTACTGCCAGCAATCAAGATGATGCCTATTTTATTATATTCAGTAATATATAAAATTTCTGAAATATTATCTTCACTTTTGCAACAAATAGAAATTTACTTTTTCCTTACACATGGCTTTGTGCAGTTTAGAGACTTATGCATGTGATGCTAAATTTTGTACATATAGAGTACAGGTAAACTCCCTAGGTGTCTCTGACCAAACAGAGATCTAGGGTCCCAGGACACACTTTATCTCAATAGATCCACACCATTCAAACCTTAAACAGAAAAGACTTAGCCTACTGCAGATGAAATCTCTCCTCAGAAAAACCAAAGATGTTAACAGCAAAACACTGAGAGGACCCCTGCTGTGCAGCTTCAGTCACTGCTCTTCAGCCTGTGCTAACTGGGGCAGTGCTGGGAAATCCCATCACTCATACTTTAAACAGAAGAACACTCTAATACGGAAGAAATCACACAACACTTTAGGACCTGTTAGAACCATGGAAGGTAATCCGGGAAGATCCCAGAATCAGTGAGCAGTACTCCCCTTCCTCCAAATGAGAGTCTGTTGCAGCTGAAACATGCTAGGGCAAGTAAGTAGTTATCTTCGCAGTTATAGGGTGGTTCTACAGGCGGCATTCAATAAGTGGTGTAGAGACAGGAGGCCTTGAAAGTGGAAGGAACATCACAGCAGAGGAATAATGGTGTAATGATAAAAAGCTACTTAGTCCAGATTTTTTAAAACACTCTGCGCAATGCAGACAAATCCCAAGGAAAAGAAAGAGGCTCATTTAAAATCAGACACTACCTGATTTTGTTTACCATGCTTATTGCCAGTAGCCTGATGAAGTTAGAAGTACAGTTTCCTCAGGAAATGTTAGGGCTGTTAATTAGATGGGTGTGAAGCTAGCAAGTCTCACATGTCAGTGGGTTCAATGGAAATTTTAGTCCCAGTAACTTTGAGAGTATTCTTCAAACCATGAAGTTTGCAAACTTTTCACATATCCTAAATAAGGAAACTTATTAGCTACAGAGCTGGCTATTAACAGGATTACTGCTAACAACACTTTCTGGAATGGGAGAGAAGTTGGGGAATAGAATCACTTAAAGACTACTGCTGCTAATCCCAAAGGAGGTGGCGAAGGAACATTTGGCATATTTCTCATGTTTGATTACACCTGTGCAGTGGTAGTCTGGTATTTTATTGCCTCCTAAGATGGATGTTTAGTGTTTTAAAGGCATCTGGAATCTATCACCATCCATGAATATAGATAGAGGGAACTTAAAAACAGTACTCCTTCCAGTAACAAAATTCGACCCCCAAAGAGCTCTCTGTTGGTACTTGCATAACCATTAATCAGTCTTTCCTCTTGAGAGTCTCATGGTACCCTTTTAGATGCTAATAGGTGGGAGAGGAATAACATATTAAACTATGAAGAGCTATTAATACTAATTGGTAGCATCCTTTCCAGCAAAAAAAAAAAGATTTAAATTAAATAAATAAGGAGGCAAAAGGGAAAAATATCCATTGGTAAGAGAATGTCTAAGGAAGAATATAGGGAATTGCCTGATAGGGGTCTATCAGTAACAAGGAGCATAATGGTATTGTGATGGTACAAAAGTACTCATAATCAAAAAAACATTGATGAAAAAAATAAAGATTTAGAGGGATATTCAGGTAAGTGATTACCTGTCTGTCAAGCATTGGCTCAGGCAAATTCCCATTTACTTTTTTTATTTTATAGCTTTATTTAATGATGGAAACAACCCACCTGTTCCTTGAAATTTGTTTTATGAAATTATTGGCGCATAAAAAAGTTTCCAGTCAACTGTCAGGGACTCTCTCCTGTGAAACAATTTCTGCTCAGTTACACACCTACTTCCTTCTTCCTTTTGTACTCACACTTGATATCTAAATTTACCCTACTGTCCAGCCACTTTGCTTCTTCTTCCTACCTTTCAAAATTTAAATTTTGCCCCAGCAGCAAGATTTTAACTTCAAGTGTATGCTCAACCAATAGCAACTCGATTGTAAACTGGACTTCAGTCAGTCAGACTAAAGGTCATATAAGATATCAATCTGCTGGTTAACAAAACTGAGGAGAGGAAGAAACAGTGTATCTGGGTTCAGGGCATGAGAATTACCTACTCTGTGTAGGCTGGCCTAAAATAACACAGTCTGGTGTCTTTGAGCCTCTCCGTTCTGGAAATATTACTACTTCACAATTGTGGTGAAGTTTAACTGTGTTCCTATCTCTAGCTAGTATTTAGAGAATTTGTCTACTTACACCTGCAAGTTTTGATTCAACTTCCACTCAGTTGTTCTCTAACTTTCCAGGTATAAGGATGAATAAAAATATGAAACCAAATTCCTTTGGGAATTAGAAAATATTTGATTAGCTATATGCTGAGAAAAAGAAAGCATTGCAGTATAATTTTCCACTACATTTCCAGCTCCCTCACTTCCTCTGCTTATCTATAAAGAGCAGAAAATGATTGAAGGTGCTAAGTTCCAGCCTAGTCATATATTCTTATGGAAATTCTAGTTCAGAAACCAGTGGTTACAGCACAAATAATAATCCTATTTTTTCAACCTGGGTGTTTACACTTGGTGTTAAGAGATATAAGGGATAAAAATCTTATTGTGGGTAAAGATTTATTTTAATCTTACTGCTTAGTAATCAACACTGTATTCAGCAACAATGGTTTTTATTTTATTTTTTTCTCTAGAGCATAACACCCCAGTAAATAAAAATAAATAAGGGGAATGATTTGGTTTTTTATGTATAAGCCTGGGACTCTAGCCAAAGACTTCCATTCATCCTGGCTATTTCTCACCTATACCTCTTGTGTGATTTGTGGAAATATTATGCTCTATGTTATAAATCCACGAGCCCTGCATGAATTAGCATCTACATATATGGTTATAGAAATCTGAAGAGAAAACATATAACATGTCTATACTCATAATTCTGACATCTGTTTGACATTTGTAAACATAGTAATTTTCTGCCAACTGGCAACGAAAATATTGTTATTTGAAAGTAAATAGTGTATGAGGAGAGCAAGTATCCTAATACTGAGAGCTCTATGAAGCCAAATTAATTTCAATCAAGTACAACTTTTTAAAAATGTGTAACACCCTTTGGAAATGATTTTAATAATTTTTTTGAAATCAGTCAATTTAATGGACTTAGTCATTCATAAGTAGTTTGAAATTCATAATTTTAATCAAAACTTTTAGCTGAAATTGTAATTTTTATTGTTATTAATAGAAGGGTTACATTATATTCGCTGGATAGAAGGTGCATAAGTTCACAAACATTGATACCCTTTCTCATGACATGGACCCCCATTTCCCTCCCAGCCTCCCCCTGCTCATCTTGATTTTCCCCCTTCCCTATCTAATTTCAAATAACCAATTAAGCACACATAAAATACATCAGATAATAAGGTGAAATATTGTAACAATATGAGATAACCAAGGGATGGCAAAAGAGATGAGATATAACATGGTACATTAAGGACAACAATCACTCATTATATGGCTTTTGTTTTCTTATCCTGGAGGTCCTTAAATTTAGTATCATACCATTTGGCCTTATGTCTCTAGATTTTGTTCTATTGTAAATCTCTGCTAGGAGAGCCCAAGGTTTCTACTGATTATGAAAAATGAAGGAGACTATTGGGTCTGTGTTCCTTTGAGTCTGGCTTACTTCACTTAGTATGATTTTTTCCTAAGTCTTTCCTTTCCTTACAAATGGGTCGATGTAGTTCTTTCTGACAGCAGAATAGAATTCCATTGTGTATAAATATCACATCTTGTTGATCCACTCATCAACTGAGGGACATCTCGGTTGGTTCCATATCTATGCTATGGTAAATAGTGCTACAGTGAACATTGTTGTGCTAGTGGATTTAGTCTGTCCTTGTTTCTGGACGGTTGGGTAAATGCCAAGTAGTGGAATTGCTGGGTCATAGGGGAGTTCTATGTTTAGTCTTTTGAGGAACTGCCATAGTGGTTGAACGAGTTTGCACTCCCACCAACAGTGTAGTAGTGATCCGTCCTGGTCACATCCCCTCCAGCATCTGTTGTTATTAGTTTTCTTGAACCTGGCCATTCTAACTGGAGTGAGGTGGAATCTTAGAATTGTTTTGATTTGCCTGAAATTGTACTTTTGTGTAATTAAAATGTCCATTAGTTGAACAAATAGGACACTGTAACCAGGTAGGTTGTGAAGTTTGAATTAGGGGAGGCAAGAAATGAAATCAAAACCATAGCTTTTCTTTGTGGTATAATAGATTTCATCTTTGAAGCTCCTACTTTGAGAAGGAAAACATCCACACAGAAAGAAATATGTGTAGTTATGATACTTTTAGATAAATTATATGTGAGGATCATATATGATCATATTTTGGTATGGAGGAATTTGAGGAAATGGTGTACTTGAAGTCAAAATATACAGGAAAGTAATGATCTTTAGGAAAGGACTTTGATCTGAAACTTGTAGGAAGACATTGCACTCATTTTATCATGAAAATTAGACAGAGAGAGAAGAATAAAGAATTCAATACAGATACAACTGCTGTGCCAAGAATAACAAATTGTCATTACTATCCACTTCCCAGTTGGACAGGGAGTTAAGAAGCTCTTTGTTATAAAGCTGAATTTAGAAGCTTCTTGAAATGAGCTTTGCCAAGGAAAGCCACATATATGAAAACAGCTGTGATTGTAATCAAGTGATAAAGTACATACATTTGTTTGTCTGAAATGGCATCCATTTCTATTGACTATATTTAAAAATAATATATATGAGATAAACGATAATAATGACAAATGAATGGGTTTATGCAATTTTGCTAGGAAATGATTTCTGTTACAGATAATGATTTGTAAATTGGGGATTAATTTTTGCTCTATATGATTTTTATAATTGTAACATACAATTCCTTACTTAAATATGTGTCATTTATAATCAAATAAAAATTTACTATAGTGCACAAAAGTGCATTGTAATAGTAATAAATAAAACTGAAGAATCTGTATGTCTCTTCAAACTATGGAACTTGCTTATTTTTCTCCTTCAAGGAAGATAATATATATATATATATGTGTGTGTGTGTGTGTGTGTGTGTGTGTGTGTATGTGAGTGTGTATGTGTGTGTGTGAGAAATCAGAAATTATATAGCATGAGACAAGTGTTTTTTAAAAATAACCTTCCTAAACAACATGAGGGCAAAGTACAGTGAGACAATACAATTATTTTTTGCCATAAAATTGGCATATAATATTACCAAATGTCAATGTGATTTTTTTCCAGTGGGCACATGTTGTGCAAGAATCAAAAAGAGTAAAATGAGGATGTCAACTTCTGCCTAGAAATCTTGACGATCAGAATTAACCTTGATAATCAAATGCTGAGAACCAGATTCTATCTTTCTGCTTGATCATAAAATTTGACAGCATTTTAGAATATTACTCATAAACAAAATTATATGATATGCATAATGATTTAAGCATATCTAGGGATATTTTTAATGTTGCCTATATATGTATACCTATGTGTATATATGTATTATGTTATCTATATTGCACATGTGCATTCATATTTCAAAAAAATCTAAAATCACTGGAATAGACATAAGACATTGGATCTATATTTAATAACATTTTCGTATTAATTTGGGAGAAATTTGTTTGGGATAAGTTATAGCAAATTTTTTGGGTATATTAATTATATTTCTATTGTAGAATTCAGAGAATTTCATTTCTGTTTAACCAGCTGTCTACTGGTTGCTGATTCTTGCATAGCCTGCAAATCAGCATGGTCAACATGGAAATCCTTTATTGTTCTACTGAAACTTTGTTCCTTGGTTGGTTTTGTCTGTGATGACAATAGACATGAGCATTGATTTTCTAGCTCCTTAGCTTGATCGTGTTTAACACTTCTTCATCTATTTAGAGCTTTAGTGGTAGTTCAGTCTTTGCTCATCTCCTCAGCTCATCTCCATTTAGTCTCCATTTCTACGAGATTATTCTGTCTATACTGTTGTTTGAGTTATTTGTCATACCTGATCAGGTTGTTTTTTTAGGAGTGTTTAGGTAATCATTGCTCATCTGAACCTCTCCTTGAATCCAGTAGACTGTGACTGTAAAAGCATACAAAACGGTGTAAAGGAAGACAATCTCAAAAACAAAGAAAATGGAGGAAGAAAACTCAGGAGACCACACGCACACACACACACACACACACACACACGCACACTCACATATACACATAACACATTGCTATGGAAGATATAAAGTAAATAAATGGATCATAATTTTTGTAACACAATAGAAAATTAAATTAGATTAAAATTAGTTTGATTAAAAGTAGATTAATAGAGAGGGAAAAGTAAAATTTGGATAAGTAGATGCCAAAAGATTAGTCTAGCTACGTAGTAAGACCCTCCATGTCCCCTTAAGAAAAGCCTTTCCTGGGCTGGGAGTTTGACCTACTGGTAGAGTGCTTGCCTAGCATGCATGAAGACCCAGGTTCGATTCCTTGGTACCACATGCATAGCAAAAAGCCAGAAGTGGTGTTGAGGCTCAAGTGGTAGAGTGCTAGCCTTGAGAAAGTCCAAGGACAGTGCTCAGGCCCTGAGCCCAAGCCCAGGGCTGGCAAAAAAAGAAAAGCCTTTCCTACTAATGTACCCACTACCTGATGAATGTAACTGTAGCCCCTCTAAACATTACCCTGACAATAAAATAAACTAATAAAAAAGAGATAAAAAAGAAGCTTCTTTCTTTTGTTTTAGCCAATAGCTCTAGCTAGCCAGCATGTGTATAACTTTCTTAAATTCTTTGATATCTTAAAATACAAATAACACATTTCTATGTAGAGATATTTATGATTTCATTACAAATTAGATGAAACACAACAATGCCATAGTTTGGCAATAGCAATTCTCTGTCATTCCTGATCTCTTAAATTTAACGTGTTTCTCACATAACACGGAACTCAGAAAACAGATTTCTGCAAACTATTTAGTGGATTTTTAATAAACAATGATTTCAAATTGGCTTGTAGTAGAGTTTTAGCATAGAAAAGTTCTAAAACTGTAGCACTTGTGTTAGGAAACAAACTGCAGAATTACTTAGCTAATTTACAATGTTTTGTGTTTAGGTGGGTTACATAGAATTACTAGAGAAACATAGAGATAGGGTGCAGAAAAATCTCATCTTCAGAGAATGGAAAGATAATAAGGCTTATATAAAAGGTAGGTGGATTATAAAAGAAGATGAAATTATATTTCATATGAGCATGGTATGTGTTGTGAATTTCAACCGTTTTAAATTTTCATATCCTTCTAGTGCCAACTTGGGAGATATATTATCATGACTGAATTGTACAGTTGCCAGTATATCAGAAAGTATCCTTGCATAGCTGTGAAGATAGAAGTCATAATACTCCTCCCCCTCTAACACACAAGCACCCTAGGAAATTCACCTCAAAATACAACTGAGGAATATGCATTACTATGGCTTTTTATGGATCTGTAGACTGATGAAATACAGTATAGCTATGTACATAGAATAAAGATATACAATAAAACATATACTGCTTCTCAGTTCTTCCTTTAATCAGAGACAATGCTTGTTCAAACATGAGGTTCTGTACAGAAACATGAGAGAATTAGGAAGTAAAATCTGATGAGCATTTTTCCTGAAATATTACACCTGTCATCCCCAGGGCTCTAGTCCTGAGAGTGGCAGGTTAAGTTAGTAAATTTATATATTTCTGAGAGATCCTCCTGGAGTGCAGTCATGTCAATGACAATGTGGAGAGAAGATTAGGTTATTTTTGCCAGTCCTGGGGCTTGAACTCAGGGCTTGAGCACTGTCTTTTGGCTTTATCAAGGCTGGTGCTCTATAGAGGAATCAAACCCAGGTATTTGTGCATGCTAGGCAAGCACTCTACCATTAGGTCAATCTCCTGGCCCCAGCATGGGTTATTTGAAAGCACAAGGGACTTGGTTTTCCCCGTATAGCATACAGCTAAATGTTAGCTTTGCTAGCATTGTTCATCTAAATCTTACATTATTCTGAAATTATTGTTTGCTAACATGACCGCTCTCTTCTAAGAAAAAACTGTTATTGGTACATATTGTACCAGTGCTTTAGCATCAAAACTTTTGTTCTAAAAATCAAAGACTTCAAGATGACATCAAAAGAAAATAGAGATATGTATAAAAAAGTAAACTGTTTTGAAATCTTAAAGCTTGATATGTTGTTTCTCTTTTTTCTTTTAATGCATTAAACATTATCTCATACAACTATGAATGCAAGTTGTGACCAGTTTACTGAGTAAAGCAATAATAAAAAGAATATACAATGATATATTTCTCTTCCCCTTCTTTTCTTTGCATTTATTTTTACATTTATCTATGTTTATGTATTTGCTTTGAGTGCGTCTACTAGTGCAAAGGCTCTTGTAGGTTTAACACAATGAAGGTATTAAAGGGAAACATTGATGACCAAAAGAGAATATATTGGGCAAAATAGTTAGGATAGAATATATGGAGTGAATGAAAAGCATGGTTCTGGTATTAACAGAGTATGCACGCTGGTTCTGTGAGGAAATCAGCACATTATAAAGAATTGTATTTTTATCTCCTACATGTAAGTATAGTAGGCATTTTTCTTTCTTCAATATGTTTATCTCTCTCCCACCATTATTTCCTTGCTCCCTCCCTCCCTCCTCACTTTTCTTCCTCTTTTCATTCCCAACGTTTTGGAAACTTTACCTTGTAAGAGTGTGCACTTCATACAACTCCCCTGTTAAGCCCTGGAATACTGAGACATGTAGGTTGAAGTTCTCTGAAGATAATACCAGAAGCACACATTCTCCCATAGCATTTTTTCTTTCAGGAACGTGACTATAAATTCTTTTAGCATAATACATAAATTTGGTAGATACATATTTTATAGTCAATAATTAGAAATATTACTTTGAATAGCGACATGAAGTTAAGATTAATTTAGTGTTGATGATAATAGCAAAACTACTAATTCTGTAGAGAACATTCTATGAGCCAGACACCTTTTACTATTATTTTCTAATCACATGGTCACAGTCTCCTTGGATTAATAATAATTTTCTCCTCTATTTGTAAAACAAGTCTTATTTGAGATTCTGCCCCATAGAGCAACTTTCCAGAAATTGCATACTTCATTTTTAAAATGATTATCTCTTATGAAGTGAAGCTACATGTTTTTAGTCCTGGCAATAAGATAGTACCAAGTTAACATTTGTTATCTTACTCTTTTTCTTTCATACATGCATGCAACGACCCCCACTCCCCACTTTGGGCTCTCCCCCATTTCATCCATGTCATGTCTTCCAGTCTCCAGGTTTTCCAATATTGTGCTCCAAAAGAAAAGTACCTGACAAAATATGTTTGCTGAAGTAATATTTTATGTTATCCCCAATCAAAAATATTTTTCAGGTTTATAAAGCATTAATTCAAATATATTTTGCTTTTTCAAATAAGATATGTCATGAAGTGATTGGGAAAATATTATTTCATAGGTAAGATTCCTAAGAGATTTTCAAATAGCAAGAAGGTACATAATTATATACTTGCTGTACCTTTATAAATAGCCCAACATTTTGGCACTATCAGCAGTTATGAAATACAAATGTCATAAGAAATTAGATTATTTTCATAACACTTGAGTGGTGCTTACTTCCTGTACTCATTCTGAATTTATAACTACTTTCTTGATTTTTGTAGAATGGACAAATCCCTACCATTTTTGGTGGGGAAGGGATTAATGCTAGCTCTTTAGATTGCCAGGCTTAACAAATATAACTATTTTTACTTTAATATAAATTGACTTAAATATAATGAAATATTTTAGTGTAAGCATCTCATGAGTGTCAGAGACATACATAAAAACAATTTCTATTCTGAGATTCAAATTTTACTTGACCTATTTGTATTTTATCAAGTAACCCATCACACACCATGAATTTTAAATATCTCCAGACCATAAAAATTCAAATTATTGCTATATTCGATAATAAAAACATGAAAGAAGTTGTAACTTTCATGCACCCAAAATAAAAACATGATTTTTATCTGTGAAGTAACATTGTTGAAAGGTAACTTGTGTGGAATTACAAGTAACAAAGCAAAAGTTACTATAAAAGACAAAAGATAGAAATGTGCAGACTTTATGCAGTTTGCAGAAACAGACAGGTTGTGTTTATTAATCAGAGTAGAAAATAAATTGGATCCAGAAAATTGAATCCGGTTTAGGGAACAAAATATAATTTAAGAGACTTTCAAGCTATGACCAAGTAATCAAAATGTGAGTTTTCTCTTGACTACCTCATAGGCATATACCATATTAAAGAGAGATAATCTTTTTAACAAAGAGATATACCATATTAAAGAGAAAGATATTCTTTGGGGGTCATAAAGAATATCGTTGTAGGAATGAAGAATAGAATGGGTGCTTGGGGTTCATGCCTGAAATAATAGCTACTGAAGAGGCTGAGATCTGAGGATCCCGGTTCAAACCAAGGCAGGAAAGTCCAATTAACCACTAGCAAGCTGGAAGTGGTTCTGTGACTCAAAATGGTAGAGTGCTAGCCTTGAGCTGAAGAGGACAGTGGTTTTAAGACAGCCCAAGTAGGAGAGTCGGTAAAACTCTTATCTCCAAGTAACAATAAAAAAAATGGATGTGGACCACTAAAAACTTTACAAGAAGGAATAGGAGACACACTAGGCCTCCTTGGCACAGGTTGAAACTTTCTCAATAAGGACCAAGAAACACAACAAATCAGAGAAAGGCTGGGTAAGTGGGACTGCATTAAACTGCAGAGCTTCTGTAGGGCAAAGGACATAGCTAGTAAATTAAATAGGAAACCTACTGAATGGGAGAAGATCTTCACTAACCATACAACAGACAAAGGCCTCATATCTAAAATATATCAGCAGCTCAAAAAATTGAATCACTTCAAAACTAATCTCCACAGTAACAACCATTCCATTAAAAGATGGGCCAAAGACTTAAAGAGAGTCTTCTCTGAAGAAGAAACAAAAATGGCCTATAGACACATGAAGAAATGCTCCACAACTCTGGTCATAAAAGAAAGGCAAATCAACTCTAAGATTCCACCTCACTCCAGTAAAAATGGCCAGGATTAAGAAAACTAATAACAACAGATGCTGGAGGGGATGTGGCCAGGAGGGATCACTACTACACTGTTGGTGGGAGTGCAAACTCGTTCAACCACTGTGGAAAGCAGTATGGCAGTTTCTCAAAAGACTAAGCATAGAGCTCCCCTATGACCCAGCAATTCCACTACTTGGCATTTACCCAACCCTCCAGATACAAGGACAGACTAAATCCAGTAGCACAACAATGTTCACTGCAGCACTATTTACCATAGCAAAGATATGGAAACAACGCAGATGCCCCTCAGTTGATGAGTGTATCAACAAGATGTGGTATTTATACATAATTGAATTCTATGCTGCTGTCAGAAAGAAAAACATTGCCCCGTTTGTAAGGAAATGGAAAGACTTAGAAAAAAATTATATTAAGTGAAATAAGCCAGACTCAAAGGAACATAGGCCCAATAGTCTTATTCATTTGTTATAATCAGTAGAAACCTTGGGCTCTCCTAGCAGAGATTTACAATAGAAAAAAATCTAGACATTAGGCCAAACAGTACGACACTAACATAAGGACCTCCAGGATAAGGAAACAAAGGCCATATAATGAGTGATTGTTGTCCTTAATGTACTATGTTATTGCTCATCTCTTTTGCCATCCCTTGGTTATCTCATATTATAATTTTTCATGTTGTTATCTGATATATTTTATCAGATAAAATGCTTAGTTGGTTATTTGAAATTGGACAGGGAAGGGGGGAAATCAAGATAAGTTGGGGGAGGGTAGGAGGGAAATGGGGACCATGTCATGAGAAAGGGTATCAATATTTGTGAAGTTATGCACCTTCTATCTGGTGAATATAATGTAACCCTCCTATTAATCACAATAAAAATTATTTATAAAAAAAAACTGGATGTGGAGGACTAGTTTGAGCACAACAACCAAA
Organism: Megascapheus bottae; assembly: GCF_031878675.1. Classification (NCBI taxonomy): domain Eukaryota; kingdom Metazoa; phylum Chordata; class Mammalia; order Rodentia; family Geomyidae; genus Megascapheus; species Megascapheus bottae. The sequence goes on along the minus strand of NC_143547.1, from coordinate 62,347,569 downwards.
TTCAACCCCATGACAACACACACACAGAAAGAGAATATTCTTTGCATTTGACAATTTATATATTATAAAAGCACGACACTGTAATAAAAAGTAAAATTGTAAGATTCCATGTCCATAATCTGATTGGGAAATTGGCAATAATTCTGAATATTTGGTAGCTATTTTCTGATGTCATAAAAACTTAAAGCATAAATGAAAATCCAGTTTCATTTCCCAGTGATTATACTTTGCTTCCCCACTCTGGACATGATTCCTCAGAGAGCAGATTAAAACTAGGGCTAAATTAGGAAATAGAAGTCAGATTTATAAGCTTAGTTCTCATGTGAATTTCATTTTCTGTTATAGCCAAAATGCCTATTAGCTAGTGTGATTTATTTAATTTATGTGGACTTTAAAAATTAATAAATCATTACTCATATTGCAAAGAACATACATAATCAGACAGCTCTTGTAAGATGCTGATTCTGAGAGGAGCTAGAACCGCATAAGAGTATCAGTTTAAATGTTAAGCTTGTGTTGTAGGGGATAGGCAGAAAATAAAGAGCAGGGTTACCGTGGGAACCATAATCCTGAATTTCATGACTTGTGTGATTATAAATTTAATGCTGTAGGAGGATTGTGTAACTTTACTTTTTATTTTGAGGATAAATTTATTTGTGAATAATCAGAAAAGGATAGACTTAGATGTGACCTGAATCTTCTCGAACAGGGAGGATCTTGTATTTTTGAGGAAGGTAACGAGAAAAAGAAAATAAAAAAAGAGTATGGAAAGGTAATCTCTTTGAAAGCTTATGAGTTCAGTATACTGCAAATTTCCACTGCAGAAAAAGACAGAAAACAATTTTATACCTTGACTTCATTTGCAGCTGGGGATTTCAAAAAATGCTTTGAAATGGGCATGGAAGCTTTGCTTTTCTTGGAACTCCCCAAGGTTAGTCATGACAGTTAATGAATTCTAGGGAGTAGCATATAGCTTACAAGAGAAAGCAAGGGAAGCTGGAGGAACACACTTTTGCATGGATTTACTGAAGTAGAACTTACAACAGTGAAGTATCAGTACAATTTTCTCAGAAATAACAGCGACAGACAGGCAAAATGTGTTAGTAGTCAGTATGCATTGTCTTATTCTTAGGAAATATATGAAGACAAATATGGGCAGAAGAGTGCATACATACATGAAAGTGTGTCGATCTGACAGTACATCAGCTCACTGTTTGTGTCTGCATGCCATGTGTTTTGATGGAAAAGCAAGTATTCAGGCAATTAATAGGATTTTTTTTACTACATTTCAGAATACACAGATATCTCTAAAGAACTGGCTACATAAAGATAGATTTTTTTATAATAATAATGCTTATTTTACATAGATGTATCAAGAGGCAATACTTTTTGATGCTACATCAAGTTTGGTAATAGATATTTAAAATTATAACTTTTTCTCTATGGACTTGCGGAGGTACAAAAATTCATTAACATGCACCTGTCATCACAGCTAAACAGAGGCAGATGTCAGGAGGATAATGGCTTTTAGTCTAGCCTGGGCAAAGTAGAATAAATCCAATAAAAATTAAAGAGTATGAGGTATAGGTACATTACAATGAAAAAATTGAACATAACATCTGTATTAATAAACTCTAATGCTAACACATTTGCACATAAAAATTAGAACATTTGAATCTCATAATATATTACATGTTGGAAGTCATACAGTGACTGTCTCCTTGTGCTCGAATTTCTTTTTCTTAATATTTTTCTATTGAATTGGGTTGCTTTACTGTGGAACAAGTGTCTTCATTTGGTAGCTGTATTTTTATAATTGAAACAAAAGAGATTAAGCTCTATTTCATCAAACGGATATAGAGAATCTACTAATTGGAAAATGAAATACAGGCAGGGTTCTTAGAAGTAAAAATGATTTAGACATAAATGCAATATCAAAATTAATCAAAGGGAAAGAATTGACCCACATAATCTTCCATGACATGACATAAAGACAGATAAAGAGAAGAACACACTGAAACTGAGGAATCTATAGCAAATTAAATGAATTCACAATAACAACATACATTGATATCTAGCTGGTTCAAGTTGTATCTCTAGTTTTCTGAATAACCTGATTTGCCATGCTGTAAACTTAGGAATTCAAAATGCAAGGATCATATTTATGTTCACAAAGGGAATATTTTTGCGCTTATTACAGAAAATCCACATGGTCCCTTTAATTTTCAACCTACACTGCCTACAAGGTCCTCTTTTCTTTTTGAATAGTGTCACCCCCTCCCTCATTTTCTCCCAGTTTTCCCCCCCTCCCACCCAAATTGTGTAGTCCATACCCTTGATAAAGCTTAATTTATTGGTTAGTAATAGTAACACATTAAAACCTAATAAGACAGAACAATTCTACTGACATAGTTTAACAAGTTATTTAAATATTAAGAATATTGAATATTAATATTAAATATTAAGAATTATTTGTGGAGCTTTTTATTATTCTGGACCACAGTTGATTGTAGGTAACTTAAACCAAGGAAAGGGAGACCTTGGGTAAGCCTTGGGTCCTCTTTCAGGGTGTGTGCTGGGGGCAGCTATAGAGCCTTATAGTTACGTAGTATTTTGCCTTTTGCAAGGTGTTTTTTTTTTTTTTGTCAGTCCTGGAGCTTGAACTCAGTTGCCTGCCTGGGCACTATCCTTGGATACTTTTTTCTCAAGGCTGACTTTTTCTGTGTATGTGGTATCAAGGAATCGAGCCCAGGGCTTCATGCACTTTAGGCGAGCACTCTACCAGTAGGCCACATTTCTGGCGAACGAGGTTGCTTTTTGTTTTTGAAATGTGCATTCCTTCACTGAAGCCTCCCCAAAACCTTATTTGGGCATGTGGTTGCACAAGATTCATAGCTAGGAAAAGAAGATCATTTTAGTAAAATTAGTTATTCATCTTAGGCCATATTTCTTAGTCATGAAAAAGCTGAGGATTGCAGACTGTCTGGCTATTGAATATACTTTCATAGTTGCCAAGCTTTGTAAAAAGTTGAATGTATCTTGAAGCATCTATTGAAATGTGAACCTGTTCCTGAGAACAAAGAGTTGGAAATGAGTGACAAAATGTCTACACCATTACTACCAGAAAACTATAGAATGAATCCTTTCCTCAGATTGACTAGCTGCATTCAGATTAAGCAAGGGTCTAAGTTATGGAAGCTTTTATGAATGAAGAGAGAGAGCTTAAGGACTTAGTTCAAATAACCAAATAGCAAGAAAACATAAAATAGTAAAGGAATAAATGTTTATTAAATATAGTCAGGGCTCTAACATACTTAACTAGCATAGAAAAGAATTTCAGAGGGCTAAACAAAGGGGATGGGAGTGAATTAGATCAAAGTATATTATATCCCTTTATGAAAATCTCATAATAAAAATTAGTGTTTTGTGCCAATAATATATACTCATAAATATCTAATAAAGAAAAGATGAAGAACCCCATTTGGTTTGTGGGTGTAATCTTAATAAAAAGCCTTTACGTAGCAGATGTGGCTCTATCCCTAGCATTACACACACACACACACACACACACACACACACACACACACACACACACACACACACACACACACACAGACAACGTATAGTCAGAAATACAAAGTTTTGTTTATATTTTGGCCTGTTTTAGTCATTTACATTGGTCTCAGCTATATAAAATCATGTTCGAAATATGTGTACTTGGGTGTAGTTAGGTATTTTAGTGCATGCTTCTTTCTTTCTTTTTTCTTTACTTTTTTCATTTTCCAATCTTGGGATTGAACTGAGTTGCCTGGGCATTGTCCCTGAGCTTTTTTGCTCAATCTACCACTTCAGACGCAACTTCACTTCTGTTTGTTGGGTATGTTATTGGAAGTAAGAGTCTCATGAACTTTTCTGCTTGCCATGGCTTTGAATCATGATCCCTAGGTCTCCTACATATGTAGGATTACAGGTGTGAACCACTAGCATTTGACCTATTTTTCTCTCTCTGCTGGTATTTCAGTCCAGATCCTTTGCAATACTATCAAGCACTATAACACTGAACTTCATTTCCAACCTGGTTGTTTCACCTTTGCAATTATATTTAGAGCATTGGAGATGCTAGAGGATTTACAAATGTTTTTCTTTACTTACTATAAAAACTTAAGCATGCCTGGGAGTTTGGCCTTGTGGTAGGGTGATTGCCTAGCCAGGGTTCAATTACCAGTACCACATACATAGAAAAGTTGGAAGTGGTGCTGTGGCTCAAGTGGTAGAGCACTAGACTTGAGGATAACCCATGGACAGTGCTCAGGCCCTGAGTTCATGCCCCAGGACTGGCAAAAAAAAACCTTAAGCATGTGAAATTTCTCATAACAAAACATTGCTTTTCATTGTGCTTTTTTCTTCTAAAGAAGCTTGTAATGTGGCTTAATGTCACTTTACCCATTTCTGCAAATGAAATTAGTTTGATTAGGACTGATATAACTAAGCCAAATGTCACTCTTCTTCCTTGTCTTATGGATTTACTTACCCATTGCTTGGAATTTCATCATTCCTTTTCTTTTAACATATTGAGCAGGCATTTTGCTTCTTTTAAAATATATTTTCCAATGTCTTTCTCTTTATCTAGTCTCATTTGTTTTTATTTGGAGATAAATGTTAGAAAAGTTCCTGTGGTATTTTTTACAGTTGCAAATAAACTAACCCTGATATTCAATTTATTTCATGTGGTTATGGCTTTCTTTTCTAGAATGAGATGCATTTTGTTATTTTTGTTGAAAGAACCAAAGATCAGTCTCTGGATGAATTCTGATTCTAATTCTGTTATCAATTTCTTCTGGTCATTTCATCAAATACTTCAGGGTAAATCACTGGTTTTTAAAAAACAAAAACCAAAACCTTCTCTTTCTCCAGTTGGAAGACTGGTAGAATAATGTCTCTGTCTGTGTAGTTTGGGGACTATTTGAAAAAAAGGAGGATTTTCATTATTCAGGATAACTACTTCTTCATAAATGATAAATGGAGGCTCATATTATTTATGCAGTCAAGTATCATCTTTTTTCAGTCATGGGGCTTGAACTCTGGGTATAGATAATAACCTGAGCTCTTCAGCTCTACCACTTTGAGTCACAGAACCACTTCCAGCTTGCTGGTGGTTAATTGGACTTTCCTGCCTGGGCTTGGTTTGAACCGGGATCCTCAGATCTCAGCCTCTTGAGTAGCTGGGATTACAGGCATGAGCCACTGGTGCCCTGCTCAAGTATCATTTATTGACAGGAAAATGTTCCAAAAAAATCCTCATTTGTCAGTTTCACTGTTGTTATGTCAACATCATAGAGTAAACTTACAGCATAATACTCATCTATTCTTTACATATATGCACTGGATCTCAGTCTATATATGGTAATTATTTGAGTCTTGTTGAATAAAAGAAGAGATTAAATTAAAAACAAGAGCAAATGATGTAATCCATTGACATAAGTACAAAATGTTTGTGTCTGCCATTGACATGTAGTAGACAGTTTTACTAAGTAGAATTACATTCTAAAGAATCATAAAAAATATTATAATATCCATATAAACCAGCAACAGCTTTTATTACTATTATCCAATGTTATATACTGTATATAATGATATATACTACAGTTTTATACAAATAATTTTCTAGTAGACTTGTTTATATCAGCATCAGCACAAACATTTAAGTAATATATTATGCTGTGCCATTTTGTCAACGAAGAATGTTCAAGTTAGTTATAGTTACATGAGATAATCATGTAGTTCAATATTGGCTAAAATGTTATTGTATGGTAGAAGTTATTATTTATAATTAAAATTAAGATTATATGTATTTGTGAATGCATAAAACTAAGTGAAGTGATAACCCATCAAAACATTATGAAACTAAATGTAATATTTCATAATTAATAAATTCTAAATGTATTTGTAAAATAATTTAATTAAGTGTCTTATATATACCCCATCCTTGTCCTCAAAATGTATTCATGTACAATTTACATTATTCACCCAAAGCCCAGATAATTAGGTATAAGCTAATTGTTTGGACAATTATCTTCATTTTCCATTTCAGACTATATGTGAATACAGACTTCAAGTATTCTTTTTCTTTGCATTTGTGTTTTTCTCAAATGGAGCTTGTTTGAGTTTAGTCTGATCTGGATTCTTATAGTTGTTTACCCCTTTCTTAATTTTATGTTATTAGCTTTTATTTTTAGTGTTGTTGCTTGGTATATGGAAAATTCTAGCCACTGAGCTATATAAAATTCCTTAATGAGTTTCTTCCTAAGGCTTCAGTAGCAGTCATGATAATTTTATCAAGTAACAGAAAATATGGACAAGACTGATCTAAATAATGAAGGAATTTATTTCCTCCATTAGAAGAAATCCAGCAGAAGGAAACGCTATGTAGGTCATTTAATTGGCTCAGAGACATCATTAAGGACTTAGGTTCTTTGCATATTTGTGTTCGGTTATATTTAACAGCTTTGGCTTTGGGCCATTTTCCCTCATATTCACAAGATGGCTGTCCTACAAAGAACAATGTGAAAGGGAAAAAGATGAAATATTTATTCTTCTGTATATTTGTTTTTAAGAAAAAACATTGTCATAAACCATTAATAGACTTATTTTATCTCTGAAGGAAAATGAATCACTTGATAACCTGTAAAGTCACACACAGCTCCTAGTTAAGAAATTCTCATGATGAGATTAAAATACTCTGGAATCACTTCTGAATCACATGGTGGAAAGGTACATGCAATTTTATATGCAATTAGATATACTCACTTTAAGTGACAAATCAATGAGTTTTTGTGTACACCTGTGTAACCGTCATAGTAATCAATATATAAACTATTTCTCTAGCTCAAAATATCCCTTTTTTGTTTCTTTTCAGTCAATTCTCTACAAATCTGGCTTCAGGTAACCAAAATGTTTCTCCAAATTAGGCCATATTACAGTGTCAAAAAATACACAAGCCTTCAAATACCCCCAAACAATTTAATTTTGCCAGTGTTACAACTTTTGACTAGCATAAAGAAACACAAATGAATCAACATTAAGATTCGACCTCACCCCAGTTAGAATGGCCATTACTAAGAAACTAACAATAACAGATGCTGTTGGGGATGTGACTAAAAGGGAAAGCTACTACACTTTGATGGGACTGTAAACTTGTTCAACCACTCTGAAAAGCAGTATGGAGGTCTCTCAAAAGACTAAACCTAGAGCTCCTCTATGATCCAACAATCCCATTCCTGGGCATTTACCCAAACAATTACAAACAAGGACATAACATACTAAAGCTACCAGAACAACTATTTTCATTATAGTATTGTTTACCATAGCCAAGGTATGGAATCAACCCAGATGCCCCTCAGAAGCTGAGTTGATTGAGAAGATTTGTATTTGTACACAATGGAATTCTATGCTGCCATCAGAAAGAAGGACATTGCCCCATTCATAAGGAAATGAAAAAACTTGGAAAAAATCATAATAAGTGAAGTAAGCCAGACTCAAAGGAAAATAGACTCCATGATTTCCCTCATTTGTAATAATCAGTATGCAATGAGGATTTTCCTAGCAGAGGAACACAATAGCTCAAAAGCTATCCTATATGGCCATATACGATAAGGCTAAGTGAAATAATCTCCAGGATTGGTAAACAAGAGGTTTAACCTTGTGGTTGTTGATTTTAATGTACTATGTGAATTTATTTCTTTTTTCTCCTTTATGGTTTATCCCATGTTTTTATTGTATCTGACTTTGATACCTGGTGATGTATTGTATATACACCAGGTATTTGTTCATTTGAATCAGTGAAGAGAAGGGTAAAGACAAGATGAGACAAAGAAGAAAGTGTGACCAGTGTAGTAGTGATATTCGCAAGGCAATATGTTGGAAATGAACTCTATAACTTGAGAGAGGATGTAGAGAGGGAAAATGGGAGAAACACATGGAATGGAGTAAGTGGTCAGGAAAAAATATACTTACTACTTCCTGAATGTAACTGTACCCCTGTCTATACATCACCCTGACAATATAAATAAATTTTATTTATTTATTTGTTTTGTCAGTCCTGGGCTTGAGATCAGGGCCTGAACACTGTTCTTGGACTTTCTCAAGGCTAAAGCTCTACCACTGGTGCCTCAGCACCACTTTTGGCATTTTTTTATATGTATGTGGTACAGAGGAATCGAACCTGGGTCTTTGTGCATGCTAGGCAAGCCCTCTACCACTAGGCCAAACTCCCGGCACAAAAATAAATTTTAAACAAAGAAAGAAGAATGTTATGGCACCATTCTAAGGAAATGAAACAACCTGTAAAAATATATGTTGAGTGATGCAAGCCAGATTCTAAGAAACATACATTGCATTGTTCCCTTCATTTTTTTTGCCAGTCTTGGGCTTAAGCTCAGGGCCTGAGGACTGTCCTTGGATTTTTCTATGGTTAGAACTCTACCACTTGAGCGTCAGCACTACTTCTGGCTTTTTCTAAGTATGTGGTACCAAGGAATCAAACCCGGGTTTTCGTGAATTCTAGGCAAGCACTCTACCACTAGGCCAAACTCCCAGCCCTGTTTCCTTCATTTTTGGCAATCAGAATGTACTTATACAAGTACCTGTACAAGATGTACCTATACTGAATGTAAAATACCTATATAGAATATACCTATACAATTAAATACAGTAGATAATAAAAGGTAAAAAAAATACACTTTCAACATTGTAGGTTACAAAGGGCTCTAAACATTCACTAGTGAGATGATAGAATACAGCATTCCTTTTTATGCCAGTCATGAGGCTTGAACTCAAGGCCTGAGGACTGTCCTTGAGTTTTCTCAAGGCTAGAGCTCTACCACTTGAGCCAAAGCACCACTTTTGGCTTTTTCTAAGTATTTCATATCATGGAATCAAACCTGGGTCTTTTTTAAAAAATCTTTTTCTAAATTGAAATGAATAGAAGGGTTACAGTTATATTCACAGTTATATAGACGGTGCATTATTGTACACATATTGATACCCCTTCTCATGTTTTTGTCCACATTTCCCTTCCACAACATCCTTTCCTCATCTTGTTTTCCCCCTCCCCTTTCCTATTTCAAATAAACAAATAATCATATATAAAATATACCAGATAACAAAGTAGGATACCGTAACAATATGAGAATAACCAAGGGAGAACAAAAGAGATGAGAAATAACATAGTACATTAAGAACAGCAATCACACATTATATGGCTCTTGCTTCCATATTGTGGAGGTCATTTCCTTTAGCCTTATCTTATATGGCCTTAAGTATCTAGGTTTTGAGCTAATGTAATCTTCTGCTATGATTCCAACGTCAAACCCAGGTCTTTGTGCATGCTAGGCAATCACTCTAACACTAGGCGAAACGCCCAACCCAATGTACAGTATTCTTAAGAGAGGAACACAAAAGAAAAGCTCAATAGTTGTGTGCCTATAATCATATAAAATGTTTATCAAAATGAGCTCCTGGAAATGGAAACAAGAATGAATTTTATTCCTTTTAATTTTGTCATTTTTGATTTCTGTATCATTTAACTTCTATGTAAATCTATCTGTTTTTGAGTAGGTAAAAAGGAGCACAGAAGTGGTGACAAAGAGTGAACAAATGCAGCAGTGATACTCATTAGACACTATGTTCAAAATAAACTATATAACTTGGAGGAGAGGATGGTTAGGAGGGAACAACTGGGAAAAAACAATGGAAGAGGTGGCATTGTTCAAAAAGAATATATTCATTACCTGATTTATGTAACTGTAACCCCTCTGTAATCATCTTTACAATAAAAATAAATAATCGAATAAATAAGAAACTTCAGTCAGATTACATTGCCTCACTGTAAATCTAAATTTTATTTTCTTAATAGCTGATGTTTTATCTCATTTCATAGGCCTATTGTCCATGAACTTCCATTATGTTTTCTTCCTTTATTATGTACTTTTCTTCCTTTATAAAGGCTTCTTTTAATATTCCTGCCAGTGTGTTTTTCATTTTGGTGCATTTCATAAGATGTATTTCAATATTCCATATACAAATCCCATGATAAGTATGTGAATAGTGAAACTTTCTCCTATTCTGTAGTATGATTTTGCATTTTCTAATAGAATTTCAGAAAAATGAAGTTAATTTTTAATTCTTGTGTAGCCCCATTTATTGAAAATTGCCATATGATATATGTTGTATACTATACCCAACTTCTTTTCCTATCTTTAGGTTGCAGAAAGGTCTTCCATTGTTGTTTTTAATAATGGAGTCAGCAAATGTTTTCTGTAAAGGGTCAGACAGCATGTTTTAGGTTTTGACTTTATAGTCTGCTGCATATTTTTCTATCTTCCATTCCTTTAAAAATAGAAAAAAATATTTAACTAGTGTGCTATGGCAATGTACACAGTAAGCCAACCATAATCCAGAGAAATTAATTATTCTGTTTTCAAACTTATATAACTTTAGCTTTTTTTAAAATTTTATTGTAATTAATAAAAGGGTTACATGATATTTGCCAGATAGAAGGTGCATTAATTCACATACATTGATACACTTTCACATGTCTTGGTACCCATTACCCTCCCCCCCATCCCCCCGACCCCTCTTGGTTTTCCCCCCTTCCCTATCAAATTTCAAATAACCAAATACAAATAAATTCAATATATCAGATAACAAAGTGAGATACTGTAACAATATGAGATACCCAAGGGACAGCAAAGGAGATGAGAGACAACATAGTACATTAAGGACACAATCATTTGTTATATAGCTTTTATATTTATGATTATGAGACATTTCAGTGTGCTTTTACATTGGTGTTGATTGAATTGATGTTCATGTGTTGTGTATATATGTTTAACTAATTGTAACAATATCTATATTAGAACCAGAATTATTCAGTGAATATCCTTGTGAACTTAAAAACACAGACTGACTTTATAATATGGTTCTATTTTTGGGCTCTCAGAGATATTAATTGTGGAGCATGTTGGACTGATTAACAATACTGAAACTGACATATCTCTTCATATAGATTTTCTTTCCTCTCTTTCTCTCTCTCTCTCTCTCTCTCTCTCTCTCTCTCTCTCTCTCTCTCTCTCTCTTTTTCTCTCTCTATCTTTCTTCATTTCTTCCCCCCATTCTGGTCCTGGGTCTTGAACTCTGGGATAGGGAGCTGTGTCTGAACACCTTTAGCTCAAGGCCCTTGCAATCTTCAGATGGCAGCCTCCTGAGGAGCTAGGATTATAGGTATGAGCCAATAGTGCTCAGCTTCTTTCATTTCCTTTAGTAATGTTTCCTACAGATTTTGCTGAGGCATGAGCCACTGGCACCTCTTCTCTTTATTGCACTGAGATACTAAGATTTTTTTCATAATAGATGGATATTGTATTATTTTATGTTTGTTTTGCTTTGGTTTTGTTTTGTCTATTCTCAAACTACAGTTTGTTTTTTCTATCCTACAGTATACACTTGTATAAAAGAAGACATTTATACCTTAAATTCAATTGATTATATAAATATGAAGATTATAGGGCCAGGAATTCGGCCTAGTGGTAGAGGGCTTACCTAGCATGCACTAAGACCTGGGTTCGGTTCCTTAGTACCACATACATAGAAAAAGCCAGAAATGGTGCTGTGGCTTAACGTCTTGGTAGAGAACTAGCCCTGAGGAAAGCCCAAGGACAGTGCTCAGTCCCTGAGTTCAAGCCCAGGACTGGAAAAAAATAAATAAAGAGTATACCTATCAATTATGTATTACTCCTTATATTCTTAAGGTCTCCCATGACTGCTCCTTTTCAGCCTGGTCACTCAAACTTTTCGACTTTACAGAAGAAATTTTGTCAAAAATGTCCTTTACATTCTTAGTTAAGGTAATTCCTAGGTACTTTATTTCTTTGAGGCTATTGCGAAAGGAGTTGCTTTCCTGATTGTTGCCTCATTCCTCTCACTGTTGACATAGAGGGTTAATTTTATAGCCTTCTACCCTTCCAAAGGTTTGAATCAGCTCAAGGAGCTTTGGAGTAGAGTCTAGGATTCTTTAAATACAGAATCATGTCATCTGCAAAGAGGGATAGTTTTATTTCCTCTTTCCCTACTTGGATCCCCTTTATGCTTGCTTCTTGACTTATTGCACTGGCTAGGAATTCTAATACTGTGTTAAAGAGGAGTGGAGAGAGTGGGCATCCTTGTCTCGTTCCTGATTTTAGAGGGAATGGCTTTAGCTTTTTGCCGTTAAGTATAATAATAGCTGTGGGTTTGTCATACACAGCCTTTATTATATTGAGGAATGTTCCATGGATTCCTAGTTTCTCTAGAGCTTTTAACATAAAGGGGTGTTGGATCTTGTCAAATGCCTTTTCCGCATCTATTGAGACAATCATGTGATTTTTGTCCTTGCTCCTGTTGATGTGTTAAATTATATTAATTGATTTACATATGTTGAACCAGCTTTGCCTCTCTGTGATGAATCCTGTTTGATCATAGTGTATGATTTTTTTGATGAGTTGTTGTAGATGGTTGGCCAGTATTTTGTTGAGAAGTTTTGCATCGATGTTCATCAAAGAAATAGGTCTACAGTTGTCTTTCTTTGATGAATCTATGTCTGGTTTAGGGATGAGGGTTATACTGGCTTCATAGAATGAGTTTGATAAAGAACCTTCATTTTCAATTTCATTGAAGAGCTTGAGGATTATTGGTGAAAGAAAGAAAGAAAAAAAGGAAAGTATGACAAAAACAACAACAAGCACAAAAACAAGAAAAAAACCATACAGAACAAAAAAAAAACGGAGAAACAAAAAACAAAAACAAAAAAGCAAAAACAGCAACCAAACAACAACAAAAAAATAAAATAAAAAAAAAGAAAAGAAAAAGAAAAAGTAAAAGGTGGGGCGAGATTCCTCAGTATTGTGAGCTCTTAAGAAATACTAGGGTTGAGACCAGGAGAATAAAAAGGTGGTGACTGTATCAACATAGATATCGTTTGTATTCAGACTATACCCAGAGCTGTCACTATGTTTCCAGGAACGACCACAGTGACAGAGGGATGCGGGAGAGAAAAGAGGAAAGAAAAGTATAGGTTATGATGGTAAAGAGAAAATAAGAACACCAATAAATGTAAATTAAAAAAGGTGGAAGAAGAAAAAGGAAAAAAACCCAAAACAAAGAAAAAGAAAAAAAATTAAAGAAAAAAAATAAAAAGAGTATTCTTCAGGATTTTTTTTGGGGGGGGGGTCAGGGCAGGATAGGAAACTTGTGTCTCCACTAAATTCGGGATCCGAACAGTTCAGAAAGTCTTTTTTCTCTTGTGATTCGGTTGTGAGGTTTTTCGGATCACATTGCTTGTTTGGTAGAAGAAAGCTGAAAGATCCACGGGTGGCTTTGTTTACCAAGTCTGTGGCTGGCACAGGGGGATGGACTTCAGCAGCTCTGGGGCCGATTTTCCAGCTAAGGGATCTCTGAGAAATCCTTTGCCAGTAAGAAAGATGGTGCTGTCAGCAACACCTCTCAGGCTCCAATTGCTTTGGCCAGGTTGTTGCCAGTAGTCAAGATGGCGCTGCTGTCAGCTTCTGGGGGAGGGGCTCCCTCCCAATGCCGATCCGCGAGCAGAAGTGGAAACTTCTCCTGGGATGTACTCACAAATTGCTGTATTCTTCGGTTCCATGAAGCTGGCAGGTCCGTGCACAGCAGGGTGTGGGCTCTGGGACCCGCAGGCTCTGTGTGGCTCTGTCTGCAGCTGGCAGGTTGGGGCTCCAAGAAGCCCTGTCTTCTCAGATTCAGAAGAGCCGCTTTGTCTCTGCTGCCGCTCCAAGCAGCTGGAACCGGTCCCCGCTGTCTTCTTTGTGCTGGATTCTTCCTTTTTCCTCTGTGACTGAGGTCTCTGTATTGCTAAAGCTTACTTAGGATCGATTTGAGGTATGTATTGTCCCTACGCTGCCAAAACTTTAAAACCCTGAAAAAGGAAATTAAAGCAGAACTAAGGAAATGGAAAAACCTCCTGTGCTCCTGGATTGGAAGAATCAATATTGTGAAAATGACAATCTTGCCAAGGACTATCTACAAATTCAACGCAATTTCCATCAATATCCCAATGTCATTCTTTAAAGAAATAGAAGAGGCAATCCAAAATTTCAGATGGAATAATAAAAGACCCCGTATAGCAAAAAGACTTCTTAGCAGAAAGAACAGCAAAGGAGGAATTTCAAACCAAACTTTAGACTCTATTACAGAGCTGTAATTATCAAAACAGTTTGGTACTGGCATAAGAACAGGCCTGAAGACCAATGGAATAGAACTGAGGACCCAGATATTAAACCACATACCTATAGCCACCTAATCTTTGACAAGGGAGCCAATAAAAATAGAATGGAAGAAAGACAGCCTCTTCAACAAATTGTGCTGGCAGAATTGGTTAAGCACATGCAGAAAACTAAAGTTGGATCCCTCTTTGTCACCCTGCACTAGAACTAACGCCAAATGGATCAAAGACCTCAAGGTAAAAGCTGACACACTGAAAACTTTACGAGAAGGAATAGGAGATACACTAGGTCTCCTTGACACAGGTCGAAACTTTCTTAATGAGGACCAAGAATCACAACAAATCAGAGAAAGGCTGGATAAATGGGACTGCATTAAACTCCAGAGCTTTTATATGGCAAAGGATATAGCTAGTAAATTAATTAGGAAGCCTACAGAATGGGAGATCTTCACCAACCATACAACAAAGGCCTCATATCTAAAATATATCAACAGCTCAAAAAATTGAATCACTTCAAAACTAATCTCCAAAGTAACAAGCATCCCATTAAAAAATGGGCCAAAGACTTATAGAGTTTTCTCAGAAGAAATAAAAATGGCCTATAGACACATGAAGAAATGCTCAACATCTCTGGTCATAAAAGAAATGCAAATCAAAACAACGCTAAGATTCCACCTCACTCCAGTTAGGATGGCCAGGATCAGGAAAACTAATAACAACAGATGCTGGAAGGGATGTGGCCAGGAGGGATCACTACTACACTGTTGGTGGGAGTGCAGACTCATTCAACCACTATGGAAAACAGTATGGCAGTGCCTCAAAAGGCTAAACATAGAACTCCCCTATGACCCAGCAATTCCACTACTTGGCATTTGCCCAACCATCCAGAAACTAGGGCATACTAAATCCACTAGCACAACAATGTTCATTGCAGCATTATTCACCATAGCCAAGATATGGAACCAACCTAGATGTCCCTCAGTTGATGAATGGATCCACAAGATGTGGTATTTGTACACAATGGAATTCTATGCTGCTGTCAGAAAGAATGACATTGCCCCATTTGTTAGGAAATGTAAAGACTTAGAAAAAAAATCATGTTAAGTGAAGTAAGCCAGACTCAAAAGAACTTAGGTTCAGTGGTTTCCCTCATTTGTCATAATCAATAGAAACCTTGGGCTCTACTAGCAGAGATCTGCAATAGAGCAAAACCTTGATACATAAGGCCATATAGTATGAAGCAAATTGAAAAGACCTCCAGGTTATTGAAACAAAAGCCATATAATGAATGATTGTTGTCCTTAATGTACTATGTTATCTCTCATATCTTTTGGTGTCCCTTGGTTATCTCATACTGTTACAGTATCTCACTTAGTTATCTGATATATTGGATATATTTGTATTTGGCTACTTGAAATTGGATAGGGAAGGGGGGAAAACCAAGATGGGGCGGTGGGGGGAGGGTAATGGGGACCAAGACATGTGAAACGTTATCAATGTGTGTGAATTATTGCACCTTCTATCTGGCAAATATCATGTAACCCTTTTATTAATTACAATAAAAATATTTTAAAAAAGAAATTTTGTAATCATTTCATGATTTATATAGAATTTTAGCTCATTCTATGATTGTCTTTGTGTTAGGAATTGATGACTTATTTCCAGCTACTTTTTCTGGCTGCCAGCTCTGTATTTGACACTTGAAACCCATAAAGTGTTAGTTAGCTTTCTGCTGCAGGAGCTATGATTGACTGGGAATATTTTTCTGTTATTGGTCTATAATTTAGTCTTATTTTCTTTATGATTCCACTAGTTTGCAATTAAATGAAATTTTATGACCCAGTTTATGGGTGTTTCATGGGAACTTGCAACAAATGTATGTTCTTCTATTGGATAGGTATTATAACAATTTTAACCCAGTCAAGTTGATCTATTTTATTATGTAAAATTTCTATGGCTTTCTTAATTTTCTGTCTACTTCTTCCCTTCATTATAAGGAAAGGAAATTGGAAATTTCTGAGCCAAATTTTGAATTTGCCAGTTTTTCCAGAGTTTTACCAGTCTTTCTACATGTATTTAAAGCTGTATAATTAAATGATTGCATGTTTAGGATTGTTATATCATCTGAGTGAATTTCCTTATTCTTATTAGGCTATTCCTTATCTTCCCTAGGCAGACTTATATTCCCTAAAGTCTACTTTGTTAGATATTAATGTGGCTATTCCATTTATTTCATGAATAATTCTTCCATGCTACTATTTTCATCCTTTTACAGAGACTATTTTGCCTTTAACATACAAATATTAAGACCTACTCTTGATTTCTTTATTATTATTGGATATTTGTCTCTATTCTGACAATCTCTTTTTTCCATATATTTTCATTATAATTAATAGAAGGGTTACATTATATTCACCAGATAGAAGGTACATTACTTCACATACATTGATTGATACCCTTTCTTGTGTCTTGGTTCCCATTTCCCTTCATCTTGTTTTCCCCCTTCCCTATTTTATTTCAAATAACCAAATACACATATATACAATATATCAGAAAACAAGGTGAAATACTGTAACAATATGAGATAACCAAGGAACAGCAAAAGAGATGAAAGATAACATAGTACATTAAGGACAATAATCACTGATTATACGGCTTCAGTTTGTATATCGTGGAGATCCTTTCATTTAGCATCATCCTGTATGGCCTTATGTATCTAGATTTTTTTCTATTGTAAATCTCTGCTAGGAGAGCCCAAGGTTTCTACTGATTATGACAAATGAGGGAAAACATTGAGCCTACGTTCCTTTGAGTCTGGCTTACTTCACTTAATATGACTTTTACTAAGTCTTTCTATTTCCTTACAAATGGGGCAATGTCATTCTTTCTGATAGCAGCATAGAATTCCATGTGTATAAATACCACATCTTGTTGATCCACTCATCAACTGAGGGGCATCTGGGTTGGTTCCATATCTTTGCTATGATAAATAGTGCTGCAATCCCTGGATTTAAATTAGTGTGTTTAGACTATTTAACATTAATGCAATTATTCATATAATTGGGTTTAGTACTATCATTATATTTTTTCATTACATCTCAAATATTTTGCTCTAGAATTTAAGTGTGTTTATATTTTCAAAGGTAACCTTCCAAAACTAGTATATCACTTATAATATGAGAACATTATACAATATTCTTTGCTCTTTCCCATGCTATAAATGACACAACAGCTTGATACTTTTACTTTAAGTATTTAATTACCTTATACCAAACTTTAAAATGAGACAACAGGTGTTTTTCTTTTTCCTTTTTATACATTCACTCATTCCTTTGCCATTTTTATTTGGTCTTTTTCATTAATGATAGAAAAAATTCATTTAGATATATTTTCTTTCCAGTGTAAATTTTTCTGTTAGCTTTAGTGCAATGCAAATTTGATGAGCACAGATATTACTGGCATATTTTTTCTATACAAAATTTTTTGTCTTCATATTTATAAGCTATATACAGTTCTTTTTGGATGATTTTCTTTCAGCTCTCTACTTATACCATCCATTGCTTCTTGCAAATATTCTGATTAAAAGTTTGACATGATTTTTAACTTTGTTCATCTGTACAGATCTTCACCAAAAAATGTCACTCTGGAACTTGAGCCATGCCACTAGAATTTTTTTCATATATATTTTATTGTAATTGATAGAAGGGTTACATTATATTCATCAGATAGAAGGTGCATAACTTCACAAATATTGATGCCCTTTCTCATGTCTTGTTTCCCATTTCCCTCTCTCCCTCCCCCCTCCCAACTTGATTCCCCCCTTTCCTCTCCTATTTCAAACAACCAATTAAGCATATACAAAATATATCAGATAACAAGGTGAAATATTGTAACAATATGAGATAACCAAGGGATGGAAAAAGAGATGTAAGATAACATAGTACACCAAGGACAACAATCACTCATTATATGGCTTTTGTTTCTATATCCTCTATATGTAGCGTCATACTGTATGGCTTTATGTATCTAGATTTTGTTCTATTGTGAATCTCTCCTAGAAGGGACCAAGGTTTCTACTGATTATGACAAATGAGGGAGACTATTGGTCCTATGTTCTTTTGAGTCTGTCTTACTTCACTTAATATGATTTTTTCTAAGTCTTTCCATTTCCTTACAAATAGGGCAATGTTGTTCTTTCTGACAGCAGCATAGTATTCCACTGTGCATCAACTGAGGGACACAAGGGTTGATTCCATATCTTTGCTATGGTAAATAGTGCTGCAATGAACATCATTGTGCTAGTGGATTTAGTATGTCTTTGTTTCTGGATGATTGGGTAAATGCCAAGTAGTGGAATTGCTGGGTTATAGGGGAGCTCTATGTTTAGTCTTTTGAGGAACTGCCATACTGCTTTCCATAGTGGTTGGATGAGTTTGCACTCCCACCAACAGTGTAGTAGTGATCCCTCCTGGCCACATCCCCTCCATCATCTGTTGTTATTAGATTTCTTGATCCTGGCCATTCTTACTGGATTGAGGAGGAATCTTAGAGTTGTTTTCATTTGCATTTATTTTATGGCCAGAGATGTTGAGAATTTCTTCATGTGTCTACAGGCCATTCTTATTTCTTCTTCAGAGAAAAATCTTTTAAGACTCTGACCCATCTTTTAATGGGATGGTTGTTTCTTTGGAGATTAGTTTTGGAGTGATTCATATTTTTGAGCTGTTGTTATATTTTAGACATGAGGCCTTTGTCAGTTGTATGGTTACTGAAGAACTTCTCCCACTCTCTGGGGTTTCTAGTTAATTTGCTAGCTATGTCTTTTGCCATACAGAAGCTCTGTACTTTAATGCATTGCTACTTATCCAGCCTTTCTTTGATTCTTTTTGTTTTTTGGTCCTTATTAAGAAAGTTTCAACCTGTGCCAAGGAGACCTAGAGTATCTTCAATTTCTTCTTGTAAAATTTTCAGTGTATCTGCTTTTACTTTGAGGTCTTTGATCCATTTGGAATTAATACTGGTGCAGGGTGACAAAGAAGGATCCAGTGTTAGTTTTATGCAGGTGCTTAAGCAATTCTGCTAGTACCACTTGTTAAAGAGGCTGTCTTTATTCCATTCTGTTTTTTGGCTCCCTTATCAAAGATTAGGTGACCATAGGTCTGCGGATTAATATCTGGGTCTTCAGTTCTATTCCATTGGTCTTCAGGCCCATTGTTGTGCCAGTACCAAGCTGTTTTGGTCACTAAAGCGCTGTAATAGATTCTAGAATTTGGTATTGAAATTTCTCCTGTGCTGTTCTTAACACTAAGAAGTTTTTTTGCTATACAGGGTCTTTTATTGTTCCATATGAAACTTTGGGTTGAATTTTCTATTTTTTTTCATAATGACCTTGGGATATTGATGGGTATTGAGTTGAATTTGTAGATAGTCCTTGGTAAGATTACCATTTTCATGATGTTGACTCTTCCAATCCAGGAGCATGGGAGTTTTTTCCATTTCCTCAGTTCTGTTTTAATTTCCTTTTTCAGGGTATTAAAGTTTTCATCACAAATATCCTTTACATTCTTAGTTAATTCCTAGGTACTTTATTTTTTTTGAAGCTTTTACAAAGGAGTTGCTTTCCTGATTGTTGCCTCATTCCTCCCACTTTTGGCATTTAGGAAGGCAGTTGATTTTTGAGGATTAATTTTATATTCTGCTACTTGCCAAAGTTTTCAATCAGCTTGGGAGTGGAGTCTATAGGGTTCTTTAAGTACAGAATCAGGTCATCTGAAAAGAGAGATTGGTTCACTTACTCTTTCCCTATTTGGATCCACTTTATGCTTGCTTATTACCTTATTGCTCTGGCGAGGAATTCTAATACTATGTTAAAGAGGAGGGGAGAGAGTGGGCATCCTTGTCTCATTCCTGATTTTAGAGGGAATAGCTTTAGCTTTTCGCCATTAAGTACAATACTCGCTGTGAGTTTTTCATACACAGCCTTTATTATACTGAGAAATATTCCATGGATTCCTAGTTTCTCCATAGCTTTTAGCATAAAGGGGTGTTGGATCTTGTCAAATGCCTTTTCTGCATCTATTGAGACAATCATGTGATTTTTGTCCCTGCTCCTGTTGATGTGTTGAATTATATTAATTGATTTGCATATGTTGAACCAGGTTTGCCTCCCTGTGATGAAACCTGTTTGATCATAGTGTATGATTTTTTTTTGATGAGTTGTTGTAGATGGGTGGCCAGTATTTTGTTGAGAAGTTTTACATCAATATTCATTAAGGAAATGGGTCTATAATTCTCTTTCTTTGATGAATCTCTGTCTGGTTTGGGGATGAGGGTTATACTGGTTTTGTAGCATGAGTTTGGCAAAGAGCCTTCGTTTCCAATTTCATTGAAGAGCTTGGGGAGTATTGGTGTGAACTATGCTTTGAAGACCTTATAGAATTCATCTGTGACCCATCTGATATTGGCTAGGAATTCATCGATTTCTTCTAGATTCTCAAATTTGTTGGCATGAAGGTTTGAAAATTATTAACTCATGATGCTCTGGCTCTTGGTAATTTCTGTCATGATATTACCATTCTTCTGTGATTTTGTTTATTTGGGTGTGCTCCCTTATTTTCTTGAAAAAAATTTGCTAAATGTCTGTCAATTTTGTTAATTTTTTTCAAAGAGCCACTCCTTGTTTTGTTGATTCTTTTTATAGTTCTTTTGGAATCCAATACATTTAATTCTTCTTTGATTTTAATAATTTGTTTACTCCTACTGGGATTAGGGTTGGTTTGTTTCTCTTCTGCAGTTGCTCAAGGTGACACATTAAATTGTTGGTTTGCGATTTTTCCAATTTGTTGTTGTAGGCCCTCAGAGCTATAAATTTTCCTCTGAATACTGCCTTTTCTGTGTCCCAAAGGAGGTGGTATTTTGTGTGCTCCTTATTTCATAAACTGTTAAATTTCTGTTCTGATCTCCTTGCTGACCTGTTGGTGATTCAACAATGTGTTGTTCAATCTCCATGAGTTACAGGGTTTTCGTTGGTTGAGGTTGGTGTTCAGTTCCAATTTGATGCCCTTGTGGTCTGAAGAATGCAGGGAATAATTTCAGTGTTTCTGAATCTGCACAGGTTTGTTTTATGCAGTAAAATGTTGTCTATTTTGGAAAATGTTCCATGCGCTGCTGAAAAAAATGTATATTGTGTTGTTGCTTGGTGAAATAATCTGCAGATGTCTTTTAGCTCTAGTTGATCTATCCAGTTGTTCAATTCTAAGGTTTCTCTGTTGAGTTTTTTCCTGGTTGAGAGTGGTGTGTTAAAGTCACCAACCATCACTGTGTTTTGATCTATGTATGGTTTCATTGAAAATAAAGTTTGCTTCATGAAGTTCGGTGCTCCGGGATTAGGTGTGTAGATGTTTAGGATGGTTATGTCCTCCTGGAGGAGAGATCCCTGTATTAGTATGTAATAACCTTCTTTTTTTCATATATTTTTATTGTAATTAATAGGATGGTTACATTATATTCACGAGATAGAAGGTGCATTAATTCATATACATTGATACCCTTTTTCATGTCTTGGTGTAATAACCTTCTTTTTCTTTTCTCACTAATTTATTTTGAAGTCTATTTTATCTGATATGAGGATGGCAACTCTGGCCTGTTTATAAGGGCCATTAACTTGGTATACTTTGCTCCAACCTCTCACTTTCAAAAAATATTTGTGCTTTTGGGCAAGATGTGTCTCTTGAAGACAGCAGAATTATGAATCTTGCTTTTTGATCCAACGAGACACTCTATGCCGTTTAATTGGAGAGTTAAGTCCATTGATATTGAGGGTTAGGACTGAAAACTATTTACTAGTTCCTGCCATTTTTAAAGGCTTTCATTAGGGCCTGTGGGTTGACAGGTCTTGTGTTACTTAGATGGTATGAGTTTTAGGTGCCATTTCTTTGTCAGTATATTGTTTGTGTTGGTTTTCCATGTGTAGGACATCTTTGAGAATTTTTTGTAATGCTGGTTTAGTTGCTATGTACTGTTGTAATGTTTCCTTGGAATGGAAGTTTTTTATTGAGCCCTCAGTTGTGAATGAGCACTTAGCTGTGTACAGTATTCTTGGTTGTTAGTTATTTGTCTTAAGGGCATGACATATATCCTTCCAATTTCTTATTGCTTGCCTGGTCTCTGCTGAGAAATATGTGTTTATTCAGATTGGTTTTCCTTCATAGGTCATTGTTCTCTTCTCCCTGGCTGCTTTAAGGATCCTTTCTTTGGTCTCTATTGATCCTGTATGGTTTAAAATGTGGCGGTGGGATGTCCTTTTCTGGTCAGGTCTGTTTGGGGTTCTAAAAGCTTCTTGTATCTGGATAGGCCTGCCCTTCTGGATATTTGGGAATTTCTCTGAGATGCTTCCCTGAAGTATATTTCCAGTACCATTGACCTCTTTCTCCATACCCTCCTCAGTACCAATTAGCCTTAAATTAGGCCTCCTAATTGTATCTTGGACCTCCTGAAGTGTTCTCTCATATTTCCTAGATTTGGTTGATTCATTTTCTGTTCTTTATCTATAACAACTAAATTATCTTCAACCCCGGAAATTCTCTGTTCTGCATTGTCTAACCTGCTATCAAAACTTTCTAATTTATTCTTCATCTCCCTTGCTTCTAATTGCTCATTTTTGATTCCTTGCACCTCTTGTTTTAAATCGTGTATGGATTTCTTAACTCCTTGATTTCCATTTGATTGGTTAGCTCAGCAGCTTTATTCTCATCGGACATTTGTTGGAGTTTGGTCAGCGTTTTTTTTTTTTTGATTCTATGAATTCGTCCATTTTTCTTTGAAAATCCTATATTAAGGCCTCTTTATGGCTTCCTCTTTTTCATATATCACCTTGTTTATGGTTTGATCACGTTTAGATATGGCTTCCTTCCGTATCTCTTTCTTTATGGTTTCACATTTGTCATTTATCATGTTTACCAATTGCATGTGTATAGCACTTAAAAGTTTAATACTACAACAAGCTTAATACTACATCAAGATTACAATTTTTCAGATATAACTAACCTAGACTTCTTTGGCTGGCTGATAATACATGTTCACAATTTTAGAATGGTTTTATCACTCTCTTCTTCTTTTTTTGCACTTACAGATACGTCTACTACCACCACTGATCACCGATTTATGACCAAAATCATAAACCCCTCAATCCAATCTCTATTGTATTTAAGTCCCTCTGTACCTAGAGTATAATTGAACACTTAGATATACAGTATTGCTCAACAACCGTATACTGTAGATCCATGCATTATAAGAGTTGAAGGATGAAGAGAGGATCAGAGATAGAAAAATAGTATGAAAGACTACAGGGGAGGTAAGAAAAGAGTAATGTAGGAGGGTAAGATTAATAAAGTAATGAAGAAAAGGGATAGCATAAGGATAACTGAGCTAAGGTGATAGACAAATAGAATTTTTGAGTACAAAGTTTGGAAAAAATAAGATAAAACTTATGAAAATGAGAAGAGTGATAAGAAGAATATATAGAGAAAAGAAGGAGGTATATATAGGGGACTTCATTGATAAAAATTTTTAAAACAAAATATAAATAAAACAAAACAACAACACCAAAAAAAAAAAGAAAGAGAAAAGCTGGGGAAGATGAGGGGGAGATTCCACACTACTGTGAGTTCTTACATAAAAAATACTAGGGTTAAGAACCAGCAGATTAAGAAGCAGGTGACTGTGTCAGTATAGATATCATTTGTATCCAGACTGTATCCAGAGCTGTCACTTTATTTCTAGGAACGACCACAATGACAGAAGGAATGCGGGAAAAGAAAGAGGAGGGAAAAAAAAGGAAAATTAAAACTAAATTAGGGATCCAAACACTTCAGAAAGTCTTTTTCTCTTGTGATTTGGCTTTGTGGTTCTTTGGATCAAATTGCTTGATAAGGAAAAAGAAGCTGAAACTGAGATTTGCAGGTGGCTTTGTTTACCAGGCCTGTAGCCCAGCGTAGGGGACGGACTTCAGCAGTGCCGGGGGCAGATTTCCAGCTAAGCTATCTCTTGGAAATCCTTTGCCCTTTAGCATGATGGCGCTGCCAGCATCATCTCTCAGGTTGCAGTTGATATGCCCGGGTCTTTGCCAGCACTCAAGATGGCGCTGCTCTCAGCTGGTGGGGGAGGGGATTCCTTCCCAATGCCGTTCCACGAGCCGAAGTGGAATCTTCTCCTCAGAGGTACTCATAAATTGCTGGATTCTCAGGTTTTGTGAAGCTGGCAGCACTGTGCCATGGCCAGGTGAAAGTTCTGGGCTCATGCAGGCTCTGTCTGGCTCTGTCTGGAGCTGGCAGGTCTGCTCCACGGAGAAGCGTTGTCTGCTCAGATCCCCATCCGCACTGAGCGGCTAGTGCCACTCCACGTTGTCTTCCTGCTCCGGTTTTCTGCCTTTTTCCTCTTTGACTGAGATCTCTGTGGTGCTAAAGCTTACTTAGTATCGATCTTCATGTAAGAATTTTTCCTTATGATGCCTGAATTGTTATCTTCGCAAGAGCTCAGAAAGACTCACACTGAGCCGCCGCCATCTTCCGCCGATCTCTTCTACCACTAGAATTTTTTGTGCACTTTTTTTCAGATAAGATCTTGTGTTTTGCTCAAGGATAGCTTCAGATCGTAATTCCACATTTGCATCTCACTGGCCAGAGCCCTGGAAACATGTCACCACCCCTAACTAGTTGATTGATATGAAAGTCTCACCATTTCCCCCTGTATTTTCCTTGAACTGTGATCATTTTGATCTCTACTTCCCAGGTGTGAGCCAGTGTACCTGGCCCAGCATTTCACATTTTATGAGAACCAGTGAAGTTACATGTGTGACAGTTTCAACATACGTTCTCTTAAGCTTTGGCAAAGTGGGTCAAATATATGTTACTGTTACTTTAGCCCTAGGCATTCACTTAGGGTTCTTCGCCCAATCTGCATGATTTCCTCAGCTCATGGCTCCTTAGTCATTACTTCCTTCATACTTGTTTTACTCAACAACAGACAAGAGAAGATCTGTATGCAAATATTTGAAGTGGTTTTTTTTGTGTGAATCTTCCTTGTTTCCTCTATTCTGCCCTACTAATTTCAGTCCAAACACTTTCTCATTTTGGCTGTGTTCCAGAAAAGTATTTCTAAGGCCAAGGTATAAAGGAAAAGGAAGCCAAATACAGGGCAGTAAAGGTTCTTTGAATTGAGAAGACACTATATCAGTTCAGAAAAAAGAAGTGATGGTGGTTTGCCTGTAGTAACAGATATTGGGATGAATGTGTAGGAGCATCAGTTTGAGGAGAGCTCTGGGTAAAACATAAAACCTTATTATGATCATGATAGTGGCCTAATGATTTGGCCTAATAATATTGGCATATGAGATGGTAATCTGATCTAAGAAATAAAAGAATTATCAGGCACTGTGGCTCACATTGGCAATCTTAACTACTCAGGAGGCTGAGATCTGCGCATCTCAGTTCAAAGTCAGCCAGGGCACTAAAATCTGTGAGATTCTTATCTCCAGTTAACTGCTAGAAAATCAGAAATGGGTCTATAGTTCTCTTTCTTTGATGAATCTCTGTCTGGTTTGGGGATGAGGGTTATACTGGCTTCGTAGAATGAATTTGGCAAAGAGCCTTTGTTTCTAATTTCATTGAAGAGCTTGAGGAGTATTGGTGTGAGCTCTTCTTTGAAGACCTTATAGAATTCAGCTGTGAATCCTCTGATATTGGCTAGAAATTCATTGATTTCTTGTAGATTCTCAAATTTGTTGGCATAAAGGTTAGAAAATTATTCCCTCATGATGCTCTGGTTCTTGGTCATTTCTGTTGTGATATTACCATTCTTGTCTGTGATTTTGTTTATTTCGGTATGCTCCCTCCTTTTTTCAAACAGTACTTTTGTATCCATCACAGTTTTTATGTTTGTGATAGATTTACAGTTTGAGAATGAACTTCTGGATAAAGATCTACATGCAATATTAAAAGCTTTTAGTTTGGTACATGATGAGATGTGACCTGTTATTATAAAGCCTGCTACATGATGTTTTCCCCCAGTGCTTTGCCTCACTCATTTTCCCCAATGCTTTTCAGTTCCTCAATTCCTACTACTATGGGTGGAAATTGGAGCAAATTTGTTCTTACAATTGTATTTTCTATCTCAAGAACTCGCTTACTTTCTTCATATGTGCCTTTTTTTATTCATATAAAGTCACACAATGCATTAGTAGTTTTTGGATTACTTATAGGTTTATTGTGTTTGACATGGTCTATAAATTTCAAAAGAACACAGATCTCTCCTGTTCACTCTTGCAATCTTAGTTTTTCACTTAATGGTGACATGTACATTACTTGGTCAGTAAATAAATACTTATTGAATGAATGAGCCATCAAGTAAGCTACATGAATGAGAAACAAGATGGTTTCCAGAGGTAGTTCATCTGTAAAGATACATAAATAGCTCAGTAGTGGCGAAACACATGTGCAAATGTAGCTCCCTCCATGAGGCTGAAATGTGAGGATCAGAATTTGAAACCAACCTGCTTAGGAAATTCCATTAGACTTATCTCCAATTAACCAGCAAAAAGCTGGAAGTAGAGCTAAGATTGAAGTGATAGAGTGCCAGCTTTGCACCTAGGTATTGTCTTTAAACCTTGGTACCAGCATACAAGAACATGCTTAAATTACATTACAAAAACTATGCACAAATAATTACATTTGTATATTTGACAAAATATGTAGTACAAATGTAGAGGTCTTTTTCTTTGTTTTTTTAATGGAAGTATGAAATTGAACAGCTATGTGCAGGGTAACATTAACATCTGTGAATTGGATCACTTTTGTCATTATTATTGAAATATCAAGCAGTGGTAAATGAAGATGCTAGCAGTCACAATCTGTACTTGGTAGGCCTTAAGATAATACAAGTCTTCTAAGAAAATGAGTAGATAACTAGGAACTGATTTTTTTGAAAAATGTCCATTGCTTTTTGTTTAACATATTTATTTTTCTCCTCTTCTTCAACATGCTTCATTGAAAATGTCAGTAAAGGAATATAGAGTGGTATAAATTGTGCCAGCACCAAAGAAGGGAGAAATAGGTCTAAACTCATTTGAAATGTATGTCATTCATATTGCTATGAAGCCTGTCTAACATATTTATTGTCTTTTTAAGTCATGTCATAGCTTCTTATATCTTAGGAACTCTAGGATATACTTAACGCTTTGTTTGATGTCAATTTCAGCAGTGGAATATATTTGGAAAATATATTTTAATAAACTTAGTTACATTTTCTATTTTAAAAGAACTGCAAAAATTAGCAAAATTCTCTTTTTATTTTATTGTTGGGGTAATGTACAGAAGGGCAACAGTTACATTTGTCAGATAATGAGAGCATTACTTCCTGAACATTGATATCCCTTCTCATGTTTTTGTTCCCTTTTCCCTCCCCCTAACCCCTCCTAATCATCTTTCCTTCCATTTAGTATTTTAACAAATTTAGATTTCCCTTTTCATGTTCTTGGTAAATCATCATGCTTTAAGATTTTTTTCAAATACAATACTTACATTTCTTGACCTTTTTTGATTTCATATTTATTTTCTATTTTACTCATTTCTGCCTATGTTTGGTTATTTTTCGGACTTTAAGCAAAATATGAATCTAGAAAATAGTTTCTTAATTTTTCACTTTTATCCTAATGTAAACAGCAATGTTATTTATGATTATCTTAAGTATTACTTTAATATCACTATAGAAAATAAATTACCATGCATTTTTATCTTTAATTCTATAATTTATTATCTATTTTCTCATTTTTATGATTTATTTTAAAGTATATTCTCCATTTTACTCACAGATAGAACACTTACATATATAGATTTGTTTTTCTTCACTTTTTTCTTATAGTATTTTTATTTATTTAATTTTAATTTAATTTTATTTTAATTTTATTAATTTTTATTTTAATTTTAGAGTGGTTACAGTTATATTTGCCAGATAGCTGGTGCATTATTTCTTACACATTGATACTCCTTCTCATGTTTTTGTCCTCACTTCCCTCTCCCTACTCCCTCCCCTAATCTTTTTCCCCTCCTATTTCAAATAAACAAATAAACACACACACACATACACATGTATAAATACATATCATATATAATGTATCAGGCAACAAAGTCAGATACTGCAACAATATGAGATTAACCAAAGGGTAACACAAGAGAAGGGGAAAAAAAGTACATTAAGAACAACAGACACTCATAATTATGCTCTTGTTTCCATGTCCTTGAGGTAAATTAAGTTGGCCTTATCCAATATGGCCTTATGTATGTAGGGTTTAAGCTATTATGTAATCCCTACTTGGAGAGTCTTAGGTTTGTACTAATTGTTACAAATGAGGAAAACCATTCAGCCTACGTTCCTTTGGGTCTGGCTTATTTCACTTAATATGATTTTTTCCAAGTCTTTACATTTTCTTACAAATGGGGCGATGTCATTCTTTCTGATGGCAGCATAGAATTCCATTGTTTATAAATACCACATCTTCTTCATCGACTCATGTACTGAGGGGCATCTGGGTTGGTTCCATATCTTCCCTATGGTAAATAGTACTGCAATGAACATCACTGTGCTAGTGGATTTAGTATATCTTTGTTTCTGAATGATTGGGTAGATGCCAAGTAGTGGAATGGCTGGGTCATAGGGGAGCTCTATGTGTAGTCTTTTGAGGAACTGCCATACTGTTTTCCATGGTGGTTGACAGAATTTCCACTCCCACAAACAGTGTAGTAGTGATCCCTCCCGGCCACATCCCCACCAGCATCTATTGTTATTAGATTTCTTGACCCTAACCATTCTAACTGAAGTTATTTAAGTATAAAATCTAATAGGAATGAAAGTTAATGCTGAGAGACAATCTTAGATTTTCAGTGTTAATGATTCTAGAGTGCAATATTACAAAGCACTTCATTAGATTCATTTCTCTTTTTTTTTCAATTATGCTTCATTTATTTCATGAAACAGAAAATATATTTAAAGAGCACATATTTATTCTTCTTTGCTTTTGACACTACAGCTTTGAAATTTCTTATGAATTACAGTAGATTCATTTTTCTTTGGATGAAAATCTATATAGCAATTTCAAAAGTACTACTACATACCTAAAATTACATATTTTAACAACATTGATTAAGATGCAGTGTATAAATAGCAAAAATATTCAAAGAAATAAAAATAACTTGTTTCCTTTGTGGTTAGATACTAAAAGTGGATAGAGAAAGCTATCTTTTATTCTAAAAAGGAAGTCAAGGAAATAGAAGAGAATGGACGTTTGTTGGTAATGTTTCAGTATATACTTTCTCATTAGTGATACAAGTCCTGGCTTGCTGTATTATTGCTTTTGCAGCAGAATATACTGAAACTCCTTAATAAAGAATCTTCTCTACCTCTGTCTCCATTCACTTAACTATTTGCGGAAAGGAATTGTCTATA
Organism: Megascapheus bottae; assembly: GCF_031878675.1. Taxonomy (NCBI): domain Eukaryota; kingdom Metazoa; phylum Chordata; class Mammalia; order Rodentia; family Geomyidae; genus Megascapheus; species Megascapheus bottae. Next base: position 62,317,787 of record NC_143547.1, on the reverse strand, counting down.
GTTGGGTTTATGCTTCATTTGTCTCAGCAAAAATTTGACATAACCATGAATAGAAAATTCAGAAATTCTAATTAAGCTGCATTTTACTTGTGCAGTTAAATATATGCAATATTCCAGATTCTTCTATGCAAAATATTGTAATGGCATATTGCTTTGCTTTCTCTCTCTCTTTCTCTGTCTCTCTCTCTGTCTCTCTTTGAGTTTTTGTCAGTACTCGGAGTCATGTGTTCTCACTAAGTTTTCTTCCTCACAGATAATGCTGGTCTACTACTTGAGCCATACCTCTAAGTAGAATTTTTACCTCTTAAATTTTTACTTTCAAGCTTTACTTGATCAGGGACTTCTGGATCTTAGCTTAGTTACTACTTATGATTAAAAGCATAAGCCACCACCACCTGACATATAAGAACTATTATGTCTTTATACTTTTTTATTCCTACATTGTTTAATTATTTTTCAGTGAGTTTTAAATTTTCCTAGGTATACTATCACATTATCTATAAGTTCCCTCTCTTATATTTCCAAGTACATTACATTATTTTTTAAAATTATACCGAGTAACATATATCGATACAATGTTGAATAGCTAAGAAGAAGGTCATGAACACGTTTGGATTTAATAAAAATGGCTCTATAGTTTTCTCATTAAGTAAACTGCAAGGTTGAAGAATAAAAAGTTACAGGTAGAAACAAATAGACTAGTTGTAATAATGTACTGGTTCATCTGGTCAGGGTAAGGGTAGTGGAGATGCAGAGAGAGAGAAATTTTTGATATCATCTACAGGTATCAACACCTGTGCTTGGAAATAGCACAGACGAGCACAACTGGTTGCATCCACATGTTGTTTTCTCACTTATACTATATTGTTCTTGATATTCAGGAACTTTAGTGTGGTAATTAAAATATGCTTTGCAACCAGATTTCTTGCATTTAAATGTAGGCTTCAATATTTGCTATATTGCCATTAAAAGATACTTGATTGTTTCTAATATTGTTTTCCCATATCTACAAATGTGTAATAATCATCATCTTCATCATCATCATGAAATGTGTGTGAGGATTAAGTTGCAATCAAAGAACTAAAAACAAGAACAAAATCAAAGTTACTATGATGAAGATAGCTCTGTGTTATTAAGAAACTTTTATACCTTTCAAGAACTCAAGAATACTATTCAATCCATGATTGACTCTAAAAGTTCCTCTTGACATAAGACATCTGCTTTAAGCCATTTCCTCACATTACAAGTTCTTAAAAGATTCTGTCTCATGACAAGTTAAAGGTTGAGTTTTTAGGACAATGCAAGTTTTAAAGATGCACTAAACTAAACCTGTCAAAAAAACTGTAGGTCACATTTCTCTTCTGAGGGAAGTACCTGGTAAATTTGAATGGGAAAAACACAAGCTGTTTCATTAATGCAGCAGCACTGTTTGGGTTAATGAACAACTTTTCAGTCAAAGTAAATATCATGTATACATGAAAAATGGCAAATTATTCTTTAGTACCAAATCAAAAAAGTGGCAAACATTTAAGTTGTTCTTTCTTTTGTGACTGAAAGGTGACTAGAAATTATTGTCTTTCCTTCAAGATCTTTTTGTGAACATGAATACAAATTTATTTATTTATTTATTTACTTATTTATTTATTTATTTATTTATTTATTTATTTATTTTTGTCGTTCATGGGGCTTGAGCTCCGGGAGCTGGCCCCGAGCTCTTCAGCTCAAGGTTACTGCCCTAACGATAGATTCACAGCCCCATTTCCCGTTTACTAGTGGTTAATATGGAGATAAGATTCTCACAAACCCAGGCTTTAGTGCTCAGGCTGTCTTTGAACCATGGTCCTCAGATCTTAGCCTCCTGAGTAGTTAGGATTAAAGGTGAGAGCCACTGTGCCACTGCGCCTGTCTTACAAATTTAATTTCTGATCAATGTTTTGTGTTTTCTCATCACTTAATTTGTTAAATTACTAATACATAAATAAAATGTTACTTGATATTACTCGGTTTGCTTTAAGTGTGAAAAAACTAATTAATTAGGGGCCGGGATTTTGGCCTAGTGGTAGAGTGTTTGCCTAGCATGCAGAAAGACCCGGGTTCGATTCCTCGGTACCACATACATAGAAAAAAGCCAGAAATGGTGCTGAGGCTCAAGTGGTAGAGCTCTAGCCTTGAGAAAGTCCAAGGACAGTGCTCAGACCCTGAGCTCAAGCCCACCACTGGCAAAAAAAAATTAATTAATTAATATGCTTGGAAGGAAATCTGTGTTTTTTAGAAATAGAGTATAATTGACCAAAAGCACAGTGTAAGTTAACTATTTTTATATATTGCCTGAGTATAGCTGGTTTAGCAGGTGGTTCCTATAAGAAGCAATGCTCATGAAACCCTTATAGTTTCTCAAAATATATGGATTTAGTTTTATTTAAGGTTAAGTTTTTATATATTTTTAAATTTTGTGAAATAATGACAATGTTACAACTTCAGTTTAAACTCAGTACATATTTACAGTGTCCATATTATAGAGTTATAAACATTTTTGATAATTTGTTGCCTTGAGTTGACAGTTAAATTTAGTGTAAATAAAATTAAAGAAAAGAGTACCTTGTTACAGTTTAGAGTATAATAATTACAATTAAAGTCACTTTATTTTTGATGCATGCAATGTTGACAATCTATAAACTGATAATTTGGTTTGACTGAACTTGAACTTTTATTTTTTGTCATGAGAAATGTAAACATGAGGGATATCTGAAGAAATTTGTTATTAAAAACTAGATTTTTCAAAGTTATATCACTGCATAAATGCTTGTAAGAAGATAAATATTTAATTATCGTTCCTTTGATTAATCTGAAATCCATTACCAATGGTCATTATTATTCTTTTGGTTTGCATATCATATTGGAAATAGATATTACATTTCATTTTGGTTGTAATATAAATATTCTTGTATTTGTCATTGAAAGTATTATATTTCTGAATTCAAAGCAGTTATCTCTAGCAAACAGAAGCTATTTCCTGAGCAATGATTATGCTTAATCGTTCATAAATGTCTGCTTAGGAATACTCATTTACTTATCCTTATTGTTTATTTTCATCCCTACTCATTATTTTTTAAGGCGTTGAGTGCAGTGCAAATTAGTCATTCTATATCCCTAATCCAGAGTATTGAATTTACATCAGATGATCTAGCTGTACTGTACTGATTCTTTAGCTACTTTAAAATAAATCACTTCAACCAAATAATTTCAGGGGATGAATGGGATTGATTTAAGTGAGTTTTGGGGGAAGCGAGGATGGAAGGGGCAAATCCTGATCAAATTGCATTAAACTCATAAATTGACATGTTGTATTTCAACTCCTTTGTACAATTACTTAAATATGAAAAATAAGTTGGTCTAGTTTCAAATATATTATGTTACCTCTAAAATAAAGAATATTGGTGTATAAAATTTACATTATCAATAGCAGGTAAAGGTATGTATTTTTAAATAAAATAAAACAATGAATAATACTTTTAAAAATAGAGGTGTTGAGATATTTACATAGCATTCTCAAAAATGTAATTTTTAACAGATCCACAATACATGTACTTATAATTACAAACTTTCTTTACTTGGATCATTGCTATTGTAGAAATAATTCAGGAAACGTTAATTTTTAGAAGCAAAAATTGGTGTTGTGCCTGATTGATTTGTTGGCTGTAGGAACAATTTTGATTCTTGACACAGGTTATGCAGCAAAAGATAGATCCTCCTATAATTTTTAAAAAGATAGGCTTAAAATTAGTCAGTCCTATTGGGCATGTCTCTAATCCCAACACTCAGTAAACAGAGATAGGAGTACCTTGAGTTTACAATCAGTCTACTAGTTATGATTTACAAGATTCTCTTTAATACCAAATTCTGTGCTAGATATTTTGTATAAATTTTGATTATATTATTTCTCCTTCAAACCTTTGGGCATAGGCATAATAATAAGAATCACTGCTCAGGACTTAGTCTGTAAAGTGGGAAATCATATTAGTTATTTCATGCAGAAAGAAATTTAATAAAGAGAATTACATACTTACAAAATTATTGGAAGGGTGAAGGAATGAGTATTGAGATGGCAGCATTATCTTTGGGCTCATTGCCACAGAGAATCAGAGCTGCTACTGTGCTGAATTGGAAAATTGAAGGAATTCCCTAAAGATTTTACAGCTCCTCTTCAATTCGAAAAAGAGTGAACAGCAGGAGAACACAGAGATGACTTCCAGAAACTCCCATCTGGGAAGCACAAGCATCTGTCTGCTACAACTGTCAGAGAAGGAAGAAGAGAGCTGTTACCATTCTTCTGCCAAATTTTATGTTGAAACATCTCATTTATAAAACCTAATATATATAAATATATAGATATAGATAGATAGATAGATCAAGATAGAGGTTTGGTGATCAAGGTTGATAATATCGTTCTTACAATGGAAGTAGTTGTATAAGGTAATGTAGAGGCTGTAAAAATTAGCATACAGTATTCATCACAATCCTCTCACAAAATAATTCCAAAATACACCCTTCTGCAACAATAGCAAGTATCTCTTCTACCTATCCTATTGCAGCTGTCCCTCATCCAAACCAAAGAGACTCAAAGTCCTTTTCTAGTTTATCCACCTACCTCTTTTGATGTCATACAACCTAAAGAGTACATTCTAATCCTAAAACCTTTAATAATAGGAAAGGAGCCAAAATAGTTATTTGCACACTATTTAAATATATACAAAAAATGAAAAGGTAAGAGTAGGCCTGCTGCAATCCTTTTCTTCTGCAATTTCCAGTTGCAATTTAGCTGTTCTTCTTTTTCATGTTAATTCATTGAAAATGAAACCTGCTGTTCATGGCCATTTGCTAATGAGGCAAGCCACAGCTTTATTCTTGAAGAGTTTCAGCTGTTAGTGGTTTTTCTGACAATTGGGTTTTAATCGTCTATTAAGGTTAGCTACTAGACCCGGAAATATGAAGAAACACTGTACAATCCCTTGGTTTTTCAGCCTTTTCTGTGGGTGTATTGGCAGCAACTCTACTTCTAATTGATAATTAGAAACAATCACCTAGACACAGCAATATTTCAACATGTTGACTCTATGATTCTGATAGTACTTGTGTTTTATTTTCATTCCGTGTCAATATATTATTATTATATGCCATCATATTCATATAGTACACTGGGATTTTCTATTTTAATAAATTTCAAATAATTTTATATATTACTTTTCTGACAAATAGCTTTGTTGAAATTTTCTTCTGGAAGAGATGGACTTAAACAGTTAACTCCACCACATTTCAAACTGTCTGAGATAGATATAAAAATTTCCCTGATCTAATGGAGGAAACAGATCATATGCTCATATGGAATACTATTAAATATTAAGACTTTAGTCTAGAAGTATATAATTTTTTGAGTGGAATTCTATTTGATACAAAAGATATTTTTTGTAGATGTCTTAACATAAAGTATTCCATGCAAATATACTCTGATCATTCAACATGTGTTTTGGCATGAGCTGTTATGAATGATAAACAATTATTGAGCATAGGAATTTTTTTGGCTTCCATATTATTGAAGCAATCGTTTTAACAGAGTTTGGGAGTAATTGCCAGACATTTCTGTATAGCTTCTACTTTGTCTGAGCACATGGAATGATGAAAAGTTGGGGTCTCAGTATTAGTTACTTTTGCATAGCTTTGAGAAGAATACCTGAGTAAAGAAGGAGAGAAGTAGTTTTCTGCTAGTGGTCCAAGTTCATGGTCATTTGGCCACATGTACTTGGGCTGGACATCATGGGTGTTGAGCTAGACATTAGGGATACTATGTATGTATTGCAAAGAGTTTATTCACCTCATGAACAAGAGCAAGAACAAGCAGAAAAACAGAAGGAGGGGGAAGGAACAGGGTGGGGAGAGAGGGAGAACTAGATGTTATATGCATGTCTCCTAGGCTGACTTCTTCCAGCTAGGCCTGAGATCCTAAAGTTCTCACTACTGCTCAAAATAGCACTGCCAACTGAAAATCAGGTGCTCACTATATGACTGCATAGTGGACATTTTACACTAAAGCCATAACATCCTTCCATTTAGTAGTTTGAAATATAGAAATATAACTATTAATATAGATCTGCAAAATTAACAGGGTGGATGAGTGCATTATACCTGCAAATAAATAGGAATGGGCATGCCACAGGGAATCATTAAGCAAGCTTATAACATCAGAGAAATTGCAGGAAGCCGATTCTGACAAATCCATGAAATTCCTATCCAATTTACCAGAAAACTGAAGTGGTGCTGTAGCTCAAAGTGGTAGAGCACTAGCCTCAAGCTGAAGAGCTCAAGGACAGCACCCAGATCCAGAGTTCATGCCTCACAACCAAAAAATAAACAAACAGAAAAGAAAATGAAGGAGAGCAGCTCTTAAAAACAAAAGGATAACTCATTCATTTGGACAGTGGAATATTTGTATTTGTAAATACAAAAAAACATACATTTGTTTCTATTATTTGTTTCATAAATGTAATTGCAGAAAAGTTACTTTTGAGTTCCGGAAAGAAAACAAAGAATATCGCCTTTGTCTTATTTTACTAAAAGACTTTATTAACTCTGATTTTTATATAATATTTCAAATGTGAAATTTAACAAACAAATATTTAAGAATGGAATCTCTTTATGCAATCACTGGCACATATATTTAAGGATGAAATTAAAATTAAGCTGAGAGTTTGTATGTCATTGGTACATATCAATATATATAGTATATCAATATGTCTATAGAATATATATCACATAATAGATTTATATGTCTAAATAGCTATATATGTCTATATATATGCTTATATAGCTGGTGGCAATGTAGAATTCCATTGTATGTATGGACTACATTTTTGTATCCATTCATCTGTAGTGAGGCATCTAGGTTGCTTCCATCGTCTGACTTTTGTGAATGGTGCAGAAATGAACCTGGCTTTGCAGGTGTTCTTATCAAATCCTGAGTTATGATGGTCAGGTAGATGTCTAGGAGTGGTATGGCTGGGTCATAGGGAAGGTATATTTTTAGTTTTTTGAGGAACCTCCAAACTACCTTCCAGAGTGGTTGTACTAGTTTACATTCCCACCAGCAGTGCAGTAGGCTTCCTCTTTTTCCACATCCCCTCCAGCATTGGTTTTTGTCTGAATTCAGAATGCTGGCCAATCTGATCAGGGTAAGGTGGTATCTTAGGGTTGATTTATTTTTTTGCATTTCCTTTATGATCATGGATGATGAGCATTTTCTCATATTTTTCTTCACCATTTTTACCTCTTCCTCTAAGTCTCTCTTTAGTTCCATTGCCCATTTAACAAATGGTTTGTTGGGTTTGGAGAGGATTAGTTTTTTAGTTCCCTGTAGACATTGGATATTAAGCATTTGTCTGCCATATCATTTGTAAATAATTTTCCCCAGTTATTTGGCTGTCTTCCTGCATAGTAGCTATGTCTTTGTCTGTGCAGAAACATTTTAGTTTTAGGTAGTCCCATTTGTCAAGTCTCTTTCAAATCTCTTGGGATGCTGGAACTCTGTTCAAGAGTTTTTGGCAGGGAGTGGTGGCTCACACCTGTAATCCTAGCTACTCAGGAGGCTAAGATCTGAGGATCAAGATTCAAAGCCATCCCTGGCAAAAAAAGGACCTGAGACTCTTATCTCAATTAACTACTAGAAAATGGAACTGGGGCTTGGTTCAAGGGTAGGGTGGTAGCCTTGAACTGAAGAGCTCAGGGACATCATGCAGGCCAAGTTCAAGCCCCAAGCCCCACAAAAATATTTTAGAAAAGTTTTTTGCCTGTGCCTATGAGTCCCAGTGTCTTTCCTACTCTGTCATGTAGCAGTTTCAGAGTTTCAGGTCTGATATTGAGGTGTTGATCCATTCTGAGTTAATAATCATGCATGGTGACAGGCTGGGATCAATTTTTATGTTTCTGCATGTGGCTACCCAGTTTGCCCAGCACTAATGATTGAAGAGGCAGTATTTATTCCATTTTATATCTCTGGCTCCTTTGTCGAATATTCCTTGACTCTAAATATGTGGTTTCATTTATGAATCTTCTGTTCTGTTCCATTCATCTTCTGGTCTATTTTTGTGCCAATACCATGTTTTTATTATGGCTCTATAGTAGAGTTTGAAGTCTGGTATTGTGATACCACCTGCATTACTCTTTTTGCCTAGAATTGCTTTGACTATTCTAGGTCTTTTGTTTTTCCATATGAACCTTTGGATAATACTTTCTATTTCAGTAAAGAATATCCTTGGGATTTTGATGGGGATTATATTAAAATTGTATATCTATTTTGGCAGAATGGCCATTTTCACTGTGTTAATTCTTCTTATGCATGAGCCCAGGATGCCTTTCCATTTCCTGATATCCTCTTTGATTTCTTTCTTTGAGCTTTTATAGTTTTCATTAAATAATTCCTTTACATCCTTGGTTAGGTTAATTCCTAAATATTTTATTCTTTTGGGGGCTATTACAAATGAGATCATTTTCTTGATTTCTTCTTTTTGTGTATTGTTGGTGTACAGAAAGGCTACTGACTTTGGAAGGTTGATTTTCCATCCTGCCAGTTTGCCAAAGTGGTTTATTTGTTCTAAGAGTTTGGGAGTAGATTTTATTGAGTCTTTTAGGCATAGGATAATGTCATCTGCGAATATGATAGCTTAATTCCTTCTTTCCCTATGTGGATCCCTTTGATGTCCTCTTGCCTTATTGCTCTAGCTAAGGTTTCCAGGACTATATTGAAAAGAAGTGAAGGGAGTGTGTGTCCCTGTCTTGTTCCTGATTTTAAGGTAAATGGTTCTAGTTTTTCTCCATTTAGTTTGATACTAGCTGTAGATCTGTCATAATCTCATATTGTTATAGTACCTCACTTTGTTATCTGATATATTGAATTTATTTGTATTTGATTATTTGAAAATTGATAGGGAAGGGGGGGATAACCAAGACGGGGGGGGCGGTGGGGGGGAGGGTAAAGGGTACAAGACATGTGAAAGGGTATCAATGTATGTGAACTAATGCACCTTCTATATGGCAAATATTATGTAACCCTTTTATTAATTACAATAAAAAATACCTTTGTCTTTTTGCTATTAGTTTTTGTGCTATTACTTTTAAACATAAATATGTGAACAGGCACAGTTCTGATTACCTTACCTAAAACACGAGTCTACCTACAAATGCTATAATAACAGTGTTTTTTGAAAAGCTGCATGTACTGGTAAATACAAATTTCTGGATGTACTACTGTGTGTGTGTTTATGTGTGTGTGTTCAAGAATGTATGCTCACGTGTGCACACATGGGTGCTAGTTCTGGGGCTGGAGCTCAGAGCCATGTGCCTCAATAGCTAACACAGTAGGTTTGTGCCACATGGCTCTGAATGTTGCATTGGAAATCAACATCCCTTGTTGAGGGCAGGAATCTGTATTTTAAAGCAGTAACCCAGATACTTATACACTGATGGGTTTATTAATCATGGTGATGAATTTTCTATTGGCCCTGGAGTTTGAATACCCATTCTACATGTGTCTGCAAAAGGAAGGCAGAAAAAAAAAAACATGTCCTAGCTGGTGAGTTTGGTAGGCATACTTATTCCATTTCAATAATTTTTTTCTCCCAAGCAAGAGTGAAGAGATAGGACAGAGTAGTTTACTTCACTTATGGTTCTGCTTATGTAGCTGAGAGGCACAAAAAGAGAATGCATCTAAAATTGTGGCTCTTTTTCTTAAAAAAAAAGTCATGAACCATTTTCCTACATAGAAAAATCAACCTTTCATCATTTTCAATAATTTGCTCACAACCCTACTAGCTTACTCACCATGAAATACTTTATGTATAGCAATAAGTATATAATTAAATAATGTGTAACTCCTTAGGTTAAGAAAAGCAAAAAAGAAACTTTTAAAAGATGTTTAGAAGCCCATTCTTGTTCAAAGGGATCATAATTATCAGTCACTTTAGTTAAGAATCATATTTATTATGATCAGTGTTCGTAATTAATTTTTCATATAGCTCATCCTTTGTTTTTGTCATTAAAGTCATGTATATTGTAATAATTTCATGCATTAAATTTCTTTTTTCTTTTGAAATATATAAAATTTGCTAATCATTGAAATAATGCATATAACTTTAATATTATCATGCCCTGAGTATTATCACTTCATTAGTTACAGAAATTTTTTTTGCACTTCATCTTAATACTTCTTCTAATTCCTAGAAGTTTAAGAAAGACATTTGCTGATTTCAGAATGAACATGAAATCTACCTTCCTACAATATAGTGAAAAATGAGCTTGAGGAAATGAAGGTGTATTGAATAAGATAAAGCAATTACAAGGGTTTTGTTGTGTGAACTTTTTTTATTTTGAAGATTATCTTCTAAGCAACAGCATATACCTGCTTTCTAGAAGCATGCATCTAAGTGTGCTCATTCAAAAAGTTCTATTTTTGTTTATGTTTCCAACAGAATTTTAAATACTGATTTTTTATTTTCCTAATAAAATACAAAACGCTCCAAGTTGGAAAACATTAGTAAATTTTGAGTATTACAATGTACCCTAATCATGTAAAATAAATTTATGCTTATGTTTTGTTATAAATTTCTTCCATAATCTCTCATCATATGATCTCATACTCTGCATTTCAAAGTTTTACTTTTCATATTTAAATATAAACTAAGTTTATAATTACTGTTTGCTTATTGTGTTATCTGTCTTAGTTTTTTTTATTGCTGTAGCTGAATACCATAGACCAAATATTTGGTACAATAGTTGTTTATTCAGTTTTTGATTTTGCAGTGGGAAATCCTTGAGTATTCTTTTCACATATGATGAGGGCCTTGGTGCTGCAAAACAACATAAGAAGAGGAAATGCAAAAGCAAGAAAGAGCAAACACTAGGGGCCAGATAGCTGTATAACAACCCATTCTGTTAAAACCTAACTTACTTCCATTGTAATGACATTTATAAAGGCTTGAAATGAGGCCTGGCACTCTCACTTGGCTTTCTTGCTCAAGGCTAGTACTCTACAATTTGAGCCACTCTTCTGGCTCTGATTTTTACTGTGATTTTCTATAAGGAGACTTTGTTTACTTTTCTGCTCAGGCTGCCTTCAAGTCACAACCTCTCAGGTTGCAGCCTTCTGACTACCTGGGATGACAGATATGAGGCAACAGCAGCTGCCTCATCTTCTTTCTGAATCTTCCTTGTTTAATTATGAACTCATTGCTATTTGAATTCATTTTCATTGAAAAAAATAATGGGAAACGTCCCAAAGGGAGCATTAAGCATTTATATCTGCCATATAGCTTGCACCTTATCTACTGTGTACCACATCAGACCAAAGTTGTGCTGCTGTCTAATCTTATAAGTGTTTAGGAGATGCAGATAATAGGCATCCAAGTTGTATAGCCCTGTGAGGTAATATCTTACCTCACACTCATTCAACACTGGAGAATATTTTATCATTGCTATATAAAACCCAGTCTTGCTGAGAATGGTGGCTTGTGCCTGTAATCCTAGCTACTCAGGAGGCTGAGACTGAGGATCAAAGTTCAAAGCCAGCCAGGACACAAAATGACCTGAGACTCTTATCTCCAATTAATCAGTAGTAAAGGGAAAGTGGGGCTTGGCTCAAAGATAGGGCAGAAGCATTGAGGTGACGGTCTCAGTGACAGCATCCCCTCCAGTACCTGTTGTTATTAGATATCTTGATCCTGGACATTCTAACTGGAGTGAGGTAGAATCTTAGAGTTGTTTTGATTTGCATTTCTTTTATGGCCAGAGATGTCATCATTTCTTCATTTGTCTACAGGCCACTCTTATTTCTTCTTCAGAGAAGACTTTCTTTAAGTCTTTGGCACATCTTTTAAATGGATGGCTGTTTCTTTGGAGATTAGTTTTGCAGTGATTCAATTTTTTAGCTGTTGATATATTTTAGATATGAGACCTTTGTCCATTGTATGGTTAGTGGAATCATTCTCCCACTCTGTAGGCTTTCTAGTTAATTTGCTAGCTCTGTCCTTTGCCACACAGAAGCTCTGCAGTTTAATGCAGTCCCACTTATCCAGACTTTCTCATTGCCCCATTTGTAAGGAAATGAAAAGACTTAGAAAAAGTCATATTAAGTGAAGTAAGCCAAACTCAAAGGAGAGTAGGCTCAATGGTTTTCCTCATTTGTCATAATCAGTAGAAACCTTGGGCTCTCCTAGCAGAGATTTACAATAGAACAAAACCTAGATACATAAGGCCATTTAGTATGATGCTAAATGAAAATATCTCCAGGATATAGAAACAAAAGCCATGTAATGAGTGATTTTTATCCTTAATGTACTATGTTATCTCTCATGTCTTTTGCTGTCCCTTGGTTATCTCATTTTGTTACAGTACTTTACCTGGTTATCTGATATATTGTATCTATGCATATTTGTCTATTTGAAGTCAGATAGGGAAGGGAGGAAAGCAAATGAGGAGCGGGGGTGGGGAGAGTGAAATGAGGACCAAGACATGAGAAAGGGTATCAATGTATGTGAAGTAATGTACCTTATAGGTGGTGAAAATAATGTAACCCTTCAATTAATTACAATAAAAATATATGAAAAAAAAATCTCCAGAAAATGTCAAATGTCTCTCAGGGTTTAAAACTGGCCCTGATTGAGATTCAGTACTCTGGACAAAGAAGAAACTGTATTAATATAAAAAAACCTTCATCACGAATTCAATTATGCATTTGCTACTTTTGACTAATTATGGAGGAATTTTGAAGCAAGTGACTATGTGTACCTCATAGTACTTAGCATAGTACCTTGTACATCTTCACTGATTACTTCTTTGCATATATTAATCAACTTTCTATTATTGCTTATTCTTAACTGAAAATCAATTTGCATGACTTTAAAATTCATAAAACATGTACTGTCTAATGAAATGAAAGCCAAGTTCATTCTAGAATCTTTTATTCAAATGTTCCAAGCAGACTTCTTAAATTAACAAGTTGTGTCTTTCTTAAGTTCTTGGCACATGGCTTAATTCAACAAAATTAAATACTTTTAAAGCAGAATTTTATTTAATCTTTATTTTTTCATATATTCTTATTGTAATTAGTAGAAGGGTTACATGATATTTGCCAGATAGAAGGTGCATTAATTCACATACATTGATACCCTTTCACATGTCTTGATCCCCATTTCCCTCGCCACCACCCCCAACACTCATCTTGGTTTCCCCCCTTCCCTATCTAATTTCAAATAACCAAACACAAATATATCTGATATATCAGGTAACAAAGTGAGATACTGTAACAATATGAGATAACCAAGGAACAGCAAAAGAGATGAGAGATAGCCTAGTACATTAAGGACAACAATCATTCATTATATGGCTTTTGTTTCTACATCCTAGAGGTCCTTTCATTTAGCGTCATACTATATGGCTTTATGTATCAAGGTTTTGCTCTATTGAAAATCTCTGCTAGGAGAGCCCAAGGTTTCTACTGATTATGACAAATGAGGGAAACCATTGAGCCTATGTTCCTTTGAGTCTGGCTTACTTCACTTAATATGATTTTTTCTAAATTTTTCCATTTCCTAACAAATGGGGCGATGTCGTTCTTTCTGACAGCCACATAGAATTCCATTCTGTACAAATAACACATCTTGTTGATCCACTCATCAACTAAGGGACATCTGGGTTGGTTCCATATCTTTGCTACGGTAAATAGTGCTGCAATGAACATGGTTGTACTAGTGGATTTAGTATGTCCTTGTTTCTGGATGATTGGGTAAATGCCAAGTAGTGGGATTGCTGGGTCATAGGGGAGCTCTATGCTTAGTCTTTTGAGGAACTGCCATACTGCTTTCCATAGTGGTTGAACAAGTTTGCACTCCCACAAACAGTGTTGTAGTGATCCCTCCTGGCCACATCCCCTGCAGCATCTGTTGTTATTAGTTTTCTTGATCCTGGCCATTCTAACTGGAGTGAGGTGGAATCTTAGCGTTGTTTTGATTTGCATTTCTTTTATGACCAGCGATATTGAGCATTTCTTCATTTTTGTTTCTTCTTCAGAGAAGACTCTGTTTAAGTCTTTGGCCCATCTTTTAATGGGATGATTGTTACTTTGGAGATTAGTTTGGGAGTGATTCAATTTTTTGAGCTGTTGATATATTTTAGATAGGAGGCCTTTGTCCGTTGTATGGTTGGTGAAAATCTTCTCCCACTCTGTAGTCTTCCAAATTAATTTACAAGCTATGTCCTTTGCCATACAAAAGCTCTGCAGTTTAATGCAGTCCCACTTATCCAGCCTTTCTCTGATTTGTTGTGATTCTTGGTCCTTATTAAGAAAGTTTCGACCTCTCCCAAGGAGGCCTAGGGTATCTCCTATTCCTTCTTGTTAAGTTTTCAATGTGTCAGCTTTTACCTCGAGGTCTTTGATCCATTTGGAGTTAATTCTAGAGCATGGTGACAAACAAGGATCCACCTTTAGTGTTCTGCAGGTGCTTAACCACTTCTGCCAACACCACTTGTTGAAGAGGCTATCTTTCTTCCATTCTATTTTTATTGGCTCCCTTGTCAAAGATTAGGTGGCCATAGGTCTGTGGTTTAATATCTGGGTCCTTTTTCAATAGCCTCAAAGAAAATAAAGTACCTAACAATTACCTTAACTAAGAATGTAAAGGACCTTTTTGATGAAAACTTTAAAACCCTGAAAAAGGAAATTAAAGCAGAATTGTGGAAATGGGAAAACCTCTCATGCTCCTGGATTGGAAGAATCAACATCGTGAAAATGACAATCTTGCCAAGGACTATCTACAAATTCAACGCAATACCCGTCAATAGCCCAATGTCATTCTTTAAAGAGATAGAAGAGGCAATCCAAAATTTCATATGGAATAATAAAAGACCCCGTATAGCAAAATGACTTCTTAGCAGAAAGAACAGTGCAGAAGGAATTTCAATACCAAACTTTAGACTCTATTACAGAGCTATAATTATCAAAACAGCTTGGTACTGGCACAACAACAGGCCTGAAGACCAATGGAATAGAACTGAGGACCCAGATATTAGTCTTTATTTTTATACAACAAAAATGCATTCATCTCTATAAGATAACATCAAGACATTTGTTTCTAATTGGTTTCACTCACTAAGATGATTAATTTGTCAGTAAGAAGGAGCAATTTGAAATAATGGACTCTGCCCTTCATTTTCTGTCCTCATTCTCTTGCCCAAATGAAATCAAGGTCAACTTGTTGATCATCATATTGTATTTATAGAAGTTACTGAGACCTAAAAGAAAGAATTTAAACTAGGGAAGGAGTAGGTGAAAGAAGATAAGTAAAAACTGAGTAGTGTTGGGGCTGGGAGTTTGGCCTAGCGGTTAAAGTGCTTGCCTACCATGCATGAAGACCCGGGATCGATTCCTCGGGTCCACATACACAGAAAAAAACCGAAAGTGGTTCTGAGGCTCAAGTGGTAGGGCTCTAGCCTTGAGAAAGCCCAAGGACAGTGCTCAGGCCCTGAGCTTGTCAAGCCCACGACTGACAAAAAAATACCAACAAAAAAAAAACCCACAAAAAACCTGAGTAGTGTTCATTCCATTTAAAAATGAAATACAATTTGCTGTGGGTCATAACTTTATTATTGTAATATGGCTCTGTTCAGTTAAAGAAAGGTTATAGCAGAAGAGCTAGTGAGTATCTTCAATGAGCATTTTACATAAGAAATAGAGTATGATTGTAAAAGTATTAGAGCAATTGGAAGTAGTGGACAGAGATGAAATTTTCCTCTTCAAAATTCTTTTTCTTTATTTCTCAGCATGAATAAAGGTTTCAAAGAATTTTAGAAAATCTAACAGAAATTTTTAAGATATAGCTGTTTTATATTTAACAGATTATTGTAATCAAATGTAGCAACATATTATTAAGTGACAGTATTTTGATGCTCATGAGTTACTTATATACTCTTTAGGTTGGACTTCTGCCATTGGCATTTGGAATTTAACGTGGTAAAATACTTCATTAGGATGAATAAATTGTTTCTAAAGCCACATTTGATCCTTCCTAGGTTACTAGTTTTATGGCATTGAACAAAATATCTCACCTTTCCCTGAGATAAAATGTACCTTCTTCCTGTGAAACTACATATGATATGAACAAAACCTCCATAGATTATACTCTACTTTTCCAAATCTATGCTGAAACTTTTCTAATATTTGCATTTATGAGCTCAACTATAGACCATCTGAATTGAATCAGACTCTAATTTTAACAGAACATGCGCACAGGTCTCTCGAGTGTTTCTTATTTGTATCTGGGTTGAAAACAACTTCCATACAACTTGTGTAAATTGCTTAAAAAGTAATTCAAATTATTTGGAGATATGTCAGCATCATAGTGTGTAAAGAAAAAGGTTAAAATCACTTATGTGGAGCTGAGAGTGAAGGGATCATGGGGAGGCACAGGGAAAAGGAGGACATATAAAATCAGAGCAAGTGATGGTATGCAGATGAAAGAACCAGAAAGTTTTTATAACCACAAAGTCTGAGCACAATAGAATAGAAGAAACATATTTCCTGGATACTTAATTGTTGATCTGGTTTTTAATTTTTGATTTATTTTATATTATTGCCAGTCCTGGGCTTGGTCTCATGGTCTGAGCATGGCTTTGGACTTTCTCAAAACTAGAGCTCTATCAGTTGAGCCACAGCACCACCCCTGGCTTTTTTCTCTGTATGTGGTACCGAGGAATTGAACCTGGGTCTTCATGCATGATAGGCAAGTAGTCTACCACTAGGCCAAATTCCCAGCCCTGGTTTTGATTTTTTAAACAATATTCAACTTGGTAATTTGCTTACATATATTTGTATAAATAATTTATCTTATAAATTATGTGTTAGTTTTTGTTATTATGGCTCTATAGTAGAGTTTGAAGTCTGGTATTGTAATACCATCAGCATTGCTCTTTTTGCCTAGAATTGTTTTGGCTATTCTAGGTCTTTTCTTGCTCCGTATGAATCTTTGGATTATATCTTCTATTTCAATGAAGAATGTCTTTGGGATTTTGATAGGGATTGCACTGAATTTGTATATGAATTTTGGCAGTATAGCCATTTTCACTATGTTGGTTCTCCCTAGCTATGAGCATGGGATGTCTTTCCATTTTCTAGTGTCCTCTTTAATTTCTTTCATTAGGCTTTTATAGTTTTCATTGAATAATTCCTTTAAATCTTTGGTTAAGTATATTTCTAAGTATTTTATTCTTTTGGGGGCTATCCGAATGGGATCATTTTCTTAATTTGGCCTTCTGTTTGAGTATTATTGGTGTACAAGAAGGCTACTGACTTCTGAAAGATAATTTTGTATCCTGCCACTTTGCTAAAGTATTTTATTAACTCTAGAAGTTTGGGAGTGGAGTTTGTTGGGTCACTCAATTACAGGATCATGTCATCTGCGATTAGGAGAGTTTAATTTCTTCTTTACCTATGTGGATCCCTTTGATGTCCTTTTCTTGCCTTATTGCCCTGGCTAAGGGTTCCAGCACTATACAGAAGAAGAGTGGAGAGAGTGGACATCCCTGTCTAGTTCCTGATTTTAAGGTGAATGGTTTCAGTCTTTCACCATTTGTTATAATACTGGCTGTAGGTTTTTCATCTATGGCTTTAACTATTTATTCCTATTTTTTTAGTGCTTTCAACATGATTGGATGTTGTATTTTGTCAAATGCTTTCTCCGCATCCAGAGAAATTATCATATGATTCTTATTATTGCTCTATTGATGTGATGTATTACATTGATTAATTTGCAAATATTAAACCAGCCTTGCATCTGTGGGACGAAGCCTACTTGATCATAATGTATGATTTTTTAAATTTGTTTCTGTATTCTGTTGGCTAATATTTTATTGAGGAGTTTGCATGTGTGTTCATTAAAGAGATAGGTCTGTAGTTTTCATTTTTTGTTGGTTCTTTCCCTGGTTTGGGGATGAGATTAATATTAGGTTCATAAAATGAGTTTGGTATTGCTCCTTCTGTTTCTAGACTATAGGTTTTATTTCATCTTTAAATGTCTTGTAAAATTCTGCAGTGAAACCATCTGGACCTGGGCTCTTTTTGTTTGGCATTGCCCTGATAGCTTCCACAATTTCATTGTAAGAGATTGGTTTGTTCAATTTGTTTACCTCATCATTGTTCAGTGCGGGTAGCCTATATTTATTTAAGAAATGATCCATTTCTACTAGATTTTCTTGTTTCTTTGAATATAGGCTCTGCTAGTACCTATTCATTATGGACTGAATTTCTTGGAAATCATTTGTGTTTGTTCCCATGGCGTCTCTAATCTTGTTTATTTGAGTCTCCCTTTTCCTTTTTTTGATTAATATTTCCAGGGGTCTCTCTATTTTGTTGACTTACAAAGAACCAACTTTTTGTTTTATCAATTTTGTGTATAGTAAATCTTACATCAATCTCTGATATTTCCGATTTTATTTTTGTTATTTCTGTCATTCTAGTTGTTTTAGAATTAACATTTTCTTGCTCCTGTAGGTATTTCAGGTTTTTTTTTTTAGGTTATTTACACGCTCTTCTTCTGTCTGTGTAATATGCGCTCCTAGTCCGATAAATTTGCTTCTTAGAACTGCCTTTGCTGTGTCCCATAATTTCCTTTGTTATGTTTCTTGATTGTCATTACACTGAAGGAAGTTTTTAATTTCATTTCTGATCTGATCTGTTACCCAAGAGTTATTCAGAAGTGTGTTGTTCAGTTTCCAAGTAATTGAATGTTTTTTTACTTTGACTGCATTGTTTAGGATTAGTCTGACACCCCTCCGGTCTTTATGCACTGATTTTACTGAGAAGTTAATTTTGTCAGAGATTAAGATCGCTACTCCTGCTTTTTTGCGTGGTGCATTGGAGTGGAAAATTCATTTCCATCCTTTCACTTGGAATTTGTTTCTGTGTTTGGCGGTGAGGTGGGTCTCTTGGAGGCAACATATGTATGGGTGGTGTTTCTTAATCCAGTCTGCTGCTCTGTGTCTTTTGATTGGATTGTTTAGCCCATTAGCATTTAGAGAAATTATGGAGCAGTAGTCAGTGTCCATTGTCATTTTTTATTTTTACTTCTAAGTTTCTTTCTGTCTTTTTTCCCCCTTTTTGGCTTTAGTGAGTTATAGATATTTGCTTCTTGATGTTGGTTCTTGATGTTCTACAATTTGTTCTTGATTATTTATTATTTTTTAACACTGGTTTAGTGTGCATGTATTCGTAAAGATTCTCTTTGTAGTGAAATATTGGTGCTTCTCCCTGAACTGTAAATGCTTGTTTTGAAGGATATATCAGTCTGGGATGGCAGTTGTTGGTCTTCAGGACATCAATTATGTTTTTCCAAGCCTTTCTTGCATTTAGGGTTTGCATGGAGAGATCTGCTGTAATTCAAATTTTTTCCCCATTGTAGTATAGCTCTTTCTTTGTTTCTGCAGCATTTCAGATCAATTCCTTGGTATTCGGATCTAGTATCTTTACTATGATATGTCTAGATGAGTTCCTTCTAGAATCTTGCCTGTTTGGTGTCCTGAAACCTTCAATAATGTGAGTATTTTCCGTTTTGAGGTTGGGGAAGTTCTCTGCTATGATTTTGGTGAATAAGGATTGCATTCCTTTGTCCTGAAATTCTGTGCCCTCATCAATCCCTATTATACGAAGATTAGACTTCTTTGCTGCATCTCCCATACCCTGGAGTTCTCTCTGGTGGATTCTGACTGATTTTTCCAAGGTGGTGATTCTCTGTTCCAGCTCTTGTATTTTATCTTCCGTTCCTGATGTTCTATTTTCCATCTCAGTCAATCGGCTGCTTAATGCCTCCATTTTTGCTGGAAGTGTGGACACTGAGCTGATCATGTCTGCTGAGAGGGTATTAAACTTTTCTTCCATTTCTCTTTTGAATTCGAAGAGTTCCTTGGAAATTTCTTGGTTTTGTTTTTGGAATTCAGCCTTAATTTTGTTAGTCATTTCCAAAATCATCTCCTTGATTTGAGTCATATTTTGTGTCTCTTCAGGTGTCATTTCTTGGGATGGTGACATCTCTCTCATTCCTTCCCTCTTGTTTCCTTTTGGGCTTTGCGTGGGACTTTCATTATTTGTGTATGTCATAATTATTTATGTATGTCGTAATTATATGGTCAGTAGGTGGAGGTCTTTACTTGGATTGGGACCACTGGTTCTGGGAATCTGTGTATACCTGAGGTTCTCGGCCAAAGTGATTGCTCTACTGACTATGTCAGAGTTTCCAGTTTTTGCAGGTGTTCAGCCTATTCCCAGAGGCTGTGTGCTGCTGCACGACTAGCTCTCAACCCAACCAGTGGCCTCACAGTGGGCCATGGGATGGGTCTGCGTGCTTCAGTCTCAGCACGCTGGGCAGATGCTTGGTTTTCCTGTGTTGTTTCCAGGGGCAGACCCCCGGCCAAGAGTCTGGAGTTTGGGGGTTTCTAAGAGCTCTCAGCTGGACCAGCTGGTTTCGCCTCTGTTCCCAGGGGCAGGGCCCAGCCAAGGACATGGTCTCCAAGGGTGGAGCCGCGCCTTTATGATTCTCAGAAGGCGAGTTTGCCTACTGGTCTGCCCTTCAGTTCCCTGCTGTGTTTCTGCCGCTTTGTCACAGAGTCTGTGCCTGTGGGGGGCCCCTTGGTGCTATCTTGCTCGGGATTCCCAGCTGGAGGGTGCCAAGTTCAAGATTTGAGTGGAACAGTTGATGGCTCCTAGACTTCCCCACCCCCCACTCGCTGTTGGAAGGCAGGGTCTCCTATCCAGTGGCCTGGGAGAGGAACTTGTTGGGCAGGAGAGCTAGGACACCTCTGCCCCCTTTGATGAGGTGCTGGGTCTTAGCTCCCGCCTGCCTGTCATTCTCCAGTCAGAGGCCTGGGGGAGGAGGCTGATGGGAGAGTGGGGCTGGGACACCTAATCTTTGACTAGGGAGCCAAAAAAATAGAATGGAAGAAAGACAGCCTCTTCAACAAGTTGTGCTGGCACAACTGGTTAAGCACCTGCTGAAAACTAAAGTTGGATCCTTCTTTGTCACCTTGCACTAGAATTAACTCCAAATGGATCAAAGACCTGGAGGTAAAAGCTGACACACTGAAAACTTTACAGGAAGGAATAGGAGATACACTAGGCCTCCTTGGCACAGGTCGAAACTTTCTTAATAAGGACCAAGAATCACAAATCAGAGAAAGGCTGGATAAATGGGACTGCATTAAACTGCAGAGCTTTTGTATGGCAAAGGACATAGCTAGTAAACTAATCAGGAAGCCTACAGAGTGGGAGAAGATCTTCACCAACCAAACAACGGACAAAGGCCTCATATCTAAAATATATCAACAACTCAAAAAATTGAATCACTCCAAACTAACCTCCAAAGTAACAACCAACCCATTAAAAATGGGCCAAAGACTTAAAGAGAGTTTTCTCTGAAGAAGAAACAAAAATGGCCTATAGACACATGAAGAAATGCTCAACATTTCTGGTCATAAAAGAAATGCAAATCAAAACAACTCTAAGATTCCACCTCACTCCAGTTAGAATGGCCAGGATCAGGAAAACGAATAACAACAGATGCTGGAGGGGATGTGGCCAGGAGGGATCACTACTACACTGTTGGTGGGAGTGCAAACTCGTTCAACCACTATGGAAAGCAGTGTGGCAGTGCCTCAAAAGGCTAAACATAGAACTCCCCTATGACCCAGCAATTCCACTACTTGGCATTTACCCAACCATCCAGAAACAAGGACATACTAAATCCACTAGCACAACAATGTTCATTGCAGCACTATTCACCATAGCAAAGATATGGAACCAACCTAGATGTCCCTCAGTTGATGAGTGGATCATCAAGTTGTGGTATTTGTACACAATGGAATTCTATGCTGCTGTCAGAAAGAATGACATCGCCCCATTTGTTAGGAAATGGAAAGACTTAGAAAAAATCATATTAAGTGAAGTAAGCCAGACTCAAAGGAACTTAGGCTCAATGGTTTCCCTCATTCGTAATAATCAGTAGAAACCTTGGGCTCTGCTATCAGAGATCTGCAATAGAGCAAAATCTTGACACATAAGGCCATATAATGTGAAGCTAATTGAAAGGACCTCCAGGATATTGAAACAAAAGCCATATAATGAATGATTGTTTTCCTTAATGTACTATGTTGTCTCTCATCTCCTTTGCTGTCCCTTGGTTATCTCATATTGGTATAGTATCACACTTTGTTATCTGATATATTGAATTTATTTGCATTTGGATATTTGAAATTTGATAGGGAAGGGGGGAAAACCAAGACGGGTGGGGGATGTGGGGGGGAGGGAATTGGGTACCAAGACATGTGAAAGGGTATCAATGTATGTGAATTAATGCACCTTCTATCTGGCAAATATCATGTAACCCTTTTACTAATTACAATTTTTAAAAAAAGCAAAAAAAAATGAAACAATTGTCTGGGGGAGGGAGCTATTGAGGGTAGGGACAGGATCCTAAATTCCTTGCACCCCTGCCCTTGCCAGTGTTTCTCAGGCAGGGTGGAGGGGTCTGAGATAAGTTCTATAGCTAGTCACAAGCTCCGCTTTCCCGACGGGTTTGGGGACCCGTCTGGCCTACTCACTCCTCTGCGTTTGGCTGTGAGCTCTGTGGTGTTGGAGAATCATTCACTCCCCTCAGATCTCAGCTGCTGCCTGTGTTCCATGTCTGGGTTTCACTGATTGCTGGTCTGCGCTGGTTCCTGTGTCTGGCTTCTGCCGCTTGGTGGCCCAGTCTATGCTAACTTTTTTTTAACATGAAGCTCTTGTTAATATTTTTGCTTAGATTGGCCTTGAAGTATAGTCATCTTGATCTATGTAGCCTAGCTAAGAAGCATATGCCATTTCAGCCTGCTATTTGTTGAAATGGGAAGTCAACATTTTTTTGACTAGTTGGCCTTGAAATGTAATTTTTCTAGTATCTTCTCCCAGACTGAAGCAACTTTTGCTGGGCCATTTTAAAGAAAGAATATCATTATATAGCCATGGTACATAACAACCTTAAAAATTCTCCTGCCTTGGGCTGCCTAGTGTCAAGGTTACAGGAGTGTGTCATTGCAAATATCTAGTTATTCTCTTTTGAAAATGTCTATTCAGGAAGCTTACCTCTTTGGCTGTTGAGTTGCTTCTATTTCTTCCTTGTATGTGATTTTAATACATCCCCCATATATGCCTCTTGTCAATCATATAGGTTGAAAATACCTTTTCCTGTTTTTGGTTTATATTCTCACTCCCTTAATGCTGTATTTTGTCAAATATGATTATAGTGTGCATTAATTTACTCATCTTACCATATATGGTTGATGCCTTATGAGCCCTGCTTAAATATTTTCCTCCTGACAAAAACTAAAACCAGAATTCTTATTTTTTTTACCTAAAAGCTTTATTTTATCACTTCTCTCTTTTTTTGCTGGTCCTTTGGCTTGAACTCAGGGCCTGAGCACTGTCCTTGGGCTTTCTCAATGATAGTGTTTTACCGCTTGAGCCACAGCACCATTTCCAGCTTTTTCAATATATGTGGTACCGAGTAATCGAACTCAAATCTTTGTGCATTCTAGTCAAGCACTCTGCCACTAGGCCAAGCTCCCAGCCCTCACTTCTTAAAATTAGGTATGTGCTTACTTATTTAATTCTGTTTATGTTTCTTTATGGGTAGCTATTGAGTTCCTCTGATCTTACTACTTTCTATAAAAAAAAAAACTTTTCTGATAGTCTTATATCATCTCCTTCTATTTCCCCTTTTATCATCCCTCCAGCATAAAATAGAATACAGGATTAAAATTAGTTTCCTTGAATTAGCCAAATAATTCAAGTGAAATGTTTAATTTGGAATTAGCCATTTACTCCAACTTAAACAGCTTTTATTTACTAGCTAACAATTTTTAAGATAAATTCATTTATCTTGAGATTCTTCTTTTTAAATTGCTGAGGGCAATTATTTTTATGAGAAAAATCCCTATTTAAAATTGTAAACAAGAGAATGGTTTATTCCAGTGTCCAGATAACTGATAAATAGTATTTGGGATACTTACTGAATTTGAGTGACCACAAGACTATATATCTGAATTTTAAACAGTATGATTCTCTTAACTTTGGTACTGAGCTACCATTCTAATAACATATATTATGTGAATTACTGTAATGAAACAATTACAATGAAAAGCTCTGTGAATGCCCCTACTTGCCTGCTCATTGAAAGTGGTCATTAGAATAGCAGAGGCTTTACCTTTGACAACGTATTATTCAGAATTTATAAGCATATGGGAATATGGACAGCCTCAAGAATTAGGGGCAAATATGCATTTTCAATTTTATACTTGGACAGTATTTTCTTGATTATCTTTTTTGCACTGGCTTTTTGGTTTGATTTTATACAAACTACCATCATCCAAATAACTATTACATTTCACGAGGGGACAGAGGCTCCTTGTAGTATCCTCCATGCCATTTGTGTATCCAATTGATCACAGCTGTATCCAGAAGAAAGGGAACACATGTTCTGCTGATTCTACTGCCAAGAATTAGATTAAATTTGGAAACATATCATTGATGGGCAATTTAAACTCAGAAATATGGGATTTGCTAACTTAAAGTCAGAAAACAAAGACAAGAAACTGCTAGTTGTCAGTCATGATTCTTGTTTAGAAGACGAGAGTCTGAGCATTTACATTTACCCTGACGCTTTTGCTCATTTTCTAAAGATTTAATTTCCCCTTAAAGTGGCATTTTCTACAATGCCACTTTGTCAAAGGCAAAGTTCTTCTTCCTTGAATGCAAGAACCAGTTGCTAGAGAAAGGTTTACATGTGAAACTTTACATGCAAACAGACAAGGTGATATGAGAGTAGAGAAGGTGTTCTGAACAAAATTTTGTGAAATAAGGGTGAATTCCATTATGTTTATTTAAAGATATGTGAGAATATACCAAATAGTGGTATTTCTTATTTGTTTTCTGTTTAAGAACTTTAAGTATCAACCCTTTGTTTCAGAATGACTATTTTTCAAACAGGGAACAACCTCCTCAGCTTTCTTTTTTTATTACATTTATAATTTAGCCTTGATTTTCTTTTCCTATTGTTGACTTGGCCTAATTCAACAAAATGCCTTAATTGCCTCTATTAGAAAGACTTTTATCTTTAGTCTGAAGAAATATGGATCAATGTGTTGTCAAACATCTATGTCCCTTCAAATCAATCAAGGTACTGACAACATGACTGTGTTGGATATTAGTTGAAGTTAGATAACTATCCTGGAGGTTTCTCAGGAAAATCTGACAAATCTTTGTCAGAGAAGTTAGCATACCTAAAAGATTTCATCAGCACCACTCTGTCAGATGGAGGAACATATAAACACTAACCTGGTACACTGGACATGAGTGCTGCAGAGCTGACAGTATTACACACATTTGTGAGAGAACATTGAGATGAACTTGTAACAATCCTCAAACAGCTGTAATCAATACTAGGGTCATGAGAATGAATTTTTCACCACAAGGCAACATGTCAAAATAAAAGCCCATTACTAAAGGCCAATGGGACAACTTTGTGAGAGCCAGTATTTAGAAAATTGGGAAGGGCTGAAGAGCCTCATTGAAAAAAAAATTTTAAAAAAATGCCAGTGAGACTCCCACATGCATGCCTGTGGTGATCCCCTCTTCTACATTAGTTCATGAATACTTTTTCAGTAAATGCTGCTTTTGTTCTCTTAACAGCTTATTTCTGACCTCTCTCTCTTTCTCCAATAACCCCAGCTATTTTTCAAGGCCAGGTTGGCATAACAGATTATAATTATCTTCATATCCTGAAATCTGTGCTGTAATTTGACTTTTGTGGATTGACCCTGATGCTCAGGGTCAAAGAATTGTGCTACAGGGCTCAGAAGACAACTGGGGCTGAGTGTAGATAATAGGTTGTTTCTGGAATGAGCTCTTTCTTTCTGTTCAATCACCATTTAAAGATGTATTCAAGTGAGGTGGGCAATTTAAATGAATATGAAGATAATTAGATACCACAAATCTAAACAGCCCACTTTTGCCCGAACTACTCAAATATATAAAAGAAAACTTAATATCACATCTCATTTGTTTGGACTTCCAGCAAAAATCTCTGTTCACTTTTCCCTCTTGTAATTCCCACCTAGGCATGTTAGGTACTTCTACTGTTTTAGAAACTAACATCAAAATACATATTGAAGATATCTAACTATAAAAATCCTTGGTTTTACTTTGCTTGCAGAAATACTACTTTTAAAAGTTAACTTGTCTTTAACTTAGTTTTTATTTCTTAAGGTCCTTGTCTAATTTCATGATGATATTACATCTCATGGTGATGTAATTATTTTTATTATTATGGATGTTTCTTTGAAACATAATACAATATGATTTACTATGCTCTATGCCCATTTAAATACAGAAATAGAAATACTAGCATGTGAATAGTAATGCGCTAAATATTTCACCTAATAATTTTCAGCTTAATAATACTGAAGTTTTAGAGATCAATAAGGATATTTTATAAATTAATGTCTTAGAAATATATAAGATAATTCAATAAACATTAAGATATCTAAAACACTGAGACAGTGAAGCATACACTTATTTGGTATACCTAAATATAAAAAATTGAGTATATTTACAGCTAGGAAACCTTAAGCATAAAAATGGGACATTTGCTTCTATAATAATTATAAAATAGATGATGAATTAGACCATTGAGTAAAACACTATTTCTAATTATGTGAAAGTCCTGAAAACAATTAGGAGTTTTGACAGAATTAAACTTATCCCAAAAGAATAAATCAATGGCAATAAATCTGTTTCAAGAGACTCCCATTGCTCTCTACTAGTGAAGAGAATTTGTAGATATGAAATATAATAATTTATTTTTATTTATTCATTTATGTATCTTCAAAGAGGTAATGATCTTTCTTTCATTTAAGTAAGCATCATTTTATATGGTGGCTGTAGCTGCACATAGCTTTTGAGCTACTATGATCCTCTGCTAAGAATATTGTAGACATACTCTAGGTATTACAAATAAGGGAAACCATGAAGCCTGTGTTTTTTTGAGTCTGGCTTACTTTGCTTAATATAATTGTTTCCAAGGCTTTCAATTTCCTTATAAATGTGGTTATGTCATTGTTTCTGATGGAAGCATAGAGTTCCGTGGTATATGTAGACTGCATTTTCTTGATCCTTTCATCTACTAAGGGGAATCTGGGATGATTACATATATTACATTTTAGCTATAGTAAATATTGCTACAATGCACTTGACTGTGTTAGTAGTTTTAGTGTGGTGTTGTTTTGGGCATTTGTGTAAATGCGCAGGTGTGAGATTGCTGTATCACAGGGGAACTCTATGTTTAGTCTTTTGAGGAATCGCCATGCTGCTCTCCATAGTGGTTGAACAAGTTGACCAACAGTGTAGTAGCATTCCTTTCTGGCCACATCCACACCAACATCACTTATAATTTTCTTGATAATGTCCATTCTAATTGGGGTGAGGTGGAATCTCAATGTTGTTTTGATTTAAATTTCTTTTATGGCTACAGATATTGAACATTTCTTCATGTGTCTATTATCCATTTTTATTTCTTCTTCAGAGAAGTCTCTCTCTATATTTTTACCCAACTGATAAATGGGGTTGGTTGTTTCTTTGAGGATTTGTTAGCCAAGTCCTTTGTTTCTGGATCTTTCTTTAGGGAGTTTCAACCTGTGCCAAAGAACCTTAGTGCTTCCCTTATCCCCTCCGGTAATTTTTCAGGGTCTCTGCTCTTACATTAATGTCTTTGATCCATTTGTAATTCATTCTGGTGTAGGATGATATATAAGAATCTAGCTTCAGTTTCCTGCAAGTATAATCAATTATGTCAACACCATGTGTTGAATAGGCTCTTTCTTCCATCCTGTATTTTTTACTTCTTTATCAAAGTTTAGGTAGCCATCAGTCTTTAGGTTTATTTCTAGGCCTTCAAAGTTGCTTTCTGGGTGTTCAAGTCTATTCTATTGGTCTTCAGATGGTTTATGCACCAGAATCAAACTTTTTTTTGCCAATCCTGGGCTTGAGCTCAGGGCCTGAGCACTGTCGTTGGACTTTCTCAAGGCTAGAGGTCTACCAGTTGAGCCACAGCACGACTTCTAGATTTTTTCAGTGTATGTGGTACCGAGGAATCAAACTCGCATCTTTGTTCATGTTAGCAAGCACTCTACCACTAGCCCAAACTCTTGGACCAGAATCAAGCTTTTTTTTTTTTTTAGAAAAAAAATATTATTAGGTTGATGTACAGAGGTGTTGCAGTTAGATACATAATGCGTAATGTAGAGAGTACATTTCTTGTTGAACATGATTATCACATTCCACGTTTTCCTCCTGCTCTCCCTCTTGTCTAATACCCCAAGTCAAGTTGAAAAGTTCATTTCCAACATGTTGTTTTTTGAGTATTGCTGTTACTTTCATTCACCCTTTGTTCTTTGCCTCGCCATTTCTTAATTTAAATACATGCCTGTACAAAGCATCAGGTACCAAAAAAGAGTGGCAACATAAGGAGAGAAGAGAAAGAAAAAAGAAATAACTTCCTACAGTACATTAAAACTCACAATCACAAAGAAAAACCTGTTTATATACCCTTGAGCTTATTTTGCTTAGCATCATCTTATATGGTCATGTGTACACAGATATTTACCTATTTTGATCATCCACTAGGGAAATCCTAGACATGTACTAATCATTGTAAATTAGGGAAACTGTGGAGTCTATGTGTCTTTGATTCTGTCTTACTTCGCTTAGTATGATTTTAGAACTACAGCTTTATAATAGAGATTGAAGTTTGGTATTGATATATTCATCCAGTACTTTTATTTCTGCTAAGGATTGCTTTTGATATTCAGGGTCTTCTATTATTTCATATTAATTTTTGGATTTGTTTTTCTATATCATTAAAGAAGATTGTTGGAATTTCTTTTATTTTTTGCCAGTCCCGGGTCTTGAGCTTAGGGTCTGACCACTGGCCTTGGTCCCCCTCAAGGACTGAATTCTATCACTTGAGCCACAGTGCAACTCCTGGCTTTTATTTTTTTGGCTAGTCTTGGGCTTGAGCTCAGGGCCTGAGCACTGTCCTTGGACTTTCTTAAGGCTACAGCTCTACCACTTGAGCTTCAGCACCACCTCCAGTTTTTTTTCTATGTATGCGGCACCTAGGAATAGAACCTGGGTCTTTGTGCATGGTAGGCAAGCACCTTACCAATAGGCCAAACTCCCGGCCCTGAAGGGATTTTGTTTTAAAAATGAAGACCAGCAAGCGAGGAAATATCTCGGCATTTATAATATTATTTGCTAAATAATCCATATGAAATAGGGACATTTTGAGTAGAAACTGGGAAGAAATCAGTTTGAAAACACTGAGGATATCCAACAAATAATTCAGTTAATCAGTAACAGAACATCTAGGTCAGAGGCATATTTAAGCTGCTGACCCCACTCGACAAACTGACAAAAAAAATCAATTTACCATTTCAGGTGTTCCCAGTCTTTTAAGTCAAGGTTTGTATTACCATTATTTACAATAGAGTTGTATAATTATTACTTTGAATTCTTAAATAATTTTGCATCAGACAGCTGAATTTGAATCCCTTTTTATCACTTTGTGAATAATTGGACACTGTTTTTTGTTTAGGTAGTACAGGGAGGTGCCTTGGTATTCCTAGGTAGGTGATTCACTGCTAAATCTGTAATAGCTGTTATTATAGGCATGGGCCACGACAGTCAATGTCTGTCTAGGTGGAGTTTCATGAACTTTTCTATTTGGGTTGGGTTCAGACTGCAATCCTCCCATTCTTTGAATCCTAAAGAGTTAGATTACAAGTGTGAGTCACTGATGCTTGGCTTGGACAATATTTTTATAAATATTAGGAATGCTTGAATATGCAGGGTGTATTTCCAACAAAAATAAAGGATATATGATAATTTATGCTTGTGTATTCTCGATTTATGTTTGAGAACTGCTCAACTTAAAAATTTTTTGTTAGGATTTATTTAAAATAAATAAAGCAGTACTTATGTATAAGCCCATGTATCCATGTGTTCTCAGAAAAGAACTACCTTGGAGTTATAAAGGATGACTACCATTTTAATGAGTTTATGCACTTTTATTTTAATAAAAATATCAAATAACAAACTTTACTATATTAACCATCTTTCAATGTACCATTTCACTAGTGTTGCATATATTCACATTGATGGGAAATGTAGCACAAGTTTTATATCCTGCAAATCAAAAAATATCCATTATTTTTATTGCCTTTATGCAATCACCATCTAAAACAGATATTAAAAAGAAAATGTAGCCGGGCGTGGTGGCTCATGCCTGTAATCCTAGCTACTCAGGAGGCTGACATCTGAGATCGCAGTTCAAAGCCTGCCCGGTCAGTAAAAAACGGAGACGCTTATCTCCATTAACCTCTAGAAAACAGGATGTGGGGCTGGCTTGGCTCAAGTGTAGGGTGGTAGCACTGAGCTGAAGAGCTCAGGGAAAAATGCCCAGGCCCAGGTGTAGGGTGGTAGCCTTGAGCTGAAGAGGTCAAGAACTATGCCCAGGCCAAGTTCAAGTTCCAAGATCCACAAAAAAAGTTAAACAAAAAAACCTATCAATTAAAAAAAAAACTTCCCAATGGGTGTGGTGTCTCACACCTATAATCCTAGCTACTCAGGAGGCTGAGATCTGAGGATCAAGGTTCAAAGCCAGCCCGTGTACAAAAGGACCTGAGACTCTTTATCTCCAATTAACCTCTAGAAAATGAGAAGTGGGCCTTGGCTCAAAGGTATGATGGTAGCCTTTAGCTGAAGAGCTCAGGAACAACATCCAGCCCAGGTGTAGGCTGGTAGCCTTGAGCTGAAGAGCTCAGGAACAACACCCAGCCCAGGTGTACGCTGGTAGCCTTGAGCTGAATAGTTCAGGGACAGTGTCCAGGCCGAGTTCAAGCCCCAGCACCCACACAAAAAAAAACAAAGCAAAACAAAATAAACAACTTCCCCTTTTTGGCCCCTCTCAGGCCTTGGCAATCACCCTGTGAGTTTCATTCTTTAAGATAACTTATGGTTTATTTATTTTGCTTAGTATAATGTCATGTTTCTTCTAAGTTGTACAATGTGAATAAATTTTCTTCCTTTGTTAGAATGAATGATATGCCATTATAGACATATGCCATATTTTATTTATTTAGCCATCTATGGCTACTGTATTGATTCTATTTTTTGGCTTCTAACAATAATGCTGCTATAAAATTGATTACATAAAGATATCATAGAAACTTAGTTCTTTTGGTCCATACTCTGAATTATTGGATCCTATTTATACTGTTTTGAGATGTTTCCATAGTGCTTTCCATAGTAGCTGTAGCATTTTGCAATCTTTTTTATTTAAAAAAAATTATTATCTTTAAGTAGTTGCTCAAACAAGTTGCCATTCAACAAGGTGGTTTATGAACACAGTGTTTCTTGATGTCAGTCACCCTTTCATCATTCTCCCCATCCCTCCAAGTTATTATTATTATTATTATTATTATTATTATTATTATTATCAGTATTATTATTTTGTTCCAGACCCATGGATTGAACTCACTGTCTCTAATCTCTTTTGCTCAATGTTAGTGTCTATCAGTTGAACCATATCTCCATTCTGGATTTTTGGTGGTTAACTTGAAATAAAAATCTCATGGACTTTTCTGGCAGCAGAAACTTTGAACTTCAATCCTCAGTTCTCAGTCTGAATACCAAGGATTTACAGGCTGAGTGCCAGCTCCTCTGAGTTCATTTTTGGATATCATAATACCAAAGAGGGTAAACATGACAACATAAGCAGGAGGTTTTTTTCTTACTCTGGTTTACCTGAGTCATTCAAAGATGCTGAATGCTGAATTCTAATTTGCTGGAGGGTGACAATAGCAGACATTCTCCCCCGCCACATGTTTCTCTTTTCTTCCCTACCAACTCTCAACTCCTTTTGCTCTTAGGACAGCCACACTGGAACTACTTACAGATAACACAGCTCTTTCTGGTACAAGCTCTTCAGTACACATGTTCATAGCTATGTGTGTAAGCCTCACATGGTGTCAATGACTGGTTGGAAGGCATCTTCAGTATCAGTCTTATGTCCTGGGATTTAGCTATGTTATAGTGTACTCAAATCCTTGGGTAACCAGTGACATCTCCCCCTTTTGAAAGGAAGACCACATCCTTGTAACTGCTCTCATTTTGCAATCTTATCAACACTAAAATGACAAAAATTTCTCCTAGCTATCACAAATATTTGCTATGTCTAATTTGTGTATGTATGTTTGGCAGACCTACACTCACAGCTTAGGCACTGTCCCTGAGGTTTTCTTCAGTGTTAGCCCTCTACCACTGTGGCTTTTCTGTAACTAATTGGAGATAAGAGCATCACAGACTTTTCTCTCAAGGCTGAGTTTAAACCATGAGTTTTAGAGGTAAGCCTCCTAAGTAACAGCTAGAATTACAGTAATGAACCATAAGGTTCCAGCTAGCTTTTGGTTTATATTAGAATGAGTTTTGAACTCAAGGTTTTGCACTTTCTAAACTGGTGCTCTACAAATTAAGCCATGCTTTTGTTGTGTTAATTGAAACTTGAATCTAGTAGGATTTTCTGTCTAGGCTGACTTTGATCCATAATCTTTGACTCTCAGCTTCCTCTGTAGCTTAGATTAAAGTCATAATCTATGAACTCAGATTTCATTATATTCTGAAGCATCCTTATATTCCAGAAAAAAATCCTCTCACTTGGTCATAATGCATAACACACCTAATATCCTATTGAATTCAATTTCTAGTATTTTTGATAAGGAGTTTTATATCATTGTTCAGCAGGGATCTGTGATTTTATTGTACTGTTTTTGTATGGCTTTCATATATGACACTGCTAGATGTATAGAACAAATTTGTTCTTAAACATGTACAAGGAAAAACATATGGGTTGTACGTAAGTGCACACAAATATATTAAGAGTACAGTACTTTCTATAGAAAATCTAATGACTCAGCAAAATGGCACTTGAAAGGTGGGGGGACATGATAAAGAGGAGGTTCTGGATGAAGAGAGGAAGGGGGAGTAGGTAGTCATAATAGTCAAAGCATGTCCAATGAATGTATGAAAGCTGAGAGGAGGAGTTGGGTTAGAAGGGATAGGGAAAAATGAGAAGATTAACACTGATCAAGATGCATTGTACTTATAAGCAGATTTGTCAAAAGGTAACTCCTTTACACTGTTATTTAAAGATAAGAAAAAATACAATATTAAAAAAATTCTGTTCTTAAGGTTTTGGGAAAATTTTTGTTACTAGTTTGACTATTTGGCAAATCTTTGTAGTGAAACTATCTTGCTCTGAATTTTTCTCTGTTGGGAGGGGTGTGGGGCTGTGCTTAGTGTGAGTAAGAACACTTAAGCTGAAGTCTACCATCCTAACAAAACATGATCACATAATACAAAATTATTGTTAACTATAGGAATGCTATGGTACAGAAAATTTCTAGGACATCAAAGGATAAATAAGAATGGCCTGCATATTCTCTGGCCATAAAAGAAATGCAAATCAAAAATCAGAAAAACTTTAAGATTCCACCTCACTCCATTTAGAATGGCCAGGATCATGAAATATAATAACAGATGCTAGCAGGGATATAGCCAGGAGGGATCGCTACACAGTTGGTGGGAGTGGAAACTCATTCAACCACTATGGAAAGCAGTATGGTAGTTCCTCAAAAGACTAAACATAGAACTCCCCAATGACCCAGCAATTCCACTACTTGGCATTTACCCAATCGTCCAGAAACAAGGACATACTAAATCCACCAGCACAACAATGTTTGTTGCAGCACTATTTATCATAGCAGAGATATGGAACCAACCCAGATGCCCTTCAGTTCATGTGTGGATCAACAAGATGTGGTTTTTATACACAGT
The DNA here is from genome assembly GCF_031878675.1 of Megascapheus bottae. NCBI lineage: Eukaryota > Metazoa > Chordata > Mammalia > Rodentia > Geomyidae > Megascapheus > Megascapheus bottae. Next base: position 62,283,724 of record NC_143547.1, on the reverse strand, counting down.
GGAATTCTATGCTGCTGTCAGAAAGAATGACATTGCCAAATTTGTAAGGAAATTGAAAGACTTAGAAAAAGTCATATTAAGTGAAGTAAGCCAGACTCAAAGGAACATAGGCTCAATGGTTTCCCTCATTTGTCATAATCAGTAGAAACCTTGGGCTCTCATAGCAGAGATTTACAATAGAACAAAATGTAGATTCATACGGCCAAATAGAATGCCCATATATGAAAGGACTTCCAGGATATAGAAACAAAAGCCATGTAATAAATGATTGTTGTCCTTAATGTACTATGTTATCTCTCATCTCCTTTGCTGTCTCTTGGTTATCTCATATTGTTTCAGTATTTCTCCTTTTTATCTGATATACTGTATATATGCTTGCACTCTATATCTTTTGATTAGAAGTGTCAAATCATTGATATTAAAAGTAATTTTTGATAGGGATGTCTTTATTATTGCGGATTGTTATTTCATGACTATCATATGGATGCTTTTGTTCAGTACCAGCAATGGAACCCAGGGTCATGTACATCTAAGCAGGTTTTCTGTGACTGAGGTACATCATCAGGACTTATGATATAAGTCCTGTTTTCTTTACCTCTCTTCTCGGCCTTGTGTGCTTTTTTTAAATTGCTGTCTTTTGACTCATTTCTGTTTTTCTTTAAGTATCGTTTATAGCTATTTTCCTTTGTTACCATGGAGGTTACATAAAATATTTTATAATTGACTTAAGCTGAACAGCTTGTACTCACTTGCACAAAAAACATCATGTATTTACTTCTTTCTCTCTCCACTGGACCTTACATAGCATGGCACTTAAAGACAGCAGTCGATTTTTCTTATTTACAAAATTTATGTGGATTTTATTAACAATCCTGTGGATAGTAAAAGGGAGAAATTAACAAAGTTATAATGCACAAATCAAATCTTCATACAAAAATAAATTCCATATATAGTAGTGTGAAAGAGCTGGAAAACAATTATTCAGAAACGGATAGGGAAAAGAGAGGAGAATAAAGATGAATATGATATAACTATATTATATGTCATGAAAATATTGCAATGAAGTCCAAGGTGAATTGTTAAAAGAGTTGAAATGTAAGAGGGGGCTAATTAAGTGTAAGAGAGGAAATGAATTTTATCAAAGTAAAATATACGTATGCATGAAATGATCTTTGTCTGAGAATCAGTGACTCACACCAATAATCCTATCTATTTAGTATGCTGAGATCTGAGAATTTTGGTTCAAAGCCAACCAGAGTAGAAAATTCTGTAAGACCGTTATTTCCAACTAACCACCAAAATATTGGCAGTATAGTGGCAGAGTACCCTTGGTGAGCTGAAAAAAGCATTCTGAGAGTAAAAGACCTTTAGTTAAAGTTACAGTAGCAGGCTGAAAATCAGATGGAGGGATGCTCTAATAGGAACTGGTATGGAAGGTGAGGGGTTTTGGTGCTGGTATAAATTCTAGAGTGCATTCTTGAGAATCTTTCTTTGATATGCATGGAAAGGAGAAAATTGTTGTCCTAGCTCTAAGAGGGGAAAGACTTTGCCCTTCCTGTGCCTTTTGGTTCTATGCAGACATTCTACAGATTGGTTATGAACACTTTCTTTAGTGAGGGCAGATCATTACTGATTCAAATTGTAATCTCTCCCCAAAGCATTCTCACAGACATATCCAGAGAGATTGTTTGTTGTTTTCGATAGTTCAGGAGTCTGAACTCAAGGCCTTGCTAGGCATACACTGTAGCACATAATGACATCTACAGTCAGAGATAATGTTTTAAAAATCTTCTCTGAAGAATTTCTGGTTCTGGTAAGTTGTACTTTTTTCAGTGATCCTGTTGCTTCTGCAAATAATTCAACAATAGCCATTTGAGTTTGTTTAGTTTGTTTAAGGGTTCTGTGACTAAGGAATTATGAAGGAGCTTGTAGTTCTGTTGTACAACATTCAGGGTATCACCAGGTGTCTCAAAGACTGTGAATGACTCAGTAGTCAGCTGAGGACTGAGGGTCTTTCAAAGGCTTATATACTTACATGTTCAGTTCCAATGTAGAGACTGAAGATTAAGCATACAACAGAGAAGTTATACATAGCTTCTTCCATTTGAGTTGGACTCTTGGACCTCATAGCATGGAAATTTCTGGGTAATTGTACTCCCCAGTACTTGTGGATATAGAAAGAATAGTTCTATGAACAAAGTAGAAGCTCTAGCATCTTTTATGATCTATCCCTGGGCGTCAGAAAATCATACCATTTGTCTTCTGCAGCATTCTCATTACATGGGAATCAAAATCAAATCTTGATTCAAAAGGAAATGTATATAAAATGCTCACTAGGCGATGGACTGGGAGTGTGGCCTAGTGGTCAAGTGCTTGCCTAGCATGCATGAAGCCCTGGGTTTGAATCATCAGTACCACATGTAAAGAAAATGCCAGAAGTGGTGCTGTGACTCAATTGGTAAAGCACTTACCTTCAGAAAAGTCCGATGACAGTGTCCAGACCCTGAATTCAAGCAAGCCCCAGGACTAGCAAAGAAATGACTCTCTCCTCTGTGAAGGAAAAAGATCATGCTTATATTGTCGAAAAGCATATCAGCTTGGAATTATTATTACAACTATCTTTGGAAAACATAACACATAAAGTATTTCCATTTAAAGAAATGACACATCTGCACATACTTTTCCCTTTCTCTACATTTACAATTATTTCCTCTTTAATTTTATTAAAAATTCCAGAAACATTATAGCCTATGAAATATTACTGGAAAGCTTATGGAATTTACAGAACCCAATCTAAAAAAATTGTAACATTGAGTGACCAAAACAAGTTAAATATAATGCATGTTTTCCTTCACCATTGAAATACATTGCCATTTTGTTCAGTATGAATCTCTGGTGTAGTACTTTCCACTTGATATGAAACAACATTTTGTGGTATCACCTGGAACTTGTTAGCAATGCATTATGTTAGGCCTAATTCCTGAAACTCCACATTTTAAAAGACCCATGGGCAATTAGTATATACTTTAAAACTTAGACAGCTCTGGCGTAATCCTGATGGTCATTTATGTATGGGAACCAAATCCTTTAAGTACAGAATTCATTAGAATGGGATTGAAAAGGTCCATAGCCAGCATAATTATTAAGTGTACAAGTGTAAGAAGTTGGACCTCCTCAATTTTGTTTTTTAATTTATATTTTATTTTCAGGGTAATGTATAGAGGGGTTACAGTTACATTCATCAGGTGAGTGTATTACTTCTTGAACATTGATACCCCTTCTCATGTTTTTGTCCCCCTTTTCCTACCTGCTCCCCCTCACAATCATCTTGTTTTCCCCCTTCCCTTCACCATTTCAAATAAACAAATAAATGTATATACAATATACTGGGTAACAAAGTCAGAAACAGTAACCACATGAGATTAACCACAAGGGGAAAAAAGAGAAAAATAACTGCACACAGTACAGTGAGAACAACAATCACAAAGACAAACTTTTGTTTCTATAACCTAGAGTTTATTTCATATGGTTTCATCCTATATGACCATATATACATAGCTTTTGAGCTATTATGATCCTCTGCAAGGAGAATCTTTGATGTTTACTAATAAGGGAAGCTATGGAGCCCGTTCTTCTTTTGGTTTGGCTTACTTCACATAATATGATATTTTTCAAGTCTTCCCATTTCCTTACAAATGGGGCAATGTCATTCTTTCTGATGGCAGCATAGAATTTCATTGTGGATAAATACCACATCTTGTTGATCCAATCATTTTCTGAGGGGTATCTGGGTTGGTTTCACATCTTAGCTATGCTAAACAATGTTACAATGAACATTGTGGTATCACCACATTGGACCTCCTCATTTTTTAAAAAATCTCACCCTTACAAATATGTTATATACTTTCTGAGGTTTGGAAAGCATTGCTCTAAGGCCATGGGCATTACTGCATTACATTAACATTGTCCTCCCTAAGTGTTACACCAACCACGTTATCCCCTGGTGCTACAATTTAGATCTAAATTGTCCAAGAAAGGTCCAAATGCTAAAGATTTATTCTAAGCTGATAGTGCTATTGGGAAGTGATAAAAACTTCAATAGGTAGTGTCTAGTTATAGAAAGATACGTCATTGAAAATATACCTTTGAAGCATATATTGGGAGCCAACCCCTTCTTGTCTCTTTTTGCTTCCTGGCTGCCATGAGTGAGAAGCTTTTCTCTACCACATACTCTGTGATATGATGCTTTTTGTTTTTATTTTAGTTTTTGTCTGTTTTTAAATTTTTAATTTTGTTGTCAAAGTGATGTCCAGAGGGGTTGCAGTTACATATGTAAGGTACTGACCTTTTTGACTTCACATTCTGGCTCAGTCACCTACTCACATGTTATTGAGCTTCTCTGAAACATGGAGATTTCTAAACATTAAAAACAGAGATAATAGTGATGAAGGATTAGAGGGAATAACACATATGAAGAGATTTTGAAAGTAATGTATGTCTTCATGTTGTTAATTTTCTCGAAGGTGTACTATTCCCTCCATACCTAAAGCACCACATCCAGTAAGAGTATAAGGTCCTGAGAACAAAGAACTGCTATTATTTCCTTCCAACCTCACTCACCCCAACCTCTAGTGGGATATATTTTCTCATCAACACAAAGCCAAAATTGAGCTTATCATATATCTGATGTTTAATAGGCTTGAAGTAATATATTAAAATGAAATAATTGGTATCCCAGTTACAGCAAAAAAAATTCCAAGGAATAGGTTTGAGGACTATTGGAACAGGAGACCCAGAAGTGAATCTGAAGACCCATAGTCATCTATTATTTGATAAGGGAGACAAAAACAGGTTGGAAGAAAGACAGCCTCTTCAACAAAGAGTGCTGGAAAAACTGGCTATCCACATGTAGGAAACAAAAGCTAGATCTTTATGCATTACCTTACACCAGAATCAATTCAAAATGGATCAAAGACCTCATTGCAAGCTAGACATCATGAAAATACTCGAGGAAGGGATAGGAGGAGAAATCTAAGACTTGTAGGCCCATGTTGAATCTGTTTAAATTAAAATTCCAGAATCAAAACAAATGAAAGAGAGACTGAATCAATGGAATTGCATCAAATGTAAAAGTTTTAGCAAGGCAAAGGACATAGCTAACAAGCGAAATAGAAAGCTCACAGAATGGGAGTTTTTTTTTAATAAGCTATATATCAGAAAAGGGTCTAATATCAATAATATGCTTAGAGCTCAAAATTTAACCCCTCCTAAATGACCCCTCAAAGGCACAAAAACCCAGTTAATGAATGGATGGATTTCTTTTTATTACTACAGACATAAGAACAATGGAGTTAACTGACCATGGACTGAAATCTCTAAATTTTATGTCAGGTATTTTGTCATAATTACAGGAATCTCAGAAAGATGCATTGGGAATTTATAACTGTATATTATTCCATGCTATTTCAAACCTATTAAATTAGAAACTCTAAGAACAGGGCCTGATAATCTGTGCATTAGCGAGCCCTCTGTGCTATTCTGACTCATACTAAGGTCGAAGAATGGCTGTGGATACCTTTTTATGTACACAATGCACCTAGAAATGGCTAATGTAAGTTTATTAGCTTACTAGATAGGTTGGTCCTACGGCCAAGGCTAAAGAATTTCCTTTGATTTTCGAACTGTGTGATCTTACAAATTAGTTTAACCAAAGCATTTCAAAATCCATTTTATTTTTAAGGCTAAATGAAAGGACCTCCTGGATATAGAAACAAAAGCCATATAATGAGTGATTGTTGTCCCTAATGTACTGTGTTATCTCTCACCTGTTTAGCTGCTATCCTTTGGTTACCTCATATTGTTACAATATTTCACCTGGTTATCTGATATATTGGATATATGTGTATTTGGCTATTTGAAATCGGATAAGGAAGTGGGAAAAGCAAGATGAAGAGCGGGGGTGGGGGAGGGAAATGGGGACCAAGACATGAGAAAGGGTATCAATGTATGTGAAGTAATGCACCTTCTATCTGGTGAATATAATGTAACCATTCTATTAATTACAACACAAATATATGGAGGAAAAAAGAAAATGCAAAGTGGGGCTATGGCTCAAGGGTAGGGCAGTAGCCTTGAGCTGAAGAGCTCAGGGACAGCACCCAGGTCCAGGTGTAGGGTGGTAGCCTTGAGCTCAAGTGCTCAGGGACAGTGCCCAGGCCCAGAGTTCATACCTCATGACCCCCCCAAATTATATATCCACCATAATATGAGTACCTTTGTTGCACTATAGATTTAGTACATTCTGGGGTAGTTCATAGAGCTACATTCTTATAATCCCAGCTAGATGAAAGATGAAGGTCAGAGTCTACAAAAAGCCTCAGATTCTATTAGAAAGGCAACAAGTGAGCAAAAAGACCATGGGGCCTAAATTGATACAGTGTTAGAGGCTTTGAAAACCAACAACCAAAAGCACTCTGGTCATTTGACACCAAAAGAGAATAAAAGGAATGCCACTTACTTAAAAAAAATCCATTGTATTCCTTCCGCACACTTATAAGAAAGCACATTTACTACTGTGCTTCTATTTGTGCGGTGATTTTATTTGAATATTAGTTTCAAGAGGACATCCTAATTTTTCCAGTTCATGCTTCAATACTAAACAGTAGAGAATACTGCACATAACTTGTTTCTATTATTCTATTTTATCATCTGAGATGAACGACAAGCGTAGCCCTTTCAAATCATATGCAAGTGACTGGTAGTCCACCTGTACTTGTTGTGTACCAACTGTTTAGTTGTCACAAGCATAGCATCCTGTCTGACAGCATGAATTGATGCAGTGTTAATGACAAAGAACACCTGGGCAGAATCGAGTATGAGACTCTTGCCTCATCAGCTGAAACAGCTGTGGTCTGTAGCCTGCCAAGAAAAGGTCAAGAAGGTCAAGCAAGCTTTGCAGAGAAAAAGAAAAGTAAACACAGAACTAAACTTATTTTTATTTAAGTAAGCCGACCCCGCCAAATATGAGAGAAAAGGCTCAAGAAATGGTTCTAGAGGTCTGATTTAGAATGAAATGCAACGCTCTGAAGAAATGAAATAAATGTTAAGAAGACATTCTTATCTATGTTCCCTCTGCATTTGTGGATGTGACATCACAATAATATGTACACTGTCCCACTTTCAAACTTTTTAGAATTTTGCTATGTCCTGAATTATCACCTAGAAAAAGAGCTGCAAGTCTACTTTGTTAAATTACGTGCTAATAGCTAATATTGAACTCATAATTCATTTTTGATGATGGATATACATGTGAGAAAATATATTCTCTGGAAATTTGATAGACAGCTGAACACACAGCAACAGTGACCTAAATATAGTTGTTTGATCAAAAAGGAATGAATGGTAAGATATCCATGTCATTCAAGTAGCTGTATGTGCACTGAAATAAGATTGGAAAGAAATACAGCAAGATGTTAATGATAGGCATGTCTGGGTGGTGATGTATTTTTGGGAAATCTTTAATATTTTCTTAAGTTACCTTATAAAATATATGTCTGAGTATTAGTTATAACTTAAAAGTTCACCAGATTTTTTTAGTGAAAAGGAGTGGATAAAGTGGAAGTATTTCACTATTGCTTAAGAGTTGTTGCCTTTTCTAGAATAATATCATCTTGAAACAGCATAACTATTGTAGCCTGACATGTCCAAAATGTATTTACAGAATATGAAGCTTCAGTGTTACAAGATTACCAGAAGATGACTACACACAAAAGTTTTGGAGAAGTATTCAAGGAGAGCATTTCTTTAAAAATGCTAAAATTATGTTACATGCCTGTCAGTTATTGTAATAGTCGACGTTCAAGATTTCAATATTTTCAAGATTGCAATGAAAACAAAATCTCCAAATAGGGCTAATGTGTTTAACATAAATGTTACCTATACATTGATAAACATATCTAAAAGAAATAAAGAATTTATGCTAGGGAAAATTTATTGAAAGAAAATAAGACTGAATGTAGATTATTTCTCATTCAGTTTTCTTTCTCATTAGCATCACTTTGGATTGGAGAGGTGCAACACCTGGAAAATAAAGTTTGCTGGCAAGCAAAAGTGCTAGTGAACTTATGTGAATGGCAGGGAATCTACAAAAGCTTAGATTTCAATTATTACAGCTGGTGGGTTTTGTAAAGCCACAGTCATTCAAAAATCATTTGTAATTGCAAGTACACTTATTATGAAAGTGTGAACCACAGCAAGCCCAGGCTTCTGTATTTTTTCTCATGAGTCACAGCTCTATTCTTTTGTCCTTTGAGATTTTTTAAAATAAAATCCTATGAAATGGATGCTTCATTTTTACTCAAACTACTTTATTCAGTATGCACTTAAGTATGCTAATAATAGATGACATAATGTGCTATTTTAAAGAACCTACATGTCTGAATAACAGATGAATTTAAAATTTGCATAGGTTATTAGACAACCAGGTACATTGACATTTCTAACTATTTCTGTAGATGATTTACACCAAATCCTGTCCCCAGTTCAGCAGTTTTCTTTCGTGAGTGCATGTGTGTGTACATATGTGTGTGTGTGTGTGTGTGTGTGAGAGAGAGAGAGAGAGAGAGAGAGAGAGAGACACTCACAGAGAGAGAGAGAGAGACACTCACAGAGAGAGAGAGAGACACTTACAGAGAGAGAGAGAGAGAGAGAGAGAGAGAGAGAGAGAGAGAGAGAGAGAGAGAGAGAGAGAGAGAAGGAAAACAACATGATGTGTACATTCTCTAATTTAGTGTGCATGTGAAGCACCTGGGAATCGTGTTAAAAGTGCAGATTCTCTTATTTTATTTTATATTTTATTCTCAGAATAATGTATAGAGGGATTACAGTTACATTCAGCAGGTGGTAGGTGCTTTATTTCTCAACCTTGATACGCCCTTCTCATGTTCTTTTCCCCTTTCTCTCCCCTATCTCCCTCTCAATCATCTTGTTTTCCCCTTTCCCTTCCCTATTTCAAATAAAACAATAATTGTACATAGAGTATATCAGTATACAAATTCAGATACAGTAATCTCATGAGATTAACCACAACTAGAAAAAAAGAAAGAAATAACTTTACATAGTACATTAAGAACAATAATCATAAACAAAAACCTCTTGTTTATTAACCTAGAGTTCATTTCATTTAGTCTCATTTTGTATGACTTTTGTTTACAGCTTTTGAGCTATTGTGATCCTGTTAGGAAATTCCTAAATGTGTACCAAGTATTACAAATGAGGGACACCATAGAGTTTATGCTCCTTTGGGACTGTCTTACTTCATGTAATATGTTTTTTCCATGACTTTCAATTTCATTATGAATGGGGCAATGTCATTCTTTCTGATGAAAGCATAGAATTTCATTGTTTATAAGTACCACAACTTCTTAATCCATTTATCTAATGAGTGGCATCTGGGTTGATTCCATATCTTAGCTATGGTAAATGCTAGTAGTTTTAATATGGCCTTGCTTCTGGACATTTGGGTACATGCCAAGGAATAGGATTCCTGAGCTCTGTGTTTAGTCTTTGAGGAAACGCCATACTGATTTTCATAGTGGTTGAACGAGTTTACACTCCTACCAGTGTTGCAGAAGGGATCCCTCCTGGCCACATCCATGCCAGCATCTGTTGTTATTACATTTCTTCATCATGGCCATTCTAACTGGGGGGAGGTGGAATCTCAAAGTTGTTTTGATTTGGATTTTTTTTATAGAAAGAAATATTGAGCATTTCTTCTTGTGTCTATAGGCCATTTTTATTTTCTCTTCAGAGAAGTCTCTCTTTAAGTCTTTAGCCCCATTTTAATTGGATGGTTGTTTCTTTAAGGATTTGTTTTGGAGAAATTCAATTTTTCTAGCTGTAGGTATATTTTAGATATGAGGCTCTTGTCTGTTGTATGGCTAGTGAAGATGTTCTCCCACATTATGGGCTTTCTATTTACCTTGCTAGCTATGTCCTTTGGCATACAGAAGCTCTCCAGTTTAATGCAATCCCATTTGTCCAAACTTTCTTTAATTTGTTGGTTCTGGACCTTTATTAAGAAAGTTTCGACCTGTGCCAATGTGTCCTAGTGTAACTCCTATTCCTTCCTGTAAAGTTTTGAGGGTATCTGTTTTTACCTAAAGGTCTTTCATCCATTTAGAATTAATTCTGGTGCAGTGTGATCCAGCTTTCGTTTTTTTGAAGTTACTTAACCAATTCTGCCAGCACCATTTGTTAACGAGTCTGTCTTTCTTCCATGCTATTTTTTTCTCCCTTATTGAAGATTAGGTAACCATAGGTTTGTGGGTTGATTTGTGAGTCTTCAGTTCTGTTGCATTGGTCCTGATTCATAAAAGTGTCAATAGGTTGTAATTTTTAGTTTTCATTTTCCATTGTGATTTGTATCTATAATATTTTGCCATTATGTTTCTGATTGAAGTACTGCCATGAAAGAGATGCTCTTTGTATGATTATTAAAACATATCTATAAAAATTTTAAGGGTTCAATAATCCTTGTAAACATAACACTAGCAGCAATGTGTTTGTGATTACCTTATTCCTGATGGGTATTGTTAGTATACTATTCATTAATAACTATTACTAGTAAGTGCATAAAACTCATTGTGTGAAGTATTAAAAGTAATTCTAGTTTAAATAATATTATTAATGTAACCACTGTTGTCTAATAATTGTCTCAAACACTAACAAAACATTGGGCAATATGTACTCTATTTGAGATGCAAATCTACTTAAAAAATCCAGAAATCTTTCAATGGAAAATGTCTCTAAGATTCATTTTGCCTCTTTGATAATGAAATTCTCCCTATAACTTCATAAAATAGCCAAAATGTTTCTTACTGAATATTTCCATTCACAATGGTTTCATTATCTCTTGAGGCTGTAGCTAATTCTGTGTTCAAGTTCTATTAGATCGTATGAACTGTGTTGGAACTGACCTTTCATTAGTTTTTTATTGTGTTTTATTGTCAGGGTGATGTAAAGAGGGGTTAGAGTTACATCATCAGGTACAGGGTACATTACTTCCTGAACATTGATACCCCTACCCATGTCTCCCAGATGTTTTTAACCATTGGTCCTGTTGGTATCTTTGGAACTTTATGAACTCATTCTATTTTTTCTCTACATAATGGGAATTATATTAGATCAAAACAACAAGTTGTCTCTTGCTCTTCCGTTAAATTTCTCTAAGATAAACAACCCTAGTCTACTAAGAAATTTGTCTTTTGCATATTGTAGTTTTAATCTTTTTCTGAAAAGTCGCCTGAATACCAGTCTTTTAACATGCATTAAATGTGAAATAAGAATATGATATTGTATACAACAAAAACAAAACTGGCTAAGAAAGAAAGGGAAAAGAATACAAAATGATGTCAGAATGATTGGGTAGAATTTGATGAATAAATTCACACTTTCACTATGTTTTAAATACATGACAAAGATTAATGAAAGAATGCAAAGTTTGTATTGGAAGCTTAACTGAACACTTAGTACAATCATCAAATTAATGCACTGATGCACATATCTATTGCACCTATGTGATGATCTCCTAAGAATATCCTCCTTTGTTCTAACTCTGTGTGAATGCCTAGAGACCTGCAGAATGTATCAGGTCCTACTATTTTATTTTTACCATCCAGTGAGTTTACTTGTAGATTTGTAGGCATATTCCAGTGAAAAGAAAAAAAAACAAACAAAGGTGCAACCTATGTTTCTTTGGGTCTGGCGTACTTAATATGGCTTTTTTCTTTTCCTTTTAAATGGTACAATATCATTCTTTCTGATGGAAGCAGAAAATTCCATTGTGTATATATACCACATTTTCCTCATCCATTTATCCACTGAGGGACATCTGCGTTGATTCCATATTTTGGCTATAATAAACAATGCTGCAATAAACATAGATGTACTGTTAGCATTCATGTGGTATTGTTCATGCTCTAATGGATAAATGCTCAGGAGTGGATTTGCTTGATCCTAAGCCCTATGTTGGGCTTTTGAGGAACCTCTATACTGTTTTCCAGAGAGGTTGAACAAATTTGGATTCCTAACAAGAGTGTAGCAGGGCTCCCACTTGGTCACACCCATTCCATATTTATTAAAATGAACTCCTGGAAATAGAATCAAGAATTTTTTTCCTTGTTTTTATTTTCTTTTTCATTGGTTTCAGTTGTCTATCTGTCTTTAGGGAGGTAAAGGGATGGGATGAAGGGTGAAAAAATGCAGCAGTTATACTCACTAGATATTATTTTGAAAATGAACTATAAAACTTGTGGGTGTAGCTGGGACAGATGGCTCATGCCTGTAATTCTAGCTACTCGGGACGCTGAGAACTGAGGAAAAATTTTAAAGCCAGCCTGGGCACTAAAGAACATAGGTGGTAGCCTTCAGCTGAGGGGCTCAGGGAAAAACCCAGGTCCAGGGATAAGACGGTAGCCATGAGCTGAAATGCTCAGGGACAGTGCCCAGATCCAGAGTTCAAGCCCCATGACCCACAAAAAAAAATAAAATAAAAACTTTTAGGTGAAGATGGGAGTGAAAAACTTGTAGAGAGTGTGGGAAGGGGTGACATTTTCCAAAAAGAAATTTGCTCTTTGTCTGACTTATATCAGTAACCCCTCTGTACATCACCTTTACAAAAACATTGAAATACATTAAAATTACTGCAGAGCAATCCATTAAAATATACCTTGTGTGAAGTCCTGGGTTTGACCTGTGGTAGCAGAAACAATAAATAAACAAAAAATCTAATTTTGATGACTTCTCTCCCATATTCTCTAACAAATGCTGGTAAATTTTTATGTGTTTCATTTGAATTTCAGTGACTATCTCAGACTCAAGAACACATCACAAAAGTTTTATAAATATTGGTTTAAATAATGAGTTGATTTTATTGCCATATGATTTTTCTGGAGATAGACTTTTCTTGCCATGAATTGGATGCATCTAGAGTGGCAATTGGCCCTAAAGAAAACATCAGCATAAGTACTTTCTTATTTCAGTGGGGTCCAGGATTCAATCAAAGGTAAATTTTCTGTAAAATCAATATTGACCTATGCAGGCTGGATGGAATAGGAGCTAGGGAATGAATGGAGAAGATTGGAACAGGCAAGTAAAGAAACATTTGTGTACTTATAAGACAGAAGACTGTGGGTTTGTTCATGGAGGATAGGAGAACAGGTTTTTCTTAAAAGATAAGCCATGTTACATATTATGATCTGGTATTTTATGCTTGTACTTTTTTTTTGCAAAATTGTATGTTGGGGTGATAAATAGAGTAGTGATAATGTTAGTTTGCACCTGCTTTTGTCAGAAAATATCTGTTGGAGTGAGTGAGCCATTTGAATGCAAAACTAAGAGGCTGCTTCTCAAATTGGTATATATAATCTAGATATTCTTCACCATAAATAAATCACCATAGTTTGAAAATATTAATTGTTTATTCATTATTTCTCCAATAACAATGATTTTATTTCTGTACAATAGTAGAAACTAAAGATAGTCAATTAAATCAGGTGAGTCTCCTTCTTTGTCTCTGTCTCTAAAGTCTATACAGTTTAGACAACAGATGAGCATTAATAAAATAATTATATGGATAACTCTGTGAACATAAGCATTCTAAAGGAAAAGAACCAGATGCTATGAGAGAATAACGTGGTGCATTGTGTTTTTTTGTTTATTTTGTGTCTTCTCTACTATATCCAGAGATAACTGTCAACCACAGCTAATGGCCTCATTGGTATCACCTTTAAGAAGCTGCTTCTTGTTTTGGGCCCTTATGGTACTCAAGTCATGTATAATTTATGATCCTTAATGATTGTACTGTGATTAACCATTAACACATCTGTCTCCCCAAGTAGCTTGTGTGATCCTGGAGATCAGGAACCCATTTAATTCATGCCTAAACCTCTAATCTTGTGCTTGGTACATGAAGTTGGTTCAGTAAATATTTGCTGAATGACTAAATAAATCTTAAATCATATCATAAGTGAACATTTTTCAGCAACACTGAAGCGCAAACTGAAAGATAACCATTTCAAAGATAGTCTTTGATATCAGATGGGAATATTTCATTATAGATTGAAAGTTGGTATGTTCTACTCTCTATGTGCTTTTATTCAAAGTATTCATTTAAAATTTAACTTGAGATCTTAAATCAAGGTTACTTTGTAAATAACACCTTATTTTGAAAAGAAATCTGAGTCAAGTCCAATTAATTATGGGGTGAGGAGCAAAGATTTAAAATACTAAACAAATCCCCAAAGTGCATTTAATGGATGTATTAAGCAGATTGTGATGTTGTTAAATCTAAATCTGATCAAGGCTATGCCAGTGGGGGTTGGATATTGTCCAGCATTATTATCTTTTATTTGGGGGTTGGGAGGTGGGTTAATTACTTTTAATAGCCTCACTTTACTGCTTCCTCAGTCCTTTTGCCTCTTAGTTTTACCACTACCTCCTTTTCTGTTAAATCATTTTCCAGAGGCAAAACTAGTCTGCATGCATTCAGCATATTTAACTCATATGCCAAAATGAGATAGGGATGTTATAGAAGCAGGACTGTAAAAAGAATTTAAAAAGGTAATTTTTTTCTGCTTGGCCTGCCATAATAAATATGGATAATTCTGAAGATGATTATAGTGCAATAAGTATGCTCAAAGATAACTCTGAGCCAGACAGGGATGCAGCCTTTGAGACACTGCTGACCCTCATGGCAGAGGCTGCAATTCATTAGGCAGCTTAAATTTGATCAAAGAAAGGATAGACTCCCACTAAAGTGAAATTCCCCTTAATGAGTTGCTAATTGTTTAGATGCACACTGAAGTTGCCTGGTGGTATTTCTTCTAATTTTACTAATGTATTCCTGGCCCTGCTGCTATGATGGCCTCAGGCAAACTATCATAAAAATGCAGGTGTGCTTAGCAGGTATAATAAAGGTATAATAAAAGTGCAGATGTGCATAGCAGGTTTGTCAGTTGATCTACTCATATCAGCTTAAAAGAACTTCACATTTCTATAAATTAAGAAATGAATCACTGATGCCCTGTTCTCTTATTACCCTGTCTTTATCATTTTCTCCCTAGGCCCAGACTGACTAGGCCCTTTTTCAGGATTTGGAGATCACTCATTACCCCACATTACTTTGTCTCACAGATGGCATCATTTTATCTTAGGCACAAAGAGACTGACAAGTGACATTGTTGCATTGATTTTATTGTATGAGGCCATGGAAAGTACTGGCTGTGATGAATATGTAATCTGGGACAAGAGTTTGCATTTGGGACTTGCAGCTTTGTAAGGAGAGAGAGGAAGATAAAAAGGAAAATTTTAAATAGTCATGTAGAGAATGGCAAGAAAAGTGTTAAGAAAAAATACACTTGCTATACATGTGAGATTTTTTTGTGCATCAAAGAATACTGAAGACCTATAGATGGTTCTTAGGAAAAATCTGGTCATTTGGCATTGCAGAATGGTTTTTAAGCTTTGTTAAAATTGTTGACAGAAAGGCATTTTAAATTCTGCCCATAGTTCTAGACTCTTTCCTAATTTTTTAAACAAAAACTTAAGAAAGTTGTATGGATAAGAAAAGGATTGGTTTCTTATCAATACTAAATTGTTAAAGCGGTGTTTTTCCCATTAAATCTGAGGCAAAAGAATCTTTCATAATATATGTGCATGTATATGTGTTTATCAATGCATGCATGTGTATATGGTTCCATTTACTAGTAGTCCTTGAATGTAAATCCAAGAGGAATGATGGAGATACCTGGAAATTCATCGAAAAAATGATTCACAGCACCATACAAGATGAATCAAGGGTAATTTATAGTTCTTTTTGAAATATTTAGGAGAAAAAAATAAATTTGTGAAATGAAAATGCTATGTCTATTTCTTCTGTCAGGAAACATTTTTATAGGTACTAGCCACTGTGGAAACAGAATTATCAAAGATCATCACACGAAAAGAGCTCATTACACTCAGAAAACATGTAAAAACCAGTGGCATTCTCCACTGTAGCTAAATCATAGTACTTTTTAAGACATTTGATGGCATCTAATAAAACTTGGGTTTTCTAGATAAAAGCCAGAAAAATGTTTTCTTGCTATTGTCTCACATGTTAATTTTCTTTTCATAAACTCTGGATAAAAGAAATAGCCTATTATTTTCTTTTAAAGGAAAAAGCCTCTTGTTTCCATTTCCAGTTCATTTTGGTCAATATTATTTTATATCATCAGAAGCAGAGAGGCATTGTGCCTTTTTGTTCTTCCTCTTTCTTCTAGGAGTAACCTTCTTTGTTTTCACTGTGTGTGAATGCCTAGAGTCCTGTATAATTTCTCCTGTCCTTGAATATTTTAGATCTAGCTTTCAAATATGAGACAAAACATGGTTTCTCTCTCTTAGCTTGCCTTGCCTCACTTAACATGATTTGTTCTAACCATTTCCCTGCAAATGACATAATATTCTTTCTAATTATCCCATTATTTTATAAGTCAAATGAAATCTGATACTGAAGTTCCCCTGGAAAGGGTCATGGAAAACATTTATTATTATTCAGTATCATTCAGTATCACTTACCACCTCTGCAGAGTCATATAAAGGCCTTTGGAGTTTGTTTAACCCAAAATTATAAATGTCCCTGCCCGTGTTCTTATCAACAGTGTTTTCATTGAGAATGGTGTACCAGTTCATTTCTGTCAGTCTTCTGCAGAGTTTGGAGCTGGAGTTATGTCCCATGTTCTCTACCTAGGTAGAGCTCACTCATATTTTTATATTTCGCCATCAATATCCTTGGTTTCAAAACCTGTATCTCAGCTACCCAATTACCACAAAAATAGTCACCTTTCTAGTACTGGGTCCTCTTATAATCTGGACTTAGCTAAGAATCCTGCCTACATCTTCAAGAGCTTTTCTCCAGCCACATCTCTCTCTGGGATGATTTCATATTTCTTCCTAGTCTGTTCTTTAAAGACACTGATTTGCCATACTCTTATTTGGCAATATTGAAATCAGCCTATTTTATTTAGAAGGATGCTGCTAGCAATAGTTTTGTTTTTTATTTTGTTTTTGCCAGTCCTGGGTTTTGAAATCAGGTCATGGGCATTGTCCTTGGGCTTTTTCAAAGTTAGCTCTCTACCACTTGAGCCACAGCACCACTTCCGGCTTTTCCTGTGTATAAGGTAACGGAGAATAAAACTCAGGACTTCGTGTATGCTAGGCAGGTACTATACCACTAGGCCACACTCCTGGCCTATAGCAATAGTTTTAAAGAAAAAGTTGTCTTTAATTGTTACTTGAAATTGAATATGCACATGCATATGTGTGGGCATCCACAAAATTACGTTATTCACAAATCATGAGAACAACATCAGTGACAATAACAAAAACAACCCACAGAGGGGTGGGAGTGTGGCCAATAATAGAGTGTTTGTCTAGCATGCATGAATCCCTAGGTTTGACTACTTGGTACTACATACAAAGAAAAAGCTGGAAGTGGTGCTGTGGCTCAAGCCTTGGGAAAGCTCAAAGACAGTACCCAGGCTCTGAGTTAAAGCCACAGGAGTGGACAAAAAATCCCTAGAGAGAAATAAACTATTGTATACATTTAAAAACAATCCAGTACTTGGGCTTGGACAAAGGGCCTCTTGCCCTTGCTTGGCCTTTTGCTTGTAGCTTGACCTCTACCACTTAAGCTACACCTCTAATTCTATTTCTTCTGGATTATTGGAGATAAGCATATCATGGACTTCCTGGTGGCTAGCTTTGAACTTCAGTTCTCAAGGGACTGGGATTATAGGTATTAGCTACCTGTATCCAGCTAGACTAGAAGCTGTAATCCTAGCTACTCACGAGGCTGAGATCTGAGGATCAAGATTCAAAGCCAGCCCAGGCACTAAAGAACCTGAGACACTTATCTCAAATTAACCTCTAGAAAAAGGGAAGTGGGGCTTGGCTCAGTGACACCATTCAGGCCTAGGCCTTGAGCTGAAGAGCTCAGGCACAGCGCCCAGGCTGAGCTCAAGCCCCATGACCCACAAAAAATTTATTTATTGTTAGGGTGCTGTACACAGAGGGGTTGCAGTTACATTCATCAGGTAGTCAGTGCATTATCTCTTGAACTTTGTTACCATTTCCCATGTTTTTCTCCCACCTTCTCGCCCCTCACCCCCTTCCACTCATCTTCCCTTTTTCAAATACACAAATAAACATATATAAAATATACCAGGTACCAAAGTCAGATACAGTAACAACATGAGATATATCTTCAGGGGAAAAGAAGACAAAAGAAATACCTTCACACAGTACATTTTAAACAACAATCACAAAGATAAAACTCTTGTTTACATATCCTGGAGTTGGTTTAATCTTTCTTAAGTATAACTCCATTGTACCACTTCCTTCCTTTAAAAATTGTATTGGTTTCTCATTGACTGTCAAATCAATCCAAACTTTCTGATCTTTGAAATACAGCCTTGATTTACTTTTTCAATTTTTATGTACTTTGACACATGATATTCTGTTATGTGCACATCATCAACTACATGACTTGCTTTTGTTGTTTTTTTGCTCATGATCTTTGTATCTGCCTTTTGTGATACCACTCAGTGTACAAAGGTCAAGCCACGTGCTTTTCTACCAGGAATTCTTTCTTGATTTATTTCTTTTCATGTCTTGCTCCTTTGAACTTCAGAACACTTCATTTGTTCTTCTGGTTTTCAAAGTCTCATATTCTACCTTATATTGTGGGAGCTTATATTTTTGGTATTGCTTTTCAGCTAGAGAGAATATGTCCTGAGGGCTGAGAAGTCTCTTAGTAGAGTGATTGAATAACTATACATTCGACAATTAACTTTGAAATTAGTAGATCAATCTCAACTTATTTTTAGATCAGACACTGTTTTCTTATTCTCACCATATCTTTAGTTTGTTTGAAGCTGTATCTCTTTTCATACATGTGAATTTCTCTCTCCAACTGTTCTTACACCTTGGCCTCCTGCAGAGTAAGTGCACATCCAGTTATTTTTTCCTGGTTATTTAGTTTGAGAATTTCTTGTAGTTCCTTTTCTGATTTATAACTGACAAATAAACCATGTCTTTGTCACCTTTGCTATGCTTGTCTCAGAGTTACATTAAACTACCGGAATAGATGAGGTAATCCTAGAGCATAAACTGCATTCGTCTTATGTTGAAAAGTTGACAGTACCTCTGGGTACCAGAAGAATAATTCTAACAATGTTGTAGTAGACTTATTATTTTAAAAATTAGTGTGGGAAGGTTATTCTAATTTAGATTGAGATTAATTTTGCCTTTGTAAATGCTAGTTCCCTTATTTTTAATGGTCTTCACTTCAAGTACTCTTTTTAGTGGAGTTACTTACACTTAGTTTGTGCCAATATTTTACCTTTGCTAATACCAAATATACCACATGTCCTATTGTATCCTTTCTTTAAAATACCCCTAATTATTATAACTAATTTTCTATTAATATTAAATGCTGTTGCCATTCAACTTTGATTCCACAAGGCACATCACATTTTTACTTTTAATGCTTGAAATTTCCAGTGTTTAGTGACTAGTTTATAACAGTTTATTCTATGTCATACCTATGTACTTCTTTGTCTTTTTGTTCCCTTACTTTCAATTCCTCTTCAGCTCTCTTGTATTTGTATACTTATTTTTGTTGCATACCTAGTACTTAAGACAGAAAATATTCAGTAAATGTTTGATTAATGAAGTATAAAATATTATAGCAGGTATATTCTATTTCATTACCACATTTGGTGCTCCTTGAGGATAGTATTGTATCTTATTCTGTTTTTTTTCCTTCCATAACATAATATAGAGCATAGGTGTGAGGCAGTCAAGATGAAATAAGATGGAATGGATGATGCTGATCAAGATGCATATCATACACATAAATCGACTTATTGATTGACTGAAACTCTTTTGCAGAACTATTTAAAGTTAATACAAAAATAAATAAAAATAATAAAAATCTGAAAAGTTCTAGCTCATGACTTGCTCTACACAATAAATCATTTTCTTATTTAACATACTCAATTGTTTTATACATTAAAGTTACTTCACTACTTTAGAATGTTTTTCATTTGTCATGAAAGAATTTTTGTGTATTTATTTTTGTTTGGATGCTTCTTCATTAGAGATGAACAAACCTATGGAGCATAATATAGAAATATTCTAAAGTTAAGGAAAGCATGATTGGTAATAAACTTATACAAGTCTGTATCTTTTTTATTGTAATGTATAGAGGGGTTACTGTTACATTCACCAGTAGGTTCAGTACTTCTCACACATTGATACCCCTTCCCAATAAACAATTAACAAATAAACATATATACAATATGCCCGGTAACAAAGTCAGATACATTAACAATATGAGATTAACCAAAGGGCAACAAAACAGAAGAGACATAACATAGTACATTAAGAACAACAAATACACAAGATAAAGCTCTTGTTTCCATATCCTAGAGATCCTTTCATTAAGTCTCATCCTATATGACCTTATATATCTAGGTTTTTCGCTGTTGTAATCCTCTGCCAAGAGAACCTACGTGGGTACTAATTATTACAAACCATTGAGCCTATGTTCCTTTGGGTCTGGCTTACTGCACTTAATATGATTTTTTCCAAGTCCTTCCCTGTGTCTTTTGGTTAATTTTGCATTCTAACACTGTTACTGTAAATAAGACACTGGTGTTCCTGTCACAAAAAATTAAAAGATGAAAGAACTCAGCTTTGCCTGGCACCAATATCTAAGGCATGAGCTACTCAGAACAACTCAAGAGTCTATCATCTGAGAACTGAGGTTCAAAGCCAGCCTAGGTAGGAACATTTATGAGATTCTGATCTCCAGTTAACTATCAAAAAGTGTGGCTCTAGTAGTAGAGTGCTATCCTTGAGAAATAGAGCTCAGGGACAGTGCCCAGGCACTGACTTCAAACCCCAAGCGTGGCACACACACACACACACACACACACACACACACACACACACACACACACACACACACACAGCTCTGATACTATGGTTGATTTGCAAGTTTTTTTGAAAAGGATCTGATCTAGCTCTGTCATAAAGAAATTAAATAATAATTTGCTCTTGAATTTGACTTTCAATCTGTAGATATAGCAAATCCATTCTTCTTTTTACTCCTAAGCAATAAGGCTTTGACAACATTATAAGTGTCTTTTATGTAGCAGCTTTTCCTAGTCATGGTATGTTGGGGACTGACTGTGGGGTCAGTGACCTTGACTGTGGGGTCAGTGACTTTGGACCCTCACAATTGAGTACACAAGGAAGTAAGCTCTTATCATGATTTTGGGCTGTGTCAATAGCTTCTCATTTAACCTCTTTGGGACTTGATAGCTTCTCATTCAACCTATTTGAGACTTGATACTGTTTGCACGAATGTAGCCCCTGGCAGTTCCCTATTTTAAAGAAGTGTATTTAAGGTCACAACGGGAAATAAACTGCGCTATGGTCCTGGGCTACTGGCTTCTTAAGCTGTGGCTCCTGATTTGGGCTGTAGCCCTCCTGAACCCCATCTGTTTGTCTCTCGTCTATTTTTTCCTAGTCCTTGCCCCCTATTTCAGGAATCCCAATCTGCGAACCCTGGTTTGCTGCCGGCTGGC
Source organism: Megascapheus bottae (assembly GCF_031878675.1). Lineage (NCBI taxonomy): Eukaryota > Metazoa > Chordata > Mammalia > Rodentia > Geomyidae > Megascapheus > Megascapheus bottae. The sequence continues at coordinate 62,262,032 of NC_143547.1, read as the reverse complement.
CACGGCAACTGGTGCCCGAACAGGGACCCTGAAAATCTGGGACAAAGGTTAAGGACCCCCCCCCCGTGGTGAGTAATACATCATAGGACTATTAAGAGAGGATCTTAAGAGAGTGTATAGTCAGGAGTAAAAATTATGGGTCAAACTCATAGCCATAGGTCATATGTACTGATCTTAACAGGCCTACTTGAAGCCCACGGAACGTGGGTGGAAAAAGGGGTGCTTCAGAGCTTCCTACAGTTTGTCGAGGAGGCATGCCCGAGGTCTATAGAGGAGGAATTCCTAAAAACCTGGCAGCGGATAGGAAAAGGAATTCAAGATTATTATAATGTATATGGCCCCGAAAAGACCCCAGTAGAGGCTATTAATGTATGGAATTTAGTAAGTGAAACATAAATCCTCAGCATGAGAATGCTGAACTTAATCTTGAATTAAGGGAAATTTATGAATTAAAGGACCCTTCTGAAAAAACTGAGGCTGAGCCATATGCCGCAGCCCAAGAGAGTCTAAGTGAGATCTTGAAAAGGGAACAACAACCAGTAGATATTGAGTATCAGAATTCAGATTTGAATATCAAGGAGGAAAGTTATGATGAGCCAATGGAGGACCAGATAGCTAAGATAGAAAAGAAGTTAGAAGAAATCCTACATCTTCTATCGAAAATGGGGATAGAGCAGAGAGCCCCCCCAGAAGTAGGAAAGAAATATGACCCTCAGGCCACTATGGTGTCTGATTCTAAACCTTACCCCTCACACCCACCGCCTCCAGCTGCAGCCTTACGGCCCCAATCCCTTTTTCAACCTTTAGGCAAGCCTAAAGGCCCTAGCAACAAGTCCCTTTTAACAGGCACTACAACCAGGCACAGTGCATCGCAATTAAACCTGGCTCAGGCTGCTAGAGAGAGGGAAGATATTTCAGGGCCTTGATGCTTCCCTAGTTTAGTTGATCATGATGAACAAGTATACCATCAACCTGTTCCTGTTAAACTATTACAGGATTTAAAAAGTGCCTGCTCCCAATATGGGCCAACTGCCCCTTTTACTCAAGTAATATTGGAGGCCGCATGTGCTGGTATTGTATGCCCAAATGACTGGAAGCGGCTTGCCAGAGCATGCCTTAGTGCAGGAGAGTACTTATTATGGGAGACAGAGTTCACTGCACAGTGTCGGGCTAAAATTGAAACAAATAGGTCTAAGAACCTGCCTTACACTTTTGATCAGTTGTTAGGAGAGGGAACCTATAAAAACACTGAAGATCAATTGGGTTATGCAAAGGAAGCCTATTTACAAATAAATGCTGCGGCAAAAGAGGCTTGGAAAAGGTTACGTAATTCCAATGGGACAAAAAATTTAGTAGAACTTAAACAGGGACTGAATGAACCTTATCTAGAATTTTTGTCTCGATTAATGGAGACTGCAGACCTCCTAGTACAAGATGAGAACGCAAGGAAGATTATAGTTAGACACATAGCCTATGAAAATGCCAACGCCGCCTGTCAGGCGGCTATCAGACCCCATAGGAATGAGGGAGGAATCACGGACTTTATTTCACTGTGTGCTGATATTGGACCCTCCCATGTACAAGGCCTTACTTTAGCCGCCGCTCCTCAAGGAAAGACTGTTACTGAATTTCTAAAATATAGAGGTCAGCGGCATTCTCGGGATGCTAGTCCCCCGGGGAGTTGCTTCTCTTGTGGACAAATAGGACATTGGATGATGCAATGCCCATGCCAGGCCAGGTTAAAGAGAGAAAAATCACCTGGCACATGTCCACGCTGTGGTAAAGGGAAGCACTGGGCTAAAGATTGCAAGTCAGCAACAAATCGCAATGGCCGCCCGTTTTCGGGAAACTGGAGAAGGGGCCAGCCCCTCCCTGTTCTCGGCCACAAGTACATCTTCTAACAACCCCCCAAAATCAGTCTCCAGCCTCCTCTGTGCCACCCCAGGTAGTGCAGTATTGGACCTCTGTTCCTCCACCTGCTCAGTATTGACCCCAGAGATGGGGACACAAGCTCTCCCCACGGGGGTCTTCGGTCTCCTTCCCCCAGGAGTGGCTGGATTGCTGTTAGGGCGAAGTAGCTCAGCCCTTAAAGGGATACAGATTACACCTGGCAAAATTGACCAGGATTTTCCTTGAGAAATCAAAGTTATGGCCTCTGCCCCAAAACACGTGGTATCGATCCCAGCCGGTCAAAAATTAGCACAACTAATACTTGTGCCTTTACCTCACGGGGAGACTGCTAACTCTTCTGCCCCATGCGGACAGAGAGGATTTGGATCCTCTGATATCTACTGGGTACAAAGCATAAAACAAGAGAGGCCTGAGATGACTATATTTATATAAGAAAAACCCTTTAAAGGAATATTAGACACAGGAGCGGATGTGTCTGTAATATCTAAAAAGTATTGGCCAGCCCAATGGCCCCTGACAACCTCTATGACTTCCCTACAGGGGACTGGGCAAGCAACTGACCCACAGCAGAGCAGTGCGATCCTTGTTTGGAGAGATGAGGAAGGGCACTCTGGTCATTTTCAGCCATTTGTCCTGGATCATCTGCCAATTAATTTATGGGGTCGTGATATCATGGAAAAAATGGGAGTGTATGTGTTTAGTCCTAGTGCTGCGGTCACTAAGCAGTTACTTGATCAAGGCCTCCTCCCCTTTAGGGGACTAGGCCAAGCAGCACAGGGGGAGCCAGAGCCACTCCAACCCCAGTCTCACCCCCCGAGACAAGGATTAGGGTATTCTTTAACGGGGGCTGTTGTTTGTCCTGCCCCTCATGCTGATCCCATAAATTGGCTCTCTGAAGAACCGGTATGGGTCGAACAGTGGCCTCTCTCTCTAGAAAAGATCATTGCAGTACAGCAGCTGGTACAGGAACAGCTGGACTTGGGACATGTGGCCCCTTCTAACTCTCCATGGAATTCTCCAATTTTTGTTATAAAGAAAAAGTCAGGTAAATGGAGGCTGTTACAGGATCTGAGAAAGGTAAATGGAACTATGGAACTGATGGGGGCCCTACAGCCCGGCTTGCCTTCACTCATGGCAATCCCAAAGGATACTTATAAGATTATTATAGATTTGAAGGATTGTTTCTATACTATACCCCTGTGAATATACTTAATCATGCTTTATTTGTTTTAAATTTTTTGAATTTGGATTCAAATAATTTATCTGCTGCTCAGCGATTCTGGGAAAAAAGAGAGCAGCGTGCTTTTCCCTTAGTAAAATGGAAGGATCCCCTAACTGGTGCTTGGCACGGACCAGATCCTGTTCTAACCTGGGGTAGAGGGCATGTATGTGTTTTTTCACAGGAAGAAAATGATGCCCGCTGGCTGCCTGAACACTGTGTTCGGATTGTGGAGAGTGACAATGGCCATCCAAGCAGTGACTCACTGGACCTACATCCCTCACCCTCCAGTGGTGCACCCTGCAATGTGGAAAGGACCTGAGTTATACCTGCATTTCAACCGATCAGCATATGGGACTGCTCCTGATCCGTTTATTCAACACATTCAAACGGGTGGATTCTCTGCTTCTGGGATCGGCAACCCACTGTGCTTTAAACTTCGGGACAATGACTCCATCCCAGGATGTACTGAGGTGAAGTCTATCAATCACTGGATATGGGAGCCAGATCAAAAGCAACCTTATCACCAATATTACTGGGACTTCCTCACAGCTACTAGACTGGTCAGGGGCCAATTCTACCCAGCTCCTCCTATCAAAAGAACATTGTGAACTGTGTTTCTCCTCCTTTTGCTATTATGTATGGACTTTTTAACATATTCATTGATTCCACACAATTTAATATAACATGCGATAATTGTTCTTGTACAAATTGTATGTATAATGGATTAGCTACCTCTGTTATTATTGTTAAACAACCACCTTATATTATGTTACCTGTGAATATGTCTGTACCCTGCTATGAAGATTCTGGTGTCTTGGCTTTACAACTATTGAAAGACCTAATGTGCTCTAGGAGGTTTATTGGATTAATAGTAGCAGGTATTCTAGCTTTTATTTCCTTAGCAGCTATTGCTGCAGCTGCCAGTGTTGCTCTGACACAGGGCCTTCGTAACCTAAAAGGCTTGCTAATGACCTTTGTTGGTCCAGGAATGTTGCCTGCCTTGTGTGGTAAAGATCTTGCAAAATTCATTGCTAAACCTTGCAGGACAACTCCACAGATCAAAGCCCCAGATGGTTGAGATCCCCCACGAGAGGAATCATAGTCAAGGACGGTTAAGAGGGGATGCACTCTGACCAACCTAAGACAGGGCCTTCAGCTTGATCTGAAGAAGTTCCCCATGACGGGTAAGGCAGAGTTAGCAGTCCACCCAACCTAAGACAGGCGGGTTTGCATCTTTTAAAATAAAGACGGGGGAGATGTTGGGGACTGACTGTGGGGTCAGTGACCTTGACTGTGGGGTCAGTGACCTTGGACCCTCACAATTGAGTACACAAGGAAGTAAGCTCTTATCATGATTTTGGGCTGTGTCAATAGCTTCTCATTTAACCTCTTTGGGACTTGATAGCTTCTCATTCAACCTATTTGAGACTTGATACTGTTTGTATGAATGTAGCCCCTGGCAGTTCCCTATTTTAAAGAAGTGTATTTAAGATCAGAACAGGAAATAAACTGCGCTAAGGTCCTGGGCTACTGGCTTCTTAAGCTGTGGCTCCTGATTTGGGCTGTAGCCCTCCTGAACCCCATCTGTTTGTCTCTCTTCTATTTTTTCCTAGTCCTTGCCCCCTATTTCAGGAATCCCAATCTGCGAACCCTGGTTTGCTGAGCTGACTAATACCTGAATGCCTGTTATATGAACGTTTTGATAGATAGCTAAACATTAACAAGGAAACAGGTCACAACAGGTAGTCAGCAGAAGACTTCTTTTAAATAGATTTGTTAATATTTACCAGTTATTCACAACCACTCTGAGAAAGAACCAAAAATATTCAAAATATAGCCTTATATAAAAATGAATTTTATTTTCATTTTAAGAAGCATCAATGTTATACCAATAACTATTCCAATGTCTGCTTTTCCAAAGCTAAATAAACATCATGTGTCAAAATCCTGATACTCTGAGAGGATGGGGGGATGTTAAATGGAATAATTATGCAAAACTAACTTCATAGAATAGGATAATGAATGTTTATGATTATCTAGAGGCCAGACCCCTGGTGATATCAAAGAGATGGAAATGCATAGTAAATAAATAATAAGTGCAGAATATTGATTTAATATTGTTTAAAATGTATCTCTGTGATGATTAGAATTTAAATATCAAATATTTACATGTAACAGGAAGAATAAAAGCTTAATTTTGCTCCACATTTATTTTGCAAACCAAGAGGTTCAGTATTTCTACCATGTAAAATCTTTTAGTCTGAATAATATATTCATATGTTATGAAGTTATTATTAATATTTATGTGGAAAATATTCAGAACTATTTAAAAACCATCACATGTGTCAAAAAAGTCAATTGGCATTTATTCAACTATTTTTAACCCAAGAGAAGATTTTTCTTTTTGTTCTAACCTTAGAAGTTGCAGTGACAAAGTGCACATGCTTCTGTTGACCTTATGATAAAATCAGATGGTAGAATGTGGATAGTCTCATAAGAAATTAAATATGTTTTTATTATAAGACTATAGTGAAATTAATCCGATTGAATCTTATTCTGAACTTGTTATAATGATAATCTTCCCACACAATATAAACTATCAACCTTTTTTTTTCACCTTTAAATTATGGTTTCTTCTCTTGAAAGAAAAGAAAAGAAATCTTGAAGCTAATGCAGTGCTCCAGTAAGACTTACTCATCTTGGAAAGACAATGAAATATGTTCCTTCTAGTTATATAATTCTATTAGTCACCAAATGACTATGAGTAAGTCTCTCCTGGCCCTTGGATTTTTCACTTATAAGTTCATTTTTTGAAATATTAATATTTAATTCTAAATAAATGAAAATATTAGCATTCTGTTCTCCTGGACTTTTTTTAGGAGAATGGAAAAATTTTTATGCAGAAAGGTAGAAGGGGGGCCAGGAATTTAGCCTAGTGGTAGAGTGCTTGCCTAGCATGCACAAAGACCCTGGTTCGATTCCTCGGTACCACATACATAGAAAAAAGCCAGAAATGGTCCTGTGGCTCAAGTGGTACAGCTCTAGCCTTGAGAAAGCCCAAGGACAGTGCCCAGGCCCTGAGTTCAAAAGCCCAGGATTGGCAAAGAAAAAAAAAGAAAGGTAGAAGGGTACTTTGAAAGAATTTTTATCTTTGAAAAACCAATTAGTAGTGGCCTTTTTGTTCTATGTCCTCTACGAGGATTGCTACTTTCTGAGTATGGACCTACAGATGTTTAACTCATAACAAATGAAATCCTTTAGGTCTTGTTCTTAATGCTTAACTGAATACATGATTTTCAGAAGTCAAAATCTTTCCTTTTGTGTTCTGGGAACTTTTTTATACTTAATGCTCATCTATAACAATTATTCTCTGCTCCAAAATAATAGATGCATTTCTTCAAGCCTTTTTTTACTGTATCTAGGAAAAGTTAGCATATACACTATTGTTTGTCAACTTTCTGTTTGAAATTATTTGGAAGATCTATAAACTGTATATAAGAATGTAAAGCAGAAGTATTAAAAAGTATACTCTTATCTAAAGATGCTGTCATTTTAGATATGATGTTATTTTAAACATACTGGTCCTCAATGGCTGAAGGTGCCTCAATGTCTTTTTTCCAAGAAGATATTCTCTAAGTAATATTTCCTATGGTTGCAATTCAAAACAAATGTATTAAGCAAATATTAAATATAATGTTCTAAATAGCATTTTCTTTCATACCAACAGAATTCCTTTAAAATATCTTCAGTTAGTTTATTTGGTACAAAGAAACTAATAAATTTTATGAGAGAAAAGGAAAAGTGAAATGATTTGCTTTGCATATTGCAGAATAAAAGTGTAAACACTATAGTTAATTCTGCTCAGCCTATCAAGGTATTTACTTATTTCAGATTGGTTACTTTATATACATTGGAAGATTTTCATTTTAGCATTCTATTCAGGCAATTACGATCATTTATTCTAACAAGATGGCAAATGTAGAAACAAAAAATTGCTTGAGTGGAGCTTCTTGGTAGAAGCTGCCAAGATCAGGAGATTTGTTCCCAAGACTTCCTAGGATCTTCTAGTCCCTGGTTATCTAATTGGACTGTCATGAGGAGAAGGATAAGTGGAGTTGAGTGGAAGCAGTCTCAAGGGAGGGAAACACAATCCTTTCGAAAACTGCCATTTTATGGAAAAAACTGTAAATTGATTACCCCATCATTCAAATTTTTCATCTTTTTAGATTAATTATACATGTTATAGAAAATATTCCATTAATGTCCAGTTGATTTTCCATGGTACAAGTAAGACATTGTTAATCTCTCTTGCTTTTTTCTTGTGTAAAGAGAAAGGATTGCTTCAAAGGAAGCACATTATTACCCACTGGAACATATTTTAAATTGTCTGCTTATTTAATATTGCCAGTTGACATTTTGCATAACCCAAATGTAACATTAATTTCTTCAGAGACTTAGATGATAGCCTAATTTACTGAGTAGAATTTAACAGTAGCATAAGTAAGGTACAGCAAGGCAGGTGTGCTAACTAATTAGGCAAGATTCCTGACCACCGTTCTATTTGTGCAATTCCCACTGAAATCAACAGGAATCTTTCAGCAATTTCATTTTTTCTCATACAGTTCTCAGATTTTAAAAGCATAGAATCAATATGCCAATGTTACATTTTCATACAAAGTTCAAGAACTTGTGCAGTCCAAAATTATGTTATATGAAATTTTGTATAAGGAACAATCTCTGCCACTTAGTCAGATAGAAGACTGCAAAGAGAAATGTGTTTCTGTCCTCAGAGGAGATCTCCAGTGACAATAGCAAGTAGAGGATGGAATTTTTTGTTTGTATATATTAAAAATGGAAGCAGAAGTGAAAATATGATCTTTGTTATTTATTTATTCAATCTTTGTTATTTAAGTGTTTGTTTCTAAAACAAAAATATTTTATGAAACTAATATTGTTTCTTACTAAGAGGACAGTGATAAGATTGAGAACGTCATTGTGGCTTCTCTAGATGTTTGTGTCAATTTTACTGAGTTTACACCCTATTTATGTTTTATTTAAAGCAAATTCTTTTTCTCAACAAGTGTATTAGGAATTTTCTAATTGAGTCATTTTTAATATATCTTTCTCCCTAACTTCACAACTAATCAGCTGCTAGACACAGAAATTTGTTCTTTCAATAAAATTACTTGAATATTCACATCACCCTTAATGATTGAGAGAAAAACATCTTTAAAAAATAAAATTTTCGGTGCCCTCGCTGCACCCCATCGCGCCAGAAATGGCTGCGACCTACTAGAGACCGTAGTGTGCTTTTGAGCCAGAGCTGGGACAGCCGTGGCTGTGAACTGGGTTGTGGGGGACCCGGCAGGGCAGTGACCATGGGGGAATGAGTGACGTGCCTGCCCTGTAGTTCCCAGGCAGCAGCCAGACATTAAGAGACCCCGTTGGCCAAGGGGACAGCAGCAGCAGCAGCAACTCCTGAGCCGGGGGATGGAGGAGAAATATGACGGGCAGGGACTCACTGACCCGGCCGCTGTGAGGGGGGCGGTGGCGGAGGCCTTGGGCCGGTGGACGTTCCCTGCGCCCGATTAACAAAATATATTGTGTTACTATGTTTCACTAAAATTTTGAAAGCTGTGGGACTTTGTGAATCCTATTATCTCCTCAAAGTTTTTCATATTGTTGGGTTTTTTTTTTTGCCAGTCCTGGGCTTGAGCTCAGGGCCTGAGCACTGTCCTTGGACTTTCTCAAGGCTAGAGCTCTACCACTTGAGCCTCAGCACCACTTCTGGCTTTTTTTCTATATGTGGTACCGAGGAATCGAACCCGGATCTTCATGCATGCTAGGCAAGCACTTTAACCACTAGGCCAAACTCCCGGCCCCTGTTCATTTCATTTTTATATTAAAACTTGGGACTGCATTTTTTATAGTTTTGTTTCAAAAACCATTTTCTTCTGAGAAAACTATTACAAAACACCAGTGGATCAAAATATTTAAACGTGCTATTGCTGGCTGTATCATTTCTCTTTTGGACCACTAAGGACTTGGCTGCTATTTGAGCATAGTGATATTGTTGTCATTTCACTACTCAGTGTTTTACTCTCTAGTTCTGGAGGAGGACCAGCAAAGACAAGGGGGTGGTGCTTTTTTATTATTGCTATGATCTGTTTGTTACTTTTTGACAATGATGATCTCATGGCTAAAATGGCTGAACATCCTGAAGGACATCATGGCAGTGCTTTAATTAACATGCTGTACACAGCTATTGTCTTAGGTGTAGCAAATCACAAGGGTGGGGCATTGTTGCTAGTACTAGCTTTACATTATAAAGTTGGTTTTCACACAGCTTCCAGAAAGCTTGCTCTAGATGTACATGGAGCCTAACGTCTTCAAGCCTTATCCCAGCTTGTTTCTGTGCTTCTCTTGTGCCCATGGGTCATTGTTCTTTCTGTGACAACTGACAGTAAAGTTGAGTCTTGGTTTTCTCTCATTATACCTTTCACAACAGTTATCTTTTTTGTCATGATCCTGGACTTCTCTGTGGATTCCATTTGTTTGGTCAAAATGGAAGTTTCCAAATGTGCCTGCTACGGGTCCTTTTCCATTTTTATTAGTGCTCTCCTTTTTGGGAATTTTTGGACAAACCCAATAACAGATCATCTTCAGGCTATGAACAAAGCAGCACATGAGGAGAGCACTGAACATGTCCTGTCTGTAGGAGTGGTTATGAGCGCTGTGTTCTTCATTTTGTTAGCCAACATCTTATCATCTCCCTCTAAGAGGGGACAGAAAGTTACCCTTATTGGGTATTCTCCTGAAGGAATACCTCTTCATGGGTGATGCTTTTCACCATAACTCTCAATCCATCCCTAGATTTATTAAGGAATCACTAAAACAGACCCTTGAGAAGAGTGACTCTAGGCAGATCTTTTACTTCTTGTGCTTGAATCTGCTTTTTACCTTTGTGAAATTATTCTATGGCATTTTGACCAGTAGTCGGTCTGATATCAGATGGATTTCACATGCTCTTTGACTGCTCTCCTTTGGTTATGGGACTTATTGCTGCTTTAATGAGTCGATGGAAAGCAACTCGGATTTTCTCTTATGAGTTAAAAAAAGGAGAGAGCTTCTTTCTGTCATACCATTCCCAAGATCATCTCAGAGCCATGAATTCTATTTCCTTCTGAAGTATACAAGCATCCTTCAGCCCTCTCAAAAACAATATAGGCAGGTACTGTCCTCACCACCATATATTCCTATAGTCTAGCTGAAGGAACTGTATAGAATCTCAAAGCTGTACTTGCCTTACAAAGGATCCAGCATGGTACCCTACTATCACTGTTTCAATATGGCATGGCTTGGGTTATGATAAAATTAATTATACTGCAGATATATTTCCTGCTCTATGGGCTAGATGGTATCCCAGGGGCCTTGCTAACTCAACACCCACCCTATATGTTTATACATTGTTTTCTAGTTCAGCTACTACTGTTTTCTCTACCCAGTGAAACCAAGCTGTGTGAAGCCACATTATTCCTACTATTTCAGTTCCTATCACTCTCTACCCCTGAGACCTGATCTGCCATAATACCCTGTGTTTCAGAGAAATGGAGCCATGACAGAAATATGCAGTGCAACCTCCCAGAGATAAGCTAATGTGGTGTTTTAGTATCAAAAAGAAAAAAAACTACAAGACCATTTCCCTGATCCTTTGATTAGGAGCTTTGAAAACACCCCACTATCATAGGTAGTGGAATTATGGCAGTGTTACTTTTCACTCTACTTCACTGCACAGGTTCCAAGCCATGGTCACATTCTACTTGTGTTGGGTCCTTACTGCTACAGCACCTGGACCGACAGAGTTGACTTACCACGGTGTCCCACCCTCATACAGCCCAGTGACATCCCTAAATCACATACTTCCATACTTGTTTAGTTCTCAAAGAATAACTGCAGCTGCCCTCAGTCCACCTTGGAGTCTTGCTGAAGCCTAACTCTACTTCCTAGGGTCAGAGTCTTTGTTATATCTCTGCACTTGGAGCCTGACATGCTAGAGTGTTACTCAGAGACTAAGATTCTGACTTTCTCTGTGATTTGCAGCCAGAAAACTTGAAGGACAAACTGGTACCCAAAGTCCTAAGAGCTAGGGAAGGATGGTAAAATTTTGACCCTAAAACCCAGAATCTGTAGCCACTCTGAGAACCTATACTGTGAACTTCAGTCATGCTGCAGTTGCCTATTGAGAATGATCTCTACTAACACTTCCCACTTAGATAAGAAAGAAACAAAGAAAGAAAGAAAGAGAGAGAGAGAGAGAGAGAGAGAGAGAGAGAGAGAAAGAAAGAACGAATGAAAGAAAGAAAGAAAGAAACATAGGAAAGAAAGAAAGAAAGAAAGAAAGAAAGAAAGAAAGAAAGAAAGAAAGAAAGAAAGAAAGAAAAAGAAAGGAAAGAAGAAAAAAGAAAAGAAAAGAAACCAGGCCAAGAGTTTGGCCTAATGGAAGAATGTTCCCCTACCATTCACGAAGCCCTGGTTTTGAATCCTTGGTACCAAACACATGGAAAAAGCTGGAAGACGTGCTGTGGCTCAAGTGGCTATGGATCTTATTGAGCAAAAAGTGTCCAAGGACAATGCCCAGCCCTTAGTTCAAGAACCAGGACTGGCAAAAAAATATCAGAAACCACCAAAACCCCTAAAAACACATAGCATTGCTGGTACAAGGTACTTCAGACTAGACAATGTGGCACACATTGATTTGCTGAAGTTGAGTCCAACTGGTGAAGCTGCACAGAAACTACAGAACCCTTGCAGTCCAACTAATCAATCACTTAAGAAACATCAAAAAATGAAAATCTTTTTTTTCATATGTTTTTATTGTAATTAATAGAAGGGTTACATGATATTTGCCAGATAGATGGTGCATTAATTCCCACACATTGATACCCTTTCACATGTCTTGGTCCCCATTTCCCTCCCCCCCACCCCCACTCCTCATCTTGTTTTCCCCCTTCCCTATCCAATTTAAATTCCTGTAAAAGTCAATCTGAATTTTGGAAAAAAACAATACTCTATCAGATACACAGACATCAATGTTGAGGCACAAGAAACATACAAATGTAAGGAATATGATATCCCCCAAAGTACACAATAAATCTTATATAACCAATCCCAATGGGTTCAGAAAAGAAATTCAAATGATTTTTAAGGAAATTTAGTGTTATACAAGGCAGATAATGTAATGAAATCAAGAAAAACATTCATGAATTAAATTTGAAGTTCAACAAAGAGAAACAATTTTAAAGAATAAAGCAGAAAAGCGAAATGTTGGCATTAATGAATGAAATAAATGAATTTTACATTGCAGGAGATAATTTCAAGAACATATGATTAAGTCAAAGAAAGAGTGTACATCAAAACAGGTCTGTTTTAATTATTCACATAGAGAAAAAAACCATGAAAAAGAGTAATGAAAATATATAGGATTTGTGAGATGTACTAAGCAAGCTAATAATTTCATTGTGGAAATTTCAAGAAAGGAAACAGATGTAGATAAAAATGTTGTTTCATGCAATAATTATTTAAATACCTAAATCTTAAAAGGGAAACAGACATCTCTATCCATGAAGCACAAAGATATCTACATAAATTCAAATGAAAGCACTCTTTAAAAATAACATTATAATTAAATTGTCAAAAGAAAAAATACAGGGGCCGGGAGTTTGGCCTAGTGGTAGAGTGCTTGCCTAGCATGCATGAAGACCTGGGTTTGATTCTTTGGTACCACACACATACAAAAAAGCCAGAAATGGCTTTTTTCTGGCTTTTTTCTGGTAGAGCTCTAGCTCTGAGAAAGTCCAAGGACAGTGCTCAGGCTCTGAGCTCAAGCGCAGGACTGACAAAAAAAGACAAAATACAGGAAAAAAATTGAAAGCAGCAGGAGAAAAGGGACATGTCTGGTATATGCATAAGTAAATCTCTACATTAGAGTCAAAGGGACACTAATCATGAATATGAAACCATAGATGAATGAAACTCATCAGTTAAAAATTAAGTGAGGTAAGCCATATTCAAAGGAACATAGGCTCAGTGGTTTCCCTCATTTGTCATAATCAGTGGAAACCTTAGGCTCTCCTAGCAGAGATTTACAATAGAGCAAAGCCTAGATGCCTAAGGCATGACACTAAATGAAAGGACCTCCAGGATTTAGAAACAAAAGCCATATAATGAGTGAATGTTGTCCTTAATGTACTGTTATGTCTCATCTCTTTTGCTGTCCCTTGGTGATCTCATATTGTTACAGTATTTTACCTTGTTATCTGATCTATTGTATATATGCTTATTCAGTTATTTGAAATTGGATAGGGAAGGGGGGAAAACAAGATGAGGGGCAGGGATGGGGGGAGGGAAATTGGGACCAAGACGTGAGAAAGGGTATCAATGTATGTGAATTAATGCACCTTCTATCTGGAAAATATCATGTAACCCTTCTATTAATTACAATAAAAATATATGAAAAAAAAGAAATAAAATCTAACTTTAGCCTGATGTAAAGAAAGTAGTTTTTCTAAGGTTATTTTTGATTGATAGTGAAAGAACAGAAAAATATATCCCATGAAAATGGTAACAAAAAATGATCAGTGGTAATTACTCATTTTCTAAGCAAAAGTAGACTTCTAGATAGAAATTGTTGAAAGAGATATTAAGGAGTAATAAAAAGGTTAATCTATCAAGAAGAGATAAAATTATGAATATCTGTTTCCAATATCACAACACCAAAATATATAAGAATATTAATGATCATGCATGGAAAATAGTGATATCTCATTGCTGAAATATCCACAGTGTTTAATATCTACCATTTAGAATATTAAGAGGCAACTTTGGACATGAAATATACTTAAAACCAAGTGAACTGATTTTAATACATATGTACAACACATATAGAATATTTCATTCAACAGCAGCAAAATGCAAATACTTCTACAATGAAACTGAAACATTCTTTACAATAGAAACATAGTAGCTAGAAACAATTCTTAAGAAATAAATAACAAGTAGCATGGTATACAATTAACTCTCAAAAACTGATGGCTATCCTGTATGTCAACAATGAGGTTGAAATCAGGAAAGCAACTCCTTTTGCAATAGCCTAAAAACAATACTTAGGAATTAACTTAACCAAGGACCTCTATGATGAAAACTTTAAGAACCTGATAAATAAAAATTAAAGGCAAACTAAGGAAGTAGAAACTTAATCTATGCTTCTTGATCGGAAGGATTAACATCTTGAAAATGGCAATCCTGCCAAGGGCTATCTACAAATCTAATGTAAAATTCATCAATATCCCAATGCCATTCTTTAATGAAATAAAAGAAACAATCCAAAAATTCATATGGAATCATAAAGACCCAGAATAGCAAAAAGAGTCCTTAGCAAAAGAACAGTTCAGGAGGAAAATCAATACCAAACTTCAGACTCTATTACAGAGCTATAGTAATAAAAAAAATACCTTAGTACTGGTGTAAGAAAAGGCCTGAAGACCAAAGGAATAGAATTGAAGACAAAGAAACTAACCCACAGACTATTGCCACCAAATCTTTGATAAGGAAGCAAAAAAATTAGGTGAAAGAAAAACAGCCTCTTCAAAAAATGTTGCTGGCAGAATTGGTTAAGCAACTGTAAAAAATACAGTTGGATACTTACATGTCACACTTTACCTGAACGGATTCCAAATGGATCAAAGACCTGGAAGTAAATGCAGATACCCTGAAAACTTTGCAGGAAGGAATAGAAGATACACTAGAACTCCTTTGCAGTGGCTGAAACTTTCTTAATAAAGGTCCAGAAACAAAAAAAAGAAAAGAAAAAAATTTGGACAAACAGGAGTGCATTCAATTGCAGAGCTTCTGTATGGCAAAGGACAAAGCTTGCAAGTTAAATAGAAGCCCCAAAGAGTGGGAGATCTTCACTAGCCATACAACAGATCTCATATCTAAAGCCTCATATCTAAAATATACTTAGAGCTCCAAAAATTGGATCTTTCAAAGATAAATCCTCAAACCATCACATTAAAAGGTGGGAAATAAGAATTGCCAATAGACACATGAAGAAATGCTCCATATCTCTGGCCATAAAAGCAATGCAAATCAAAACAACTTTGAGATTCCACCTCACTCCAGTTAGAATGGCCATTATTAGGAAGTCTAATAACAGATGCTGGCAGGGATGTAGCCAGAAGGGAATGCTATTAGACTGTTGGTGGCAGGGTAAACTTTTTCAACCACTCTGGAAAGTAGTATGGCAATTCCTCAAATGACTAAACATAGAGCTCCCCTATGATCCAGCAATCCCACTCCTTGGCATTTACCCATAAAAAAGACATACTAAACCTACTTTCACAACCATGTTCATTGCAGCATTATTTACTATAGCTAAGATATGGAACTGACCCAGATGTCCCTCAGTAGATTTATGGGTCCAGAAGATGTGGTATTTATAAACAATGGAATTCTATGCTGCAATCAGAAAGAATGACATCACTCCATTTGGAAGGAAATGGAAATATTTGGGGAAAAAACCTATTAGGTGAAGTAAGCCAGACATAAAGAAACATAGGTTCCATGGTTTCCCCTATTTGTAGTAATTAGTACACATCTAGGATTCTCCTAGCAGAGGATTACAATAGCCCAAATCTAGGTACATATGGCCATATAGGATGAGGCTAAACAAAATGAACTCCAGGATCTGGAAACAAGAAGTTCATCTTTGTGGCTGTTGTTATTAAGGTACTATGAGAAATTACTTTCTCTTTTTTCCCTCTTATGGTTTATCTCAGGTTGTTGATGTATCTCACTTTGATTCTTAATATATTTTATATGTTTACTTGTTTATTTGACATAGAGAAGTGAAGGGGAAAAAACAGGATGATTTGGAGGGGGGAGGTAAAGAGGAGAAAAACATAGGAGGTTGTATCTATGTTCAAGAAGTAACATACCCACTACCTTACAAATATAACTTGAACCCCTCTATACACCACCATGACAATAAAATATAATAAAAGGGAAAAAATTAAATAACATCAATATCAGATCTCTTCTCATCATAATGTTCTGAAATTAGCAAACAATGTTAGGAGTATTGGATAGTAAATAACATGTTATCGAATAGACCATGAGCTAAAAATAAGGATAAGAAAGAAGAATTTTTGTATATCATGAGTTAAAGGAAATACAGCATACTGACACTTTTTGTATTGAATAAATGTACTTCTACATGACAGTTTATAGCAATAAATGTCTAAATGAAAGGATCTCTAGGATATGGAAGCAAGAGCTTTATCTTGTGTAATTGTTGTCCTTAATGTACTACTATGTTCTTTCTCTTCTCCTTTTTTGCCCTTTGGTTAATCTCATAGTGTTACTGTATCTGACTTTGTTACCTGGTATATTGTATATATGTTTATATATTTGAAATAGGACAAGGAGGGGGGGGAAATAGGGTGATTGGGAG
Source organism: Megascapheus bottae (assembly GCF_031878675.1). Taxonomy (NCBI): domain Eukaryota; kingdom Metazoa; phylum Chordata; class Mammalia; order Rodentia; family Geomyidae; genus Megascapheus; species Megascapheus bottae. Next base: position 62,245,389 of record NC_143547.1, on the reverse strand, counting down.
GGGGTGGGAGGGAAATGGGGACAAAAACCATGAGAAGGGGTATCAAAATGTGAGAAGTAATGCATCTACTTCCTGGTGAATGTAACTGTAACCCCTCTATACATTACTACCACAATTAAAAACAAATGAAATAAATACCTCAAACTAAAATTGTGCCTCAAAGAACTTAACAAAGAAATAAAGAAATCCAAAGTTAGTGGGAGGAAAAGAAATAATAAGAAATCACAAATGAATAAACAAAAGAATAACAAAAAGCATAGCGAATAATAAAATAGTATGATTGTGAGAAATATGTCACAAACCATTAACTACAATAAATTATGGACAAGACTCAAATGAATACAATAAGAAATAAAAATAAACATGATAAAGAGAAGTCTCACAAATTAAGAGGCTCTAAAGGAGATGATTATGAGCAACTATATGCAAATAAATCAGATATCTTAGATGAAATTGCCAAATTCCTAGAAAAAAATAAATCAGGCATAAATAAATTGAACCAAGGGAATTTTATTGCATATTTATATTCTATTCATGATATAATTTTTTGGAACTAGTATGCACACTACAATTGAGCCATACCTCCACTCCTTTAGCTTTTTAATAGAATTTTCAGATAAGATCTCATGCTAACTTTATATAGCTGGCAATAATCTATGATCCTTATCATCTCAGCATCTTAAGTAGCTACAATTGCATGCAAGAACCACCTTCCTTGTTTTATCACATAAGCAATATAAAATACTATTTTTAGTGCAAGAATTTAAGAAAATGAATTGCTGATAAGTCTAGAATAAAGATAAATGTTCCCCAAACTGGAAAGAATTATGATTAATACCTTGCAAATATACATTTTTTATTGTCTGCACATGAGTTTGAACTTAAGGCCTTAAGCTTGCTAGATGTATGTCATATATTTCTGATAGACTGAATTTGTTCTCTATGTACCTACTAAGACAGTTCTAGAATTTACAAAATAAATTGTGTTTGTTCTTTAATATAATTATATAGAATGCTACTTATAGATAATGTATGACATGTTGGAATAGAATAATTATATAAGTTTACATGGCTAATTTCAGTTTCCCATAAATGAACATTAAATTCAACTTAATTTATACAGGTACTTATCAGAATTTCTTATTGTTTATCAGTAGCAAAAGAAGTAATCATTATTATATTACATAAAAATAGAAAGTTTACAAAATTGGAATGTACATATTGAATATTCAGATATGACACTGACTTCTGTGAATTCCTCAAAGCTATGTAAGGACAAAATGCCACTGTAAAAGTCTGGGGAACTAAATCATATTTGAGAGTATTTAAAGGACAATGAGCTCATTTTGTAAGAATTTAATAAAATAGACCAGTGGCAAGAAATATTTCTTTTTCCTCATTGATGTCAATTGTTAGATTAGGTCTAGATTTTAAATCCAAATTCACTTTTGCTGGGTTTGAAATTTTGTTTAAAGTTGTGAGTCTTTATCTTTTCTTGACCTGTGCTGTTATGGCTGTGATACCTTTGATTTTCCTTCAGCTTATATAACAGATTTTTTTCCTTCTGGAACCTGGTAATTTTAAGATTAGAATTCTTCGAAAGGAACAAACCATTGAATGACCTCAATCCTTTTCATTTGCTATCTCAGTTTTATCTAAGCCCCATGATAGCACCAAGGTCCAAAGTTTTAAAAGATACAAAAATTTCTCCTATTTCTTTTTAGAGAAAATAACATCAACCAAAAACTACTTCTGTATAAGAACCTTTTTCTTTGAGATTGGGGAAAAGTTAAATGGGTTCTTGTATTTCTTTATGCAATGGTATTCTTCAATGTCTTGACCCCGTCCAGGCTTCACTTACATTAATATATTAAAATATTTTTTATCTTCAGTATTCCATAAATAGCTATATTATATTCCAATGTGCTTATCAGAACTTCTAAAGACAAAGGTTCTATGATAGTTTGTAATTCTACAGTAGAATAAAAGTAGATTATTCCTCCAATTCAAGGTCTTAATTTTTTTAAATATTACCATGAATGTTCAAGAAATTAAAAAAATGTCAAATAGGAAAGCAAGAATAAATTGGTGAACTTGAATCAAACAACTTTCATGGAGGATCCACTGAAAGGAAAGAAAATATTAGTGAAAAATAAAATTATGTAAAACATCTACCCACATGTCCCAGGCCAGCAGAAAGGGCATACTATAAAAGAAACAAAATGATAGAGAAATGGAAAAAAAATACGGTACAAACAAGAAATAATATATTAATTATTATTCCTTTTATTCAACAAATAAGCACTCACTAGGTCGTTACTATGCATTTAAGAAACAGTAGTTTTTTTTTTAAATATTGGTGTATATGAAAGAAAACCTTCTCAGAAAGATTTATACTCAGTAAATTAAATCAGAAAAACATAATATGGTAGGAAATTATAAAGAATAAAGATTAAAAAATATACCAGGGAGGCCAGAAATTTGGCCTAGTGGTTGAGTACTTGCCTAGCATGCACGAAGACCTAGGTTTGATTCCTTGGTACGACATACATCGAAAAAAGCCGAAATTATACCAGCAATGTCACTGACCCAGAGACATATGCACATCAAATAAAATCCTGCTTCTCTTTTACAGAAGAACAACTTATATAAAAATAATTCTGAGCATGAAAACTTCTGAGCCAAGGACTTGCCATATATATATTGCAGGGTTACCTTAGAAAGAACTTGGGGAGAATAATAGGAGGTAAATCACAGAGACAAACAAAAAGTTGCATAGCTTCATTGGTCACAGTAAAAACAAAAACAAACAAACAAAAAAAAACCGTTTGACTAACTATGGAAAATCATCAGGAAATTTCAAGAACCATATCAATATATGACATGCATTAATAGAATTACTTTGTACTTTGTGGACAAAATATTATAAAAGAGCTATAATGGAAGCAGGGTAGTCAATGGAAATCTCATTTTACTAATTCAGGAAAAAGGTGATGATGATGACTCAGATCAAGATGGTGGCAAAGAAGTAGTAGAAGTATCCAAGTTTGGATACATTTTTATATTAATTTCAATAGAATGTTGTATAGAACTGAGATAATGTGTGAGAGAATGTAGAGGGCCCTGGAGTAACCCAATGTTAATGACAAAAATATCCCAACTGAACTTAAAGAAGACTAGTGAAAGGTTTGGGAGAAAGAATGTTGAGAACTCATTTCCCTTATATTAATCTTCAATGACAATTGATAATCCAGATGAAGATATCTAGCAAAATATCCAGATTTAGAAATCTAGAGTCTGAAAAATAATTAGATGGGAGAAAAGTTTTTGTACTTCTCAGCAAATAAGATGTAGAGACAATAAGTATAGATAGAAAGGAAGGTTGGGTTCAAGCACTACAATGTCTTTTAAGTTGAAGATATGTTACTAAAAACTGTAAGAAAGGTGAAGAGTAAGTAGTCTAAATTGAATGGGAAGTGATACAGTACTTCAGGAAGTGGCATATATTCATGCTAATAAATGCTGATGATAGATCAAGTAGGACAGAGAAATGACCATTGCATGTGAGATAGAGATTATGGAAAGATCAATTTCCATAGGCACCTAAATTTGAAATTCCAAATTGGTTCAAAGGAGTATTGGAAAAAAGAAATTGGAGTAGAGACAAATAATTTTTCCCTTAAGGAAAAATGATATAATGTGATAGCTGGAAGAAAAATTTGGGTGTATAATGACAAAAATAATAGTTTATATACTCATGGGAATTATTCAGTGAAGAAGAACGATGTTCTTGGATGGTGGAGAGAAAATTACAGCTTATTGATAAGGGGAAATCTAAGCCTTGGCTGGAGCATTGAAAACCACATATAGAAATGGAAGGGGAGTATATGAGTAGAGATGGAGATGGTATGTAAATGTGTTTGTGGAAATGATCAGTTCTGGATAGAATAGGAAGAAAAATTACATTTTGGAGTGAGGTAGATGAAAAGTGCTAAAAATTTAAGGCAAGAGGAGCAAGTAGATAGTGTATGTCTAGAAATGTAGTAGAGAAGTAATAGTACTAGCAAACTATGACAAGAAAGTCATAGAGCACTAAGAGCCCATCTGAAATTAGTAGTGTGTTCAGATATGGTATGTACAAACATATGCATTGTCATATTGTGTTAAGATATAAATACCTGGAGAATTTTATTTTACTAAAGTATAATCTTACCAAGTGACTAAAATGAAATGAGAGAGACGTGTGAAAGGTATAGAAATGCATATGAACAAAATTCACTTTCTAAATTTGGAGTTTAGGCTATCAAGAAGGAAGAGAGATATTTGTTGTTGATGAATTGTGACTGTATAACTAGATATTCATGAGGTTGAGATCCAAAGACCTTGGTTTGAAGGCATCCTGTGCAAGAAAGTCCATGAGACTCATCTCCAATTAACCACAAAAATCAAAACAAAACAAAACAAAAATGTCCCAAGTGAAGCTGTGTCTCCAGTGGTAGAGCACTAGCCCTGGGAAAAGTAAATAAAATGCAGGGACAGTGCCAAGTTCCTGAAGTTGTCTCAGTACTGGAAAAATACAAAAGAGGGCAGAAAGTACGAGAAAGGAGGGAAGACAAGTTGACATTTATAGGATATAATATCATGTATGTTAAAGTGATGAAGAAAGTCAGTTGGAACGTTAGCTACATTGAAACTGAAATCAAAGTAGTTGTGTTTAACACTACTGTCAGTAATTTAATTCCTATAACCATGGGGTAAGATTATAGGAGTAGACAACAAGATTACAAGGGATTACAAGAGAAGAGGAGAATCAGGAATAATAAGGTTTGTTTAGTGGAAAGACCTACGTTCAGTGTTCGACTGTAAAAATTATATAACATATAACTGTAAGAATTATACCATATAACCTTGGGGCTTGGGGCAAATTTCAGTTGATAGAGCTCTAACCAATGAGCAAAAGAAGTCACAGATACCGAATGCAAGTCTCAGCATCAGATCTAGGGGGCTGGAAAATGAAAAGAGTTATAAGAGCATTTAAGAGGATGGTAGTGAGATAAAAGCCAAGGAAATAATGGAAAATGGATAAAGGTACATGGACCACAAAAAGTAAACCAAAAATGGGCATTTATTCAGGAGATGAGTGCAATCAGAGCCTAGAAATGAACATAAGGGAAGTAGAGCACAGTGCCTCAAATCTAGGTTCCAAAAAATAAATAGTATACAAATCAAATCTTTGTCTATATGCTGGTTTTGTTCTTTCCTTTTAGAGCAAATATTTGCAATCAAGATGCTCAAAGAGCTTATATCCTAGTCTTCAAATCAACATCACTTATAATACTCACATTGTAAACACAATTTTTCCCCAAATTAGACATGTAGTTTATCTTATAAAAGCTTATTCATATATGAACAAATAGGATTGATTTATCATGAAGCTTTTTACCATTATTAAAGAGGTAAGTAAGTGCTTGTAGGATCAAACAGAAGTCTGTTTTTCTTATGGTACACTTGCTTCTGACAAACTAGTTTGTTTTGCCCTCCAGTGACAAATCTTTCCAGGGGTGTGAACAAAAAAATTGCTTTTTACCATATAAATGAATTTAATTCTGTCCACTTGAGCAGGGAATTGAACTTTCAGGGTACTGTAACTGAACTTCTTTCCTAAGAAGCTTTCATACATAAAGCTGAGCTGCTCAAACCTTAGTCTTGTCTATAGCTAAAGCAACTTTCTTGCTGTTATATTCCTGAGGAAAAAATTTCCTCCACTTTTTTCATAGGGCATTTTGTTTTTGTTGTCTGTTTTTGACGATGGTGATAGGGCTTGAACTCTGGACCTAGGCACTATTCCTGAAACCTTTAGCTCAAGACTAGCACTCTACTACTTAAGCCACAGCACCACTTCCCATTTTCTAGCAGTTGATTGGAGATGAGTCTAATGGATTTTTGTGCCTGGGCTGGCTTTGAACTGTGATCCTCTGATCTCATTCTCATGAGTAGCCCGGATTACAGGCATGAGCCACCAGTGCTCAGGTCACAGGACATTTTTTTTAGCTCTTTATGGTTGTGGATTTGTTGTTGTTTCATTTGTTAGGTATTTTAACACTCTTGTGCTTTTAGCTACCCTTATGAAAGGGGCAACAGAGAGTAGAATAAGGACAAGTGGTGGTGTGCATTCTGAAGGAACCACATGCCATTCCACTTCTCCTGTGGTTAGTCCTTCAAAAATCTCTTCTTGAATATCCAAGATGCTTCCCTAGATGAAGTGCTCCTCCACAGAGCTTAGGAATTACCTTATTTGAGTAAGTCACAAGAAATACAGGCCAGAAGTGCTGCAACAGTAAATTCCGGTTTTCAAGAAATATTTGCTTTAATTATAAAGAGATACAGCTAAAACCTATGGTATTTGATACACATATCCTGCTAATGAAGAAGCTCTCAGTTTTTTTCTAAACAGCCTAACAGTACAAATGGAAATGGATATGAAAGCAAAAATTTAACCCTGCAGGATGCTCTAGTGATAGAAGTAACAGGTTTTATGCAAGAGAAGAGCCATGACACAGGATACAATTGCATAACTATAACTAAACTTTTGAGCTTTCTTTTGTACTAGCCTGTCTCTAGATACAATGCTATAAAAGGCGGGGATGGAAAACCACTGCACATTTAAGCTGAAGGTATCAATTCTTTACATACTCATCCGTAATGAGAACCTTAGCATAGCTGGGATGATCTTCAAGAGAAATTTTTATTTTCATATAATTTTATTGTAATTAATAGAAGGGTTAGATCGTATTCACCAGATAGAAGGTGCATAACTTCACAAACATTGATATCTTTTCTCATGTCATGGTCCCTATTACCCACCCCCACCCCCTTATCTTGATTTTCGCCCTTTCCAATCCAACTTCAAATAACCAATTAAGCATATATAAAGAATATTAGATAACAAGGTGAAATACTGTAACAATATAAGATAACCAAGGGACAGCAAAAGAGATGAGAGATAACAGTACATTAAGGAAAACAATCACTCATGATATGGCTTTTGTTTCTATATGCTGGAGGTCCTTTCATTTAGCGTCACACTATATGGCCTATCTAGATGTTGTCTATTGTAAATCTCTACTAGGAGAGCCCAAGGTTTCTACTGATTATGACAAATGAGGGAAACCATTGAGCCTACGTTCCTTTGAGTCTGGCTTACTTCACTTAATATGACTTTTTCTAAGTCTTTCAATTTCCTTACAAATGGGGCGATGTCATTCTGACAGCAGCATAGAATTCAATTATTTATAAATACCACATCTTGTTGATCCACTATCACCTGAGGGACATCTAAGTTGGTTCCGTATCTTTGCTATGGTAAATAGTGCTGCAATGAACATCATTGTGCTAGTGGATTTAGTATGTCCTTGTTTCTGGACGATTGGATAAATGCCAAGTAGTGGAATTGCTGGGTCATAGGGGAGTTCTATGTTTAGTCTTTTGAGGAACTGCCATACTACTTTCCATAGTTGTTGAATGAGTTTGCACTCAAACCAACAGTGTAGTAGTGATCCCTCCTGGCCACATCCCCTCCAGCATCTGTTTTTATTAGATTTCTTGATCCTGGCCATTCTAACTGGATTGAGTTGTTTTGATTTGCAATTCTTTTTTTTTAAGTTAATGTAGGAGTTTTAATTAATTAAATTTTTTGTGCTCAAGGCTATTAGTGCTCTGCTATTTTTATTTTATTTTATTTTTTTTCTATTTTTTATTGTAATTAGTAAAAGGGTTACATGATATTTGCCAGATAGAAGGTGCATTAATTAGCATTTCTTCATGTGTCTATAGGTCATTCTTATTTCTTCTTCAGGGAAGACTCCCTTTAAGTCTTTGGTGCATCTTTAAATGTGATGGTTGTTTCTCTGTAGATTCGTTTACCAGTGATTTTTTGAGTTGTTGATATATTTTAGATATGAGACTTTTGTCCATTGTATGGTTAGTGAAAACCTTCTCCCACTCTATACGCTTTCTACTTAGTGTGCTAGCTCTGTCCTTTGCCATATAGAAACTCTGTAGTTTAATGCAGCCCCACTTACCCAGGCTTTCTCTGATTATTTGTGTTTATTGGTCCTTATTAAAAAGTTTCGACCTGTGCCAAGGAGACCTACTGTATCTTCTATTCTTTCTTATAAAGTTTTCAGTGTACCTGCTTTTACCTCAAGGGCTTTGATCCATTTGGAGATAATCCTCATGCAGGGTGACAAGGAAGGATCCAAGTTTAGTTTTCTGCAGGTGCTTAACCAGTTCTGCCAGCACCATTTGTTGAAGAGGCTGTCTTTTTCCCCTTCTATTTTTTTGCTCCCTTATCAAAGTTCAGGTGGCCATAGGACTGTGGGTTAATATCTGGGTCCTCAGTACTATTCCATTGGTCTTCAGGCCTGTTCTTGTGCTAGTACCAAGCTGTTTTGGTCACTCTAGCTCGGTAATATATACTCTAAAGTTTGGTATTGAAATTCCTCCTGTGCTGTTCTTTCTGCTAAGAATTGTTTTTGCTATATGGGGTCTTTTATTATTCCATATGAAGTTTTGAATTGCCTCTTCTACATCAGAATATTGATGAGTATTGCATTGAATTTGTAGATAGCCCTTGGCAAGATTACCATTTTCACGATGTTGATTCTTCCAATACAGGAGCATGGGAGTTTTTTCCATTTCCTTAGTTCTGCTTTAATTTCCTCTTTCAAGGTTTTAACGTTTTCACCAGAAAGATCCTTTACATTCTTATTTAAGTTAATTCCAAGGTACTTCACTCTTTGAGGCTATTGTAAAAGGAGTTGCTTTCCTGATTGTTGCCTCGTTCTTCTCACTGATGGCATAGAAGAAGGCAGTTGATTTTTGAGGGTTAATTTTATACTCTGTTACCTTGCCAAACTTTTGAATCAGGTCAAGGAGCTTGGGAGTGGAGTCTATAGATTCTTCAAGAGAAATTTTTAGGAAAATAATGGTAGTTTCTTATGCTGAATTTATTTGCCTTACAATATCTTTCTATGATTAAAATATAAATAAAGGTCCCAAATGACAAAACCTGGGTACTGCTATACTATGTGATCCTCCTCAGCCTCCATTCTCAAAAAGAAAAGAAAAGAAAAGGGTATCCTATTTTCAGGGTATGCCTGAAAATATTCATTACTCAATATGCCTGTAAGTGAGCATTGGTCAATATCTTAGCTTGGTGTCTTGGCCTTACCTTTAATGTCCCCCCACCCAAATACTTCTTATCCAGGTGAATTTACCAAACCTGAACCCAGCCTTTTCACTTTATTGCTTCTTTGACTACTGTTTCAGCTCATAATCTGCTAAAGTAGACATTCTTCTAAGGTTTTCTTGTTTGCATGGTCTCTGCTGAGAAACTTGTGTTAAGTGACTGTCCTCATCTCCCTGGCTGCTTTAAGGATTCTTTCCTTGGTCTCCAATGATCCTGTATGGATTATAATGTGGCAGTGGGATGTCCTTTTATGGTTAGTTATGTTTGGGGTTCTAAAAGCTTCTTGCGTCTGGATGGGCCTGTCCTTCTGTATATTTGGTAAGTTTTCCAAGATGATTCCCTTAAGTATGTTTCCATATCCATTAACTTACTTCTCCAGGCCCTCCTCAATATTGATTAGCCTTAAATTAATTGTATTTTGGAGCTCCTGAATAGATCTGTCATATTTCTTAAACTTATTTTGAATCATTTTTCTAGTACTTCAACCTAGTTTTCATTTCTCCGATTAATGATAAGTTGGAGGATATTTATTTGGCTGTCACTTTCTTTTCTTTTGTTTATTTCATTTTGATCAAATTACTTTTTGTATTTGTTTGCTAAGGCTGCTGTAAAGAAAAGTACCACAGACTGGTTAAAACAAACAACAAGAATTTCTCATGGTTTTAGAGTACAGAGTTAGGAGATCAAGTGTTGTCAAGTTTGATTTCTTTAAAGGCTTTTCTGCTTATATTGTGGATGGGCACTTCTACTCTATGTCTTGACACATCTTCCTTCTGTGTAAATTTGTATCCTAATCTCTTCTAATAAGGATACCATATATTCTACATTAGGATCCAATGTGATGATATTTTTTAAAAACTTCAAAATTGCTTACTGAAAGCAGAAGATTCAATCTAAGTCATGTAGGAATTTAGACCTTCAACATATGAATTTTGGAGCCCAACACAATTTAGTCCACAGCACCAAGAACATATACTGTTTCTCACATATATCATTAGTAATTTTTCAAGTGTTTCTAGTGATAACTTTTGAGGAGAGGTTTGTTGGTTAGATTTAAATTTAGCTTCTTAATTTATCTTAATTAAGATAAGTGACAGAAATATGAGAAAGCTCTAATATGATTCTCTTTCCATATAGTCCAATACATTTTGGACTTATTTTAAATTGTTCGTACTAATTTGTGACTTATAATATTTTGGTAGACTTGGGACACTCTTTATAAGTCTTAATATTTAGATTTATCTGTCTTCATTCTTCATTTTATTCAAGGTAAAATGTAGAGGCATTAAGTTTTCCTATAATAATCCACTGAACTTTTTGTTGTAGAATATTCTTATTCCATTTTAGAGCTATTCTCTGACAGTTTATGCTCCTTCAAAAATGTTACATTATAAAAATTTAATGTTTTTCAATTTTTATTATATTTCCCATATCAAGGAGTTAACATTTAGCATAATTTCAGGTTTTTGTTACCATTTTAAGCTATTATGTTATTTCTAATAATTAATTAAAATAATGCTGTTCATTTTTAATTATATGATAATTTATAAGTAGTGATAATTATGTCTTCTTCTAAGAGTTATTGTTGATAATTCTTTCTCATATGTTGTTGAATTATCCAGAATATCCGGTAAAAACAACCACCTAAACTTATGCTCTCTCCTATGTTACTAAAATTTCTGCATCTTTATATATATATGTATATATGTATATATATATATGTATATATGCCTCTTTTGAGGCATATTCTAAGTATTCTTTTTTTTTTGCCAGTCCTGGTCTTGAGCTCAGGCCTGAGCACTATCCTTGGACTTTCTCAAGGCTAGAGATCTACCACTTGAGCCTCTGCACCATTTCTGGCTTTTTTCTATGTATGTGGTACCGAGGAATCGAACCAGGGTCTTTGTGCATGCTAGGCAAGCACTCTACCACTAGGCCAAACTCCTGGCCCTTCTTATATAAATTTTAAGTCCCTTGTGCATAGCCTGAATTTAATCAGGTAGTCCTTTTGCATTATATATTTCAAATAACTGAAAGACAATTGATACTTTCTATGTTACACTTCTCAGATGTTGTCGAATAATACTTTTTACAATAAAGCTCATTTTAATTTAAATTAATTCCAATCAACCCTTAATACTATGTACTTGTAATATGGAAAAGTCTGCGAATAGAGCTGCAAATTAGCTTTGATCTTAACTTCAAGCTATCCTTTCTACTTTGAGAGAGTCAAACACACAAACCAACAAACAATAAACCGTGGTTTAGTCACTATAGGGTAGGAAAACAAAAGAAAGTTAATTCAATGTACCTTTGATTCATGAGAGAGGTTGTTTCTTTTTTTAAGAGAATATGTAAATGCCAATGTATTTAACAACACTAAAGATGAATCTTAAAAGATGAGTGGGTGTTTGGCAATCAAGAGAAAAGGCCACTGCAGGCAGAAAGACTAGCTTGAGCAGATCTGTGGATCTGTAGGAACAGAATGTTTTAGTAACTGAGGTTTGTTGGTAATTTAATATCAATGGTCTTGACTATTGAGGCATCAAAGAGCATTCAAGTCAAAATAAAATATTCATTAATTTTTTATTATCTACAACATTGAAGTATTTGTGAATCTTCACTCCTCCCAGTTTTTAGTGTAGAACATTACAATTTGACTAAAATGAATATAAAGTAAGATAATCGAATGAGCTCAGAAAAAAGTGCTACATAAATAGAAGATATTATTGATATACAACGAATTTTCATTTCTCTTATTAGACTGCTAGTGTTGCTCCAGTATTCATTCTCACTCCCATGTATAGAAATAGAATTGGGTGGGGGGCATGTGGTCACCCTGCCAAGCACTACATTGCTCAGTGTCCCTAGCAGACATATAATAATGCTAGCCCTGTGAGAAAATTTTGGTCGATGGAATGTGAACAGAGGTAATGTACTCACCTTTTGCCCATCCATTTCAAAGGAAGATTGAAACACAAAAATGATTGCATGAGTTGTATGGCTCTCATGGGCAAAGAGATAGTAGCTGTGTGTTGAGGAAGTTAGAGCAATGTGTTAGGGGACAGGAACCCTTCTGATTTTGAAATTGTCTACTGAAATTTTGATATGCAAGAAAAGCAAGCTTCTCTTTATTTTGAAATAACCATGTCAATAAGTAATCCAATAGATGAATTAAAATTCTTCCCTGGTAACCATGTTGATAAAACAGAGAACTCTGCCATGGTAGCCCTCTCCATTTATAAAGAGGATAATAAAATAATTCTATATTTTGGGGATTTTTAATACCTCAAAACATATAGAAAATATTTCTATGGGGATGGGAGTCTGGCCTAATCATGGAGTGCTTGTCTAGCATGCATGAAGCCCTGAGCTTGATTTCTTGGTACCACACATATACAGAAAAAGCTACAAGTAGTGTTGTGGGTCAAGTGGTAGAATAGTAGCCTTGAGAAAGCTCAAAGACTATCCAGGCCCTGAGTTCAAGCTCTAGGATTGGCAAAAACATGAAAAAAGAAAATATTTCTATGAATTGACATGCCAAAAAATAAAACGCTTTAGTATTCAGGATGGGGAATTTTTACCCATGTAGCATAAAGTAATTCACATAATAATCAAAAATATATACAGAGTAAGTTAGTTCTAACCTAGCTGTTCTTGAGATTTTTTTTAAAAACAATCCCAACTAATCCAAAGCTTGAGGCAATTTTCAGCCCTCTGAAAGAAGACTTCTTATCTGGAAGCAGCTGGGTGACTTTCTGCCTGATAATATTGCTTAGAACAATCAGTAGGAGAAAACCAAGGTTGACAATTTAGCAGATGGCTTGAAAATACCTTCCCTTTCTACAAGGGAAGCAGCGCAAGCTGAAAATACACTTAACAGAAATGTTGACATGTGAAGGTAGTACAGATGGAACACTTCTATCAGATACATCAATAATTAAAGGGTGATCTCTATTTTCTGGTACACAAAGCAATAAATGGCTGCTGAGATTAATTAATAATTGAATTGTAGCTAAGGGCTTTAATCAATCTTAAAAGCTGATTGTTGTAAGCATACCACAATGAAACTCACATATCAAAATAGAGAAAAATCTTTCTATTCAATTAACAGGTTTAGAAAACTTCATACTTTCTGGGAAGCATCCCAGCAAGATGCTGACTCATCAGAATGAAAGAATGATCAAAGGTGTTGGTGAAACAACGAATGCTTCTTAAAATGTCTGCTTAAAGAGATCTACAATAGAGCAAAACTTAGACACATAAAGCCATATAGTATGACACTAAATGAAAGGACCTCCAGGATATAGAAACAAAAGCCATATAATGAGTGATTTTTGTCCTTAACGTACTATGTTATCTCTCATCTCTTTTGCTGTCCCTTGGTTATCTGATATTCTTACAGTATTTCACCTTATTTTCTAATATATTATATATTATGTATTATATATATGCTTGATTGGTTATCTGAAATTGGATAGGGAAGGGGGGAAAACAACATGAGCGGTGGGGGGGGGGGGAGGGAAAAAGAGACCATGACATGAGAAAGGATATCAATGTATGTGAAGTAATGCATCCTCTGTCTGGTGAATATAATGTAACACTTCTATTAATTGCAATAAAAGTATATGAAAAATGTCTGCTTAAAAGTATGAATGATATTTGATAAAGAATTTGAAGTGGTTATTTTAGAAATGATGTCATTTAGATCTTTTTGTCTAATTGGAGATTCAAATATCCATTTCATCTACTTGTATCAAATTTGATTTCACTGAGTATTTGAAGCTGCAAATGAATAATTTGAATACATTTGGATGGGTAGATAGACATATAGATAGGTGAGGAAAGAACCAGAGTAGGGGGTATGGAAAACACTAAAATAGGAGTCAAGAGGCATGGGTTCTCATTCTGCCATGAAATTGACTAGGAATGAATGCATTCCTAGAGATCTTTTCTCATTTCAAAATCTTGTAAAGTCCAAATGAAATTTCAGTCAAGCTAATTATAAAATTTTGTAATGTGTGCTCCAAAATCTGAAATTTGAAAGAAAAGAATTCAGAAAACTTAATTTGCAAGTCATTTTGATTCAGATCTTAAAGTTCAGACCTCAATCTAATGAATGAAAGACCTTTTCTGATTAGGATTGATAAAAAAAACAATTATAGGTGTATCTGCTTGATTGGAATCATTCATAAATGAAAATAACTCCATCTTCAGTGCAAAGGAGATTACATCTGCTTATTATATGCACAAATGACTTGAGTTTTATTACAAACCAGACCTTGCTCACAAGTGTTACGAATAATATAAATGGATTTGCTTTTCTTAGATTTAAGAGTGAACTGGTTTTTATAGTATTGGAATGGTGAAAAACATTTGATTTAGCAGAAAGAAATTTTTATGTTTCAAGTTTTACGGGCTTTTGGTTTTTAAGAGAACTTCATTAAATGGATTGTAACAATCTATTCTCAACTCACAGCCCATATAATAAGCTGTTCTATAAAGTCACCTTTCTTTACACAATTTAAAAGCACTGCAAGTGTGGTCTAATGTCATTACTAGTATTTGTTTTTGGCCATTGAAGAATTATATTTATGGAGATCTCAATTCACTAGTCCACTATATACCATTAACTAAAAAAGTGTGGAAGGATTCATGAGTCAAATTTTAGTCACATGAAATGACCTCGTAATTTAAATGAACCTGAAAGATATTGGCTCAGAGTTAGTTCTGGTAGTAGAATGACAACTCACTATATTCCTTCCAGACTCTTTTGTATGATGATAATAGGAATTTTATTTCATCAGTACAAGAGAATACCCTGAAGCTTGCCCCAGTACTTGGCAATATTCAAAATGGCACTAATCAGAAACAAATACTTCTGTCAATCTTCACAATCAGTAATCTAATTAACATGAATTTTCCCCATTATTTATCATATTCCAAGTCACTAGTTTTTTATTTGGCAGACATTTTTTAACTGAGTTTATACAGATGGTGTATCTCTTTGAAAGACAAGGCAAACAGCCAAAATTTAAAAATGACAAAATGACGTGCTTTTATTAGAAATAGACATTTGGGGATTTCCCACCTTTGAAATATAGTATCCTTTTGAATGTTTTTACTTTTTGAAGAAAAGTAAGATATTATGCTTTATCTTTTTGAATGTTTTTCTTTTGGAAGAAAAATAAGATACTATTTCTAAATTTACAAAATACAGACCCATGCATTGTTAAACCTAAAGCTTGAAGTGATGTTTGTTTATTCTCAATATGATATACAAGTTACTGTAACAAATGTGAATTAAGGAATTGTGGGTTCAATTTTGACTCATCTAATAGAGACACTGAAGACCTATACTGTAATGCTGAAAATAAGATTTTGTAATTATAAAAAATTTAAAGTGAAGTCATTAAGTGGGATGTTGATCTATTTTTTTTAATTTTGCAGGAAGAAAGTGATTGGAAGATGGACATTAAGACTGGGTTGATGACACTACAGGGAAACATGTGAAATACTCTTGCTCAGAACCACTAGAACGGTCAAATCCCATCAGCATCTTATCCATGGATTTTTCAGGTATCTGCTTAGCAGTAAATAGTACACAAGAGATTTAGGAAAGCAACATTATGAGGGAGAGTAAGAAAAAGGAGCATGATTTTGAAGATCACTTTATTATATAATTCAATTTATACTGCAACCTTGAATTTGAAAATGTGTAAAGCCATTTTTACCATATTGTGGGTATAAAAGGAGATGGTTTGTTTACATTTTCCTTATTATATCAAGTGTTCCATATGTCTAAGAATATAAAAACCATTTTATAATTATGAAGAGAGAGGCTAGGGTATCAACGCATACCAGTGAAATCAGCTACTTGAGAGGATGAAACAGGGAAATTGAGAGTTTGAGGCAGGAAGGAAGAAAGACTTTCTCAAAAAAACAAAATAAGGACTATAGCTATAGCTGAAGTGGTAGACTACCTTCTTAGCAAACATGATGTCCTGGGTTCAACTCTCAGTAGTGAAAAATAAAGCTATCATATTGATCCATATAACAGAAGTCAAAAGGTGTATCTATATGTTTGTCTGCTTTTCACCCCCATATGCATTATCCTTTGTATTTCTATCAATGTAAGAATATTGCAGTAGTGTCTACTAACAATACATAATCGATACCTTTTATGGTAAGATATTTTCTAGCTGCTATGGGTCAAAATGAACATGGTCTCATCTTCATTGAACTTACATTAGTTGTGGAAGTCACATTATACCAAACAAAGAAATGATAATGTTTCTAGTACTGGTAGCTGGTGACAAAAGCTAACTTGTTCTAATTAAATGTGTGCTGAAAAGTCATATGTATAAATATATGGAAGATAATTTTTATGAGATGAATCAATCTGATTGGAGTATGATGAAAGTGGGAATAGAAGAAGCTCAGAACTGAGAAATAAGAAGTAAATCATATACAGTCTTGTATTTCTTGGTAAAAAGATGAAACAGATGAGGCTACTGTCAGATGATTCAATTAATATACATAAGAAGAATACAATAATATGAACATAGAAGTAATGAAAAATAGTTTTAAAAACCTGAAACAATTCTAGGCAAAAAGAATAAAGCTGGTGGTATTACAATACCAGACTTCAAACTCTACTATAGAGCCATAATAACAAAAACCGCTTGGTATTGGCTCAAAAACAGACCAAAAGATCAGGGAAACAGAATAGAAGACCCAGAAATAGAACTACATACCTATAGGCGACTTGTATTTGACAAAGGAGCAAAAGATATACAGTGGAACAAACACAGTCTATTCAATTATTGGTGCTGGCAAAACTGGGCAGCCACATGCAGAAAACTAAAAATTGACCCTAGCCTTTGGCCATGCACAAGCATTAACTCAAAGTGGATCAAAGACCTCAATGTCAGATCAGAAACCGTGAAACTGCTACATGATAAAGTAGGAGAGACACTGGGACTCATAGGCACATGCAAAAGATTCCTGAACAGAATCCCAGGGTCACAACAGATTGGAAAGAGACTCAATAAATGGGACTACCTAAAAATAAACATGTTTCTGTACAGATAAAAGCATAGTCGCAAAAGAAGAGAGACAACCAACCAACTGGGAAAAGATATTTACCAATAATACATCTGACAAATGCTTAATATCCAGTATCTACAGGGAACTCAAGAAACTAATCCCCCCCAAACCCAACAAACCATTCACTAAATGGGCAAGGAAACTAAAGCGAGACTTATCAGAAGAAGAGATTAAAATGGCAGAAAAGCATGAGAAAATATTCATCATCCATGGTCATAAAGGAAATGCAAATAAAAACAATCCTAAGATACCACATTACTCCAACAAAAATGGCCAAGATTTTGAACTCAGACAATGACAGTTGCTGGCAGTGTTGTAGAGAAAAAGGAACCCTACTACACTGCTGGTGGGAATGTAAATTAGTTCAGCCACTCTGGAAAGCAGTGTGGAGGTTTCTTAAAGAACTGAAAATTGACCTTCCCTACAATCCCGCCATACCACTTCTGGGCATCTACCCTGAACATTATAACCCAAGGTATGATAAGGACACCTGATCAGCTATGTTCATCTCTGCACTATTCACAGTAGCCAGGCAATGGAAACAACCCAGATGCCGTACTGCAGATGAATGGATACAGAAAATGTGAGATATATATATATATATATATGTATATGTATATATACACATACAATGGAATTCTATATAGCCAACAGACAAGATAAAATAATGGCATTCGCAGGGAAGTGGATGAATCTAGTGCGAATCATGTTGAGTGAGACAAGTCAAGACCTAAGGAACAAAAGGCGCATGGTATCCTTAATATGTGGCTATTAAATCCAAAGACTACAAGAGCGAGGACTCAATAACTGCATACCCAATGCTATGGACATAGTAATGGAAATATAAACATAGCTCTATAGACATAAACATTTATGACTCTATAGACATAATGTTTTATTTCATAAATTAATATGTTTCTATGACATACAAACCCTTAGCCTAATTTTGATTAAGTTCTAAAAACAAAGTCCCAGTGATTGTATATAAAGATCCCCTTCTTGAACACTTGTTTGTTAAACTTGTCATTTGAAATATGATGTAAAAATCAATGTCAATAAATTCTTTAATAAGAAGAATTTAAAAAACTGAAATGACTACAGAAGATACTAAATGGTTGTTTGTATATGTGTTCTGGTATCAGCAGAAATAGTCTAGATCTTAAAACCACATCTGCAGTGTACATTGTTACCAATTTCAAATGAGAAGATCTTGAAAAATACTTCTAAAGCACTGTAGGACTGGGATTGTTGCTGCATAAACACAACTAATTATTAAGTGAATTACTTTTGCAAATAATTGAGAGTAGAGGATGCTAAAAGACATTATATATAACAGATTTGATTTTGCCTCTGGAATCTTAGCTTTATTTTTTAATATTTCATATATACTAACTATATTAGATGTAGTTTTTATGTATTACATTCTAATATTTTTGAGACAAACATGAATTTAGCGCAAATTTAGATTTTGGAGAATTATAGTCTTGAAATATGTACTATATCTTTCAGATTTTGGAGTTTTCACAGACTTCAAATGAGATTATTTAACAGGTTTAAGTTTATTTACCACAAAGCTTAGGTATTTGTGTTTGTAGCAAATAAATGGCATGTAAAAATCCTGGCAAACTTACCACTTTGACAACATGAAATTTTTCCATCCAGCTGGTCATTAGGCCTTTCCAACTGTCAATGTCTTTTGCAATCTGCTGCTTTAATAGTAGCATATAATTAGCTTTTTATAGATTAGAGACATTGGGGGGTAGTATTCCAACACAAATATCAAAATCCCAAGAAACTTAACTCAAAGAGACATATGTCCCCACCATCCTTCATGACAATATTTTGCTCTGAAAGGAGTAGCAACTGATTTGTGTAAGGTACTTTGAATTGTAATATGGAAATATTGTAATTAAACACCTACTGGAGTTCTGAAAAGTACATTCAGGAGAATGATAAAAATAACATGTCATTACTGCACATTGCTTGTCTTTACATCTATAGCTTAGCAATAACTTCAAAGAAATATGCCAAATAACTAGAAAAACTATTTCTAATGCTTGGTGTAATATTTTAAGATAAGATTATGTGAAAAAGTTTCAATCCCTTTATAAATAAAATTTATATATACCTTATAGCTTATCTTACATATAATTTACCTCAGCAAGTCAATTTTATTTATAAGGTAATGCTTATAAATATAATGCATAGAAAGTAATTTAAGGTAATGGTTCAGTCAATCTGATTAATTAAGTTTGATTTAGCTCAGCTTATTTACTTATTTTATTATCTTTAAGTAGTTGTACAAAGAAGTTGCCATTTATCAAAGCAGTTTATGAACTCAATGCATATTGATCAATGTCACTAGTTTGTCACTCCACACATCCCTTCCAATTCACCCCTTCCTTCACTTTTCTTAATTTTGAAGTATGTGCATTGAATTTTTGACTGCATTCTTCAGACTTCTCCGTTTAATTCATCTACCCCCATCCCCTGAATCATGGATATGTCCTCCTACATACATATGCAGATTTTGTAGGACAAAGGATGTTACTTTAAAGTGAGGAAGATTGTAATATTCAAATAGAATTGAAGGCATAGTTGAGTCTTTGAAATTAAGGAGCTCCAATAGGAAATGTAAAGATTTCAGCATGGATTTACTTCTCCTTTATTGAGAACCCATCCCTCTGTGGCACTTCTTTATTCCATAGTAAGGTGTCTGCCTTCATAAAAATGCGCTATTTGCAAGGAGAATATAGGATAGTGAGTTTCTTCCTAGAATCATTTTAATGTGCACCTATTAATATTATTATAAGTGTTGTCTAAACAATAACCTAATGTCAAAACTATGAAGAATAGGAGACTATATGAAGGATATGATTGTTCACTAACAGATGAAAGAGAGAAAATCCTATCATATTTACATTTCTTTCTATCTTCTTCTTTTGGCAGCCCTGGGTATTGAACTAAGTTCCTGATCACTGTCCTTGGGCATTCTTAAGGCTAGCACTCTATCACTCGAGAGCCACAGCACAACTTCCAGAATTTTTTCTGTGGCTGTCATACTGAGGAATCGAACCCAGAGCTTTGTACATGCCAGGCAAAAACTCCTACCATTAACCAATGCTCCAAGCCCACCTAAGTTTTATTTTCCTTGTAACAAATTTATGTGAGGAGTACCAAACTTAAATATTCCTATTAAGTGAAAAATGTAATGAAACAGGTTTCAGATTTTCCTACTGGAGTCTCACTACTTAGCAGAACACGTCCAAGATGCCAACTGTGTATCTCAGTTTACAATTTGTCCAAGCCCATGATACTAAATCATTTGGGAGAAGTGAGTTTACCATCTTCTGAAGACTCTAGTCTAGTATTGGCTTTATTACAATTGCTAATAATAAATTAGGCAATAACCAGAATCCACTGACAGAAAGAAACTACAGTCAGGAATTTACATGTGAATGTCTTAAGTGAAAAATGTTCATAAAACGTCTGAACTTAATGTCAGATGGAGTTTCTCTATTCCTTTTGAGATTTTCATAAACCCATTTCCTTCACCCTAGTGATTTCAAAAGAAATTCCACATTTGAATTTCTTATTCTCCCTCAATTTATTTTTGTCCTCTAATGATTATGCTCTTGTCATTAAACCATTCTCATTTTCAGGCTGGGGATCATTAGGAATTTGTTTGCAATGTCATTTTTGTATCTGTATATACCACATAATCTAGCACTTATGATATGTTGGAATGGGCCCAGTAAGAATTGTAAGGATAAACATTCACATTACCCTATAATGTCCCACAAGTAGCTTACTGAAGCCCTGAGTGGTTGAGATTTTAGGCAAGTCAGAGCCAAGGAGAGAGCAGAGATGTTGTATGTATAGTCCCATTTGATGATTGAGAAATCAAAGACAAAAAGCTTAGTACTTTGAGTTCATACAACTGGTTAAATGGAAAGGGCTTTAGGAATCATTTCTGATCTGTAATCTATAACATGGATGGCTTAGGCAGAAGGATAATGTGTTTCAGGTGAGCCTGAATTACATAGCAATCCCCTCTTGAGATTCCTTCATCTATACTGGGGCATATTATGTATATATACAGGACCAGGAGTTTGGCCTAGTGGTAGAGTGCTTGCCTTCCATGCACGAAGACCCAGGTTCGATTCCTTGGTACCACATACAAAGAAAAAGCCAGAAGTATTGTTATGACTTAAGTGGTAGAAATCTAGTCTTGAAAAAGCTCAAGGACAGTGCACAGGCCTTAACTTCAAGCCCCAGATGGGCAAAAAAAAATAGAAAAGAAAAGAATCTCTAGAAAGATTCTCTGTCCATTTCTGCCATAAGAGGTAATTGTGAAAAGATGAATGAATGTCGAGGAGGCAGGCCTTGACTAGACATAAAGTCTGCTATTACCTTGATCTTGGAATTTTTAGTCTCTAGAATTGTAGGGGATATTTTTGGTTATTACAAAACTATAATCTGTGGTATTTTATTAGTGCATGTTGAATGAAACAAGACTATGATTCAATTGATATGACTGGATTTCAGGCTATCCTTATCCCTATGAGTGCTCCATGCAAATGTTCAATGTCATTTCTGTTGAATACTGCATGAATATCAAGAAAATTAAATACCTTTCAATTATATAATGCTTATCGTCTCCTAGATATCAGGGTAATTTTCATTAATTACGATATAAGGTACTTTTATGCAGTGATAAATGTATAGCTTCTGGAATTAAATGGACCTGTGTTTGAATTTAAGAGCGTCAACTTATGTGATCTCAGAAGTTGACCCTTATTCAACTTCTCTTCATCTTTGCTTTTACCATCTATACAACTGGGAAAATACTGATAACTATCTCAGTGTGTTTAGTAGAGTAATAGCCATTTAATTACTATATAAGAAAGACCACAACAAAAGGTGAATTGTATAGTGTGCAGTGAACATTAGTGGCTGTAACTGCTAATAGTCCTACAGCTGTTGTTGCTGTTATTAGAAAATATGAACTCCCACTGACCTTAACTAAGAAGAACAATGCATAGGAAAAGAATGAAGAATAAATGGTATGTGGATAGTGCAACAGAATAATGGCGTCTAAGCCCCTTTCTTCAAATCTCCCATGTAATTTCAAAGAATGTAAAATGTTCTTCCTGGTTTTTCAGTGAGGTCTTTAATGCTTTTGAACCATCAGGTTTAGTAAATAAAAACCTATGCATGACTTTGAAAGCAGTTTTGCTTTTCTTATAAAGCATATAACATATTCTTAGGAGAAATTTAATCACAAATTAATGATACACATGTTCTCTGATTATTACAACTGATTTTGGAGAAGTCTTTTGATGTTCAAAAGATCTTCTTTCTTCTTATAAGCATATACTCTCCCCTATAGAAAAGTAAATGATTATAATTCATAAATAATGGTTTCACATCAAATAGTTCATATGAAACTCTAAATTTGTAGAATTTTTCAAGGAGAAAGATGGGGGTGGGAATATTTTAGACATTTTAGCATATGCATTACTATCCATAAACAATTATTCTAACAAATACAGAACATTTGTGAGTAAGACGATTATATATACAACAGAAAGGTTTGCTTGTCTTTTTATTCCCCTGAATTCTCACAGTGTACTCAGAAAGACCCATCTGAATGGTATGTGAACTAATACATTGGCATTGATATCACAAACTACGTTACATATAGATAAGACTGAAATAACCATGAAAAATAGCACAGACACTGGTAAGAACAGATCAAAATTGATATAGAGTTGAAGTTTGTAATTATTTTTGTATACCAGCTTAAAAGTGATACTTAAGTTGCAGAAATCATCTTTACATACCTACTGACATTTGGTTTATTTTTCATACCCTCAAATAGCTTTTGGTTACTAAAAGGAAGATCTAATCCATTTGTTCCCTAGGCAATTGCATTGACAATTTTTGATACACAGTGAGAAATGGGCTTGTGTGGAGCCTTCACCAAAACTCAGTTCTACCATCTTGCCTAGTAGTATATCTAGTATAAGATTACTTTCATTAATCTAGAATTCCATAGTCTTCTAGTCTATACACGTGTTAAGAATTAGGATGTAGAATTTCAAAATGAAAATCAGATGGTAAATGCAGATGTTCAGAACCCTGCCCTCAGAAGTTTGATGTTAGTAAAATACTGACAGACTCTCAAGAGGACATGTGTGTGCAACTAATTATAATCATCAAGATATAATAATGGTTTACTTCTTGGTGATAAAAAAATTCACAGTTTCCAAAATATTTGAAGACTACATAATGGTGTGATTCTACTCTGTAGACACTTATATAGAATCAAAATTATAGCAACGGTAACTTGGGGAGTTTGGAATAAAAATCATAAATATTAGGTAGATTGAATTTTTAATATTATCAGATAAAGGCATCATCATAATGAAATTGCTTTTATGTGTACTGATAAAGTTCTTGGTCCTGCTGGTAAAAATATCCTGATCTCCATTTTCACATAAGAGATAATTATAAGGAGCCGGGAGTTTGGCCTAGTGGTTGAGTGCTTGCCTAGCATGCACGAAGACCCGGGTTTGATTGCTCGGTACCACATACATAGAAAAAAGCCAGAAGTGGTGCTGAGGCTCAAGTGGTAGAGCTCTAGCCTTGAGAAAGTCCAAGGACATTGCTCAGGCCCTGAGCTCAAGGCCAGGACTGGCAAAAAAAGAGAGATAATTATAAATATTAAAGGGATATATCATTCAAGCCTTTTATCTTGTGTGGATCCTCTGGGTTTCACCTTCATTATTCATCTTTTCCTGTTCCAATGACTCATCATTCTCACCACCTTCTGATATGTCTGATTTGATAATATACTCAAGCAAATTAGTGTCAAATATTGTAGGCTTTATTGTTTATCAGTCAGAGTCCCAGCAGGAAATAGTATAGTCCAGATGGTTCAAAATAAGGGACATTAATAGACACCGTGTCATGCAAAAATGAGCAACAAGAAGTTGTTATAAATACTAATCCTGAAGGGATTACAGTAGTCTAGAAAGAGCGTGAATCAAATACAAAAACAATTGGATAAGGGGGGGAATAAAACCAAACTAAAAAGAAATAACTTCACACAGTACACAAAAACACACAATTAAGGTTATATTTGATCAGTGTATGTTGTATGCATTTGTGGAAATATCACATAAAATGCCATATATAAAAAATAAATGTTTAGCTACTCAGGAGACTGAGATCTGATTATGATCAAAGTTCAAAGCCAGCCAGAGCAGGAAAGTCAGTGAGACTCTTATCTCCAATCAACCACCAGAAAACTGGAAGTGGTGTTGTGGCTCAAGGGAAAGGGTGGTAGGATTGAGATGAAGAGCTCAGGGACAGCACCCAGGCCAAGAGTTCAACTCCATCATATAAAAAAGTGTTACTCAAAGATAGACATTAAAAAGGAAACTTAGAAAAACTAAATGCCAGTGATTGTATATAGACATTCCCTTCTTAAACATGTCATTTGAAACATGATGTAAACATCAATGTTAATAAATTCTTTTTTTTTTTTGCCAGTCCTGGGCTTGGGCTCAGGGCCTGAGCACGGTCCTTGGACTTTCTCAAGGCTTAGCACTCTACCACTTGAACCTCAGCATCACTTCCAGCTTTTTTCAATGTATGTGGTACCGAGGAATCAAACCCAGGGCTTTGTGCATGCTAGGCAAGCACTCTACCACTAGGCCAAACTCCTGGCCCCTATGTTAATAAATTCTCAAAAAATGAAAATTATAACTTGTTCAGCTTCTGCTTCATAGTGAGGATGGAATCTGAGTTCAAATACACAGGCAATGGATTCTTCTATCTTTTTTTCTTTTTTCCATATATTTTTATTGTAATTAATAGAAGGGTTGCATTATGTTCACCAGATAGACGGTGCATTACTTCACATACATTGATAACCTTTCCCATGTCTTGGTCCACATTTACCTCCCCCAACCCCAGCCCCTCATCTTGTTTTGCTGCCTTCTGTGTCTGACTTTAAATAACCAAATATGCAAATATACAGTATATCAGATAAAAAGGAGAAATATTGAAACAATATGAGATAACCAAGAGACAGCAAAGGAGATGAGAGATAACATAGTACATTAAGGACAACAATCACTTACTATATGGCTTTTGTTTCTATATCCTGGAAGTCCTTTCATATATGGGCATTCTATTTGGCCGTATGAATCTACATTTTGTTCTATTGTAAATCTCTGCTATGAGAGCCCTAGGTTTCTACTGATTATGACAAATGAGGGAAACCATTGAGCCTAAGTTCCTTTGAGTCTGGCTTACTTCACTTAATATGATTTTTTCTAAGTCTTTCCATTTCCTAACAAATGGGGCAATGTCATTCTTTCTGACAGCAGCATAGAATTCCATTGTGTATAAAAACTACATCTTGTTGATCCACACATGAACTGAAGGGCATCTGGGTTGGTTCCATATCTCTGCTATGATAAATAATTCTGTAACAAACATCGTTGTGCTAGTGGATTTAGTATGTCCTTGTTTCTGGACGATTGGGTAAATGCCAAGTAGTGGAATTGCTGGGTCAAAGGGGAGTTCTATGTTTAGTCTTTTGAGGAACTGCCATACTGCTTTCCATAGTGTTTGGACGAGTTTGTACTCCCACCAACAGTGTAGTAGTGATCCCTCCTAGCCACATCCCCGCCAACATCTGTTGTTATTAGATTTCTTGATCCTGGCCATTCTAACTGGGGAGAGGTGGAATCAGAGTTGTTTTGATTTGCATTTCTTTTATGGCCAGAGATGTCAAGCATTTATTCATGTGTCAACAGGCCATTCTTATTTCTTCTTCAAAGAAGACTCTCCTTAGGGCTTTGACCTGTCTTTTAATGGGATGGTTTTTTCTTTGGAGATTATTTTAGTGTGACTCAATTTTTTGAGCTGTTGATCTATTTTATATATGAGGCCTTTGCCAATGTATGGTTAGTGAAAATCTTCTCCCACTCTGTAGGCTTTCTAGTTAATTTGGTAGATATGTCATTGGCCATAAAGAAGCTCTGCAGTTTAATGCAGTCCCACTTATCCAGCCTTTCTCTGATTATTTGTGTTTCTTGGTCCTTATTAAGAAAGTTTCGACCTGTGCCAAGGAGACCTAATGTATCTCCTATTCTTTCTTTTAAAGTTTTCAGTGTACCTGCTTTTACCTCAATGTCTTTGATCCATTTGGAATTAATCCTGTTGCAGAGTGACAAAGGAGGATCCAAGTTTAGTTTTCTGCAGGTGCTTAACCAGTTCTGCCAGCACCACTTATTGAAGAGGCTGTCTTTCTTCCATTCTATTTTTAGACTCCCTTATCAAAGATTAGGTGGCCATAGGTCTGTGGGTTAATATCTGGGTCCTCAGTTCTATTCTGTTGGTCTTCAGGCCTTTTCTTGTGCTAGTATTAAGCTGTTTTGGTCACTATAACTCTGTAATAGAGTCTAAAGTTTGGTATTAAATTCTTCCTATGCTGTCTTTCTGCTAAGAATTGTTTTTGTTATATGGGATTTTTTATTATTCCATGTGAAATTTTGTATTGCCTCTCCTATTTCTTTAAAGAATGACATTGGGGTATGGATGGGTATGGCACTGAATTTGTAGATAGCTCTTGGCAAGATTGCCATTTTCACGATGTTAGTTTTTCCAATCCAGGAGCATGGAAGATTTTTCCATTTCCTCAGTTCTGCTTTAATTTCCTTCTTCAGGGTTTTAAAGTTTTCATCAAAAAGCTCCTTTACATTCTTAGTTAAGTCAATTCCTATTTACTTTATTTTCTCTGAGACAATTGCAAAAGGAGTTGCTTTCCTGATTATTGCCTCGTTCCTCTCACTGTTGGCGTAGAGGAAGGCAGTTGAATTTTGAGGGTTAATTTGATACCCTGCTACATTGCCAAAGTTTTGAATCAGGTCAATCAGCTTGAGAGTGAAGTCTATAGGATTCTTTAAATATGGAATCATGTCTTCTTCAAAGAGGGAAAGTTTCACTTCCTCTTTCCCCATTTGGATTCCTTTTTGCTTGCTTTTTGTTTTATTGCTCTGGCTAGGAATTCTAATACTATGTTAAAGAGGAGTGGAGACAGTGGGCCTCCTTATCTTGTTCATGATTTCAGAGGAAATGTCCTTAGCGTTTCGTCAGTAAGTTTAATGCTTGCTGTGGTTTTGACATACACAGCCTTTATTATACTGATGGATTCCTAGTTTCTCCAGAGTTTTTAGCATAAAGGGGTTTTTGATCTTGTCAAATGCCTTATTTGCATGTATTGAGACAATCATGTGATTATTGTCCTTGCACCTGTTGATGTGTTGAATTAATTAATTGATTTGCCTATGTTGAACCAGCTTTGCCTCCCTGTGATGAATCCTGTTTGATCATAGTGTATAATTTTTTGATGAGTTGCTGAAGACTGTTGGCCAATATTTTGTTGAGAAGTTTCGCATCAATATTCATCAAAGAAATGGGTCTATAGTTCTCTTTTTTGATGAATCTCTGTCTGGTTTTGGGATGAGGGTTATTGTGGCTTCATAGAATGAGTTTGGCAGACTCTTCGTTTTCAGTTTCATTGAAGAGCTTGGGGAGTATTGTTGTTAGCTCTGCTTTGAAGACCTTATAGAATTCAGCTGTGAATCCATCTGGCCCTGGGCTTTCTTGGATGGAAGGTCTCTTAATGCCATTTCTATTTCAGTGCTTGAAATAGGACTGTTTGTTGGATTAGGTCTTCTCTGTTCAGTGAGGGTATGTTAATATTGGCTAGGAATTCATTCATTTCTTCTAGATTCTCAAATTTGTTGGCATGAAGTTTTGAAAAGTATTCCCTCATGATGCACTGGATCTTCGTAATTTCTGTCATGATATTACCATTCTCATCTGTGATTTTGTTTATTTGGGTGAGCTCCCTTCTTTTTTGGTCAGATTTGGTAAGGGCCTCTCAATTTTGTCAATTTTTTTTCAAAGATCCACCACCTTTTATGTTGAATCTTTCCATATGTTTTTTGGACTCCCATTTATTTAATTCTGCTTTGGTTTTAATAATTTGCATCCTTCTACTGGGATTAGGGTTGGTTTGTTGCTCTTTTTCTGAGAGCTTAAGGTTGTCTTCTTTTTTGGAGTCTGTATACTCCTTGTCTCAAAAACAGAGAATAAGCTAGTTTAGTTTTGACTACATTTTACAGAAAAAGTTGTAATAATAAATGTTTTGTAAATTATCTAGAAAAAACAGAATACATTGCTGTTGTTTTGGGTGAAAAAAATCAGTATTATACAATTTAGAAAGAGGGCTGGGAGTTTGGCTTTGTGGTAGAGTGCTTGCCTAGCATGCATGAAGATCAGAGTTTGAATCCTCAGTACTTCATACATAGTAAAAAGCCAGAAGTGGTGCTATGGCTGAAGTGGTAGAGCTCTAGCCTTGAGAATGTCCAAGCCCAGGACTAGCAAAAAAATCAAAAGAGTAGTTTATTCCTAGGACAGTGTTATTGATGAATATTAAGAACAGCTTTAAGTTAAACTTGCTTATTCACCAGTCTCAGGGAGAATAAAATAGGTAGTGAAGAATGAAAGTATTGAGATGATAAAAACACAATGTAATTGAGAGCATTATGATTCGTAGAGCTGAATGAATCTTGATTGCAAACTAAGAGATAGTGGTTTCTTTTTAAAATATATAATTATATTTTTATTATTAAGGTGCTGTGCAAAGGGATCACATTTAATAAGTCAGATATATTGCTTTTTTGGACAACGTTATCCCTTCCTTCATTTTCCCCCAATTTCCCTCTCCCATCCCTACTCACAAGTTATATAAGTCATTTTCCATGTACTGAATATCATGACTGCTATTGCTCACCCTTCCCCTTTTGTATCTTTCTCTTTACCTCGCCCCTAAAAGAAGAAAACTCAAAAACAAAAGCAAACACCACCACCACCACCACCACCAAAAACCATGTTTCCATTTCCTGAAATTTATTTCAAGTGGTTGCTTTTAATCATGAAGTAGTAAATATTACTGCTAAACTATGCAGACAGTAGTTCTGAAGGGGGATAAAAGGTAAGGAGAGAGTTAGTCAATAATATTTACTGGAAAGACAAAATTGCCTAATCATTTCTTGAAAAGAGAAAAGGAAAGATGCTGGCATTGACATTGGTTTTAAATAGCCGTGTATTGAGGGAATTCAACCATTACTTATATATATAAATATACAAAAAGAAAGTGAATGTTTACACAATTAAGAAATTCATGAAAGCAAATGAGCAGGAAAAATAAAAATACTAAAACAAAAGGCTATGATTAGATTGGGTGAGTGAAACCATGTTTCCCAAAGCACCTATGTTTCTGTAAAGAAATGAATGATTTTGTAGTTACTAAACAAACAAAATTATAACGTTTCAATATTTAAATAGCCTACTTTATGTACTTTGAACAATTTTATTATGTTTCTGAAAAGAGTTGAAATTCATTTTTTATGACTGGGAAGAGAAAGTGAATATCTCCTCATGATTTCCCAATCTACATTTTGGAAGGATGATTTGTTCTTTAAGTTGATGCATGAATAATTATTATTTAGCACAAACCTGTGTTCCATATGTCTAAAATGCAATAAAATGTACTCCTGACTCAGGATTTGTGTTTTTTTCCTTCATGAAAGTCATACATACATAGGATTAGAGATTGTGTGAAATAATGTAAAGTTAAACATCTAAATGTAAGAACTGGGATATGAAGGAAGGAAGAGATGACATGAGGTGAAATTGTCTTATACTCAAATATAAATAAGATCTGGCATAAATCTTACTTCCACTGTAATTGTGGTAGGTGTTTTTCTAACTCACCCTTCCATATTTGATTTTTCTGATGGTTCATCTTTTATCCACACAGTTATATGTTTATGAATGTAACTTTTGAATCTTTGCTTTCAGAGTTTAACATTCATTAGCTTGGAAAACTCTCCTTTCATATGTAGTCAGATGGAAAATTTCTTTTGAAATTTTGATGTTTAAATTTTAACTTTTTACCTATTAACTTATATGTAATTTATTATATAAATAGTTATAATATCAGGGGCTGGTGTATCATGTCTGTAATATTAGCTACTCGGGAGGATGAGATCTGAGGATTAAAGTTAAAACCTGTCCTGGCAAAAAACTCTGTGAGACTTTTATCTCAATGAACCACCAGAAAACTTGAAATGGTGCTTGGTTCAAGCGGTAGAGCAATACACTTGAGGTGAACACCTCAGGGACAGCGTTCAGACTTAGAGTTCAAGCTCCACGACCAAAAAAAGAAAAAGTTATAATTGTTTTCATAAAATATATTTCTATTGATTTTTTTGAATATCTTTTTACAGTCTGGCTATTAAATCAACATAATAGTTTGCAAATATTTCTTCCTGTTCTGTAGAGAGCATTTTTTTCTCATTTTCTTTTCATGTTGAAAAATTTTAGTGCTCTATAATCCCATTTGTTTTCTATTTAGTTTACTGTACTTTTAGGGTCTTTTCTAAATACTTTGTTTCCCTTCTGTTGTCTTGATAAATTTTTTTCTATTTTCTTCTACCAACTCCATAGATTCATGACTTATAAGTATTTAATACATTTAGAATTAATTTTAACTGATGAGGCAAAAGGGTATTGATATATTTTTCTGCATGTAGAAGATACTTTTATACCATTAGTCTGCTTTAAAACTTTCTACTATAGTCACATTTAAAAGTATTTTACACTTACAGTGTATATAATCTTTTTTAAACACTTGTTTTTTTTCTGATTTCTTCCTGTTATTGAAAACATTTGTCAGAAAAATACCTCTCTTGTAATCATTTTTATTCCATTTTCTATTATTTTTACAGAACTTTCAAGTATGATCTCATCCTACTATTCATAACCTATAATCTACTTAACTATATATTTGCCATGCTAACTTTTCTGCTTTAAAATCTATTCTTATTTTCTTTCTCAATCTTATTGAAATTCTTTTCATTCTTTCAAGATATCATGTTTAGATTCCTGATAAATACTCATAACAATCTGTTATTGTGTGTATCCTTTTTATGCTACATTACTTTCTGCATTCTTGTTTACTCGACTATAGAATCTTTGAGAGCAGATGCAGTATTGAACTAATCTTTTCCTCAGTAATAAGCAGCATAGTGCCTAGGATGTCTACATATATTAGTTATTTTCATAGTCCCTGAGAGCAAATATATGACAGAAACAAGTTAATGAAGAAAAGACATATTTTGGCTCATGGTTTCAGAGCATTCATTCCATGGATAGTTGGATTATTCTGAGTCTGTGGTGAACCGGAACAATGTGTCATTGCAGCCTGGGACTAAGAAGGGTCTTTGCCTAATGGTAGCCCGGAAGTTGAGCAAGAACATTACATTATGATATATAGGAAGGAAAAGTTCTCTTGGTTTGTTATAATGTTCTCTTTGTTTAAAAACAAATGTGCTCATTACCTCACTTATGTAACTCTAACCCTCCTGTTCATCACATTTTCTATTTTTTCATATATTTTTATTGTAATTAATAGAAGGGTTACATGATATTTGCCAGATAGAAGGTGCATTAATTCACATACATTGATACCTTTCACATGTCTTGGTCCCCATATTCCTCCCCCCACCCCCAACTCTCATCTTGTTTTCCCCCCTTCCCTATCCAATTTCAAATGACCAAATACAAATATATCCGATATATCAGGTAACAAAGTGAGATACTGTAACAATATGAGATAACCAAGAGGCAGCAAAAGAGATGAGAGATAACATAATACCTTAAGGACAACAATCATTCATTGTATGGCTTTTGTTTCTATAGCGTAGAGGTCCTTTCATTTCCCGTCTATATGGCCTTATGTATCTAGGTTTTGCTCTATTGCAAATCTCTGCTAGGAGAGCCCATGGTTTCTACTGATTATGACAAATGAGGGAAACCATTGAGCCTAAGTTCCTTTGAGTCTGGCTTACTTCACTTAATACGATTTTTTCTAAGTCTTTCCATTTCCTAACAAATGGGGTGATGTCGTTCTTTCTGACAGCAGCATAGAATTCCATTGTGTACAAATACCACAACTTGTTGATCCACTCATCAACTGAGGGACATCTAGGATGGTTCCGTATCTTTGCCATGGTAAATAATGCTGCAAAGAACATCATTGTGTTAGTGGATTTAGTATTTCCTTGTTTCTGGAAGACTGGGTAAATGCCAAGTAGTGGAATTTCTGGGTCATAGGGGAGCTCTATGCTTAGTCTTTGGAGGAACTGCCATACTGCTTTCCATAGTGGTTGAATGAGTTTGCATTCCCACCAACAGTGTAGTAATGATCCCTCCTGCCCACATCCCCTTCAGCATCTGTTGTTATTCGTTTTCCTGATCCTGGCCATTCTAATTGGAGTGAAGTGGAATCTTAGAGTTGTTTTGATTTGCATTTCTTTTATGACCAGAGATGTTGAGCATTTCTTCACGTGTCTATAGGCCAGTTTTGTTTCTTCTTCACAGAAGACTCTCTTTAAGTCTTTGGCCCATCTTTTAATGGGATGGTTGTTACTTTGGAGATTAGTTTTGGAGTGATTCAATTTTTTGAGCTGTTGATATATTTTAGATGTTCTACAAATTCAACACAATATCCATCAATATCCCAATGTCATTCTTTAAAGAAACAGAAGAGACAATCCAAAATTTCATATGGAATAATAAAAGACCCCGTATAGCAAAAACACTTCTTAGCAGAAAGAACAGCGCAGGAGGAATTCCAATACCAAACTTTAGACTCTATTACAGAGCTATAATTATCCAAACAGCTTGATACTGGCACAAGAACAGGCCTGAAGACCAATGGAATAGAACTGAGGACCCAGATACTAAAGCACAGACCTATGGCCACCTAATCTTTGACAAGGGAGCCAAAAAAATAGAATGGAAGAAAGACAGCCTCTTCAACAAGTTGTGCTGGCAGAACTGGTTAAGCAGCTGCAGAAAACTAAAGGTGGATCCTTCTATGTCACCCTGCACTAGAATTAACTCCAAATGGTTCAAAGACCTGGATATAAAAGCTGACACACTGAAAACTTTACAAGAAGGAATAGGAGATACCCTAGGCCTCCTTGGCACAGGTCGAAACTTTCTTAATAAGGACCAAGAATCACAACAAATCAGAGAAAGGCTGGATAAGTGGGACTGCCTTAAACTGCAGAGATTTTGTATGGCAAAGGACATAGCTAGTAAATTATTTAGGAAGCCTACAGCGTGGGAGAAGATCTTCACCAACCATACAACTGATATTTTCTATTTTTTATTGTAGGGATAATGTACAGACGGGTTAGTAGGTGCAGGTAGTCCTCAAACATTGATAGTCCTTCTCATGTTTTTACCCCATTTCCCTTCTGCCATGCCCTCCAAATCATCTTGTTCCCCCCTTCCTTCCCTATTTCAAATAAACAACTAAATGTATATACAATATACCAGGTAACAAAGTCAGATAAAGTAACAATATGAGATTAAGAAAAGGGCAACAAAAGAGAAGAGAAATAATATAGCACATTAAGAAAAACATTCACACAAGATGAACCTCTTGTTTCCATATCCTAGAGTTCATTTCATTTAGTGTCATTCCATATAACCTTATAAACCTAGGTTTTGAACAATTGTAATCCTCTGCTAGGAGAGTCCAAGATGTGTGGTAATCATTACAAATGAGGCAAGCAATTGAGCCTATGTTACTTTGGGTGTGGCTTACTTTTCTTATTATGATTTTTTTTGCCAATTCTTTCCATTTCCTTATGAACTGGGTGATGTCATTCTTTCTGGTAGCAGCATAGAATTACATTATTTGTAAATACATCTTCTGGATTCTTTCATCTACTGAGGGGCATCTGGGTTGGTTCCATATCTTAGATATGGTAAATAATGCTGCAATGAACATCATTCTGCTAGTGCCTTTAGTTAATTTCTACATTTGGGTAAATGCCAAGGTGGAATTTCTGGGTCATAGGGGAGCTCTATGTTTAGTCATTTGAAGAATCACCATACTGCTTTCCAGCGTGGTTGAACAAGCACACACTTCCACCAACAGTGTAGTAGCGATCTCTCCTGACCACATCCCTATCAGTACCTGTTATTGGATTTCTTGATAATGGCCATTCTAACTGGAATGAGGTAGAATCTCAAAGTTGTTTTGATATGCATTTCTTTTATGGCCAGTGATGTCGAGCATTTCTTTATTTGTTTATAGGCAACTTTTATTTCCTCTTCAGTGAAGTTTTTAGCCCACCTTTTAGTGGGATGATTGCTTCTTTAAGGACATGTTTTGGAGAGATTCAATGTTTTTACATGTAGGTGTATTTTAGATATTAGGTCCTTGTCTGTTGTATGGCTAGTGAAGATCTTCTCCCACTCTATGGGCTTTCTATTTAACTTGGTATCTGCGTCCTTTGCCATGCAGAAGCTCTGCAGTTTAATGCAATCCCATTTGTCCAAACTTTCTTTAATTTGTAGTGTTTCTGGGTTTTTATTAAGAATGTTTTGACCTGTGCCAATGTGTCCTAGTACATCCCCTATTCCTTCTGCAAAGTTTTCAGGGTATATGCTTTTACCTCAAGGTTTTTGATCCATTTGGAATTAATTCTGCATTAAACCAATGACTATGTGCTGAGAACATTGTTTAGTAGCAGAGCTTTGCCTAGCATGCACGAAGCCCTAGATTTCATTCCTGTATACCACATATGCAGAAAAAGCCAGAAGTGGAAAAGTGACTCAAGTGACAAACCTCTAGCCTTGTGCAAAAAGTGTCAAAGGACAGTGCCCAAGCTCTGGGTTCAAGCTCCAATACTGTCAAAACAAACAAACAACAAAACAACTAATGATTAGATTACAGCCCTGATGATCTAATTGGTTCTGCAATATATTTCCTTACAAATACACCCAGAGATGTAATCTTTATTCATGTAAGTTCCAAGCATAGATTAACCTTTGCCATAAAGTAACTTGGGATTCTCTGAATGACAGCATACTGGGAATAGAAATTTTGCTGGTATGACTAAAACTGTGACATTATTGCTTTATCTGTTAATAGAAAACATGGAACTGGATATTGATTGCAATAAGGATTTAAAACAATAATAAATATAGATGTTGATATTGAAAAATCTAGCTTCATAGAACTCTAAGTTTCTCTCACTGGACACTAATACTTTTGCTGCTTGTATCGGCACCTTCTTTTTTAATGAGCAAACATTTCATGATCTTTTAAAAAGTTATCTTCATAATTGACAGAAAGAGAAAAATGAAGATTCTGTTCTGTTTTACTGTGGTACTATTCACATGCATGACTTCCAGTTCATTACTTATCACTTGGTAGGTATTCTCTATCAAAGTATATATTTCAAAATTACAAGAGGTAATATACATTGTAATTGGATCCCTGTTATCCATCTAACAACTGCAAAAGAAATATTTAGTTAACATTCTGTCTCCAAGATTTTATCCATTTTTAATGACTGAATTCTACTTTGACATTAAAAAGTTTAGCATTTATCAACAATTACGAATATAAAAATGAAGTCTAATGATGTAATAAAATACAGTATAAAATGGTGAAAAATAAAACTGGTGGTTAATTAAGACATAATACTTATAGTATTGAATAGTGTCATAGGATAATCATTCTCTGGCACAAATATTAAGGTGAAGGAAGTCATTATTTATGAGCAGATGAGTAATTTATAAACATCACATTCATTTAGACTGCAGTGTGATTATATGGATAACACTGGCTGACAAGGAAAAGGAATGTAACATGGAACAGTAGTACTATAAACTTGACTAGTTTGTGAAAGAGAAGCCTTCCTATCCTTAGTCAAAACATACCCTGTAATGGCAATAGTTTTTCCCAATCACAAAATTGACCAGCTTCTCTGTTTTAATTATCTCAAATGGTTTTGATGACTGAACTAAAGGTAAAAGATGAAAAAATATGAACAAGTTAAATATTTATATAGTTTATTTATATATAGTTTATATATATTTATGTAGTTTATATATATATATATTTTTAGATACACTACTCAGAATGGTTCTGTGCTGGGCTGGCATTGGCTTGGAAAAGTATTGTTTCAGTCTTAGACATGTTATGCTACTCATTCTTCTTCGAGCTATTTTCATGAACACATATATAACTAGGAAACTGTGTAAAACAGAAAGCACTTGCATTACCTAGGAAAAATGCGCACTTTTCATAATTGATCACTTGTAAAATAGACTCCTCCTACCACTTTTGAGACTTGAAATCTCTAGTTTTGTTAAAAAGAATATTTGAACTAATTATAAGAAACTATAACAAAGCAGATACAATTCACATAATTCAAGGACTAAAACAAGTCTACTAACGTGACCAAATCTAGAGCAAGTGAAAATATGATTAAAGTGACTCTCAAAATCATACATTGTAATGAAACAAAGATGACATCAGAAAGCCTTTTTTTGTGCCAGTTCTGGGCTTGAGCTCAGTGCCTGAGCACTGTTCCTGAATTTTTTTTCCTTAGGACTAGAACCCTACCACGTGAGCCACACAGCACCACTTCTGCCTTTTTCTATATATGTGGTACCTAGGAATTGAACCCCGGTCTTAGTGCATGCTAGGCAAGCACTCTACCACTAATCCAAACTCCTGGCTCTCAGAAAAAATTTTAAAGTGTGTCTTGACATTTTGCTTGGGTCATTTACCAATCATTCAAAATGAATAAATAAATGGACAGACAGTGAACAAATGCAGCAGTGGTTGTCACTAGACATTATGTTGAAAATGTAGTATTCAACTTGTAGCTGGGGGTGGAAGAGGAAAACTAGGAGAGATGAGGGAAGGAGTGACACTGTCCAAAAATGTATTTTTTTACCTGACTTATATAACTATAACCCCACTGTACATAACCTTTATAATTACAATACAAATTAAAATAAATGAATAGATATAGTAATACTAATTTTGATAGAATTCTATGTAATTAATGCATTGTTTGACAATCGATTGTAAAGATATCAATAATAAAGAAACAATAACAATAAAGGCAAATGAGATTGTATAGGTATACACCAGAATTTTGTATTTTTATTATAGATGAGATACCAGTGAGGTTTATTTGAAGTTTTTGGGTTTAGTGTGGTGACGTATGCACAGAATGCCAGCTATGCAGGAGGC
The DNA here is from genome assembly GCF_031878675.1 of Megascapheus bottae. Taxonomy (NCBI): domain Eukaryota; kingdom Metazoa; phylum Chordata; class Mammalia; order Rodentia; family Geomyidae; genus Megascapheus; species Megascapheus bottae. The sequence goes on along the minus strand of NC_143547.1, from coordinate 62,207,803 downwards.
TGAGGCAGAAGGATTACAAGACCAAGAATGAATTAATGAATGAATGAACGTAAGGCATTTGAATGATGGGGATGCCAGCACCACTTCTCAGGCGCCAGTTGGTTTGTCAGGGTCTTTGCCAGCAGTGAAGATGGTGCTGCTCTTGGTTGGTGGAGGGTCCTTCCTAATGCCGTTCCATGGTTCCATGAGCAGAAGTAGAAATGTCTCCCCTGAGGTACTCACAGATTGCTGGGTTTTCTGGTTCCGTGAAGCTGGCAGGTCCACACCACGCTCTGGGGGGATGGCTCTGGTTTTGTGCAGGCTCTGTCTGGCTCTGTCTGGAGCCCGGGGAGAAGTGCTGTCTGCTCAGGTGCCGGAGGAAGGCTTTGTCTCCTCGGTGGCTCCAAGTGGCTGGTGCAACTCCACGCTGCCTTCTTGCACCGGCTTCCTGCCTTTAGCCTCTCTGATTGAGATCTCTGGTGCTAAGGCTTACTTATGATCATTCTTTGGGTATGAACTTTCCCCTATGATGCTAGAGCTGGTATCTTGCTGAGAGCTCAGAAAGACTCACAATGGACCGCCTCCATCTTCCACTGATCTCCTGCACCACATTTTATCTTTTTTTAAGCTAGAGGAAAATAAATTGGTTACCGTGAGAATACTTTAGACTGTGGAGTATAGTTTGGAATCGTATGGATGAAGAGCATGTAGATAGAATTAGACGCGATTTGTTTCATGGGGCACATGTATGCAAAAGAGCCTGAGAAAGGCATAGTCTCTATTTTTTGCTTGAAACATTCCATGGCTCTGTCTGACATCAGAGTACTAAGACCCAAATGGAAGACAGCGAAATTTTTACTTGAAAATGTTTTTTAGATTTAAAGATCATACAGCGGAAATGTTGGGGCCTGACTTCCATCTCTGAGGCCTGATTCTGGCTCAGAGGCAATTAAAGGGCTTTGGCCAGGCATTCACTCCTTGCGTACCTCTCTTAAGGCATCTCTGTGTATGTGACTCGATTGAGCCCCTCGCAGCTTCGCAGGTCTCGCAGCAGCGCAGGTCTCGCGGGCTTTCCTGCACTTGTCCTGCCCAGTACCTGAAAGTCCCCCCCAGACCCCTTAGTGGTAGCACGGTGGTCCTCTTCCTATTGGCTAGCTTCCCAGTTCCCACCTTCTCTCTCCCCAAAAGTATATAACTAATTGTCTGACGCAATAAAGAGAGAGCAGCAGATCAGATCAGCAGAGATCAACGGAGAGATCTGATGCTCTTTCATGGTCTAAACTGCTCCTGACTCAGTGTGGTTTTTTTCTTCCCCAGTAATTGGGGGAGGGCTGGGTCATCGATACTTACCATCTCGCTTGGCTCCTGGGGGACTACAGGCTGGCCCTGTGTGTCCCTCCCCATTCCTGAGTTGCTCCCCAGAGAAGCAACCCAGAAATATTGACGAAAGAATGATACTGCCACACGCGTTTAATCCTAGCTTCTCAGGAGGCTGAGATCTGAGGATCAAGGTTCAAAGCCAGCCCCAGCACTAAAGGAATTAAGAATGTTATCTCCAATTAACCGCTAGAAACTGGGAATTGGGGCGTGGCTCAAAGGTAGGGTGGTAGCCTTGAGGTGAAGAGCTCAGGGACAGTGCCCAGGAAGAGATCAAGCCCCATGACCCTCAAAAAACTAAATGAAAGACCTCCAGGATATACAAACAAAACCCATATAATGAGTGATTATTGGCCTTAATGTACTCTGTTATCCCTTATCTCTTTTGCTGTCCCTTGGTTATTTCATATTGTTACAGTATTTTACCTTGTTATATATGTATATATATTGTATATATGCTTATTTGGTTATTTGAAATCGGATGGGGGGGAACAAGATAGGGCGGGGCTAGGGGGGAGGGAAATGGGGATCAAGACATGAGAATGGGTGTCAATGTTTGTGAAGTAATGCACCTTCTATCTGGTGAATATAATGTAACCCCTCCATTAATTACAATAAAAATATATGAAAAAGAAACAAAAAGATACAAAAGAATGATACTAACCTTGAGTATTTTAGCCATCAAAGAAATTTATAAAGAAGACTTCAATTTACATGGAAACATGGTTTATCATATATATGTATGTATATATGTATAAGTATATATACATATGTATATATAAGTATACATATATGGAATTGTTAGAAGATTAGTAGGACTCTCCTGATATGGCTGGAGAGGGATTAAATGGGTATGGAGGACTAGCCATTACAGGCATTGCAGTGTGAGTAACAGGCTAATGGAATGTGAGTATTAATGTTATTGTGACCTTCTATGCAATGCAAGGAGGGAAATCCTGGAGAAATTCTGGTTCCAGCTCAATTTCAGAAGATTGAATATTTAGACTTTAAATTCAACTTTTCTGCATTCACGAACTAAGGTTCATTTTAAAGTTTATAATTGTTTATGGATTTTGAATAAGAAGATGGAGGTAACTGACTTGCATTGTCAAATCTATACTATTCTGTGAATTTGATTATCCACATGTTTAAAAAATATTTTAGAAAAAAGCATGTGACCAAAGAAAAGTTTTCACTGAGTAATCACATTTTTCTCAACCAAGACATAACCCTGCCATCATGGAATATGCATGTGTATAGGAAGGACATTTACACTTTGTGCAATTTGTGTATCTGAATGATACCTGAGTCTTTGAAACTATTCTTTAATTTTATATAACCCAGCAATGTTAACTTTCTCAATAATACTTATCCCTCTCAGAATCATCATTGACTCATTTAATGGCATTTTATTCAATAATGAAGTAAATTTAGGAGAGAAGAAATGTTTTCTGAGGGAAAAAAAAACGAGGTTATTTTTTATGATATCCTAAGTAGTACAATTGAATGATGAAAGACATTGATTAAAGTCTTTGATAAAGGAATAATTAGGATTTTAAATTTAATGTTCATAATGTTATTGAAGCAATATAAAAATCGCTATTTATGTTCATTTGCACCTATTAGTTGAATGTTAATTAATAGTGTATATTTATCTTGTTCCCTATGAAAGGTTTTAATATCAGCAATTATTATCTTGGAGTTATTAAATTCAATTAAAGAACTAAATGTGTTAAATTTGCTTTTGGCATCAAAGTCATTTTGAAGTTTCCGGTGAATAAGAAATGTTTTAAATTAATGCAACTTTTTATATTAAGAGAACAAATTGAACTCAAAATGCATGCAAAGGCATTTAGATTTCAATTTGAAAAAATGCCAGTGGAAACAACTTTACACAGATATATCAATTTACAGCCACAAAAGCCAATGTTAGTGTCTGGAAAATAAATTACCACAATAAGAATTTATTTGGTAAACAGTGCCATCACCTTTAAAAGTTCAATCACATATTCATTGCATGCAGTCATTTATTAAAACTCTAGTCTATCTGTTGTAATTTGTCTTTGATAAGATTCTAATACTGTCCCTATCATTCCTTTTCAAACTTCTTGTATTAGTTTTTCTTTGTCCTACACTACTGCCATTAATAAGGGATTTCAATAGTACAAAGAAAAGAATGGCTAAAAGTCTGTTGGTTCACTGTTAAATAGAGAACACTGAACAGTTGTTTGAAAAGTATGCAGTATGGTAACAGATTAGAGTTCAAGAAGAAAGCGAAGAAGAAAAAATATGTAAATATTAGTGAACTCATTTTCCCTGTAGGTGTATTGATTTCATTCATCTTACTTGAGAGACAGGATGACTAAGCAAAAAAAAAATCCAAATTCAAAGGCATCAGTTAACCAAGTAACAGGAGTACAGTAAAGGGAGGGTGAAATGATGAATGCTACAGTGTAAAAGAAAAAAATTTAAAATTTCTTCATGAATGAGTCTTCATTTTTCTTCCTTTTTGGCTGTCTTAATAAGCATTTGATAAATGTCAAGTTATTTCCAAGGGAAAAATCATGCTTAAAATCTTAGTTCATGGGTTATCTTTCAAATAGTCCATATTCATAGGGAAAAAAGCCAACTTATCACATTCCAATTCAATTGTTTAATGTCTTTGATTTAACTTTCTAATAGTCATAAATACTAAAAAATTTCATCATGAGCAAGAGCAAATTTATGGCAAAATATTTTATCATATGTATTTCCCCAGCAAGGCTGAGAATAGTTTATTATGAACATTTCAGTACAGATAATGGTCTCAGTAGAAAGCAAATTATTCCAACTGCATATATGTAAACTTAAGATGAGGCTATTCTCAGAGGGCTTCTATGATGTCAAAATGTATATGGAGGGGTTGTGAAAATTGTAAAAACTTGAATGAAGTTTGAGAATACAAATATTTATAACTATTAGTATGCATGCCAGCTGTCATACATATATGTATGGAAGTTCAAAAAGAATTGCAAGTGATAAGAGAAGAAACACCATTTCTCTCATCTTGTAGAGGAGGCTGGTCTTTTTATTTACCTCCATTGAGTAGATTGTCTATTCTGCATAGTTGTACTGGAAGGAATTTTTTGTTTAGGAAAATTGTGTTATATTTGTAATGAAAATGAAAGGAAGAGCAAAGATTTACTGAATATTTTATTAGCCAGACTGGTAAAATAAGAATTACTAGAAAAAAATACTGTGTGTGTGTGTGTGTGTGTGTGTGTGTGTGTGTGTGTGTAACATGTGTATACTAATAGTCTTTAACGACATTTTAGCTTTTGTTGTAGTAATCGTTGTGATCATATACATAACAGGTCTTAGAGAATAAGCAGTAATTTATGTGGCTTTATGAAGGAATATAATTAGTTTTCATCCACAACCCTGATGTGTAAATATAAGAAAGAGAAGATATAGCCTATGTATATGAATGTAAATATTAAAGGAACAAGAAGATAAGGAATTTGGATGACATTGTACAGCACTATTAACAATAAATTTTGTTTATTCTGGTAGGTATCTTATAATTTTAGTCAAAATGATATTACAGAAAAAGTGTTGTATATGGTACAAGTTAAATAAGAGTTTAGTCATGGAGGTCCTTTCATTTAGCATCATTAAAAGCCATATAATGAGTGATTGTTGTCCTTAATATACTCCGTTATCTCTCATCTCTTTTGCTGTCCCTTGGTTATCTCATATTGTTACAGTATTTCACCTGGTTATCTGATATATTTTATACATGCGTATTTGGTTATTTGAAGTCGGATAGGGAAGGGAGGAAAATAAGATGAGGGGCGGGGGTGAGAGGAGGAAAATTGGAAGCAATACATGAGAAAGGGAATCAATGTATGTGAAGTAATGCACCTTCTATCTGGTGAATATTATGTAACCCTTCTATTAATTACAATAAAAATATATGAAAAAAAGAGTTTAATCATGGAGAAACTTTTATGGGGGCATAAACAAGTGGGGCTCTGCCTGGGAACAGCACTGGAGGGCAAATTATATAAGAGAAATCACCAGGAAGATTCCTGCAGAGTCAGTACAGCAGGATTATTGCTGAAGACAAACTATGGTGATAGGGCATCAGTTGGGAGGTTATAGACAATAAAGAATTAAATTATATGCAGATATTCAGCGTGAGAGATTCCTGAATTATTAGCGTTCTTGCATAAACGAGAGGTCTATAATTAGATTTCTTGGCTAAAATGAGCTTTTCTAAGGAAGTAGCTACATAGGCTTAATAGAGGGTTCAAAACAACTAAAATTTTGCCAAAGCGTCTTCTTGATTCCCATCACAGTATGCTAGTGGAGTAAGCCCGTCATATAACTGACAATAATAACAATAATGATAATAGCAATAATAGAACTGTTATTTTTTGCCCATCCTGGACTTGGACTCAGGGCCTGATCATTGTCCTTGGGTTTTCTCAAGGCTAGAGCTCTTTAGCCATAGAACCATTTCTTGCTTTTTTCTATGTATGTGGTATCAAGGAATCGAATGTGGGTTTTCGTGCATGCTAGGCAAGCACTCTACCACTAGGCCAAACAGTTGGTCCTGGTACTGGTTTTTTTGTTTCTGTTTTTTTTTCCTGTTGAGCATTGGAAAACAGTGTCTTAATATTGAAGTCTTCAGAAACAATGTTTTTCTTTATTCATCTCCTGCTTTGTTGTCTACCTCCAACACAAGCAGTAGAAACTACAGGTTTTTTTCATCAGGCAGATGATAGAAACTAGAACCCCCTTTACCCAAACCTAGTCATAAATCCTAAAGTATTACTCTTACTTTCCCTTGCCTTTCTGTCATGGAATACACAGTAAAAAAAATTCTCAGTTCTGTTTTGTCTGGTAGTAGATCATAAGATTTCTATTCCATAAGTGGCAAGGAAGAACTGCAGTAAAGAGTAGCCAAGAAGAATCTGAACACACTGGCCTTGCTGAGTTTCTCCAGTCCATTTCTATTATATCATATGAGATTTCTTAGGCACAGTTATACAGATATATCTGTTTCATTAAAGTTATGTATAAAAATGGAGAGATCACATTGGGTCTTTGCATCTTCAATATGAAGACTGACTAAAAACTATGATCATTGTTTATGCTTGTCTCATGTTAACCTGATGTTTACTATAAAGTTGCTGGCTGAAAATGGCAACCAGAATGCCTTTTTCACAATACATTGTGATGGTCAGAAACAATTTGCTCCTAAAAGTGCAGAGCCACCAATTATCTCCAGTGCTTTCAAACAGCTGGGAATATTTAGGTTGTGTCATCTAAACATGCCTATTTGTCAATATAGTTACGGAGAAATAGGACTGTTCTTTATTGCTATGTGTGATCACGGATTAGAAAAGGCAATCAGTTAACATTCAAAGAGTATTGTATGTTTTTCATCTCATTTAATAGAAACAATATTGTTTCCTTTGTGATTTTCATTCAAAATTGCAAACACCAGCTCTGGATATGCATCTGTGGTGTTCCACACAGAATAATTTGCACCAGATAATGTGAATGCTTGACTGCTCTAGTCAAATTGGATCTCATAATTAGCACTGTTGCAAAACCCTATTATATATGGAAAATAACCCATATGTGATGAGGGGAGGAAAGCTAAAGCACGAGGCTGTCACTTGCTCTTGGATCTCTTGCTAATGTTTTTGTCTGACATGACATTTTTCTAATATTGGACAATCCCTTACATCTTTTTCACCTGGAGTGAGAAAATCTTAACAAAATTTACCACCTGTTACCATGTCTTCACTAGCTTATTGTAGTAGAATTTTAATACTTCAAAATTCTTAGTTTGTATTGAACTAGGTCCATGGCCAAGTGGGATGGTCTACTTTTAATTAAGGACTTATGCTCAAATCCTTTAGTAAAATTTGTAAATATGCTCATTATCTTATAGTTGGGAAAAATCTTTAAGGTGATTTAGTGGCAAAAAGGAAATGTGAATTTCAGGAAAGTGATTAACCGAAGATAAGAGTATGCCTAAAATTCTGTCCTGATTCAAAATGCCTTCAACTTCATCTGTAGTTGAGGAAGCAGTATCCTTCCCCTTTTTAGTATTTATAACTAAGAAATATGCTCAAGAAAAATATTTCCTGAAAAATGTGATTAACAGATAACCCACTTAATGTCTATAAACTCATTGCTTATGCTGAAGAAAAAATATGTGATGATAATTTATCACTCATATTTTATTACAAGCATTCTCTCTCAAATTCTTATACATTTCTGTTCTACACACATTAGAATATATGTCTAATTTGACTTTGTTAAGTCAGCTGTATGTGCAAGTACTCAGTCCATAACTTAGAAAGTTTCATGGAAAAATAAATACTTTTTGCCAGTCCTGGAGCTTGAACTCAGGGGCCTGAGCACTGTTCTTGGGCTTTATCAAAGCCAGAGCTCTATCACTTGAGCCACAGTACTACTTCAGGCTTTTTCTAGGTATGTGGTACCAAGGATTCAAACCCGGGTTTTTGTGCATGCTAAGCAAGCACTCTACCACTAGGATAAATTCCAGGCTGTCGGGGTTTTTAGCGCTCCCTGTCCCCTAACCCAAAGGAGCAACAAGGAGAACACGCCCCAAGGAGACCAAGAAAGGTTAGGGCCAACTGGCTGCCTTCACCCAACCCTCTCTCTCCAGAGGGAAGACACAGACAGATGCGCCAGGGAGACTGTCACAGCAGAAACTCGTTTATTGGGAAAGTACAAGGGGCTAAAGTAAGAAGCAGAAATCTATCTGCATAAAGGTGGGCAGGACAGGGGGAGGTAGGTGAGGTCAGAGTGGGCTGCAGGGCCAATCCATGGGTTCGAGGTAGCCTTATTTTACATGACAAACCACAGCCAAACCTCCCAACAAGGAGACAGGCAGGTTGGATTTCCAAAACCAGGAAGTGAGCACTGGACCACGAGGTAGGCCTTTTACCCTTGATGTGACGTGCCCCACACCAGGCCCCCAGAAATGTATATTTTTAAATGTGTGGAACAAAGAAAAATAGCCACCAACAAACAGAGCGTAGTGTACCTTTTTGAAAGACAATTAAAGGCTATCAAAAAGAAGAAAATGCCTCTTGTTTGCTGACATTAGATAGTAACATTAAATATTTATTTTCGAATGGAACATTAGATCAGCAAAAAAAAATGAACTTGATGTTCGTATGACAGCTCTTAAGTCCCATTAAGTAGGTCGAATCTGTAAATTGGAGAGAGAACTCTGAGAGCATCAAGGGAGGCACTTAGAGCCAAGAAAAGAGCCTCAAGAACCTACTAGTAAGGTCCCAGAACAGCAGAGACAGATCACGTTGAAAACTACTGCAGCTTCTGAAGAACGAGTAATTGCCAGCACTTCAGATCCACCAACAGCCAATATCAAGCCAACTCCTGTTGTTTCTACTCCAAGTAAAGTGACAACTGAAGCTATGGCTGGGAACAAATCAACACCAAGGTCAGGTCCAAGGTCATTGACCCCACAGTCGGTCCCCAACATCTCCCCCGTCTTTCTTTTAAAAGATGCGGACTTGCTTGTCTTAGGTTGGGTGGATCGCTGACTCTGCCTTACCCGTCATGGGGAACTTCTTCAGATCAAGCTGAAGGCCCTGTCTTAGGTTGATCAGAGAGCGTCCCCTCTTATCCCATCCTTGACTGCAATTCCTCTCGGGGGGGGAATTCATCCATCTGGGGCTTAGATCTGCGGAGTTGTTCGATTGGTGACTGTTGCAGATGTGACCATTGGACGGGTATTTTCTTAACCTTGTGTCATTTTGTGTGTCCTTTATAGTATTACTACACACTATTATAATATAATTTAATTCAAAATGCTGTTCCTATTTGGATGCTTTTGTACAAATAAAAATAAATAGCAGCTTTAAGTATCTGACTGATGTAGAAAATAGCTTAGAATTTGTGTTCTTGGATTTTATACTATTTTAAATGTGTGTGTTTGTGTGGTGTGTGTGTGTGTGTGTGTGTGTGTGTGTGTGTGTGTAAGGCTTTTCTGTTTTTAAATATTGTCTTGCTTAAAATTGGGTCCTTGAAATATTTTTCTATCTTCCCTCCCCTGTCTTTTATTTTTCCTCCTCTGGTCTTCTATATATGCCAAAGTTTATGTTTACTTCAGTCCTATTTGATTTCTTTTACTTCCTTTCCTTGACATTTCCTTATTGAAGATCCTAGATGCTACAGTGATTAAGAGCTCAAATTCTCAGGATGGCTAAAACAGATAGGCTTATCACAGATTAGCAGTGAAGCCAGTCATACATTTAGTACCTCTGAAATAGAAATGTTTGGTAACTCTGACTCGCTTTGAAACAGGTGCCCTTATTTTTTTGTCCAATGAAATTCAGTGTGGCTTTATTGATATGACTTAAATTTCTTTGATTTAGGTTTCTGACAGGGAACACTCAGAGGTGTTTTTATTTAAAGAGGAAAGGGTAATTGGGCAATACAAATACAAATTTGGAGATATCACGAAATGTTCCCAAACACATTCATAGACTGGTAATATGTAGGTACAAATTTCAAAAAAGAGATGTATGTTTAATGACCTCAGGAACAGTAACTTTGAGACCATTACAACTTACTTCAGATTTCTTCTGTGTTGATAAAGGAATCCAAATTAAACGTTTTGTGTGGATGTTACCAGAAGGGATCACTACTACACTGTTGGTGGGAGTGCAAACAGGTACAGCCACTCTGGAAAGCAGTGTGGTGGTTCCTCAAAAGACTAAACATAGAGCTCCCCTATGACCCAGTGATCCCACTCCTGGGAAACTAAACCTACCAGCACAACCATGTTCATTGCAGTATTACTCACTATACCTAAGATATGGGGCCAACCTAGATGCCCCTCAGTAGATTAATGGATCAAGACGATGTATTTATACACAGTTGAAGTCTGTGCTGCCATCAGATAGAATGGCATTGCTCCTTTTACTTTTCATTTTTTTCTTTCTTTTTTTATCCCTTATGGTTTATTCTCTGTTGTTACTGTATTTGACTTTCGTACCTGATATGTTGTGTATACATTTATTTGTTTATTTGAATCAGGGAAGGGAAGGGGAAATACAAGTTGATGAAACAAAGGACGAAGTACAAACCAGAATAATGACAACATTCACAAGACAAAATGTTGAAAATGAACTTTACAACTTGCGTGGGAGTGGAGGGAAGAAAGTGGGTGTAAAACATGGAAAAGGGTAACATTGTTCAAGAAGTAAAGTATTTATTACCTACTGAATATAAATTAACTGTAAAGCCTTTATACATCACTATGATAATAAAAAAGTAAGTTTACTAACTTGATCATTGAGAATAGAAATAGGCATAAATGATCCTCCGGAATATGTCTGAATCCAAATTTCTAATCAGTGTACAGAAATATTTTACTACACAAAATGGGACTCTTTTTTTGACGAAAGACAGCATTGCTCCTTTGTTTTAATACTTACATAAAAAGTGAAATATAAACATAGTAAATAGCCCAGAAAAGTTTGGTAGTAGCCTTACAAAACATTTATTTTCTTATTCCTTGTGAATAAAACTTGTTATCAGAAACCCCTTTTGTTCTTCAGAAAATTGTGCCATTCTCTACTAAGGTAAATCACAGATAACCTTTCAGATAAAAGTGTGCATTGAAAAAACTCAAAAGCAGTGTACTATGTTATTCTTTTCGTAAGGAGCTAATAATGAACTTGTGGAAAAATATAGCAGTATTTGGTTTGATTTATTGCACTATAAGGCAGAAATGCCAACATACAAAGATTGTTTAGGCTAAGATGTTCTTGTTCCTTTTTTATGTATATTTTGACTTTTCTTTATTCACCACAATTTGTATATCATTTGCTAAGCAATTATATTCCTAATCATATTGCATTTCATACAGTAGACTGACCTATTCATAAGCATATTAAGAAAAATAAATACAATTTCTTTTATAGACCTATGTAAGCTTAATTGAAACCATTTAGGTCTAATTTGTCTTCAAATTGCCATAAATAATATATATTTTCCTGCTGTATTGTTATTGACCAGAAATGTAACTCATAAATGGCATTTGTACTCTAACATTGTCATAATCAACTGCTATTTTTTTGCCAGTCCTGGCTCTTGAACTCTGAGCCTGAGCACTGTCCTTGGGCTTTCTCAAGGCTAGAGCTCTACCACTTGAGTCACAGCACCATTTTAGGCTTTTGCTATGTATATGTGGTACCGAGGTCTTTGTGCATGCTAGGCAAGCACTCTACCACTAGGTCAAACTCCTGGCCCCTCAACTGCTTTTTTTAACTGCTCATAATATTTTATAATTTCTTCTTTAATTTTGCTTTTCTTTATTAGAAAAAGTGAAACTGGATAGAAACCATGTTCACAAATAAATGTAGTGAAATATACTCTTTTAATATTATGTAGTCTACAAGTCACTAAAATGACTTGCTCACTTAATATTTCTTTGCCCTTCAAATGAAGATCTCTTTTTTATATCCTTTCTCTCTTTGTGTTCTCTCCTGGATAAATAAATTATGCTGATCACACAGTATCAAGTACTTTTGTATGCCTTCCTCTTGAAGCTTGTTGTAGTATCTGGTTTGTTATATCTGTTCAAGTTAATTGTTTCATCATTAAATACATTCCAGACTTAATGTTAGACAGTGGCTTAAAACAATAGGACAACTAAGCACTGGTGACTTCCATCTATAATCCTAGGTACTTAGGATTCTGATATATGAGGATTATGGTTTGAAGCCAATCCAGGCAGGTAAGACTATGAGACTCTTATCTCCAGTCAACCAACAAGTGGAGCTGTGACTCAAGGGGTAGCATACTAGTCTTGATCAAAAATGTTAACAGACAGAGTTCAGGCCCTAAGGTAAAACCCAGTATTGGCACCAATAGAAAGTATTAAAAAATTAAATTTTCTGTCTTCATATGGTGAGACATCCTCAATTCTATAGCAATGTAAATTTAGCAACGATTTAAATTCTGTATAATAACAATTTAATTTTGAAGTGTAGACAAAAGAACTTTTTTGTGTTGCCAGTTCTGGGGCTAGAACCCAGGATGCCAGGACATGGGCACTGTCCCTGAGCATTTTTTGTTCAAGATTAGTTAGCACTCCTCCAACAACAACAACAAAAATAACAGATGTGGAGCACTTGTTCAACTAGTAGAGCACTAGCCTTTTGCATAAAAGCTTAGGGACTAGCATGTGTGCATGCACGTGTGTGCACACGCATGCACACACACACACACACACACACACCAAATATACACACAGAGAAAATAGCACATAATTGTTAGTACAAGTAGAAATATTAATATTGGTGGTTATTTATGAGTCACATACTTGCCAAGATGTTGACTGCTCATTTAGTTATAAATCTGGACTCTGAAAATTCAGCTTCTTAATATCTTGGCCTTCACATTGAACTGATTGTGAGGAAAGGCCTTTAACATAACCTTTAACATTGAAGAGGTTAGGCCAAGTGGGGTAAAGAAAGCATGTCTTTGGAGAGGATTGTGAGACCCTGATCTTTTCTTCTTTCTTTTTTTCTAATAACTCAATTCTCATTAGGATATACTATTTTACCACAGGGCCAAAAGCAGCAGAGCTAACTGATCATAAACTGAAACCTCCAAAAGTGTGAAGCAAACCAAACTTTTTCTTTTCATAGGATAATTAGGTTAATTGTAAGAGCAGAAATTAACAAGTGGATACTACATAATTTGGTATGAGAGGATCTAGTTTTGATTATTGCTGTTTTCAACATGAATGATGTCTTAGTGTTTCTTAGCTATCTTTGTTTCAAGATTCTCTCATTTTCAGGAGCTTTTCCATGCTTCTTGAACTTCTTACAGCATTACCTTAATCAAACTCTTTACATGGAAATTGGCAGTCACTGGCATAGGGATTCCCAGCAGCCCACAAAGAAATTCTAAGGCTTTTTATGATTTAGCTTTGCATCTCTTAAATATCACTTATTTTAATTGGAAAGTAAGTTCTTGTACAGACACCATCTGTCAATGAAGATGGGTATACATATATAGAAAGGGATAGAAATACTGACAGTTTTCTTGAAGACAAAGTACTACACATTTCGAAGCTTTTGAGGAAGAAACTCTGTGTGGAATTCATCTTCAGTGCTCCACAGAGTGCTTAGCATATAGTTATGTTCAGCAATTAAATACTAAACTGTAAGTTCTCAACTGTAAACAGAAGGCTCAATAACTCTCAAGTTTATTGAATTTACAATTGCCTGATAAACTCTTGTATAAATCATCACTTGCTGGTTTTTCAAATTATAATTGTTTAAGGTGAAGTTCAAGAAAAAGTGTTTCTGTTCTTGATTTCCTTTATTTCTTCATTCTTCTATCACCAGGATTCAACAGCTAAGATTCCTTTTTCTACAATGTCTATAGTCTAGTACATCCACTGGTATTTTCCATTGATTCTACTCTTTTCTCATCAGACTACTCTTTTCAACTCCCATGATTGTCCCAGTAGTTTAGGCCCTTTTGTAAACCTTTTATGAACACTTTCTATTTCTTTATGTTCCTTTCTCCTGTGTCATCAAACTAAACTTATAACCACTGTCCATTACATTTTTCTAACAGGCTAATCACATCATTTCTCAAATTCCCTCTATTGTGAGTGAAGTTCTCTTTTACAGTTAATTCTTCAAGCACATTTTTTGGGGGGCAGAGTTCTAATTTACTGCTGAGTGTTAGGAAGACACTAGAGTCATCACCCTTGATGGTTAACAGTGACATTTTACAGGTGCCCATCTCGAGCATATTCACCATGCTATATAATATCTGTTTGCCTTTCTCTGTTTCTCTGTCCCTACCTATTTTAATATTCTGTATCTGTGATTTCTTCATTTAAATGTTAAGAACAAGAACATATCATGTGTCTTGGCATAATAGGTTCCTCAAACTATACTGCGTTATATATAATAAGTGCCTAAATTCATGAGATGAGCAAAAATTAATGGTTGACCTATTACTGCTTTAGCCGAATTTATTAAAAAATTCATTAGAGGGCTAGGAGTTTGGCCTAGTGGTTGAGTGCTTGCTTAGCATGCACGAAGACCCAGGTTCGATTCCTCAATACCACATACATAGAAAAAAGCCAGTGGTGCTATGCCTCAAGTGGTAGAGCACTACCCTTGAGGATAGCCCAAGGACAGTGCTCAGGCCCTGAGTTCAAGCATCAGGATTGGCCAAAAAAGCATTACTTCTCTGAGTTTATCTTTCTTCTTCTTCCTCCTTCCTTCCTTCCTTCTTTCCTTCCTTCCCTCCTTCCTTCCTCCCTCCCTCCCCTCCCCTCCCCTTTCTTCCTTCCTTCCCTTCTCCCTCCTACTCCCTTGCCTGTCCTCCTCCTCTTCCTCTTCCTCCTCCTTTGTCTTTTCTGTTCTTTGAGCTCTTCATCTCAAGCCTACCTCTCTACCCTGGAGCTACAGCACCACCTCCAGTTTTCTAGTGGTTAATTGGAGAAAACTGTTTCACGGTCTTCAGTGCCCAGGCTGGGTTTGAACTGTGATCCTTATATCTCAGCCTCCTGAGTAGCTAGAATTACAGGCAGGCTTATCTTTCTTTTCAATAAAATTATTCTTAGCCCTTTGTTATTGTCTGGAAGATTTGTGAGGTCCCTACGTTCCTTATTTGACAAATATTGACAATAAATATATTAAAATCACAATATTTTACTTTTATAATATGGGAAATGAACAACCTCAGAATTATGTATCTTGGTTGGGTGCTGGTGTCTCACACTTTTGACCATAGCTACTAAGGAGGAGGTTGAGATCTGATAATTACAGTTCAAAGCCATCCCAGTCAGGAAAGCTCATGAGACTCTTATCCAATTAACCACACACAGAAAAAGCTGTATGTAAAGTGCCCAGCTCCACAGACTAAGCTCCAGGATAGGCAAATATCAAATATGTACATATATATATGTATATGTATATAATGTGTATATAGGATGATAATTTCTATTGTCTGATATAGTGTTTCTATCCCAGCCCTAGCATATGCTGGATACCACTTTCCATCTTCTGTATCTATTTGCTTTATACTCATCAAAAATGGAGACACTACTACTATACTAGAATATTTTGTGGTAAATGCTTAATGTCAGATAATTGACTTACATGGGCAACAGAACAAGTACATATCTAGTAAACAGAAGTTAGCACTCATAATACTCAGTCTGCTCCTCCAATCACCTTCTCTTCCATTTGACAAGTAACTTAACTCTCCTGTGCCATAGGTCTTCATCTGCAAAATGAGAAAAATGAAAAAGAAAATAGACACGAAAATCTTAGAACAATGTCTTACACATCTTCAGCCATTAATATTAAGTAGATATCATTTTTATTTATGCAAGACTGGATTTGCACATTTATCTTTTGTTTTATATATGTAAACTTTGTAATTTTCTATAAAGATATCAATCCTCCATATGTGTATGAGCTTTTTATAAAGATTTTTATCCCAGTGAGAAATGACTAGAGCTAATGAAAAATGCCACATCCACATGCATATGTATTTTGCCTGTTAGCATAAATAGCACATACAGTAATTTGTCTTTTTCTTTGGATCTTTGATCTAAAAATTTACAAAGACTTATTTAATGTTGATTTCTACTTATCCTTGTCTTTGGGAGAACATACTGTTAAGAAGAAATAAAGAAGTGAAGAACGTTTTCAGAATTTTTAAGCCTTATTATGATCCTAGAAATGTCTTCTGAATTTTTGGGTTTGTTGGTGTCACATTTAAAATTAGCTACCTTTGTTTACAGGCTGTGTTGCTAGATCTCAGAGAGTTGTTGGACTCCTCTCTGGCTTGTTTTGAGTTTTCCAGGATGATAGCAGGGTTTCGTTATGGTGACTGTAACCATCTTTGTTATTTTCCATTTCCCTTCTTCTGGATGATTCATAGAACAATGATCATTGAAGCCAACAAAACATACCTCCCACTGACATTATACAAAGAGCTGCATTACCATGGTAATGAAACTGAAGTACTTATTTTAAAGATAATATAATGAACTGTCTTTCTTTAATTATGAAAACATCGAAGTAGCATTTCCCCCCAAAGTACTTCACAATACATATTTCTTTTTTTTTACTCCTCCTCACCTGCAAAGTATTTTATATCTGCTTATGCTACTTTCTTCATACTTATTGCTCTATGAGATCCTCTCTTGTCATCCTTCTGTTCCCCAACTCCTTGCCAATCTAAGATGAAGTTGCCTCTGTCTGCAGCATTCTCTCTTTGTCAAGGTAACAACTTAAATATCTACTTTTTTCTTTCTTTCTTTCTTTCTTTCTTTCTTTCTTTCTTTCTTTCTTTCTTTCTTTCTTTCTTTCTTTCTTTCTTTCTTTCTTCTATCTTGTCGGTCATGGGGCTTGAATTCTGGGCCTGGGTGCTGTTTTTGAACTCTTCAGCTCAAGGCAAGCAACCTTATCACTTGAGCCACAGCACCACTTCCAGTTTGCTGGTGGTTAATAGGAGTTAAAAGTATTGGATTTTCATACCCAGGCTCACCTTCAACTGCTCTCCTCTGATTTCCGCCACCTTAGTAGCTAAAATTACAGGTGTGAGCTACCAGCACCCGGCTTTTCAATGTCACTTTCTTAGGGAGGTCTTTCTTGAGTCTTCAGAATGCAAGAACATTCACAACTTTTTAAAAATTTAATTTTATGGTCAGGGTGATGTGCAAAGGGGTTACAGTCACATATGTAAGGTAGTGAGTACATTTCTTGTAGGACATTGTTACTCCCTCCCCTGTTTTTCTGCCATTTTTCTTCCATCCCACCCCTCAAAATTGTAGAGTTCATTTCCAACATATTTTCTTATGAAGATCCCCCAATTTTGTGCTCAAAATATGTGACCCAGCCAAGTTATCCACTCTTACTTTTTGTATGAATGATGGTCAAGTATTTTTCTCCCCCATTAGAGTAAATTTCTGGAGGGCAGAGACTCCTACTCCCTTGCTCATGTTTATTTCTCTGGTATCTACAACTGGACTTGGCACTTTGTATGTCTTATGTAAGTTCTAAGTGGATGAAAGAGGTCTTGGAAGAATTACACTGGCTTTGAGTTATATTAAGAAAACTTGCATTAAAGGTATTGTCTTACCGAAAGATTTTTTTGTTATCTTCTGTGCTCAGAAGGAAAAGTCCTAATTCCACAGTCACATGATATGGGCATACATAGGTAGAAAGGATACATACTTTATTAAAGAATCAATTTTATGAAGGTGTGAAACATACTTAAGTCCTTTAGCTCCTATGCATTTCAAGGCCAGCTTTTGACAAATATAATTCACTAACTTAGAATATTAATTAAATTTACTGTAAATAGGACACACACTAAAAATAATAGTAACCACAGAAGGTATTTGCCTCATTATAGTGTGTTTTTCTAGCATGGCTATGTAATGCTTATTAAGATATAGAAATTCCCTCTCAGATTCACACACACTGTGAGACCAAAAGAGGATATACCTAGGAGAGGAACACAAAGGTAAAATGCCTATGTGCATCTGATCTTATAAAAAAATATGTATCTAAATGAACTGGAAGAAATGGAAACAAGATGTATTTATTTTATTTGCAGTGTTTCTGTTTTCTTTTCCTTTTGTCTTGGTTATTCATTTATCTGTCTTTTGGAGGGGAAGGGGAGCACAAAAGTAGAGGGACAACGGTTGAAAAAATACAGCAAAGATAATAGAGACTATGTTGAAAATGAACTATACCACTTATGTATGGGAATGGGAGGACAAATCTGGGAGAAAGGGAGGGAAGGGGTGATATTATCCAAAAAGTAATGTAATAATTACCCAGCTTATGAAACTGTATCCCCTCTGTACATCACCTTTAAAATAACAATAAGCTTCGTAAAACAAAACAAAATACAAAAAAAGAGTCACTGCCAGCCTAAGGTGTTAGCAGATAATTATAAACAATAAAGAAAGAAGTAAGAGAAAAAGAAAATAAAGTACAGAGTTTGGAGTCATTCTGAATTCAACCAGATCTCGCTCGCTGTAAGAAATTTTAGTTACTATATTTCTAAGCTGAGCTTGTTAGTATTTGTGTAAAGTACAAGGATGGCATTGAAGAGTCATGTTTTACATGATATACTTTAGCTGTTATTACAAATGAGAAATGTGAGAAGAGAAAGTAGCATATAGGGAAGACATTAAGCAAAAGGAAAGGAGAAAATAAAAACAAGGCATATTTGGCTGGGGACAGGGCTGGCTTTTGAGTGAAGTAAGCACTTAGTGAAGCGAATGGAGCCAAAGCAAGTTAAATTAAAACAGCACATGATGAAGCCTTAACCCCCATTACTTCATAATAGAACTATATTTGAAGATGAGTCTCTTAAAAAGTTAACAGAATTAAAATGAAGTTGTTAGGGTGGACCTTATAGTAATCTGAATAGTATCTTTATAAGAAGAGGATAATGGATACAAACACCATAGATTTAGGATTGACTGAGGGAGGTGCTACCTGAAAGCAAAAGACAGAAGTGTTAGAATGAAATTAATCCTACTAACACTCTAATTTTGAACTTCCCTATCTTTAGACTTGTGGGAAAAATATTTTCTGTTGTTAAAGACAATCTTAGGTACTTATGGCCTTCCTAGTAAACTAGTGCAACCACAAGTTTGCTTAAAGTTTTTGAAGGCACCCATGAGATATGACATAAAAACATCTACTGCTGTGCTTAGTTCATAAGAAATGTTGTCAACATGTCAGTTGAATCTATCAATAAAAGGTTAATGGTTAAGCCTAAATTTGGGAGCTATTTGAGAAGAATTTAGAAAATAAATTTTACTTTTCTATAGACTTGGAAAGTTGATTTCTTGAATACTTTGATTTTCTTCATATGTTACCAGCAGGAGTATAATTATGTTCTGGACTTCTAGATTCTAAGAGCAATGATTTTTCTTCTCATGATAATTTCTCTTCACCAATGAAAGTATTTTTTTGTATTTAATGCAGGCATTTTAAAAAGACTTGGGGCCAGGAGTTTGGCCTAGTGGTAGGAGTGCTTGTTTAGCATGCATGAAGACCCGGGTTTGATTCCTCAGTACTACATATATAGAAAAAAGCCAGAAATGGTGCTGTCGCTCCAGTGGTAGTACTCTACCCTTGAGAAAGCCCAAGGACAGTGCTCAGGCTTGAGCTCAAGGCCAAGGACTGGCAAAAAACAAAGGCTTGGGTATCAGAGGAAATAATTTCTGCTTCTTTAGGCATTAAAATATTTAACAGTCAAAAGTAAAATTTGACATTGTTTTTGTCATGACATGCCTCTAATTTCAATAAATATGGTATTTGATATTTGTTGTATATACTGTACAAAGATTGTCTTAAAAGTGCTAATTTAAATAAAGTCAACAGC
Source organism: Megascapheus bottae (assembly GCF_031878675.1). Taxonomy (NCBI): domain Eukaryota; kingdom Metazoa; phylum Chordata; class Mammalia; order Rodentia; family Geomyidae; genus Megascapheus; species Megascapheus bottae. The sequence continues at coordinate 62,187,991 of NC_143547.1, read as the reverse complement.
GAAAGAAAAAGCCACAAGCAAGTCTACTTTCTGATTAAGAAACTTATCTTCTATAATTGCATAGCCAAAGATGTAAGAAAAATATATCTGGCTTACTTTTGCTTTGTTCAGAAGTAAAATTTATATTTGGAATTAATGTTTTCCTGATGATTAGGTTTCAAGGTTTGAGCCATGAGCTGTTGCAAGATAAATATTTACTTCAATTTTTAATTTTCATCATATAAAATATTTTAGGGCTATGCAATAATGACAAAAACTTTTAATACAATGTAGACAAGATCACATTTTATCATAGGCTCTTGAAGCCAGCAAAAGATAAATACTACCTACACAACACTGAAATTCAATTTTAAACTAAAAATAGGTAATAATTTTCAGTATAATTATCTTTATAACATTGTATAAGTTTGATTAAATCTAAATTGTGCTTCTTCAGACTGGCACAAGCCCAATTAGACTTCTTGCTTTGATTATGTTGCTTTTAAAATATTATAATTTCTGCTAACATTTATATAGCGCTATTAATCTTCCACATACCATTTTAAATACTTTATCTGTATTAACTCATTGTGCCTCCTTAATAAATCAATTGCATTCTCACAAGAACCTTATTTTGCAGATGAGAAAACTGAAGTACATAAATATATGTGTTTGGCTCAAAATGGGACGTCAGTGTCAGGATTGAAATTTAAACCGAGTGTGCCTCCAATTCCTCTGTGAGCTATCTCCCCAAAGGCAACAGCCCTAAATTCCACATGGAGTATCATAGTCTTTTACCAATTTATGATTTTCTTTCCTCAAGGCTCGTTAACCCTCAGACAGGAAAAATATTAAGATTTATCTTCAGAGAATGAAGTATGAGATAGAACAAAACATTGTTCTTAATAATTTGAAAATAATCCTACAAAGCCTATATTTGGACAAATAAACATGAATTGCCAAACTTCCAACCAGCCTCAGCTCCAGATTGCCTGCTGAATGTGCAAATTTAGGATTTGACCCCGGAATCCATGTAAAAGGAAGCAGGAAATTTGAGATGTTGTCCATTTTAACTACCATATAGGCTCTACATCATGAACATGCCTAATTCAAAAATCTGAAATCTATAATACTTCAAAATTTGAAGCTTTATTCAACAGTATGTTTAGCATGTTTAGCCAGTAAAACATTTGGCAATAATCCAAATATGAGATCATCCATAATCTTTACGAGTTGTGGTCCTAAATATTTCAGATAAAATATAATTAATGATATATGTTGTGTGTGTGAAAAGTTTAAATAATTTTTTTTTCATTTTCAGTATTTGAGAATTCTTAACAATTAATTACTGAGTATTCTAGTCACCATGCTTTCTTACCTCCTTCACAACAAATGTGAATTTCTCAGGCAAAGGAATAAATAGTTTATTTTTTTTGTTGTTGGGGTAATGTATAGAGGGCTTACAGTTACATTCGCCAGGTAATAGGTGCATTACTTCTCAGACATTGATACCCCTTCTCATAGTTTTGTCCCCATTTCCTTCCCCCAACCCCTTCCAAATTATCTTGTATCCCACCCTTCCCTTTCCTATATCAAATAAACAAACAAATGTGTATACAATATAGCAGGTAACAGAGTCAGATACAGTAACAATATGGGATTAACCAAAGGGCAAAAACAAGAGAAGAGAACACTTATTATTTAGGTTCACATATTATATGCCTAGTTATCTTGTATAAGCTATATGAGTTCGTATATCTTGTATGAGCTGTGCCATTTCCAGATAGATTCTGCTAAGTGTCTAATGAAATGCATCTAGTCCCATCAGTGTCTTAATATTTATATTTCGAATCCTCAGCTATGTAAGTAGCAATACTAAATGTCAATACTATATTGATATTTAAGTCTAAAGCAAACTGCAGACCTGGACCAATATTTGACCAAAGGAGAAAGTCTAACAATGTCTTTAGCATGGAGTTAAAAATCCTGATGCTCCAAATCAAGTATTTGTGATGATCTGAGACTCAACAGCCCCAAGCCCTAGAAATCCAAATCTCAATAGTTCAGATCTTCTCAATTAGAGCAATGTTTATAATTAGCGTACAATCTCAGGTTTTATATTTTTTTTCTGTTAGAATTTGAGCCTACTCTGAATCACAATCTATCTGGTATTGAAATCTTCAAAACTGTGTTCCCTATCACAAAAAATTCAGAGGGTTTTGAGAGTATTGCTTTGGCTTTATCTATAAGCCGTAAATATAATATTTAGTCTGTTAAATATTGCATTAACATTTGTCTCAGAATTTAAATTTCCTATTTATTGAGAATAAGAATATTAGGCAAAGTTAATTTCCATTGTCAACAAATGGACTTTCTTATATGAAACAGAAGTCTTTTTCGTTCACATAAGATATAAATATGCAAATTAAAATATATTTATATATGCACACAAATATATTTGTATCTAGAAAGTTATTAAAAATAACTCTTCTCTTATATGCTTCTCATAACCATACATTCAAAGACCCTTGATGGTTACCTGAAAGGACACAATGAATTGTATGAATACTCTGTTTTCCTATTTATAGAATTATAAATATAATGTCTTTTTCATCTGAAGTGAGAATTTATTCAGCACTGTCACTATAAATTTACTGTTTGAAATATCACAGCAAAATTAATATATATGGTTCCTTCTTTACAATTTCATGGAGAGAAGGCTAGGGTCAATTTTTAATTTTCTGCATGTCGCTGCCCAGTTTTGCCAGCACCAATAATTGAATAGACTGTGTTTGTTCCACTGTATGTATTTGGCTCCTTTGTCAAATACAAGTTGTCTATAGGTATGTGGTTCTATTTCTGGGTCATCTATTCTGTTCCACTGACCTTCTGGTCTGTTTTTCTGCCAATACCAAGCGGTTTTTGTTATTATGGCTCTATAGTAGAGTTTGAAGTCTGGTATTGTGATACCACCAGCATTGCTCTTTTTGCCTAGAATTGTTTTGGCTATTCTAGGTCTTTTCTTTTTCAATACGAATCTTTGGATTATATCTTCTATTTCAATGAAGAATGTCTTTGGGATTTTGATGGGTATTGCATTGAATTTGTATATCAATTTTGGCAGTATAGCCATTTTCACTATGTTGGTTCTCCCTAGCCCTGAGCATGGGATGTCTTTCCATTTCCTAGTGTCCTCTTTAATTTCTTTCATTAGGCTTTTACAGTTTTCAGTGAATAATTCCTTTACATCTTTGGTTAAGTATATTCCTAAGTATTTTATTCTTTTGGGGGCTATTGAGAATGGGATCATTTTCTTGATTTGGGCTTTTGTTGGAGTATTATTGGTGTACAAGAATGCTACTGATTTCTGAAGGTTAATTTTGTACCCTGCCGCTTTGCTAAAGTAGTTTATTAATTCTAGAAGTTTGTAAGTGGAGTTTGTTGGCTCACTCAAGTAGAGGATCATGTCATCTGCGAATAGGGATAGTTTAATTTCTTTTTTCCCTATGTGGATCCCATTGATGTCCTTTTCTTGCCTTATCGCTCTGGCTAAGGGTTCCACCACTACATTGAAGAGAAGTGGAGAGAGTTGGCATCCCTGTCTAATTCCTGATTTTAAGGTGAATGGTTCCAGTCTTTCACCATTTAGTATAATACTGGTTGTAAGTTTTTCATATACGGCTTTCATTATTTTGAGGAATGTACCTCTTATTCCTATTTTTTCTAGTGCTTTCAACGTGAATGGATGTTGTATTTTGTCAAATGCCTTCTCCGTGTCCAGAAAAATTATCATATGATTCTTATCCTTAGCTCTATTGATGTGATGTATCACATTGATTGATTTGTGAATATTAAACCAGCCTTGCATCTGTGGGCTGAAGCCTACTTGATCATAGTGTATGAGGTTTTAAATTATTTTCTGGATTCTGTTGGCTAATATTTTATTGAGGAGTTTAGCGTCTCTGTTCATTAGAGAGATAGGTCTGTAGTTTTCTTTTTTTTGTTGGGTTTTTTCATAGTTTGGGGATGAGAGTAATATTAGCTTCATAAAGTGACTTTGGTATTGCTCATTCTGTCTCTATTTCTCAGGACTTTCAAGGGTATAGCTGTTATTTCATCTTTAAATGTCTTGCAGAATTCCTCAGTGAAACCCTCTGGACCTGGGCTCATTTTGGTTGGCATTTCCCTGATTGTATCCACAATTTCATTGTAAGAGATTGGTTTGTTCAATTTGTTTACCTCATTGTTGTTCAGTGTGGGTAGCCTATATTTATTTAGGAAATAATCCATTTCTACTATATTTTCTTGTTCCTTTGAATATAGGCCTTGGTAGTACCTATTCATTATGGACTGAATTTGTTGGAACTCAGTTGTGATTTTTCCCGTGGTGTCTCTAATCTTGTTTGATTGAGTCTCCCCTTTACTTTTTTTGATTAATCTTGCCAGGGGTCTGTCTATTTTGTTGACTCTTTCAAAGAACCAACTTTTTGTTTTATCAATTTTGTGTATAGTAGATCTTATTTCAATCTCTGATATTTCTGATTTTATTTTTGTTATTTCTGTCCTTCTAGTTGTTTTAGAATTAACTTTTTCTTGCTCCTCTAGGTATTTCAGTTTTTTTAGGTTATTTACATGCTCTTTTTCTGTCTTTTTAATATGCGCTCCTAGTGCGATAAATTTGCCTCTTAGAACTGCCTTTGCTGTGTCCCATGAGTTCCTTTGTGATGTTTCTTGATTGTCATTACATTCAAGGAAGTTTTTAATTTCATTTCTGATCTGATCTGTAATCCAGGAGTTATTCAGAAATGTGTTGTTCAGTTTCCAAGTGATTGAATGCATTTTGACTTTGACTGCATTGTTCAGGATTAGTCTGACTCCACTGTGGTATGATAGAATGCATGGGATTATATCAGTCCTCTTGTATCTGCTTAAGATTTTTGTATGAACTATTATATGATCTTATGATATGTTTTGGAATGTGTTCCATGTGCTGCTGAGAACAATGTAAAAAGTTTCGCAGTTGGGTGGAAGACTCTGTGTTCATCTGTTAAGCCCTGCTGGGCTATGGTGTCATTTAAGTCGATGGTGTCTTTGCTTAACTTTTGTTGAGTTGACCTGACATTTGTTGAGAGTGGTGTATTGAGGTCTCCCACTATGATTGTGCTTGAGTCTATCTTGTTCTCTAATTCTAAGAGAGTTTGTTTGATGAAATTGGGTGCTCCCATGTTGGGAGAGTAAATGTTTATAACTGTAATATTATGGGCATGGATTGTACCCTTTACTAATATGTAGTGGCCATTTCTATCTTTATGTACTGATTTTACTGAGAAGTTAATTTTGTCGGAGATTAAGATTGCTACTCCTGCTTTTTTGCATGGTGCATTGGAGTGGAAAATTCGTTTCCATCATTTCACTTAAAATTTGTTTCTTTCTTTGGTGGAGAGGTGGGTCTCTTGGAGGCAACATATGGATGGGTGGTGTTTCTTGATCCAGTCTGCTGCTCTGTGTCTTTTGATTGGATTGTTCAGCCCATTATTTTCTTTCCCCATTTGGGTTTAGTGAATTTTAGATACTTGCTTCTTGATGGGGGTTCTTGATGTTCTACAATTTGTTCTCCATTAATCAGTATTTTTTGTAACGCTGGTTTAGTGTGCACATATTCATAAAGCTTCTCTTTGAAGTAAAATATCCTTGTTTCTCCCTGAAATGTAAATGCTAGTTTTGCTGGATATATCAGTTTGTGTTGGCAGTTGTTTGTCTTCAGGGCATCAATGATGTTTTTGCAAGCTTTTCTTGCATTTAGGGTTTTCGTGGGGAGATCTGCTGTAATTCGAATTTTTTTCCCATTGTAGTATAGCTCTTTCTTTGTTTTTGCAGCATTTCAGATCAATTCATTGGTATTCGTGTCTAGTGTCTTTACTATGATATGTCTCGATGAGTTCCTTCTAGGATCCTGCCTGTTTGGAGTCCTGAAACCTTCAATAATGTGAGTATTTTCCCTTTTGAAGTTGGGAAGTTCTCTGCTATGATTTTGGTGAATAAGGGTTGCATTCCTTTGTCCTGAAATTCTGTGCCCTCATCAATCTCTATTATACGAATATTAGACTTCTTTGCTGCATCTACCAGGTCCTGGAGTTCTCTCTGGTGGATTCTGACTGATTTTTCCAAGGTGGTGATTCTCTGTTCCAGCTCTTGTGATTTATCTTCTGTTCCTGATGTTCTGTTTTCCATCTCAGTCAATCTGCTGCTTAATGCCTCCATTTTTGCTTGAAATGTGGACACTGAGCTTATCATGTCTGCTGAGAGGGTATTGAACTTTTCTTCCATTTCTCTTTTGAATTCGAAGAGTTCCTTGGAAATTTCTTGGTTTTGTTTTTGGAATTCAGCCTTAATTTCGTTTGTCATTTCCGAAATCATCTCCTTGGTTTGAGTCATATTTCGTGTCTCTTCAGGTGTCATTCCTTGGGATGGTGACATCTCTCTCCTCCTTTTGCTCTTGTTTCCATTTGGGCTTTGGGTGGGACTTTATTTATGTATGTCATAATTCATCTTTGCGCTCTTCTAGGCATCGAGAACTGTTGTTGTAGTTCTCTCTGTGGTCGGTAGGTGGCAGTCTTTACTTGGCTTGGGACCGGTGATTCTGGGAATTTGTGTATACCTGTGGTTTTCGGCCAAATTGATTCCTCTGCTGACTAGGTCAGACTTTGCAGTTTTTACAGGTGTTCGGCCTGTTCCCAGATGCTGTGTACTGCTGCACGACTAGCTCTCAGCTCAACCAGTGGCCTCACAGTGGGCTGTGGGATGGGTGTGCGTACTTAAGTCTCATTGCATTGGGCGGATGGTTGGTTTTCCTGTGCTGTTTCCAGGGGCTGGCCCCCGGCCAAGGGTCTGGAGTTTGGGAATTTCCAAGAGCTCTCAGCTGGACCAGCTGGTTTCTGCTCTGTTCCCAGGGGCCGGGCCCAGCCAAGGATGTGTGCTCCAAGGGCGGAGCCACGTCTTTCTGATTCTCAGAAGGGGAGCTTGGCTACTGGTTTGCCCCTCCGTTCCCTGCTGTGTTTCTGCCATTTTGTCACAGAGTCTGTGCCTGTGGGAAGCCCTTTTGTGCTGTCTTTCTCGGGATTCCCAGCTGGAGGGTGCCCAGTTCAAGATTTGAGTGGGACAGATGCTGGCTCCTAGACTTCCCCATACCCCACTCGCTGTTGGAAGGCAGGGTCTCAGCTCCCCCCACTATCCAGATCCAGTGGCCTGGGAGAGGAACCTGTTGGGCGGGTGAGCTGGGACACCTCTGCCCCCTTTTGTGGGGTGCTGGGTCTTAGCTCCCGCCCATCTCTTAGTCTCTGGTGAATGACCTTGAGAGGAACCTATTGGGTGGGTGGTAGCAGGGACAAATCCTCCCCCTCTGGTGGGGTGCTGGGTTTTAGCGCCAGTCGGCCTGTCAGTCTCCAGTCACAGGCCTGGGGGAGGAGGCTGTTGGGAGAGTGGGGGCTGGGACACCTCTGCCTCCCTTGGTGGGGTGCTGGGTCTTAGCGCCCCGTCCTCCTGTCAGTCTCCCTTCAATGGCCTGGGGGAGGGAGCTGTTGAGGGAAGGGACAGGATTCTAAATACCTTGCCCCCCTTCACTTTCCAGTCTTTCTCGGGCGGGGTGTAGGGGTCTGAGTTAAGTTCTATAGCTAGCCACCAGCTCTGCTTTCCCGATGGGTTTGGGGACCCACTGGGCTACCCGCTGGGCTACCCTTTGGGCTTTTCACTCCTCTGCATTTGGCTGTGAGCTCTGCGGTGTTGGAGAATCATTCACTCCCCTTGGGTCTCAGCCGCCGCCTGTGTTCCGCTTGCTGTCCCACTCTATACTGGTTTCTGTGGTGGTCCTGGCAGTGCCCGGCGCCCTCTGCCACGGTTTTTTCCCAGCTTGAAGGTGGTGGTGAAGGGTGGGGCAGGGGTCCTGGCTTTTCGAATTCTTTGAGAACGTTGGATGTAAGCTTCATCTGGATTTCTTTTCTGGTTTGAGTCCTTCTGCTTTGCTTCTTGAGTTTGCTGTTGTTGTGGATTTCTTAAGGTAGTTGGCTTGTGGGATTCCCTGGTTCTCTCTTTTTGTGGGAGAGAGCTAGGCATCATCCCTATTGTCTCAGCGCCATATTCCTCCCCGATTAAATGTTTTTTTATGATGGTACAAAAAGGAAGAAAATGATAATTATGGCAAGTCATGGGGGAAATTCTTTGGATCAGGTAGATTTTTGAAATACGATGTTAAAAATCAATGTAAATAAAGTCTGAAAAACAGTAACTATGGGGCTGGGAGTTTGGCCTAGTGGTAGAGTGCTTGCCTAGAATGCACAAATACTCAGGTTCAATTCCTCGGTACCACAGTTGTTGCTCAACTGGTAGAGCTCTCTCCTTGACAAAAAGTCCAAGGACAGTGCACAGGCTCTGAGTTCAAGCCCCACGACTGGCAAGAAAAAGTAACTGTGGAAATAAAAAAAATAATTTAAAAAGATTTTTAAAACTTTTAATAATTATACTATTTTGGTAACAACTTATTTGGTTTGTAAACATTTCAGTCTATTGGACTAGCTATTCCTGGAGACTTAGCTCAAAGTTTTATCATGGAAATCAACCGAAAATTAAGATTTGTTTTACATAAATTAGTTTTGCAGCCACATTTTTGGAAACACATCTGTTCTATAATGAGAAAAGGCATTACTTATAACGATAGGTTGCTCTATGCATTATGAATGACATTGTTCCTCTTGTGTTTAATGAACTTTCTCTTTATGTGCTTGCCAGGTGGATGTAGACACCAGTAATTTAGTGCCATGGCTCCAAATCTAGTGTCATTTCTATACCGTGATATCCTTGGCTACATCATATTACAGTGTAAACCATTGTACTCGTTGCCAGGAAGAAAACCACAGAGCTATTCCAATCTTTGCTTTTGCTAAATCTCCTCTATGTAAGTTTTGGTTGGCTGGCTAGGAGCCATCTTTACTGTATTTTTCTGGCTACCATCAACTTTTCCATTTGTTAGTATTTAACATTTCCCAGTTATGAAATCATAAGCTAAATATCTGACTGAAATCTGTGACTATTTATGGGGATAAAATGACAAAATGATGCACGTTATAATTAAATCACAAAAAGGAAAAACAGAATTTCCTACAGGCAAGTAGATAAGTTTTCTATTGCAAATTATTTGCCTGCTTCACATGAGATACAACAACAGACTTGTGTGTGAGTGTGTGTGTGTGGTTGTGCATGCACGTACTATATTTTATCTTTTCCATACAGTTGTGACACTCAGAAGAAAAAAATCATGAAAGCTACAACTGGTAGAGGTAACTATGATTTTTAGGAACAATCCATATGTCCTATAGCAGTTATTTTAAAACCTTAAGTTGAGAAATAATAGTAGGTTTTAAAAATCAATTTAAGAGAATACTAGTAACAAATTAAAAATTATGATAGGATATAATAAAATAGAAAACTCCATTATGCATAATGTGTAGTTAGTGAGTCAATTTGTGAAGCTTGGTTTCATATTTATACCTGTGTGCATCGTAAGGTTGTAATATGAAACATGTTTTATCCTATGTGCTAGATTTTAAAATATTGATATCTTACTATTTAGATACAGATGAAAAGCTATTGTCTGCCCTGCCCTTTATAATCTTGTCAATAGAATGATGAGGCAATTTCTTCTGAATTAAGAGGACCCCCAAATCCACTAGCATCTGTGCATTAAAACAAATTTTATATTTTCTTTTGAGGTTGCTTGCAAAAAATAACAATATAATATAATGTTATGATTGCACTAAATGTTTTATCCCAATTAATTTATAAAATAAAGTTTTATAAAATGTTATGTGTCTGAGTATATTTAAAAGTTTCAAATCATCTTTCTAAACTAACTCTCCAGTTTGCAAATAGAAAGTATTTAGTTAAATTTGGATTTCTGAGTGGACTTTTGAATACCTGGGTTTTTCAACTGTGGAAACCAAATTAAAGCACAAAGTCTTCCTTCCTTTCCCAATTCCTCTGTTTCCCACAGCTTGTTATTTATACTTATTATGAAGTTACTCCTCCAAATCCATAGTTTCTGGAGGGCTTGGGCCTTGCTTGGAAACCTGTGATATTCATCTGAACCCTCTCTAACATGACACTGGTGCATACTTCAAGCTATTTTGGTCTTCTTCTATTTTTTTTCAATGAGAAAATTGAGTAGGCTATTTGATGATTCACTCATTTTCAACATCTATGACTTGAAACCAATCGTTTGTCTCATCTGCAGAGCCTGTGTTTGTGTCGATCTCTCTATGAGGTATTGTGTCTCACTCTCTATTTGAGTCTATATGCTCCCAGGCTTCCAGATATGTCCATCTTACAAACCAATCACTGGTTATACTGAACTAAGAGAAATGCTTTTATTTTCTCTCCATGATATCAGATTAAAATCATGAGTAAAATTTTCAGTCTTTCAAATCTAAGCTTGCTATTTTATAGAAATATTATGAGATGTATGATTATGGTTACAGCAATGTGGCAACTGAATTGTTTGTTTCTGACAAAATAAAGTGACATTTTGAGTGGCAGAACCATTTTTTACTAGCCTTGTTTATGCAGAGAATTAGAAGGAATGTAGTTCTATCTATATGTACAAAATAAATGGTCCGTGCAAATAATTCATTTTATACTCCTTCTGTGGTCAATGATGATCACCAGTTGATTGATCCAGCTGTCTTGATCAGAATTAATCAGGAAAGTAACTGAAATTACTGGATTTAGATTGCTGTGAGTGTGCTGTGAGTGTACCTAAAGCTTGTATAATTATTCCCAAAACATTCTATTTATTTTATCTTTTCCTTTATTATGATATTGGACCAATTTTTACTGTTAAAGTGGGCACATATTTGATAAACAATGAGCCCATTAGTGTGGTAAATACAATAATGTAAATATCACTGATTGCATTTATAATGGCAATCAATTTTCTTGTCTAATTACTTTAATTATAGCATTTCATACCTTTGCAATTTGCACAGGATTTTACTCAATTAGCTTCATGTTGTATTTCAATAAAATGCTTTTGCCACTGTCATAAATCTTTGGAATACTAAGTTGTTTAGATAGTGGCAAGTGAAGATTGATCTCTAGTTTGGAATTCAGTGAGAAATCATGTCTTCTTATTGATTACTAAAAGAGTCATTAATTTATGGAAACTGTTTAGAGATTTTGGCAAGTTTAGAATTTATTTGAAAATCATTCACAATCCTAACTACATCTTTTCTTGGAGAAAGATTGAAGTGGGGGGCAGAGAGGGGAAAGAGAGAAAGAGAGAGAGAGAGAGAGAGAGAGAGAGAGAGAGAGAGAGAGAGAGAGAGAGAGAGAGAGGAGAGAGAGAGAGAGAGGGGGGGGGAGAAGCTGGAAAGAATGTAAAATAGAATTTTAAAATTGCAAAATGATTCTGTGTTGCAGTTTTTAAACAGAGTAGAATGAACCGTGTTTGTAAGGTTATATCAAGGTCGGTGGCAACCTGATTATTACCAGGCCACAATCCGGTTGAGTAATTGGTTTCCGACAGTAATCTTAATTCTCTCAGAAATTCAACTGACAGAAAACACCTAGCTATTCAATGTAAAAGCAGATGGCTTGCCATAAGAAATCCAAGCAGCAAGTGAACAAAAGCCCAGAGTAAGCATTTTCCTTGTCTTCAAATGGAATTTTTCTAAGGCACAATCTGGATTTTAGGCATTAATTAGAATAGCATAAAATGGAATCTAGATCTAGTTTGTAAAGGGAAACAGGGCTCATGTGTAGGAATCTCATAATTTTTCATTTTGGCTACCACTAGATTTCAAATGTGTGTTTTGTTTACCTTATTTTCATTTAAGGCTTTGAAGTATGTGCAAATAATTATGTAAGTTGACTTTTTTTGCTTTTTCTTTTTAAATTCTGTAATTGGTTACTTAATGACAGAGAGCTTCAGAACTTTCATCTGGGGATTGGAGATTTGAATACTAGCAAGTAACATGTCTGATAAAGACAGAAACCTAGTATTATTGCTGCAAGATTTTTATTTCTATGGTAACCATGATGTCACCGGTGCCTGCATGCTTAAATCTTCCATCTCTAATAACTTGAGCTGATCTGTTAGAACAGAAATTACAGTGGAAGCATAAAGATAATTAATAGAATGTAATCACCAGATGCAATGATATAGATAGTGTTTTAGGATATGAAAAGCTGAATCTTGGTTGGTATGAAAAGAAAAAAGTAGCTTAGAGTTTATTTTGTTCAAAAGAAAAGCACAGATTTAAAAATACAGTAACTATGACATGAGCATAAAGGATATTTAAAATATAGTAGAGAAGCAGTTTTTCATATGGCATAGCCTTTATGATGTGCAACTACAGAAGAGAAACTAAAGTATTGGGACATCATGCTTTGAGGATTAATGTTAAATTCATGTTAAGAAATCTAAAATATATATCAAATGTAATCTAACACTCATATGGCTAAAAGCACATTGATTATTTTGTTGCACTGAATGTTCTTATTTACTATTTGTACACATTTTCTTAAACTATATCTTCATTCCCTTATAAGTGAAGCAGGAAAATTATGTCTATTGCTATTGTTATCTTTCATAAAGACTATGCTGTAATTTTCTTGCTGAGCTCTAATCTGTCCTCTGAGGGAGGAGTCAATGTCTTACCTACATAGGCAAGGCAAAGAAGAAAAATTGTAAAAGTCTAAGGGAAAAGAAAAATATTGTAGGCAGTAATAACAACCATAAATCACCCAGAGCATATGCAATGGAACTGTTAGATGGCTAAGATAGGGACTATTACTCTATTTTCTTTTCAGTATTCCTCAGCAAAGACACTAAAAAACTTCTGTGAAGGCAATGAGTTAGATAAAACAATGAAAAATCTTACCATGCCTATCTTGTTTTGCCTTCCTGAATAAGATGCTCGGTTCGGTTCTCAAATCTGAAAAGACAGGATGTCACACAATACTGTCATTAATTTTTAGTAATAATAGTACAAGTGGGAGAGGCATTCTCTTGGTGTGCAAGGCACCACCTCTCCTTCATGCATTTCCCTATGTAGTCCAAGATTTGATCAGGATGAGGTCTTTCTATGGGGTCAGTATTTTGTGCCTCCTTTTCTTGAGTTATTTTGTGAAGCTATTATACTGTGGTACTAGCTGACTGGTTCATTAGCTCCCAGACTAATGAAAGTCATTGTTTAGGGTCGAATGTTTTGAATACTTCATGGCAAGTAATTCTTCCAATAGATAAATGGAACTTGCCTCTCTTGATCATATGCTTGCCAGCTCTATTTTTTCCTATTGTGATCTGACTACAGCTTTCAACTATATAGACATTACAGTGATAAAAATGACATACAAGCTCAAATCCAGCTGACTATGAGCTCTGTAAATCTCTGTCTTACATATCTATGATAATGTATCAAGAGAAGGGACAAAATGAGAATAACTTTGTACTACAAAGTTATTCTGCTTTCAATGGGCAAAATGTAACATTTCCCTAGAGAAAGTAGACTTTTATATTCCTTGGATAGATGTGGTATGAGTTAAAACTATATCACTCATAGCATTTACATATTTCTCTGTTTTAAATGTGCAAACATTAATTTGTGCATAAAGTAATTGCTAATTGCATGATAAAAACTACCTAGATTAATAATATTGAATACAGTAGGTATACATTTATTTCTATAAATAAATTCTACGAATTTCTGTAAATGAATATTTACATAGAAGTTTATTTATAGATTTATATGATATCCGATAGCTGAGGTGATTCCTAGGTCAGATTTTTGCATCCCTGTTGTTTAGATACTATTCTGCTTATCTATTTCAATCACCCATGATGAACATAGTTCCTTAAAACATCAGCAACCAGCATTTGTTTTGTTCATGAATCTGCAATATGGGATCAGCTTGGAAGTGTTTGAAGTCCAATAGTGAAAGGCATCTGAATTATCATTGTCACATCTGCCATTTGTGCAGACAGAAGAGACAGGCAGAAAGAAAGAGACAAATATACAGAGAGATTGAGAGAACAGAAACAGACATAGAGACCTAGGGAGAGATAGAGAATGGCAATTCATTAAGCATCCTCATCCTTTAAAAGAAGTAAAATATTATTACTATAGGTTCATGGGATGAATCTTAAACAATATGTGGACCTTTACAGTTATGAACACTACCATTATAATCAATTCCAACTTGTGCTTTGGGGTGTTTAGTTCATATTATCTAGTATTCTGTGAATGTATCATTAAATCTTCACTCAATAGCTGTAACATAAATACTGTTCTCCCCATTTTGTAAAAATTGCATTTATTTAGCCAGTTCTGGGCTTGAGCTCAGGGCCCGAGCACTGTCCTTGGAATTTCTCAAGGCTAGAGCTCTATCACTTGTGCCTCAGCACCAATTCCGGCTTTTTTTCTATGTATGTGGTACAGAGGATTCGAACCCTGGTCTTCGTGCATGCTAGGGAAGCACTCTACTGCTAGGCCAAATTCCCGGCCCCGTGTTCTACTTATTTTTAAGACGAAATAAAAACATTGCTCAGAGATGTTAAATAGATTGACCAAATTTATTAATGGGAAGGACTACAATTAAATTCAAAGTCACGTTAATCATTACAATGTACATATTTTTACTTTGTGCCATTACGTTTGCATGATGAGAGGGATTCATTGCTTATGTGTGTGTGGAATGCAGCATGATTATTAAGTGATAAACCAGAAAGCAAAATTCTTTTAGTGTTGTTTTGCTAGAGTAACAATTAGACACCTTCAACTGCTACTGCATTGTATGACAAGAATGTGATACAAAGTCTTTCTGCAGTGCCCAAATTTGGTCAATAAATATTTGTTTAAAATTCATGACAATGAGTACTCTTTTAATAAAATCAGTTCTCAAGAATGCATATTTGGTGTCAAAGTAAATACTCTAGGACTTAATCTGTTGTACATGAGGAACCCTTGGAAGTAAGTTGTTTAAACAAATAGAAAAAAAAAAAAACTTAGTAGCCTAAGCTTCCTAATATGTGCCTCAGCAGCTATGGCAAGTAGACCCTTTCACCATATGATAGTTGAGAGACATTAGATGTAGCTACCGTGTTCCTTTATTTTCATGACTCATACCATGAATTATAGTAATTGTTGCCAGTGTCAATCAACTTTTGAATTCTTCCCTGCCTTATTTAAGTAACAAACAGGTTGTACTCTAATTTGATGGATTTGAAAAATCTCAACTTTTCGCCCTTCCTAAATTGCCTTGATCTATAGTGTGCTGTTATTAATTTAACTAAATAAATTCATAGCCTCTGTTTTTCTTGGCTCTGACAACATAGACTCATGGAGGGTGATAATTAGCTGTGGGAGGCAAACAGCTGTATATGGTGGCATGTAATGAATTTTCAGAGTCTCACAAAGGAGAGAACATAAATTGCTGAGGATATTGTATATGATATATAGGTTAAATAAAATTGGTGAAATAACATTGGTAGAAACATTAGGGGTGTTTGGGGGGACATAGAAATTTAAAAAAAACACAAAAATATAAAAAAGTTAGTGGTATATCTAGTTTGTCCATCTTTTACATCAGTACTAACTGAGTTTCAACTACAGTGCTGCGAAGAATGATCCTTTTAAAATTAATAAACTAACAGTGAAATATTTAAGATGCAGTACTTATGACAATACTTTTGTTTTTATGTATTACTTTAGTCTATCATGTATAAGTGAATGCAAAAGTCATTCACAAGCTGATGGTTTTTGATCCATGAGATCAATTTGTAAAGTCCATCTCTAAGAATATAGTGCTTGTCTTAATAAAATTTTTGTCTTAATTTTGCCAGAAAGATTTCTAGAATAAAATTTTTACACTCAAAACATATGAAGATACTATGATATCTGTATATTCATCACAATTTTCTCTTTTGTGATCTTTCATTTCTTAGAAAAAGGAAGTTCAATAAGTACTTAAATTGAAAGATTAAATCTGTTGCTTTGTAAATTTTTCTTTCTTTGTCTCTGTCTCTTCTCCCTGTAAGAATGAAACAATTTCTTTGTGTTTTGTTTGTCAAGTGCATCCTAAAATGATCAGTTATGCATGAGGATGACACTTGTTTACACTTTACTCAAGCAGATATTTGGATGAGCATATGGACATTTGGTGAACAGATAATTATCTTACACATATTTATGATATTTTAAACAAAATGATTTCTTTTAAAGAGAACCAGTGAAATCAATTTTGTAATTTACATATAGTTTTTCAAAGTATACAAGTGGTGAAAATTATAGCATGGTTAACTGAGTGGTTGAGCTTCAAATTTATACTACTCCATTTTTATTGAAAACAAAATAATCACACATTCTTCCCCCAAATATTTTCTTGGAGCCTAACATGTGTTACCTTGTAACAGCTCAGTACATAGAGGTCTAATTATTGTTTACTAGGTCTAATACTGTTTAGTAGGAAGAAAGAGATAACGTCTTAATCTACTGAGATCATCACATTTGTTATATATTACATTAAGAACTACAAAAAAGCCTTTATGATAGAAACTTTCTAACGTTTTTTAAATGTATGAAGGATAATTGACAGAAATGAACTATATTAAATTTTGCAAATGTCTGATCATACAAAACAAGTCAAATTACTTGAAAAACCAGAGGACAAATTAAGCACATTAATTTGGAAGTATGGATAATTATCTATAAAAGACAAATTTCATACATTTAAAGATGAAAAAATACATAGTAGTCCTGTAGAAAAGTAAGTACATAGTAGAAATGGATCATTTACAGAAGGTAAAATCAAAATGAGAATTGAGGGATTCAGTTCAGTGGTAGACCACTTTCCTAGCAAATGTATATCTTTAGGTTCTACCTGTGAGACTGAATTAAAAACAAATGTAAAATGATCAATAACATAGGAAAACTCATGTTACCTCATTAATGCTAATTAAAATGATATAAATCAAAACAGTAAAGTGCAATACTTTGGCCAATCACATTGGAGAATTTTAATCTGTCAGTGCTCAGTAGCATTGAAGGAAGTAGTGAAACTGCAAATTGATAAGTTTGAGTTTAAATTTCTAAAGGAGTAATTTGAAACATCGTATCAAAATTTTCCAAAGGATTTATACTATTTAAACAAGCGTTTCACCTCTAAGAATAGACCTTAAGAGCTCTCAATAACAATTTATGCTCAGTTGTTCATAATAACATATTCAAATTGAAGAACATTAAATATTTGATGATAAAGATCTGATCAAATAAATTATGGATGACTCATTTTCCTTTTTTTTTTGTGGGTCCATGGGCTTGAACTTGGCTTGGGCACTGTACCTGAGCTCTTCAGCTCAAGGCTACCTCCCTACCCTCAAGCCAAGCCTCACTTCCCACTTTTTTCTAGAGGTTAATTGGAGATAAGACTATCAGGTTCTTTTGTGCCCTGGCTGGCTTTGAACCTTAATCCTCAGATCTCAGCCTCCCGAGGAGTAGCTAGGATTATAGGCGTGAGCCACCATGCCTGACCTGGAAGACTCATTTTCTGGTTCTAAAAAAGTTTTTTGGGTGGAGGAAAATGTTCTCCATATAATATACTATATTAAAATAAGTCATATAGATGAAACTATGGGACTGTTCTAGGGGATGGAGGCTTATGAAAATAATGAAATAGAACAATAAAGGGGGAATAATATAAAATAAATAGTATTTATGTATGAAGATAGCCCAAGCATACTTTCCAAATTCTATTTAACAATAGGCAAGTAGGAGTCACAGGGAAAGAGAAAGCAATATATGGAATTTACTGACTAAATTATACCATATGCACATATAAACTACCATAGTGATAACCTTTTGTATAATTAATATACATTAAAATTTTAAAAAGTGACATATAGGGCAAGCTGTGATAGGAGATAAATACTAGTGGGAGGAAGGAGGGAAAATGGAGAGGATGAATAAGGTTGACTATGTTTGAAGTACTTTATATGCACATGTGTAGATCAAACATTGAAACCTGGTGAATTGTTCTAGTAATGGAAAAGAAGAGATTAGAGAGGGATGTTGGGAACCCACATTTGATCAGTGTACAGTTTATGTATCTATGGAAACATCACAATGAAGCCCTTTGTACAACTAATATGCTAATAAAAGCTTATAAAACTGAAGATGTGAGTTCAGTGGTAGAAATCTGGCATAGCAAGCATGAAGCCCTAATTTCAAACTCCAGAAATCCCCAAAATAACCTCATGTAAGTGATATAAATAAAAACTGTAAAAATATCATCAAAGAAATTATATTAAAATTTTCACAACAATTGTTTCTTGGATTTGGGATTTGTACTTTTCATTGATGGATTGAAATCTCATTAGAAAGCTTTTTAACTCTTCACATATGTTGCGTATACAGACGTACATTGTGATTTTTTCCCAACAACACTGAAGTGAGTAGTATTAAAATATTATATTGATTTAGATATGCATGCACTGAGAGATCAGGTGACATATGCATGGTCTCTCCTCAAAGTTCCCAAGTGATTATGTGTGTGTGGGGGGGTGTCTTTGAGTCCTTTTTAAGTATCTAACTTTTAGTAAACACTCACGACATCAGTTGAGAAGAAAGATGTATGTGCCTCTACTGCAGGTTTTCTCTTCAAATGTATTGATACATGATTATGATTCTGAAGCAACTCATTCTAGTCTGAATCTTCAACACTTGGTCACTTCTGGCCATATTTCATGAGCTATTACAATATGTTACTTGCATTCACAGGGCATTTAACTAGAGCAAGAAATATGGAGTGCCATTATGTTTCATCAATTTGATTTAGTTTTATAAAAATGTTTTAGTGATTTAGGAAGTGATTACACCAAGATCAGAGGTTGTGTCCTCTCAATGTCTAGGTCTGTACAGAATTACACAATTGGCCATGGAATAGTCAGTTTAGTAGTTTGGATATCTTAATGATTCCTTGTGTGATGACCTAGCGGTTTGAATGTGCTTTCATCCAATTTGATTGTCACAGGAACAAAAACATTGGATTGACTATGCCATGGTATATTATTTTATGGTCATAAGCAATATACTATAAAACATCTAACAGTGCTTGAACATTAGAACACTTAATAAATAAGTATGATAATGACAGTGAAAGCAAACTAACCACAATTATAGCATTTGTTTTTAAATGCTCAGCAATTCTACTTTGAAAGCAGAAAAGCATATATGGCATTTTTAAAAGCTCTTTAATTAACATTTTCAGAAGACATGGCTGAAAGTATAATTAAATACAAAACTTAATATTTCATTTTTTAAGTTTTTTGTTTCCTTTATTTTCATGGAGAAATTACATATTGGTTTATTTTAGTTTGGTATTCTGACCCCTATGGAATTATATTAAATGTCTCTTCTTAATCTCTTATCATGAAAATACTTATATAAAATTCTCTATAGAATTATTTAAATTATAAGACTTTTCTGCATTATCTATGGCTGAATGTCTACAGTCAAAATGCTTATGCCTTTTAAGAAAAATATAAATTGTTTTTATAATTATTACTATAAGTTTTCATACCAACCAAAGGAAAATGATTTTCACTTGAAAGTCTTTTACTTGAGTGCCTTTTAAAACATAGTGGCAGGAAGGAAAGCAATGTATCATTGCTCTAGGGTATTGTACATTCCATGGAAGCAATGGCATTCTCCTCTAGGAAGTGACAGACTTGACCATGTTCCCATTCAGGCTCATAGATTTAGATCATACCCCGCAATGTGACTCTATCTGGAGAAGGTCTTAAAAGGAAGTAGTCAAACTTAAGTGAGGTCTTAAAAGTGAGATCCTGGCCAGGCACAGCGGCTTATGCCTGTAGACCTAGCTACTCAGAAGGCTGAGGTCTGAGGATCATGGTTCAAAGACAGCCTGGGTACTAAAGTCCAATTAACCACTGGAAAACCAGAAGTGGCAGTGTGGCTCAAAGGGTAGGGCAGTAGCCTTCAGCTGAAGTGCTCAGGGACAACACCCATGCCCAAAATTCAAGCCCACAACCAACAAAAACAAAAAAGTGGAATCCTTATTTGGTGGACATGATAAATAAGAAGTGACATCAAAAATTAGTATGATCAAGTGTATACAGTATTGCACATCTGTCATTCCCAGGCATGGTTGAAAGTTTAAATAGGAGGATTGTTTTCAGGTCAGTATGGACAAAATGTGTGACACTGTTTCCAAAATAACTAATAGTAGTGTACCAAGTATCAACTTTGAGTTCAAATCACAGAAACACCAACAAAAAAGAGAAAAAGCAATATGAGTCATAAATGCAAATTGGTCACATATTTTAAATTTTCTTATAGAAATATTAAAATTAAATTCAATTATATGAATATTTTTTTATTTTCATATTTACAATCTTATCAGTTCAATGTCTCATCAAGACCTATTATTCACATATTTACATATTCTTTTGCTTTAAGTTTAAAATTTAGTGTCTTTTGCACTTTTTCAATATTACACTTTCTACAAGTCTGATTTCAAGTGCTTAACATCCACATGTAGCTAATGTCTAGCATATTGCAAGCACAAGTCTAGTCTATATTCACTCTCAGCTGGCTGGGAGTTTGAATTCCTTAAGGTAAACTTTTTCCAGACTGTGAGTTTGACCTTGTTAGCTCAATCAAACAATACCTACTGATTTGTTTCCAAAAAGGGCTTCCTACAAAGAAATACTATTCCAGTCTTTTTAAAGCCAGTATAATTTCAAAGGGCCTTGTTTTAAATGTCCTTTTATGCTCCGTTGGATATACTTTTATTATAGCGTTTATAAAACTTCAGGGCATTTATAACATAAGGGAAAAAAGTTAGGCTGATTCCAGATCTTCCCCTTGACAAGTTGTTTAACAAATTATTTTCTAAACCCTCTTCATAGTTAAATTAGTATCTATATTATATGTTTATAAATTTATATAGTGTCTTTGAACATTTAATTTCACTAGTAAGCATTCCATAAACAGTATCTTATCTTGTTGTTAATAATATAAATAAAACACCAAAATTTTGTTTCAGTATTAATTATGCCTAGTAGATTAAGCTTTCAATATATTTGATTTAGTTCATTAGTTAAGCCTTACCAGGAAAGGCAATGTGCAAAATTTCTCAGGCTTCTGAATTCACAAAATGGACACCCCCAAAATATTATAATTAGCTGGGCACCAGTAGCTCATGCCTGTAATCCTTGCTATTCAGGAGGCTGAGATCTGAAGATTACAATTCAAAGCCAGCACAGTTCATGAGATGCTTATCTCCAATTAATCCCTAGAAAACCAAAACTGGCACTGTGGGTCAAGTGGTAGAGGACTAGCCTTGAGCAGAAGAGGTCAGGGACAAAGTCCAGGCCCAGAGGTCAAGCCCCACGACCGACCCCAAATATAAAAAAATATTAAAATTAACCAAATCAATTGAACAGTCTAAGGTTTAAGTCTAGAAATTTTTTGGTATATTCTAATATTTCTCCAAACTTCAGAAGTCTGTTTTAGAACTTACATCTCTTAGAAATGAAAATACAGGGAATCCATACTTCTGCAGGCCTTTCATGGCCTTTGTGTGTTCTTGATTTGTTCTTATTTTCTACTGGGAATTAAGAATATTCATTGGTAATCTGATAAAAATACACCGAGTCAAAGTGAAAAAACCCTAGATATAAAACATGAGATATCAGGACATCAGCAGATGGCAGTGGTTCAGTGTGAGTCTTTCTGAGCTCTCACCAAGATCATTGCAGAAAGCTTATACCCAAAGATCGATTCGAAGTAAGTGTTAGCACCATAGAGGTCTCAGTCAGAGAGGAAAAAGGCAGAAAACCAGACCAAGAAGACAGCATGGAATAGCACCAGCTGCTCTGAGCCACTGCAAAGGCAGACAGAGCAAGTCAGAGTCATCACCCAGCCGTGGTGCGGACCTGCCAGCTTCATGGACCCAGAAAGAAAAGGAATTTGTGATTATCTCTGTGGAGAGGTTTCCATTTCTGCTCACAGAACACTATTGGGAAGGAATCCCCTCCCCAACCAGCCAAGAGCAGGGCCATCATGACTGCTGACAAAGACCCTGCCAAACCAAGTGGAGCTTGAGAATTGGTGCGGGCAGTGCCATCCTTCAAAAGGGCAAAGGTTTTCCCAGAGTCAGCTGAGCCAGACGTCCACCCCCGGGAAATAGCAGAAGTTCCTCCTCCTGGGCAGGGCCACACTAGTGGTGAACAAAGACATTGGAGGCTTAACTGGCCTTTTTTTTCTGCCAAATCAATTAAACTGATCAGAAAAACCACAAAGGCAAATTCAAGGAGAAAAGGACTTCTTAAAGTGATTGGATCCTTAGTTTAGTGGAAACGCATAGCCCCCCAAAATCCCAGAAACCTGAAGAATACCCCGCCTTTTTATCAACTTTTTCATTCGCATTTTTATGTGTTCTTATTTTATTTTACATTTTACCCCCACCCTATATTTTCCCCTCTTTTTTTTTAGTGTTAGATTTTTTTCTTTCCATGTTTTTCCTGCTTTCCTTCTGTCATTGTGGTAATTCCTAAAAAACATAGTGACAGCACAGTGTACAGAATGGATACAAATTATATTTTTAACTCCAGTATTTCTTTTTTTCATATATTTTTATTGTAATTAATAGAAGGGTTACATTATATTCATCAGGAAAAAAATCACTTATTATATGGCTTTTGTTTCTGTCCTGGAGGTTCTTTCTTTTAGCATCATAATATATGGCCTTATGTATCTAGGTTTTGCACTATTGTAAATCTCTGCTAGGAGACCCCAAGGTTTCTACTGATTAGGGCAAATGAGGGAAATGATTGAGCCTATGTTCCTTTGCGTGTGGATTACTTCACTTAATATTATTTTGTCTAAGTCTTTTCATTTCCTTATAAATGGGGCAATATCGTTCTTTCTGACAGCAGCATAGAATCTCATTGTTTATAAATACCACATCTTGTTGAACAACTCATCAACTGAAGGGCATCTGGGTAGGTTCCATAACTTTGCTATGGAAAATAGGGCTGCAATGATCATCTTTGTGGCCACATCCCAGCCAGCATCTGTTGTTATTAGATTTCTTGAACTTCTATTGTCTGGCCAGTTAAAGATCCCTAGGTTGGTTATATCTTAAACACTGTAATCGTGTGCAGTATTAGTCTTGCTCTCATTTTGAAATGGGCAGAAGAAGATACTCAAGAAAAATGGCAAATCAAGGAATAGCATCTCCCACCCAATATAAACAGAAAATGGAGCACTCAATGACAAAACTAGAGGAGAGTCCTCTAAATGCTAGACAAATGCATTTGGTAAACATGATTAATGCAATGTTTGATAACATACAGAAAGAGATATGTGAACGAGAGGAAGCCATGTCTAAATGAGAAGACATGAAGAAGGAGATACATGAACATGAGGAAGCCATAAAGGAGGACATAAAAAGGGATGTACGTGAACGTGAGGAAGCCAGACAAAGAAAAATGGAGAAATTCATAGAATCCACAAACAAAAAGCTGGCCAAACTTCAACAAATATCCAATAATAGTAAAGCTCCTCAAATCGAAATCAAGGAGTTAAAGAGGTCCATACATGATCTAAAAAAGGAGATGCAAGGCATCAAAAATGACCAATTGGAAGGAAGGGAGTTGAAGAACAAAATAGAAAGTACCAATGGCAGGTTAGACAATGCAAAAGAGAGAAACTCTGGGCTCAAACTTACTCTAGATGTTATAGAGAAAGAACAGAAAATAAGTCAAACCAAATCTTGGAAATTTGAGAGACCGCTTCAGAAGTTCCAAGATACAATTAGGAAGCCTAATTTCAGGATAATTAGATTTGAGGAGGGCCTCAAGAAAAAGGTGAATGGAATTGGAAATATACTTGAGGGAGTCATCTCAGAGAACTTCCCAAATACCCAATAGGGAAGGCCCATCCTGATACAACCTTTTAGAACCCCAAACAGACATGACCAGAAAAGGACATCCTACTGCCACATTATAATCCATACAGGATCAAGAGAGACCAAAGAAAGGATTCTAAAAGCAGTCAGGGAGAAGAGAACAATCACTTACAAAGGAAAACCAATCAGAATAACCACAGATTTCTCAGCAGAGACCATGCAAGCAAAAAGACAGTAGAAGCATATATGTCCTGGCCTTAAGACAAATAACCACCAACCAAGAATACTGTACCCAGGTAAGTTGGAATAGAGTTTATCAAGCTAACGGCCCACATAAACAGGCCAGAACTGCCGTCCTCATATCAGATAATATAGACTTCAAACTAAAATGAGTGAGAAAAGATAGAGAAGGTTATTACATACTAAAAAGGGAGCTCTCCTCCAGGAGGACATAACCATCCTAAATATCTACACACCTAATCCCAGAGCACCGAACTTCATAAAGCAAACTTTACTTTCACTAAAACCACACATAGATCAAAACAGAGTGATTGTTAGTGACTTTAACATACCACTCTCACATATGGACAGATCAACCAGGCAAAAACTCAACAGGGAAACCTCAGAATTGAACAACTGTATAGACCAACAAAATCAAACACATACCTGCAGATTATTAGACCGAGCAACATCACAATATACGTTTTTTCAGCAGCACATGGAACTTTTTCCAAAATAGACAACATTTTAGGGCATAAAACAAACCTGTGCAGATTCAGAAACACTGAAATTGTTCCCTGCATTCTCTCAGACCACAAGGGTATCAAATTGGAACTGAACACCAATCTTCACCAATGAAAACCCTGTAATTCATGGAGATTGTACAAAACATTTTTGAATCCCCGATGTGTCATCGAGGAGATCAGAACTGAAATTCAACAGTTTATGAAATTTAACAAAAAGGAGCACACAGAATACCAGCTCCTTTGGGACAGAGCCAAGGCAGTACTCAGGAAAATTTATATCTCTGAGTGCTTACATTAACAAATTGGAAAAAGGAAAACCAAGAATTTAATATCACACTTTAATCTCTTGGAAAAGGAGCAACAAACCAACCCTAAACCCAGTAGAAGGAAGCAAATTATTAAAATCAAAGCAGAAATAAATGAATTGGAGTCCAAAAAAACTATAGAAAGAATCAAGAAAACAATGTGGTGGTTCTCTGAAAAAATTAACAAAATTGACAGATCCTTAGCAAATCTTACCAAAAAAGAAAGGAGCACACCCAAATAAACAAAATCACAAATGAGAATGATAATATCACTTTAGAAATAACCAATATACAGAGCATCATAAGGGGATACTTTTCATACCTTTATGCCAACAAATTTGAGAATCTAGAAGAAATGGATGAATTTCTAGCCAATAATATCATACCTACACTGAACCAAGAAGACCTAAGCCACCTATACAGACCAATTTTAAGCACTGAAATAGAAGTCACTTTATTATTAGGCAGACTGTCATCAACTCTCAGGATAGAATGATGACATTGTCTAGGGGGCTGTTTGTGGTATGGCACCTCAGTGAAACTTATTTTTATCCCGGAGAGTTTAAGTTTTTGCTTGTTTGCTCTTTTATTTTTTTTCAATTGCCTTCTCAAGTTATCTCTAAGGCTTTAACTAAAGTCTGATCATTGTAGTGTTTTTTCCCAGAATCATCGTCGTCTAGCAAAATATTAAATCTTTTCAAATAAATTCTCTTCCATCCTGGAACTCTTTACCCAAGAAAGTTTTATAATCAATTACAGAGTTTCAAGAATAAATCTAAAACAACAGTGAAAGTGCCTTTACATTGCAAAGAAAGCCTTGAGTAAACTTTCATGTGCTTCCATATTCCTTTTCCTCAATAAATCAGGTAAGGCTCCTGGAGGTTCACAAACATGTCAAGGCAAACTATGTTGGTTTGATTTTATTTTTGAATTTAAAGTAGGATCATCCTTGGCCAGGAAAGCAAAATTCCACACATGAGGCCCTATGGACTATCCAGAAAGACAGGGCTGTCAACTTGGTTACGAGGAAATGAATTGTCTTTTATGTCTGTCTGTCAGCTTCTGTGAACAAGCGATTTGCTTGAATCATTTCCACCTGGGAGCCATAATCAGACTTGTATTTACCCATTTGGAAATCATTGTCAGGACAAAGGATAGAAAAATATTTGGATATTTGCTTTCAGAATTATATAAGGCAATTTCAAAAAGCTCTAGAGGCTGTTGTCTCTGTGGGAAACCCATTCAAGGGAAGTAGGTACAAATTGGATCCAGAACATTTCCCCCACAAATAGGCTCAAGGAAATTTCTTGAGTTTCCATCAAGTTGTATCATTTATACTTTGAAGATATAATACAAAAGCTTTCTGTTTTTACTGTTCACTGGGAATAGTAATTCTTAGATGTGACATCTTTGGGAGAAACAACAAATGTCTGCGATAAATTTTTAAGTTCATCTGCCATGCCAATTGACACATCTGTAAGAAGTCTTGAATAAACTGAATAATTGTCCTCTATCAAATGCCCATGTGAATTACCATCACAATATAAGTAGAGCACATTTTCCCAAAGTCTATAGTCATTATATAGTACTTGATGTTTGGTTTGAGCTTTTGGCTTCTGAACACTTATTTGGGGAAGAAAACCTGGCACCTCACTCATATCATTCTCAGTAAATGTAATGGGCATTCTGTTTTTAAAAACTTTTCATAGTCTCCATTTTTTATTAATGCATCCTTAATATGCTGTTGGTTTTTATTATGAATAACCAAAAAAAGGTGCTGTAAAAATAGTCATAACAGTATATTATTTTCTACCATACTTTTATCTCCTAGTGTATACTTACATGCTGGTCATAAATGCAATGAAATTAAAAGGAACCCACAAAGAAAACACTAGGGTTATGACAGCCCACCATTTAGCTCCCCATGTCTTCTTTCACTGGACATATAATATAGCATTTCCCCTATATAATTTTCCTGATTTTTAATTATCTAATATAAGTATGTAGAATTGAAAGATAAATATTAAAAGCAATATTTTTCTTTTATTGTGTTTTATTGTCTGGGAAATGTAAAGAGG
The DNA here is from genome assembly GCF_031878675.1 of Megascapheus bottae. Classification (NCBI taxonomy): domain Eukaryota; kingdom Metazoa; phylum Chordata; class Mammalia; order Rodentia; family Geomyidae; genus Megascapheus; species Megascapheus bottae. The sequence continues at coordinate 62,160,904 of NC_143547.1, read as the reverse complement.
GGTTACATTTACATTTGTCAGATAGTGGGTATATTCTCGAAACTTGATACTCCTTCTCATGTTTTTGTCCCTTTTTCCTCCAGCCCCTCCCAGTCATCTTATTTTCCTCCTTGAAATAAATCTTAACTTGTACAATGGCCTAGTTTTTTTTCCATATATTTTATTGTAATTAATAGAGGAGTTACATTATATTCACCAGACAGAAGGTGCATTACTTCACAAACATTGATACCCTTTTTTATGTCATGGTCCCCATTTCCCTCCCCCTCTCATCTTGATTTCCCCCATTCCCTATCCAATTTCAAATAACCAAATAAACATATATTCACTATACCAGATAACAAGGTAAAATTCTATAACAATGTGAGATAACCAAGGGACAGCAAAAGAGAACAGTACATTAAGGACAAAAATCACTCATTATATGGCTTTGGTTTCTATATCCTGGCGGTCCTTACATATAGTGTTATACCATATGGCCTTATTTATGTAGATTTTGTTCTATTGTGAATCTCTGCTAGGAGAGCCCAAGTTTTCTACTGATCATGACAAATGAGGGAAACCATTGAGCCTATGTTACTTTGAGTCTGGTTTACTTCACTTAATATGATTTTTTCTAAGTCTTTCCATTTCCTTACAAATGGGGCCATGTCGTTCTTTCTGACAGCAGCATAGATTTCCACACAGTGACCTAGTTTTTATTAACTACTTATGAGGAAATAATTCTGCAGTAGGACTACAGTCCCTTGGGATGCAACAGGACCTTGTCTTTTAAGTGATTACTGCCTAGTAGGCTACACTTTCAAACAGGCTATTGGAAAGTACTAATTAATTACCTATTTTATGCAGGAGTGCTCATAGGCACAAACAGACATAAAATACAGCTCTTGTGTTAAAAGAATACAGAATATAATTTAGTAAGCAATTAATATGCATAGGCAATAAGTTTTTTTAAATCAATGAAAAGAAAGAATACTACTAGATTCTTTTCACCAAATTACATTTCAAGCCAAATCTGGCTTTGTGGTGGTGAACAAGACAGAAACCCTGAAACAAACTAGGCAAGTTTCAAAAGTGTAAAGACAGGGCTTAATTTAGGAAGACATGGAGTAAAAATCTATTCCTTTATGTAAAATATTTAACTTGTTTCTTTCAGAAAAAATGACATTTTAATTCTGAAGCAGAAGAGAAGTTTGGGAGAAATAGAAAAGCTAGGTTCTGTAGCTTCTTGAATGGACAGCTGACAAATTGGGGCACAGTAGCCAATAGAAATTTATGTATATCTGTTGGAAGTAGGAAAGAAAAAAGGCGCAATAAAATGGTGAGACAAGGGACAAACGATGAACCAATGCAACAGCTATACTCATAAGACAATATGTTGAGGGGTGGTAGGGAGAGGGAAAATGGGAGATAAGCAGGGGAGGGGTTAACAATGTTTAACAAGAAATGTACTTACTACCTTACATACGTAAATGTAACCCCTCGATACATCACCCTGACAATAAAATTAAATTAACCCTAACATGTCTTAAGAAAAGTAACAGATTAATATATGGAAACATGAGAAAGAAAGGAAGATCAGAGAGGTTAGTACTTTCACCCTTGGACCAGACATGAAGGTATGAAGCTCCAAGCCTAGCACTCCCGAGGACAACTGTACATTAGAAATTCAAAGGATAAACACATTAAAGAATATAAGATAGCCTATAGTACTAAACATATTCAACATCTTTCATTTCTCAGGACATTTTCAGCCAATGTCTCTGCCCTTATTATTTTAAGAAGAAAGATGTAATCTGCAAAGACCTTTTGACTGCATTGCTTCCTGTATTAAAGATTAGAGCTACAGAACTGGTAGGGTAGCAAAATCTTTTCAAATATTTTCTTTTGGTGGTGTGAATTACTAGTGTCTACCCCAGTGAGATATTATTTCCCTGTAACACTTACAAGATGTTTCCTCGACACTTTTCAGGTGACTATTTATGATACCAAAGAAATTCATGAATTGGTCTGGTATTTACGGGACTTGCACATGGCAACTGAGGGACTTTTTTTGCCAGGGCTTGAACACTGCCCTTAAGCTTCCTCAATGCTAATATCTTACCACTTGAACTACAGTGGCACTTCTGGCTTTTTCTATGCTTTTGGTACAAAGAACTTGAACCTATATCTTCATTAATGCTAGGCAGATACTCTACTACTAGGCCATGTCCTTGCTCCTGAGGTACATTTTGCAGAATGATACTATTCGTAGTTCTCAAAGTGTTTATGGGCAGGTCTACACAAATTATTCATAAATCACTGAGAGAAATTATTTTTTAATTTAATTTAATTTTTTATTATCTGGGTAATGTATAGAGGGTTTACAGTTACATTTGCCAGATAGTAGGTACACTACTTCTCACACGATGATACCCATTCCACTGAGAAATTATTATTAACAATTATATAAACTTTGACAGAATTATGAACAATTTTATTTCTTCAAAATATGTTTATTGTATTCAACATTCATAAAATAATAAAAACTATTTTATTTAAATAGCTTCAAATTGTTATGATTAATTTTACCTAGTTGTTAACTAGCAGTTCAATAGATCACTCAGAAGAATATATATATATATATAAACTAAATTTTCTTCTATATGTTGATGAAAACCACTCATATATTTTTAGTTTTCAGCTTTAATCATTTTGCCCATTATGGTGAATAAGACTCAATTTATATAATGTTTATTATAAAATAATAATAGTTTCACAATAAAAACTAACTAATGGTAAATTTATGATTTTCATACAACTTTATCTTATAACTCATGCAACATTTTTTGATGCATGAAGGACAATTACAGATGTATACAATGACAAATTCAGTCATCTTGAACAAATTTACATCATTTTCACTTATAATTAGGAAAGTATACTCTTCAATGTAAGGGGATAGTACATATTAAATAGTTTCTAAAATGCCCATTGTAAATATTACTTGCCAGTCCTGGGATGTGAACTCAGGGTCTGGGCACTATCCTTGAACTTTCTCAAGGATAGCATTCCACCACTTGAGACACAGCACCACTTCAGCTGTTTCCTGGGTATGTAGTACCAAGGAATTGAACCCAGGGCTTCGTGCATGCTAGTCAAGCACTCTACTACAAAGCCACACTCCCAGCCCCATAATGTAAATATTTAATTATATAACTCATTGGTCTCCATTTGTACTCTTGCCCTAGATACTGTGTTTTGCAATAAAATTTAGTTTCTAAAATATATATTGTAAATATTTTTGCCAGTCCTGGTTCTTGAACTAAGGGCCTGAGCACTGTCCTTGGGCTTTCAGAAGGGTAGAGCTCTACCACTTGAGCCACAGCACCAGTTCTGGCTTTTTCTCTATATGTGGTACCAAGGAATCAAACCAGGGTCTTCATGCATGCTAGGCCACCCTCCTGGCAACCTTTTATCTATTTAGCTATTCACATGTGCTTTATTTTTTCCCATTTAGGGCGATCATGACCAAAATGCCTGTGAAAAAATTTGCATTTACTACTTTTGTGTACATGTGGATTTAAGTTTTCTTTCTGATGAGTATTTTGTTTTAAATGGATCACAGAGCACTAGATGTCCAACTTTGTATAAGAAGTTGTCCAATAGTTGTCATATGCAATTACAAATTTTTGTAATTTCATTAGGTATGTATAGAAGGGACATTCATTCTTCATTCATGCTGACACTGAGCTTTGTTGATATTTAAAATTTCTAGACCTAGCTATTGATATTTTATATCATGATTTTAATTCATATTTCTCTAATTTCCCTAATGTATAATTATGATAACATTTAACATATGCTTCTTGGCTATTTTTGTATCTTCTCCTGAAGTATATTTCAAGATTTTCCTCCATTTTTATTCATATATCTTTGAGTACAGGAGTTCTTTTTTTCATTTTTATTGTAATGTATAGATGGGTTACGATTATATTTGCCAGATACAAGGTGCATTACTTCTCACACATTGATATCCCTTCTCATGTTTTTGTCCCCATTTCCCTTCCTCCACTCACTCCCAATCATATTGTTTTCCCCCTTATCTTTCCTATTTCAAATAAACAAAATAAACGTATATACAGTATGCCAGGTAACAAAGTCAGATACTGTAACAATATGAGGTTAACCAAAGGGCAACAAAAGAGAACAGAAATAACATAGTATATTAAGAGCAACAATCACACAAGATAAAGCTCTTGTTTCTATATCCTGGAGATCCTTTCATTTAGCTTCATCCTGTATGGCATTACATATGTAGGTTTTGAGCTGTTGAAATCCTCTGTTAGGAAAGTCCTAGGTTTGGAGTACGGGAGTTCTTTATATATTATGAGTATATGACATTTGACAAATGTCATATTTTGCACTGGTATGTTTTATTTTGCTTGTGGTATTTCTTGATAAATTAAGGTACAAATTTTAGTTCCACTTTTCTTTGCCAGTGCTGGGCTTGAGCTCAGGGCCTGAGCACTGTCCTTGGACTTTCTCAAGGCTAGAGCTCTACCACTTGAGCCACAGCACGTCTTCCGGCTTTTTTCTATGTATGTGGTACCGAGGAATCAAACCCAGGTCTTTGTGCATGCTAGGCAAGCACTCTACCACTAGGCCAAATTCCTGGCCCATACTTATACTTTTGACAAAGTCACATTTGTTCATCTTCACTAGGGATAATGCTTTGTATATCCTAAGAAGTATTTGTGTTTGCAATGTAATACATGAATAATATCGCTATTTTTCAGGAAGCTGAGTCATAGAGATCATGAGTTCAACACCAGCTGTGCTACATAGGAAAATATTGCCTACCTGAATATTGGAAAATATTCCCTTTGTGCTTATTTTAAAAATTCATATGTGCATTCTTTGTGTGGGTCCTGGAGATTGAAATCAGGGATCAGGGATTGGGTATGGTTCCTGATATTTTGTGATCAAGGCTAGCACAATACCTCTGAGTCACAGCTCCACTTCTGGCCTTTTTTTTCCCTTTTTTGGTGATTAATTGGAGATGAGAGTCTCATTAATTTTTCTATGTAGCTGGGTAGCTAGGACTACAGGTGTGAACGACTGATGCTCAGGAACAAATCTCATTTTTAAAGTAGTCTCAGATTGACACTGAAATTGAGAGGAAATCTGGCCACACCCCTACCTATGCATAATCTTCCCCATTATCTACATCTTCCACCAAAGTGTTAGTTGGTACAATTAATGAAAATATACTGACACATCATTATCACTTAAGCCCATGTTTAGAAAAGGTTTGGATTTTGATGGTAGACATTCTTTGTATTACAGTAATGTGTGAGGGAATATATCTACCATAACATATAAACATATATGCACATATATACCAAGAAATTTCATGACTTTAAAAATCCAGTCCATTTTTCTGTGAAAGGAAAATTGCTCTAAAGGGTAAAGGACACTTTATTTTTTATTGTTTATTTATATATTTAATTCTCAGGGTGATGTTTAGAGGTGTTACGGTTATGTTCATCAGAGTATGGATATATTACTTCTTGAATATTGATACCCCTTGCAATGTTTTTCTCCCAATTTACCTCTTCCCACTCCCTCCCAATCATGTTGTTTTTCCCCGTCCCTTCTCTATTTCAAATAAACAAATATATATACCTGGTATCTATGTCGGATGCAGTAAACAACATGAGATAATCTGGAGTTCATTTCATTTAGACTTATCCTATATGGACATATGTACATAGTTTTTGAGCTACTGTGATTCTCTGCTAGGAGAATCCTAGAGTATACTAATTGTTACAAATGAGGGAAAACATGGAGCCTGTGTTTCTTTGGATTTGAATTCTTTCACTTAATAAAATTTTTTTTCCAAGTCTTCCCATTGAATGACACATTTAAAAAATCATGTGCTTCAGAAGGGAGAGGACAGTGTATCAGAAAGTCTGAGAACTTTTTTTTAAATTATAATCAACAGCTAGCTAGAGATGGAGCCAGGACGAAACTTTGAACTCCAGAAGATCAGCTCACTCCATCACCTCCTGTGCTCTCTAATCCTGGCTTTAATATTTCTTCAGTAGCAGGACTATGAGGAATCTCTAGTTTGAGGGCTCAGTCAGGACCTCAATTAACTTTCTTGGTCCCCAAGTTAAGGATTGCAAAATAATAGCTCCACTCACGTTTGATGATGTGAATGTACAACAAAAATTCTCAGTTTTTGAATAGTTTTCCAATAGGTAGCAAGATGAAGATATTTCTCCAATAAAATTTTTGTGAGAAATAACTATGAATTTTTCCAACTTTTTTCATGTTCTTTCTGATTTTTATTTTTTACATCCCTTTGTTTTTTCAGTTTCCCTTAACTTGATTCTCTGTTCTTCTTATGCTCCAATTTATAATATAACACCAGGCAACCACTGACCCTTTTATGATTTCCATATATTTGTTTTCTCTAGAAAATCATACAGTTGCAATCAGAGAATGCGACCTTTTCTTATTGACTTCTTTCAATAAGCATTTAAAGTTTCGCCATGCCTAATAGCTCATTTCTTTTTAATGTTGAATAACACAACATTCAATGGATTCCCCAATGGAAAATCAAGCAATTTACCCACTGAGGAATATCTTTGTTGTTTCTGATTTTTATGTGTTATTCAATTTTCTATGTAGTAGATGATTTGGTATGAATGTATTTTGTTTTGTAAGAAACCACTAATCTGTATCAAAAGTGACAGTACCATTTTCTGTTCTCATCAGCAATAAATGAGCATTCCTATTCTTCATATAATAGCCTGAATGGGTGTGATCAGTGTTCCTGAATTTTGCCATACTAATAGATGTATAGGACTGTACTAAAATTACTTTAATTTGTGCTTATCTTGTGGCATAAGGCCTTGGCATATTTTCATTTACTTACTTATTTTGTTGTCTTCTTTAGCATATTAGTTAAGATCTGTGACCTGTTCTGTTTTCTTTTGCTAGACTAATTATATTAATTAGCACCTAGATCTCTGTGTTCTCATGAAGAAATTTTAGTATGTGGAATATAAAAATCTAGCTTATAACTTTTTCTTTTTATCCATTGTTCCCATTATTATTAGCATAAAATTGTTATAAAGTTGGTTCTAGTTTGACATGTCCTTATGTGCAAATAGTATTACTTTGATCACACTCATTCCTCTATCATTGTCCTTGCTTTTTTCTCCCATCCTAAAACAGCCTCCACAGGCCTCACTGTTCCATTTTCACATGTGCACATAGGCATTTCAATCATATTCATCATCATTCACCCTCTACATTCGATTGCCAAACGAGTGCCCATACCCTGGACAAGTCTTTGTTTTGCTTTCCTTAGACTCATGCTGTGGTTGTTCCAAGACAATTTATTAGGAAAAAAATTATTATCCTTATTATTAGTGTGTGTATAGGTTTTTTTTGGTTGTTTAGGTAAAATTTTGTGTTAACCGATGTTATTTTATGGGTGTGATGATTTATAATGTTAACTTCCAAATATTTTCCAAATATTCAATCAATAGAGCACTTTGATTCCCATCTTATATCTGCCTGATTATGTGAAATCATTTTTTTCAAAATTTTATTCTTCATTAGCAGAGAGATGAAATTCATTGTCTTAAAATTTACCCATTCAAAAGGTACAATTTGGGCTGAATGGGTAGTTCAATGTTTCAGTATTGTCTAGCAATTTTCAAGGCCCTGTGTTTAATCCTTATCACTCCAAAAAGAATTTTCAACTTTCAATAGTTATTATATTCATAGAGTTATATAAATGCCACTAAAAATGAAGCTTAGAATATTCTCATTACCTCCAAAGCTACTCCATTCTTATTCTCATCTTATCTTTCGCCATACCACCTTATAGAAACTTCTAATGTAATTTCTGTCTCTGTGAACTTATTTTTGTCAGCCCTGGGGCTAGAATTCAAGAACTGGGCACAGGTCTTGAGCTTTATCAAGGCTAGTGCTCTACCACTTGAGCCACAGAATAATTTCCAGCTTTTTCTGTGTATATGGTACTGAGTAATCAAACTCAAGGCTTCATACATGCTAGGCAAACACAACCACGAGGCCACACTCCCTGCCAAATGTGAGATTTAATATTCTAGATACTTTATGCCTAGATTGGCCTGGAACTGTCATCCTGATCTATTCCTCCATTTAGCTGGCATGATAGGTATGTGCCACGTTACCAAGCAATTGGTTGAGAAGTGGTTAAATATGTATGACTGAGATGGCCTTATCTGTAGCAAAGATTACATATGTGTTGTGACTTATAACCATCAGGTCTGTTATGAATAATGATGTTAAGATTATCCATATACAAACATTTACATGAAACTGTGATTTTTTAAAACCAACTAAGCTTTATTCTTTGTGGAGACTCTAGAAGATATATTAATAAGCTTTCCATTACTATATTGACACATGGCACTTATGAAAATTGTGGTTTATTTCACCTACAGTTCTGTTGGTTCAAAATCCAAACAGTATGGTTCAGGTTGCATGGTTCATGTTACTCCTTGGTGGTATAACCTCTTGGCAGATTTCAATGGTGGAGCACACTGAGAAAAGGAAATATATATCAGTACTGTCAAACAGAGAGCACTAGATCATGTTGGCTGCTCTTTCACAATAGATCTCTTTGTAGAACTCAAGGGGGCCTCACAGCAGGTTGGCATTGTGGCACAAGCAGTACAATATCCCACCTCCATTAAGTATAATTAAACACCCAATACTGCCAAAAAGAAAGGAAGGAAGGAAGCAAGGAAGAAAGGAAGGAAGGAAGGAGGGAGGGAGGGAGGGAGGGAGGGAGGGAAGGAAGGAGGGAGAGAGAAAGAAAGAAAGAAAGAAAGAAAGAAAGAAAGAAAGAAAGAAAGAAAGAAAGAAAGAAAGAAAGGAAAGAAAGAAAGAAAGGATATAAAGGTCTCATAAGACTTTGTGTCTGAAAGCAATTCCCCAGACCTAAAGAATTCCTACTATGCCTGTAAAGGTTCCATATCATATCCCAACACCAGCACACTGAGATAAAGCCTCTAAATATAAGAATGTTCATGAAGGCACAATTAATCCATATTCAACTCATACCATGAAGAACGCATTTCCTTTGTTTTTTTTTCTGGTTTCTATATGCTATGTATATTCCTTAGTGTAGGACTCTCTGACTTGTGCTTTCCTCATTAAATATTTTCTGATCTTCTGAATCTTTTTCCTGTCTCTCACCTATAAAATCCTGATTAGATTGGGCACACACAGACAAGCTAGTATAGTCTCTCCAGTTCAAAATTCCTACCTCAAGGTGACAAAGTCCCCTTTGCTATTCAAGGCAACATATTTCACAGATTCCTAGGATTAGAATTTGGACATCATTTGTGACTATTAGTTTGCAACTAACAACACTACATGAAAAAATACTGTGCTTTCGTATGTATTTATACATCCATTCAAATGGCAAAATGAGGCATGAACGTTAATGTGAATTGATTGTTCACATCACTCTTTTTTATTCATTTTTTCATATATTTTATTGTAATTAATAGAAGGCTTACATGATATATGCCAGACAGAAGGTGCATTAATTCACATACACTGATACCCTTCCACCTGTCTTGGTCCACATTTCCCTCCCCCCCACCCCTACCTCTCATCTTGTTTTTCCCCCTTCCCTATCCAATTTCAAATAACCAAATAAAAATATATCCGATATATCAGGTAACAAAGTGAGATACTGTAACGATATGACATCACTCTTAACTATATCATTTCTAGCTTCCTTTAAACCCTCTAAAACTCAGTAGTATTATTTGAAAAATAGAAGGTGTAACCCATCTCCAAGTCCTGTTGTGGAAATTAATGAGAACCTGTGATTGTAATTCTTTAAATTAGATACCCTAGTAAAATTGGCATTTAAAAGAACAATCTGTAGTTTAAACTGAATTAAGCAAAATTCTTTGCTTCAAGTCTTATCATACCTTGTAATATGAACATGAATTTGATAAATTATGTAGAATTTCTAAAGCTTTAGTGACCAAGGGCATTTTCTAAAAAAAGAACAACTGTTATACTTCGCTTCAAAAATGTTTTAGAAATTCCTTAAAATAAAAAGACATTATCATGACAAAATACTGAGAAAAGGTTGCCAAAATAGAAGTTTTAAACATTCTGAATTTACAAAGAAAGAAATTGAAATCTTTATAATCAGATCATATAGCACTATTTGGTCCAGCCTGGGTTTGCAAAATTGTCTTGCAGTCAGTGGCTGATGGGTGAGGTAGACATTGAAAAGCACAAAGTATGTATTGCTCATACTGTTTAGAATTATTTTGAATAGTATTTGACAATAAGTAGACATAAAGTAATCTTTGGACTTATGCAAATCCTCTATGACTTTTCAACTTTAAATTTATCTAGAAATATTCCTATTGCAAGAAGAGACCAAGTATGTTTTTTTTTTAAATTAGTAAAAATGACATGGAAAGGCTCATAGGGAACAAAAATTACATTTTTTAATCAGTGGAACCACTATTCTCCCCAGTAACTCAGTCTTATGATCTGGAAATTGGCTCTGCCATTTATGGCTCTCTTACTTCTATAATAAATTTATCATCGAGAACTGGTTTGTTAATTTATCATTCTTCCCACAATTCTAACTCATCTCTCTGAAAATAATTCTTGTTGTTGTCACCTTTGTCTTCATGAAAAATCTTTCTTTGTTTTTCATTTATGACTGTACTTTGCTCAGGCACCTTCAGGGATGAAATATTCAAACTCTTTTAGATAGCATTTGAGGATTTCATTTTCCAAATCCCTTCATACATTTCTAATAGTACTGGAAATGTTCTGCTCTGTCCTAATAGTATACCATTGCTGTACTCAAACAGATATGCTGCCAAATAGCTAAATTTAGTCTTTCTACTCATTTTCATTTTCCTATACTTCTTTATCTATCTAAAATCAGTGACAATTCAACATTAAGAATATGTTCTGTTGCTAGGAAACCTTCCCTAACAATACCATCACATAGTGATATCAACCTATTCTGAAATAATTATTTACTGTTTCTCTGACTTGGGAATGAGTCTCATGATTTCTTAGACTGTTGTATCTTATTTCAAGCCAATATCAAGTTCTTTGAAGTTAAAAAATAAGCACACGTTCCTTGTGTTGAATTTTTAAGAATTCTAGTAAAAGAAATGCATCTTTAAAAAATGAAGTTATTTCAAGTGATTGATTCTCTCTTTGAGACAATGTTGTTAAGCAGTTCTCTCTGTGTAGCTCGGGTTATTCTCAAACTCATGATACTCCTGAATGCTGGGATTGAAGGCATTAACTACCACACATAGAAACTGACTATCTCTGAACAGAAACATGCTCCATTCTTTAATATTCAAAAATATATCAAAGTTATATATATATTCATATATATACATATAGTTTGGTTTTACAATATTACTTCAAGTTATACTTGTTTTCCTTGAAAGAATATCTATCTATATACCGTTGATACCAAAGTCACTGCTGATTTGTAATTTTAAAAATTATCACACTTTTGTTATACAAATTATTGTGACATTTTATGTTGAATTTCGAGAGAGATAGTATAATGTTGTTATACTCTGTGATCTTCAAAACTTAGCACTTCTCTATCTCAGAGAACTTCATATTTCCATAACTGCCTAATGAATAATTCATGTTTGTAATAAGCAGTGATGTTATTCTTTTTTTGGAAGAGAGTGAAACTCATTTTTGATGATCCTAAGTTGTTTATCAAAACCACCTTGAAAATGTTGCCTTGATTTCTTTATTGACTAATTATAATTTGAACATGTTTTGGCATAGTCATATGGTACAGGAACTGATTGGAGATGTCTAGTGCAGCAAATTTCTTTCTTTATAATTTTCTTTAATGTGAAACCTTTTGAAAATACTAGCATTTGGAATCTTTATAAGAGATAGACATCTCATAACCAACTTCTAAGAAAAATCAACAGGCTGTGTGTGTGTGTGTGTGTGTGTGTGTGTGTGTGTGTGTGTGTTCATGTGTGTACATGTGTATGAGTTATTCCAGGGAGGGAGGATGGTTATACAGTAATGAGCAAGGCTATAGTGTAAAAGAATTTTCATTAAAAGGCACAAAAACAGTTCATCATTAATCTGCATATGAGGAAACAGCATGAGAGTTGCCTGGAAACAACCAAGTGGGAATCAAATAATGAAAGGACTATGATGCCCTAGTGAACCGAATGTACTTTTAAAGTATTAAAAAAAGGAATGGTTAACAAATTAGCTTGTATACTTTCATGCTTAAAATTATATATTTAATTTCCCTGTCATTTTAATATATTTTGTCAACGGGACACATAGGAAACTATTAATTGATCCCTACAAAGCTTTTGGAAAAATACAATATTAAGGGATGAAAGAAATGTTTTATGGGGCCATTTGAAATCATGAAACTGATATCTCCTAGGACAAGCCTTTTCCTAACACACTCAAAGCATTACCCTGAAAAAGTCTATCCTATTGAGAAAGATGTCTGTTAACTTGGCAGTTTAAGGTAATGCTTAAAAACTCTCTGTAATGGTAACATGAAACAAAAATGACTTCAGAAAGTTTGGAGTGTATGATGCAATTCTATTCTGTGGTTTTCAAAGAAAAATACAAAAAATATCATGCAGAGAGATAAGAGCACCCCTCTGGCTAAATGCCCTTCCCAGTAATCACATGTATCAAACTTGACATGAGTACGCAAGACAAATGCATATGCTTTATAAAAGCACCAGATTATTTAAGAGTTAGAAAAACCTAAGAAAAGAAGTTGATAGAGAAATTCTAAGATTTCATTGTATAAAAAGGAAAATCAAGAATGTGTTTTTAATATTTGTCTGTGGGTAAGTGGGACGCAGCTATGTGTGTTTCTGGGACTAGAAGTAGGAGCCTGAGTGTTGTAAACAAGATAAGGCCTGGGCACTGTCCATGAGTTCTTCAGCTCAATGCCACTGCCCTACCCTTGAGCCAAGCCCTACTTCCCGTTTTCTAGCTGTTAACTGGAGATAAAAGTCTCAGGTCCTTTTATGCCTGGGCTGGCTTTGAACCTCAATCCTCAGATCTCAGCCTCCTGAGTAGCTAAGATTATTTGCATGAGCCACTGGGCCAGGCCTATTAAAGAGTTTTAATAACCAGCTGCCCCAAACTCTGCTGATCAGTAAAATGTATCAGGAGTTTTGAGAAATGTCAATTATTTTAAAGAAATACTTGGAATTTGGAAACAGTTGATTATCTGTTTAAAACGGATTCCTGGTTTGTTATATACATTAACTAGATTTGGGAAACTACAGTTCTACTTAAATTTTAATGAGTATAGAAATCACTAAAGACTTTGTAAAATGTTGATTTGAACTTAGTTGCTATAGGACGCTTTCTAATATTCTGCATTTGTAACAAGTTCCCAGGATGATGACATTGTTGCTGATGAATGCATTGAGTGACAATTCTCTAAAACCTCACTAAGCAGAAAAAGGAAATGCTGAGTTACAGAACATTTTCAAAGCATAGAAGTAACATAACTAAGTTGTATTTAAAAAAAAACTCAGGAACTATTTGGCAAGTGCATTTGTGTGTTGCACAAAGGTAGAGACTAGGGAAAAGTACTGGTGTTCATTTATCATTGTTTGGTTAAAAATTAATGACATAATTGCTGGTATTACTGAATAAGACAACATATTTGAAAAGTAGTTCTTATAGTGATTCATAGGAAATTGTTGATTGAGTAGTATGTTGGGTACAAAGGAAGGAAATGAGAGAAATCTCATTTATACATTTATTGTACATTTATTTGGATGAAGATACAAAATGATGTTTTGTTCAAAAAGATAATCACTGAGCATATAATACATTTATATCAGTATTTTCCAGAAAAATAGAACTATGGGAAGTATACATGTTATAGAGAGATGCTTATTTTAAGGATTAACTCACGTGATGGAGAAGGCCTAACAAGTGAAAAATCTGCTGGCAGATTTTATTCTTGTTCAGAGAGGGTTAGACATTCTATAGGATCCTACAACTGGTTGGATGTGGTTTATACCCACATACTTACAGAGAGTAAATAATTTGCTTGAAGTTTACTCTTTTTGGTTCTGTTTTGTTTTGCCGGTCCTGAGCTTGAGCTCAGGGCCTGGGCACGGTCCTTGGGTTTTTTTCTCAAGGCTAGAGCTCTACCATTGGAGCTACAGCACTACTTCTGGCCTTTTTCTGTGTATGTGGTATCGAGGAATCAAACCCAGATATTTGTGCATGCTAGGCCAAGCACTCTATCACTAGGCCAAACTCCTGGCCCTGAAGTTTACTCTTAAATCTTAAACCCACATTAAAAAACACTCTCAGAATACACAAAATAATTTTCAACCAGATATCTGTACACTAAGATCAAACCAAGTTCACCTTTAAAATTAATCAGCACATTTGAATAAAGGCTATTATTTGGAGACCTGAAGGCAACAATTGAAAGCATGGGTCTGTGGATCAAGGGAGAGAACAATGAATACAGTTTGAGAGTCAACATCACATTTGTGTCATGTGAAATTTTAGAAGAATCTATATCTGTGTTTGCAAATGCTTGAATATAAAAGAACCATAGCTAAGAATCCTGGGAATTATAATACTTAAGAATCAACATGAGGAAGAACAGCTTATAGAAGATGCTGAAAATAATTGGCTAGAAGTTTAACACAAATATAATGAAAGAAAAACTTATTTTATTACTAATTTTTTGTTTTTATAGAGATGATGCACAGGAGATTACAGTTATATGAGTCAGGAAATGGATACATTTCCTTTAGTACGGGATCTTCTGTTCCCTCATTCTCTCCAAGGCTGTCTCTCCCATCTCCACCCTCAAGTTGTATAGTTCATTTCATCATTGTCCATTGAACTTTATTGCTGCATTTTTTTCACCTTTTTCCTTCAAGTTTTCTTCAAGTTTCCTTTACGTTTTTCAAGTTGGAGTTTGTTTCAGTATGTATATTTTATATACAGAAAAAGTGGTACTTAGGCACTGAACCTTTGAGTATCAATCCTAAGAGTATCCTCTTTTGGCCTCACTGTGTGTTTCTCTAGAATCCTGTGTAAGTTATCACATCCCAGTGTATTTTAGATCTAGTTTCTGCATATCAGAGAGAACATGTGCCATTTGTCTCTGTGAACTCAGCTTATCTCACTTAACATGATTTGTTGTAGTTCCATTTCCCTGCAAATGACACTATTTTATTCTTGAAAGAAAATTTAGAGTCATCCTAAACACCTTCTCTTTTCTTCAATACTTTCATTATTCATATAATTTAATCCTTTCAGTTTAATGTTTTCATCTCTCTCACCTTACTAGTCTCCATCTAATAACTGTTCTAAACGCACTGATCTTTGATTCATATGAGTAGCAGATGATGCTTGTGAGTTTTGAGTCAATAATACTTATGTAAATTTTTGAACTGAGCTGACACTGGAATGTGCTCTGATTTTAGAGGATGTTACAATGGGGCAAAGGTACTTTGAACATGGGAAAGAAATGAACTCAGCTGTAAGCAGGACCAAAAACAGAGTGATATAAATTGAATGGATGTGTATCAAAAATATACTTAAGTTCCAAATGCTAATGCCTGTGAATATGACTATTTTGCATTAGGTTCTCTGTAGATAAAATTGAGTTCAGATAAAGTTATACTGGATCATATGGGCTCTAAGCCAGTGACTGATGTTAAGAAGAAGAGACAAATTTTAATAGACAAGAGAAGACAATAGTAGTAATTGGGGTTGTGCTTGCTACCTGCCAAGGCACATCAGAAAATAGTGACATCCACTGAAAGCTAGGAAGAGGCAAGTAGATATCCTCTATTAGAACTTTCTGGGGGTAACGGAGCTAGGCCAATACTTTTATTTTGTATTTTTCATGTCTAGAAGTGTGATGGAATAAAGTTAAGCCATCCAGATTTTGGAACTTTGCAGTGACAATCCCAGGAAATACTTACAGTTCACCTGTCCTGTCTCCATCTTGTGGAAAATGTTTCTGTGAGTATTCATTGTCATTAATATCAAACCTGAAACCTTTGACAATATCAAAATATGCAGCCTGAAATTTGCCTGCCTGGTCTCTAGTTTCATTACAGACAGCTGTCTCTTTCCTTCATCACCCTCTAGCTACATGAGCCTTCCTTTATATATTCAGATGAATCACGACTTCCTAAGGACTGTCAAAACTCCCTGATTTGGGTTCTCACTGCACTTTGTACAGATAAGAGTTTGCATTTTTGAGTCACTGTAATTAGTACATATTTTTTTCACTAGACAGTAAATCTATGGAGGCTAGGAAGCATGTCTGGTTTTGCTCAGTGCCTAACATAATGCCTGGCTTGCAAATCTTTTCTGAGACAGAGTCCTGCTATATAAACCAGGTTGGTCTTAAACTCAATCTTCTTAGTTTAGCCTGTCTAATGAGTTTTCAAGACTTCACCAGCTTTAAAAAAAGGAAAAACAGGGCCAGGAGTTTGGTCTAGTGGTAGAGTGCTTGCCTAGCATGCATGAAAACCAGGATTCGATTCCTCGGTATCACATGCATAGAAAAAAGCTGGAAATGGTGCTGAGGCTCAAGTGGTAGAGCTCCAGCCTTGAGAAAGTCTAAGGGCAGTGCTCAGGCCCTGAGCTCAGGCCCAGGACTGGCAAAAAAGGGAGAAAACAGTCACTTCTTTCAATTAAGTTATCATAGGTGACTTTACCTATTTAAATTGTATTAACATATTGGATTGGTGATTAATATTGTGCATATAAGATTCTTTGAATTATGAGAGTGACATTGAGAATCCATTTGAAAAGAAGGTAGTGTCTAACAATGGAAGATTTGGGCACTAGGATAAGCATATAAAGACAATGAAGAGTGAGATATAAATGACACCAGAAAGGGAGAATTAAAAAACAGTAAGTGGGTAAAGAACAATTTTAAACATATTGATTTATCTTAAGACTTTTAAGAATCATTGTTTAGAACTCCAACAATTATCTATATTTTAAGAAAATAGAAATATTTAGTGCCATGGAGAGGTGTTCATGACAGAAAAAAAAAATGCATGGTGTACCACAGCAAGTGTCATCTGGGTGACTTCGGTTAGGGACTTAATGTATTTTGCTCCTTATTCTCATTATTTAAAAATGACAATAGTACCTATAGCATTATTTTGAAGATTAGGTTGAATTAGTCTCTGACTTAATAGGTGTTCTGTGATAGAAAAAATATTCAAAGAAACATGCCAAATTTCTACTGTGATTATTAAAATACAAAATTATAACCAAGTATTTTTGTCCATTATCATAGCTCAATGTTTTAACACTTTATTTTTACGGTGGATACATACTAATTGTAATCAATGTGGATGTAATAGATTAGATACTTCTGAGGAGAATAAGAAATTTCTATGAACAAGTAGTGCTACTGCACACGGAAAGTGACTAGATTTCTATGGCTTTAGTTCCCATCAATAGAACCTAGCATTGATTGAGGGTATTTCTTTATGTTGGAAGTTTAGAAATGACATTTTCTCCTGTGATTGAAATAAACAAAAAGGCCTCTCTCCTACAGTTGATTACCAGGTCTTTGCAGTTGTGGTTCAGATATCGTTGGGCCTCTTAAGCCTATACTCAATCAATCATGGATTTACCTCATGGCCTTCATTTTCTACATGAGGAATTGTGGTAGTATTGTTTTAGCTGGCTGGATTGAAAAAAATCTCATCATTCTTTTTTAAATAAGTTACATAGTTATGGAAATAAAACTTAGTACCCATCTTTCAATAATGTTCATAATTTTATTATTTGTTTCATTTTTTAGTACTATTAATTCCTACTTTTTATTTCCTATCTATACAGTAAACAGCTGCTGGCCAAAAAACACATTTTATATTTATTCCACATGTGTATTTATCACAGAATTTCAGGCACAGAGTAGGTAAACAAGAATAGAAGATACTCTAATTTAGAAAATGAACAACTGTTACAATTTCATACAAATGTTTAGTGGTTTTGCTTTCCTCTCATTTCACGTTTATATTAACTAGAAATAGATGACATTCAAGGGTTCATTCACTATTTCATGGTTTTTAATTTTATTTCATTGTGACCAGAGTATATTTTTATTTGACTATATTTAACTTTTGTTGACATTTTTGTGTCCCAGAGTATGATCTATTGGCTAAATCTTCTTTTTGTATTTGTAAAGAATTTGTATTCTGTTGCTACTTAAAAGAATGTTCTATAAATAGCAACTAGATTGAATTGGCTGATAATATTTTATAAATCTTTTTCATCTTAAATTTGTATTTTGCTATTTATTCTCTCAGAGAGTAATATTTAAATCTTACTACATTTTGTGTATGTCTATCTCCACTATAATTACATCTTCTTTTATTTTAAGGTATATAAACAATTAAGATCATTCTATCTTGCTGATATGGTATTTAAAAGTCTCCTGGTTCTTATCTCATTATAAAATGAACTTCTTTCACACTACAATATTCTTTGCCATGAGATTCATTATTTGATTGCTAATTTATGTATTCCAACTTTCTTTTGTGTAGGATTAGCATAGCAACTTTTGTTCTCATTTTCACTTTAATCATATGTGTGTTTATGCATGTTTCTTGCAGGCACTATATTCTTGAATATATCTATTATCTATATAATATATTCAAAATGTATTTATTATAAAAATAGTTACATGTAATGTGTCATGTCACAAATATCATATATGTTATATTATATATCACATATGTGTAGCTAATATTATCTGTGTGAGCCACCAATGCCTGGATTTAATATTTTTCATTCAATCTTACAATTTAAAAATTATCCTTAAGTAATTATATAAGAGGATTCCAATTCAGGATGCTATCTGACAAACTTTGATATTTAACTTAGTGAGATTACTAATATTGTATGTTAGTAACTTTATATTTGTTGTGACTTTACTATCAGATTTATGTCTAACATCCTGATTAAAAAATTATTATTGTATGGTTAGTGAGGATCTTCTCCCACTCTGTGAGGTTTCTATTTAACTTGCTAGCTAAGTCCTTTGCCATACAGAAGTTCTGCAATTTAATGCAGTCCCATTTGTCCAGACTAAGAAAGTCTGTTGTGTTCCTGGATCTTTATTAAGAAAGTTTCAACTTGTGACAAGGAGGCCTATATTTTAGGGTATCTGCTTTTATTTTGAGGTCTTTGATCCATTTGGAATTAATCCTGGTGCAGGGTGACAAAGAAGGATCCAAATTCAGTTTTCTGCAGGTGCTTAACCAGTTCTGCCAGCAACACTTTTTGAAGAGGCTTTCTTCCATTCTATATTTTTGGATCCTTTATCAAAGACTAGGTGACCATAGGTATGCCAATTGATTTTTGGGTCCTCAGTTCTATTCCATTGGTCCTCAGGCGTGTTCTTGTGCCAGTACCAACCTGTTTTGGTTACTATAGCTCTGTAATAGAGTCCAAAGTTTGGTATTGAAATTCTTCCTGTGCTGTTCTTTCTGCTGAGAATTTTTTTGTTATACAGGGTCTTTTATTATTCTGTAGGAAATTTTGGATTGCCTCTACTATTTCCTTAAAGAACGACATTGGAGTATTGATGGGTATAGCACTGATTTTGTAAGATTGCCATTTTCAGGATATCAATTCTTCCATGGAGCATGGGAGGTTTTTCCATTTCTTCAGTTCTGCCTTAATTTCCTTTTACACGATTTTAAAGTTTTCATCCATAAAGTTCCTTTGCATTCTTAGTTAATTCCTAGGTACTTTATTTTCTTTGAGGCTATTGTAAAAGGAATTGCTTTCTTGATTGTTGTCTTTATCCTTTTGTTGTTGGCATAAAGGAAGGTGGTTGATTTCTAAGGGTTAATTTATACACTGCTACCTTGCCAAAGTTTGGAATCAGTTCAAGCAACTTGGGAATGGAGTATATAGGGTTCTTTAAATGCAGAATCGTTTCGTCTGAAAAGAGGGGAAGTTTCACTTCCTCTTTCCTTATTTGGATCTCCTTCTTGCCTTATTGCTCCTGCTAAAAATTCTAATAATATTTTAAAGAGGAGTGGAGAGAGTGCGCATTATTTTCTCATTCCTGATTTTAAAGAAAATGGCTTCATTTCTAAAGTATATCTACAGCTAAAAGTGTTGAATGTCTGAAAAACAAATCTTCAAAGAAACAACTATCCCATTAAAAGATGGGCCAAAGACTTAATAAAAGAGTCTTCTCTGAAGAAGAAATAAGAATAGTCTATAGACACATGAATAAATTCTCAACATCTTTGGCGATAAAAGAAATGCAAATAAAAACAACTCTGAGATTCCACGTCTCTCCAGTTAGAGTGGCCAGGATCAAGAAATCTAACACCTCATTTATAGCCGATCTTTTTGTATTTATTTTTTTCCTGTTGGTTCTTTTTTTTTTTGCCAGTCCTGGGCTTGAGCTCAGGGCCCGAGCACTGCCCTTGGACTTTCTCAAGGCTAGAGCTCTACCACTTGAGCCTCAGCACCACTTCCGGCTTTTTTCTATGTATGTGGTACCAAGGAATTGAACCCGGCTCTTCATGCATGCTAGGCAAGCCTTTTAACCACTAGGCCAAACTCCCGGCCCCTTGTATGTATTTTTGAATGTATTCCTGTGGTCACTCTTTCTGTCTGATTAAAAGTAGCACTTGTTTTTTCAGTGTTTGCTTAGGTCTTGGTTTATCTTTTTTTTTTTTTGCCAGTCCTGTAGCTTGAACTCAGGGCCTTGGCACTGACTTTGTGCTTTCTCAAGTCTAGTGCTTTACCACTTGAACCACAGAACCACTTCTGTTTTTTTTCTCTGTGTGTGGTACCAAGGAATCAAACCCAGGGTTTCGTGCGTACTAGGCAACTACTCTACCACTAGGCTATTCTCCTGGTCCCTTGCTTAGATCTTAGATTGTGCACATTTAACTTGGTGGTTTTGCTGCAAGTAATAGTTTTTCATATATAGTGTACTTTGTTCTGTCTTTTCTACTTTTATGTGATTCATGTTAAATATTATAAATTCCATAATAAATTCCCATTTTGTTAGAATTATTCTTTTTTAAGAGAATTAAGTTTAAATTTTTCATTTGCATATGTAGCTGAATTGTATATTTTCATCTGCTATTATGAAAAACAATTCCCGACATTTCAATATAGTGGTGTTTGAATCATGCAGCTATGGCATATGCTAAGACATTGTGCTGCACCTGTATGTTTTTAAAGTTTTCCTCACTGTATGGAATTTCAGATTGACAGAGTTTTCATTGCTTTCATTCTTCTAGATGTTTCTCTAAGATATCTCCATTATTCGTTTCCACCACTATTCATATACCACTTTCTGCTTGGTGGTTTTAGAACAATTTTTTTCTTGTGTCATTAGTTTTGGACCATTAGATTATGATGCACTTTGTGTATATTTTTTTTCACATTTTTGTGCCTGGCATTCATTGATTTAGGGATCTATAGTTTTGAAGTTCTCAAGGAATTTTATGGAATTTTGACATTATTTCCTCAAATAGTTTTTCTCCTTACTACCTCTTCTTAAATAAGTCCAATTACCTGTATAAGAGGATGCTTGAGGTTTTCCTGTACATGGCTAATACTTGTCATTGTGTTTTATATGGATGTCTGTATGTGTTAGTTCTTCCTGTTGACTTATCTCCCATATTTTATAATTTGATATTATTTCAATATATATTTTTGTCTCATCCATTATAATTTTATATTTAAAGATTGTACATAGAAATTATGAAAGCATATTTTCATATTTCTGTTGCTTTCAACTTAGGAGATAAACTTATGAAAACCCTTTTAAAGTCCTCCTAAGTTAATTATAACACAGATGCTAATTGTAGTTCAGTTCAATTTCAACTGATTACTTTTAATTCAAATTATAAGTGTTTTGGCTTTGCTTATTTTTATTATTTTTCATTAGATTCCAAATATTGTGAATTTTGATTTTCTTGGGTACTGGATATTTTTCTATTATTATTATAAATATTTTAACTTAGTTCAGTGTTACTATTAATTGATAGTAATATGGTCCTTTCATATTTTGCTAGGTTGAAGAATGTCTTCACCAAATTTGTGTTTTACAAATAAAGTCTTTGCAATTGAATTAGTTGAGTCAGTTTAGAGTGGGATTAAATTCAATGAATTTGTTATTTATAAAGAAGCTAGATAAAATGAACAGGAAAGAAGCCAGTGTGACAGTTGGAATGATACAGATACAGGGCAGTGAATGCCAAGGATTGTTAGCAACCACCAGAAACTATGAGAGACATGATCTGTGAAAGCCCCCAGAAGACATTAGTCTTGTTTAATTCTTAGTTGCAGATTTTTAACCTCCTGAATTATAAGAAAATGAAAAATTATTAGGAAATGAATTTGCAGATGTTCTATTGCCGTAGGTAAGTTATTTGAAGGAAAAGTACTGTAATCCACACACAAATAATTTTATAATTTTATTTGAATCAAATCTGTACTCTCTATAATCTTTACTCCCTGTTTCTCTCTCCTCTCTCTCGTGGTTGCCACAAAATTTGTGTCTCCCTAAAATCCCTCTCTCTCTCTCTCTCTCTCTCTCTCTCTCTCTCTCTCTCTCTCTCTCTCTCTCTCTCTCTCTCTCTCTCTCTCTCTCTCCAATTTTTTACAGCAATGATGTTCTGCCTAGCCTTGGCCTCCAAGTCAATGGACACATGAACTATGGGCTGAAATAAGGAGCCAAATTAAATAATTCCATTCTTTTTATTGTTTGCTTAGGCATTTTTTTAGGTCTTTAGAATATTTTATTTCCATTAAGGATCAAAAGGTACACTTGTAAATTGAACAAGTTGCTTCCAATTCTCTCACAGGGAAGAATTTACTGATTATACATATTTTTTAAAAAAGCTGTCTTTAAGAGAAAATTACATAATGATACCTAGTTATGGGATGCTTCCAGAAAGTATATATGGATGGACTACTCAAAAATGTGCTCAAATTTACATAATTAAATTTTAAAGTAATGATATGGCTAGAATAATAAGCCTTAAACAAAATTCCACCAAGTAGATAGATACCTCAATTTATCAAAATTAGAATAAGGTACAAGTCAAATTTTGGTCTAGGAAAGTTGACAGATTTAAAGAGAATTTACTTATGAAATATATAGATAATCAAGTAATTTGATTGCTTAGGCTTTTTTAACACAGAAAGAAAACTTACAATCTCAAAATCCTTCTCAGGCATTAAACTAAGAAAATTGTGTGGGACTCACCTTATTTGCTTTCCATTTTCACCAATTACTGTCCTTTGTTGGTTCTTGTCCAGTATTTTTTTTAAAAAAACATTACTTCATAGAATGTGCATCTCGTTAGTATTTCCAGTCCCTATTATTTTATCATATTTAGAAGTGAAATCATTCTCAGCCAAATTATGACAAGGCTGTTAAAACATTTTAAGCATTTCCCAGTAATTGAAAGGAAGAAGTGCAAGCTGTCTAACTGTGGCCAAGCAATTAGGTAGTGATGGTTTCTCTGGCATTTAGATGTTTGCAAGGTACAGTTTCTCATAAAAAGCCATGGAGGCAGCAACATCACCACCAGATCAGATATCCATCCTTTCTGCTGATCAGCAATGATCCTGGTGTTGACCCAGCCCTAACATTATAGCAGGTATTAATAGGCTTATTGTAAGAATTAATTAGTGAAAACATTTATGTACTTCAAACAGCCCTCTGTTTTGATTGTTCAAATTTTATTTTTCGTTTGAAACAGATGTTGTGAATTACAGCTTTCTCATTTTCTCTTATGAGTCTACAGGTAATAGACCTTCATTATTTTTTTGTCACAGAGTTTTTGCCAAATTACTTGCCTTCCTTCTGAGTTATTTGGACAAAGTTAATTTTAAGAAGGGCAATACTGAGTGCAGACACCCTGAAGACTGAGAGTTCTTGGTGTGTTTTGGCAATGTCAAGATTAGTTTGGATGATGTGTAGTAAGTTTAAAGCACTGTAGAATTAAATTTACCCATGAAGGCAAGTTTCAGGGAGACAGGTGTCATGGTACCCATGTTCACTCAGAAGTCATGGTAAAATATTATTAAGGATTTTAGTTTTTTATTCGGAAATAAGGACTAAAGCAATGTGATCTGAGTTATAATATTTAATAGAATTAATCTGACTACTGTTGGAAGGGGGAAAAGCCACAGGGAAGTGAGAATGAAATCACAAAACCTGTAACAAGGAAAGTACAGAAACTCAGATGTTACCTGTTGTTAATAGTCTGGTCCTTGATGTCAGCAGTGTGAATAATGAGAATTGGTCAGATTCAAATACATATTGGAGATAGAACCAACTGTATATGCTGAAGGGTTAAATATGTGGTATGAGAGAGAGAGGAAAGAGAAACAAATATGAGCCTTTAATAACAGAGACTGGGCAAATATAACATAGAGCAATGAGAAGAAAGGGAGACAGTTTTGAAATGGAGTGTTATGTTAAGTTTCATATAAGACATTCAAATGAAAATATCAAATAACCTTTCATTATACAAATTTATTCATAAGGAAAACAAAGGAAAATTCTATAAAGTGGAAAAAACAACAGAAAGCATAAACTTAGGAGGAATATTACTGAAAACAATTATTCAAATTTTTATATATTGTTATTGTAATTAATAGAAGGGTTAAATTGTATTCATCAGATAGAAGGTACATTAATTCACATACACTGATACTCTTTCTCATGTCTTGATCCCCATTTCCCCCCTGACCCTATCCAATTTCAAATAACCAAATACAAATATATCCAATGTATCAGATAACAAAGTGAGATACTGTAACAATATGAGATAACCAAGGGACAGCAAAAGAGATGAGAGATAACATAGTACATTAAGGACAAAAATCACTCATTATATGGCTTTTGTTTCGCTATCCTAGAGGTCCTTTCATTTAGAGTCATACTATATGGCCTTACGTATATAGGTTTTGCTCTATTGTAAATCTCTGCCAGGAGAGCCAAAGGTTTCTACTGATTATGACAAATGAGGGAAACGATTGAGCCTATGTTCCTTTGAGTCTGGCTAACTTCACTTAATACAATTTTTTCTAAGTCTTTCCATTTCCTAACAAATGGGGCGATATCATTCTTTTTGACAGCAGCATAGAATTCCATTGTGTACAAATACCACATCTTGTTGTTCCACTCATTAACTGAGGGACATCTGGGTTGGTTCCATATGTTTGCTATGGTAAATAGTGCTGCAATGAACATCATTGTCCTAGTGAATTTAGTATGTTCTTGTTTCTGGACAATTGGGAAAATGCCTAGCAGTGGAATTACTGGGTCACAGGGGAGCTGTATGTTTAGTCTTTTGAGTACTTGCCATACTGCTTTCCATAATGGTTGAACAAGTTTGCATTCCAACCAACAGTGTAGTAGTGATCCCTCCTGGCCACATCCCCTCCAGCATATGTTGTTATTGGTTTTCTTGATCCTGGCCATTCTAACTGGAGTGAGGTGGAATCTTAGAGTTGTTTTGATTTGCATTTCTTTTATGACCAGAGATGTTGAGCATTTCTTCATGTGTCTATAGGCCATATTTGTTTCTTTTTCAGAGAAGACTCTAAGTCTATGGCCCATCTTTTAATGGGATGGTTGTTCCTTTGGAGATTAGTTATGGAGTGATTCCATTTTTGAGCTGTTGATATATTTTAGATATGAGGCCATTGTCCATTGTATGGTTGGTGAAGATCTTCTCCCATTCAGTAGGCTTCCTAATTAATTTACTAGCTATGTCCTTTGCCATACAAAAGCTCTGCACTTTAATGCTGTCCCAATTATCCATCCTTTCTCTGATTTGTTGTGATTCTTGGTCCTTATTAAGAAAGTTTTGACCTGTGCCAAGGAGGCCTAGTGTATCTCCTATTCCTTCTTGTAAAGTTTTCAGTGTGTTGGCTTTTACCTCGAGGACTTTGCTCCATTTGGAGTTAATTCTCGTGCAGGGTGACAAAGAAGGATCCAACTTTAGAAGAGGACAATAATGCTTTGGAATTAATTAATTCCCTTGACCTTTATCACTACTGTTAAGGTACCAGCATTGCCATTCATATATTTTTTATTTTAAATGCTGTTTGTAATGGTTATTTTTACTTTTTAACTGATAATAATTATTGGTATGTATTAAATTGTACGTAGTAAGTGGTTTCATTATTTCATTTCCATCTATGCATTTAGTCTACTTTGAGCATGCCTTGTATTGTTCATTAGCAAAAATCAGATATGTGAGTCACATTTTTCTGTCAGTTCTCAATATTCCTAACCCAGAGAAGTGAAATGAGAATTTTGAAACCATTACATGTATTTTCCACCCACAATTTTAAATATGTCACTTTAAGATTCTGACTTCATTCGGTCATTCAGATGTTTAACAGTTGAGGGTATTCGCCTAAGAGTTGGGTAAGGTATCAAAATTTTGAATCAGGTAATAAATTGTTGATTGTTCTCTAAAATAATTAATCATTTAAATGTATCCATTAATGCTATTACAATTAAATATGCTGTATAAGAAATAAAAAAAACAATTATTCAAGAAGGAGGGAGTGCCAAGATATACTATTAGGCCAATAGTTTAAGTATAGTGAGAATCACAATATAATCATAGAATATGTTAAGATACATCTCATTGGTGATCCTACAAATACTGACTGTGATGAAAAAGCCTTTTGAAATAAGGTCAATAGAAAATAAAATGTCACTTAGTTGCATACATCCAAATGTACCCACACATGTACCTTACAAACATTATGAATCCACAGAAGAGCAAATTGAACCACACATAATTAATTTTTTCAAACAAATGAGAAGATAGAAAATACTACAAAGTGTGTAATTACATGAATCAGAAACATTTACTGATACTAGTTGTTATGCCCCAAATTCATAAAATGGATTTATTAATAATGAATAGCCAGGAATTACAAAATAAAGCATATTCTCAGAAATGACTATCTTTAAAATATTTAAAGATGAGAAATAATTGTGAAAAGTTCCTCCAGATTTGAAGCCTAGTGAAAATATGAGGTGCTGATTCTAATTTCTAGTAACAGTATAAAAGTGTAAGAAACCACTTTATGAAAGTGGGGTTTTCTGTTGTCTGGATGAAATATGACAGTGCATGATAATGGTGGTCATGATGTTGATAATGAAGAAAATTATGCATTTTGTGAATCTTGTCCATTCCACTACTGACCATTTAAGTTCCTCTAAAATCCTGCTTGTTCAACTAATATGTACTTATAAAAATAGAATGACACCGAAGCACAAACAGGCTTAATTATAAAAACTAAAGGTGAGAGCTAAAAATACCAAGCTTTTTTATTGTTTCTTTAGTTTGCACAACATTCTCGAGGTAATAGGCACAAGTTTCAGTGTTCAAAGTCAAATCAATGTAAATTAAATAGCTCGTACAAAAAAATAGTTGACAGCAAGAAAAATTCAACAAAATGGAGAAATATAAAATAAATAAAAAGGCCTAAGAAAGGATAGTCATCTTAGTAATCTTTTCTTTTTTATATATTTTTATTGTAATTAATAAAAGGGTTACATGATATTTTCCAGATAAAAGGTGCATTAATTCACATATATTGATACCCTTTCATATGTCTTGGTCCCCATTTCCCTCCCCTTCATCCCCCCATCTTGGATTTCCCCCTTTCCCTATTCAATTTCAAATAACCAAATACAAATAAATCCAATGTATCAGATAACAAAGTGAGATAACCAAGGGACAGCAAAAGAGATGAGAGATAACCTAGTACATTAAGGACAACAATCATTCATTATATGGCTTTTGTTTCAATATCCTGGAGGTCTTTTCAATTAGCTTCATACTATATGGCCTTATGTATCAAGGTTTTGCTCTATTGCAAATCTCTGCTATGAGAGCCCAAGGTTTCTACTGATTATGACAAATGAGGGAAACCATTGAGCCTAAGTTCCTTTGAGTCTGGCTTACTTCACTTAATAGGATTTTTTCTAAGACTTTCCATTTCCTAAAAAATGGGGTGATGTGGTTTTTTCTGACAGCAGCATAAATTCCATTGTGTACAAATACCACAACTTGTTGATCCACTCATCAACTGAGGGACATCTAGGTTGGTTCCATATTTTTTCAATGGTGAATAAAGCTGCAATGAACATTGTTGTGGTAGTGGATTTAGTATGCCCTAGTTTCTGGATGATTCGGTAAATGCAAAATAGTGGAATTGCTGGGTCATAGGGGAGCTCTGTGTGTAGCCTTTTGAGGCACTGCCATACTGTTTCCATAGTGGTTGAACGAGTTTGCACTCCCACCAACAGTGTAGGAGTGATCCCTCCTGGCCACATCCCCTCCAGCATTTGTTGTTATTCGTTTTCCTCATCCTGGCCATTCTAACTGGAGTGAGGTGGAATCTTAGAGTTGTTTTGATTTGCATTTCTTTTATGACCAGAGATGTTGAGCATTTCTTCATGTGTGTATAGGCCATTTTTGTTTCTTCTTCAGAGAAGACTCTCTTTAAGTATTTGGCCCATTTTTTAATGGGATGGTTGTTCCTTTGGAGATTAGTTTTGGAGTGATTCAATTTTTTGAGCTGTTGATATATTTTAGATATGAGACCTTTGTCCGTTGTATGGTTAGTGAAGGTCTTCTCCCATTCTGTAGTCTTCCTAATTAATTTACTAGCTATGTCCTTTGCATACAAAAGCTCTGAAGTTTAATGCAGCCCCGCGTATCGAGCCTTTCTCTTATTTGCTGTGATTCTTGGTCCCTATTAAGAAATTTTCAACCTGTGCCAAGGAGGCCTAGTGTATCTCCCATTCCTTCTTGTAAATTTTTCATTATGTCAGCTTTTACCTCCAGTTCTTTGATCCATTTCGATTTAATTCTAGTGCAGGGTGACAAAGAAGGATCCAACTTTAGTTTTCTGCAGGTGCTTAACCAGTTCTGCCAGCACAACTTGTTGAAGAGGCTGTCTTTTTTCCATTCTATTTTTTTGGCTCCCTTGTCAAAGATTAGGTGGCTATACGTCTGTGGTTCAATATCTGTGTCCTCAGTTCTATTCCATTGGTCTTCAGGCCTGTTCTTGTGCCAGTATCAAGCTGTTTTGATAATTATAGCTCTGTAATAGAGTCTAAAGTTTGGAATTGAAATTCCTCCAGCGCTGTTCTTTCTGCTAAGAAGTGTTTTTGCTATACGGGGTCTTTTATTATTCCATATGAAATTTTGGATTGCCTCTTCTATTTCTTTAAAGAATGACATTGGGATATTGATGGGTATTGCGTTGAATTTGTAGATAGCCCTTGGCAGGATTGTCATTTTCACAATGTTGATTCTTCCAATCCTGGAGCATGGGAGGTTTTTCCATTTCCTTAGTTCTGCTGTAATTTCCTTTTGTAGTATTTTAAAGTTTTCATCAAATAGGCCCTATTCATTCTTAGTTAAGCTAATTCCTAGGTACTTTATTTTCTTTGAGGCTAATGAGAAAGGAGTTGCTTTCCTGATTATTGCCTCGTTCCTCTCACTGGTGGCGTAGAGGAGGGCAGTTGGTTTTTGAATGTTAATTTTATACCCTGCTACCCTTCCAAGTTTTGAATCAGCTCAAGGAGCTGGGGAGTTGAGTCTATATGATTCTTTAAATACAGAATCATGTCATCTGCAAAGAGGGATAGTTTTACTTCCTCTTTCCCTACTTGAATCCCCTTTATGCTTGCTTCTTGCCTTATTCCATTGGCTAGGAATTCTAATACTATGTTAAAGAGGAGTGGAGAGAGTGGGCATCCTTGTCTCTTTCCTGATTTTAGAGGGAATGGCTTTAGCTTTTCACCATTAAGTGTAATACTAGCAGTGGGTTTGTCATACACAGCTTTTATTATATTGAGGAATGTTCCATGGATTCCTAGTTTCTCCAGAGCTTTTAACATAAAGGGGTGTTGGATCTTGTCAAATGCCTTTTCTGCATCTATTGAGACAATCATGTGATTTTTGACCCTGCTCCTGTTGATGTGTTGAATTATATTAGTTGATTTGTGTATGTTGAACCAGTTTTGTCTCCCTGGGATGAATCCTGGTTGATCATAGTGTATAATTTTTTTGATGAATTGTTGTAGACGGTTGGCCAGTATTTTGTTGAGGAGTCTTGCATTGATGTTCATCAAAGAAATAGGTCTATAGTTCTCTTTCTTTGATGAATCTCTGTCTCATTTGGGAATGAGAGTTATACTGCCTTCATAGAATGAGTTTGGTAAAGAACTTTCATTTTCAATTTCCTTGAAGAGCTTGAGGAGTATTGGTGTGAGCTCTGCTTTGAAGACCTTATATAATTCAGCTGTGAATCCATCTGGCCCTGGGGTTTGCTTAGGTGGAAGTTCTCTTATTGCCATTTCTATTTCAGAGCTTGAAATAGGCCTGTTGAGTTGGCTTAGTTCTTCTTGATTCAGTGTGGGTATGTTAATATTGATTACGAATTCACCCATTTCTTCTAGATTCTCAAATTTGTTGGCGTAAAGATTTGAGAAGTATTCCCTCATGATATTCTGGATCTTGGTCATTTCTGTCGTGATTTTACCATTTTCGTGTGTGATTTTGTTTAATTCGGTATGCTTTCTTCTTTTTTTGGTAAGATTTTCTAAGTGATTGTCAATTTTGTTAATTCTTTCAAAGAACCAACTCCTTCTTTCGTTGATTCATTCTATAGTTTTTTTGGATTCCAATTCATTTAATTCTGCTTTGATTTTAATAATTTGCTTCCTTCTACTGGGATTAGGGTTGGTTTGTTGCTCTCTTTCCAGGAGCTTAAGGTGAGACATTAACTTGTCGGTTTGTGATTTTTCCAACTTGTTGTTGTAGGCACACAGCGCTATAAATTTTCCTCTGAGTAGTGCCTTTGCCGTGTCCCAAAGGAGTTGTTATTTTCTGTGTTCCTTATTGTTAAATTTCATAAACTGTTGGATTTCTGTTCTGATTTCTTCGATGACCCATTGGTGATTCAACAATGAGTTGTTCAGTCTCCATGAGTTACTGGGTTTTCGTTTGTGGAGATGTGTGTTCAGTTCCAGTTTGATACCTTTGTGGTGTGAGAGCATGCAGGGAATCATTTCAGTGTTTCTCAAGCTCTCCAGGTTTGTTTTATGGCCTAAGATGGGGTCTATTTTGGAAAATGTTCCATGTACTGCTGAGAAAAACGTGTATTGTGTTGTTGCTGTGTAGTATATTCTGCAGATATCTGTTAGATCTAGTTGGCGTCTCTGGTTGTTCAGTTCTAAGTTTTCTCTGCTGAGTTTTTGCCTTGTTGATCTGTCCATAGATGAGAGTGGTGTGTTAAAGTCACCAACAATCACTGTGTTTCGATCTATGTATGGTTTCAGTGTAAGTAAAGTTTGCTTGATGAAGTTCGGAGCTCTGGGATTGGATGTGTAGATATTTAGGATCGTTATGTCTTCCTGGAGGAAAGATCCCTTTAGTAGTATGTAGTGACCTTCTTTGTCTTTTCTTACTAATTTTAGTTTGGAGTCTATTTTATCTGATATGAGGATGGCAACTCCAGCCATTTTATGGGGGACATTAGCTTGATAGAGTTTATTCCAGACTCTCACTTTCGAAAGATTTTTTTTTTTTTGGTAAGATGTGTCTCTTGAAGACAGCAGAACGATGGATCTTGCTTTTTCATCCAACTAGACAAACTATGCCATTTAATTGGAGAGGTAAGTCAATTGATATTGAGAGTTAGGATGGAGAGGTATTTATTAGTTCCTACCATTTTTAAAAGCTTTTGTTAGGGCCTGTGTCTTGACAGTTCTCGTGGTCCTTAGATGGTATGCTGTTTAGGTGCCATTTCTTTCCCTATATTGCATTTATTTTCGTTTTCTATGTGTAGAACATCTTTGAGAATTTTCTGTAGTGTTGGTTTTGTAGCTACATATTGTTGCAGCTTTTTCCTGAAATGGAATGTTTTTATTGTTCCCTCAGTTATGAATGAGAGCTTAGCTGGGTACAGTATTCCTGGTTGGTAGTTATTTGACTTAAGGCCATGACATATATGCTTCTAGCCACTTCTTGCTTTCATGGTCTCTGCTGAGAAATCTGGGGTTATTCTTATTGGTTTGACTTTATAGTTTATTGTTCCCTTTTCCTGGCTGCCTTTAGGATCCTTTCTTTGTTCTCTATTGATCCAGTTCAGGTTACAATGTGGCAGTGGGATGTTCTTTTCTTCTCAGGTCTGTTTGGGGTTCTAAAAGCTTCTTGTATCTGGATGGGTCTGCCCTTCTGGATATTTGGGAAATTCTCTGAGATAATTCCCTGAAGTATATTTCCAATACCATTGACCTCTTTCTCCAGACCCTCCTCAATACCAATTAGCCTTAAATTAGGCTTCCTAATTGTGTCTTGGACCTCCTGAAGCATTCACTCATATTTCCTAGATTTGGATTGACTCATTTTCTGTTCTTTCTCTATAACAACTAAATTATCTTCAGATGCGGAAATTTTCTCTTCTGCATTGTCTAACCTACTATCAAAGCTATCTACTTTATTTTTCATCTCCCTTGCTTCTAATTGCTCATTTTTAATGCCTTGCATCTCTTGTTTTAGATCATGTATGGATTTCTTTAGCTCCTTGATTTCCATTTGAGTGGTTAGCTCATTAGCTTTATTTTCTTTGGACATTTGCTGGAGTTCGGTCACTTTTTTATTTGTGGATTCTATGAATTCATCCATCTTTCTCTGAAAAACTTTTATTATGGCCTCCTTTATGGCTTCTTCTTTTTCACTTATCACCTTGTTTATGATTTTCTCTTGTTTAGCTATGGCTTCCTCCCTTGTCTCTTTCTTTATATTTTCACATTTTTCATTAATTATGTTTATCACTTGCATTTGTATAGCACTTGGAAGAGTCTCCTCTAGGTTTGCCAGTGACTGTTCCGTTGTCTGTTTACATTCGGTGGGGGATGTTGATTTTTGATTTGACATTTTTCTTGAGTTTCTTGTTCTGCCCGTTTGAAAATGGGAGCAAGATTAATACTAAACAAGATTATAATTTTTCAGATATAACCAACCTAAACCTCTGTAGCTGGCAGACACTAGATGTTCACAAGTTTTGATTGGTGTTATCACTCTTTTTGTGCACTTATAGACCAGTCTAATACAACCACTGGTAAGCGATTTATAACCAAAACAATAAGCCTCTCAATCCAATCTCTATTGTCTTTAAGTCCCTCTGAGCATAGAGAATAATTAAACACTTAGATATACAGTATTGCTCAACAGCCATCAAGTGTAGATCCATGCATTATAATGGTTGAAAGAGGAACAGAGGATCAGAGACAGAAAAATAGAATGAGAGAGATCAGGGGAGGTACAAGAGGAGTAACGTAGAAGTGTCAGATTATTATAGTAATGAAGAAAAGGTATAGCATAAGGATAACTGACGTAAGTTGGTAAGTAGGTAACATGTTTGAGTACAAAGTTTGGAAAGTTTTAGATAAAACTTATGTGTTTCTGCATGACTAGCTCTCAGCCCAACCAGGGGCCACACAGTGGGCCATGGGATGGATCTGTGAGCTTCAGTCTGAGTGCGCTGGGCAGACGTTTTCCTGTGCTGCTTCCAGGGGCGGCCCCTGGCCAAGGGTCTGGGGTTTTAGAGTATCCAGGGGCTCTCAGCAGGACCAGCAGGATACCGCTCTGTTCCCAGGGGCGGGGCCCAGCTGAGGATGTGGGCTCCAAGGGCGGAGCCTCACCTTTCTGATTCTCAGAAGGAGAGCTTGGCCGCTGGTGGGCCCTTCAGATCCCTGCTGTGTTTCCACTGCTTTGTCAGAGAGTCTGTGACTGTGGGGGGGCCCTCGGTGCTGTCTTGCTTACGATTCCCAGCTGGAGGATGCCCCATTCAAGATTTGAGGGGGGCAGATGCTGGCTCCTATTTTCCCATACACCCTACCCGCTGTTGTAAGGCAAGGTCCCAGCGCCCTCCACTTTCCAGATCCAGTGGCCTGGGAGAGGAACCTGTTGGGTGGGTGGGAGCTGGGACAGCTCTGCCTCCCCTTGTGGTGTCCTGAGTCTTAGTGTAGCCCGCCTGTCAGTCTCCACTCAGAGTTCTGGGAGTTGAGCCTGTTGGGCAGGTGGGAGTTGGGACAGCTCCGTCTCCTTTGGTGGGGTGCTGAGTCTTAGCTTAGCCTGCCTGTCAGTCTCCAATCAATGGCCTGAGGGAGGGGGCTGTTGAGGGAAGGGACAGGAGGAGTCTGAGTTAAGTTCTATTGCTTGGCACCAGCTCTGCTTTCCCGATGGGTTTGGGGACCTGTTGTGTTACTCATGACTCTGAATTCCGTCTGTGGTTGTTCCACGGTGTTGGGGAGTCTTTCACTCCCCTCGGGTCTCCTGTGCCTCCTGTGTTCCCCGTCTGGTTTCCGCTACTTGCTGTTCTGGTTCCGCGTTTGGGTTCTGCTGCTTCTGCGGCTCGCTGGCCCGGTCCTATGATGGTTTCTGCAGCGGTTGGGGCTACCTGGCCCAGTGCCCTCTGCCACCGCTTTTCGTGGCACAGAGCCAGTGTTGAGGGGTGGGGGAGGGGTCCTCACGTCCTTAATTCTTTGAGAAATTTGGATGGGAGCTTTATCTGGATTTCTTTTCCAGTTTGAGTCCTTCTCCGTTGCTTTTTAAGAATAAGGCAGTTGGCTCGTGGGACTCCCTGGTTCTCTCTTTTTGTGAGAGAGAGCTAGGCAGTGTCCCTATTGTCTCAGCGCCATCTTCCGTCTCCCCTTAGTAATCTTTTCTATAGTGAGAAAAACACTAGGGGAATCGGGTACTTCTTGAACTATTTTAAAGGCAATAAAGCATTTTAATCCCTACATTGTAGAGATATTTTTATGTCAATACTACCATTCTTTAAAAATCTGTGATTTGGGAGTAGAAATATATTTTTTGGTTAGAAGTATTGGTGTGTTTGGAGCTTTGCTTGGATTAAGGAAGGACAACTTTAGGTAAATTGACTACCTATCTCAGAGAATAAAGGCTGGAATGAAAAAGGAATGAAAGAACTAGAAGTAAACACTTTTTGTCTCTAGGAGAAAAAAATGACTGTTTTAATCTATTGGGTACAGAAACTGAACACTGAGCCATAGAATTGGCAAAGATTTTATGATTCTGAAAGAAGGGGCTTTCAACTGAAATGTAATGATAAAAAGGATCATTTTCCCCACATTTTATATTTCTGGATTCTTGTTTTCAGTTATTGTCAGTTACTATATCTCCTTAATAACATCTGTGCTTAATATCATGGTTATATTTTATTTCTACTTATTGTTAGCCTACACAAATATAACAATGAGAATTTCATTGTGACATTGGCATACCTGCATACAATGTACCTTAATGGAAATCATACCCCTCTCTCCTTGTAGAACAATTTCATTTGATTTGTTTCTTCTTATTGTCATACACGCAAGTGAAGTCCTTGATCATACTCATCCTAATTTACCCACTCTAGTGGCCGTCCACCCTCTGGCTGTTACTCTCCCTGAAAAGATAGACTATTCTACTTATTTAATAACCTACTTATATGTCATTCATTTTTAAGTCTGAATTTTTCAAAATGTTGTTACTATATTTTTTCAGACATATATTATCTGTAATTTAATCTGAATCTTCTTCTTTATTGTTTTCTCTTTCCCCATTCTAGCCCCCTATTAATCAACAGCTTTCATTAAAATTCCTTTTGATGTTTTCATACATAGTAGGAACTATATTGTCTCTTCATCTTTTCCCCAATCCTCTTCTTCTTGTCTATAGTCACATAGTTATGATCGTGTTATATATATGTATATATATATACACAAACATATACATATATGTGTGTAAATGGCATGAATTTAGGTCTAATTTCAATAAATTGGCAAAAACATTTTAATATCCAATGTGGTTCATATATTGAGTATATTTTTAACTTGTAGAAGTTAAAAATTTGATCTTTGTCTTCCAGAGACCTTATCATTTGAAGTACATTGATTGTCACTAGAGGTATCAATGGACTAGGAATATGTACTTGCAATGATCAAAATACGGGGTGATCCATCAATGTTCATTGCAGCATTATTCACCATAGCAAAGATATGGAACCAACCTAGATGTCCCTCAGTTGATGAATGGATCCACAAGATGTGGTATTTGTACACAATGGAATTCTATGCTGCTGTCAGAAAAAACGACATTGCCACATTTATTAGGAAATGGAAAGACTTAGAAAAAATCATATTAAGTGAAGTAAGCCAGACTCAAAGGAACTTAGGCTCAATGGTTTCCCTCATTCATCATAACCTGTAGAAACCTTGGGCTCTACTAGCAGAGATTTGCAATAGAGCAAAAACTTGATACATAAGGCCATATAGTATGAAGCTAATTGAATGGACCTCTAGGATATTGAAACAAAAGCCATATAATGAATGATTGCTGTCCTTAATGTGCTATGTTATCTCATCTCTTTTGCTGTTCCTTTGTTATCTCATATTGATACAATATCTCACTTTGTTATTTGATATATTGGATACATTTGTATTTGGTTACTTGAAATTGGACAGGGAAGGGGGGGAAAACCAAGAGGGGGGTCTGGGGGAGGGTAATGGGACCAAGACATGTGGAAGGGTATCAATGTATGTGAAATAATGCACCTTCTTTCTGGCAAATATCATGTTACCCTTTTATTAAATACAATAAAAAAAAAAGAAAAAAAACGGGGTGATGCTATATAGAAATAAGTACCTTAAAATAGACAAGCAAAACTTATTGTCATGACGGGCTGTTGTAGTAAAATATATAGTTATTCAAATAGCAAGAACTCAGACTGTGCTATTCAATTGTTTGTTTTAAAAGTGTGAATTAAAAAATAATATTCATTCTTTTACTTTTTAAACACCTCATAAAATGAACTTCTTCATTGAAGTTATCCAGTTATGGCTGCCAGCTGTTAAATAGACAGAGGCGCGCAAGGTGAAAATCTATAGAGCACAATCCTGGGTAATAATCTAGATCTTCATCTAAATTTTTATCTATATTATATTTCAAGATATATTTTCACATATTATGCATCTATTTTTAAAATCAATTAAAATGGAGGTAAAGGATATGTTAAATTACATTTTTCACCAAGTTTTATGAAATTCCCACAAAGAAGACCGACTCATGCTTCCAAGTGTTATAAGCTAAAAATATACAGAAGCTTCATTTTGAGAGTTCAAGTCATGGAGTCTTTATTGAAAGGTTGGTGACTACATGGTGGACTCCTGTCTCAAAGACCAGCAGCCAGAAATTACATTTGATATGGTTATGAAACAGGACTGAGAGGAAAGAAACAGCATAAACAATACCAAGAAGCCAATTTAGCTCCAATGGAGAACTGAATTAGGAGGTCATGATGTCAGGAAACAGCTAGGAGACATGACACAGGACACAAACACTGAGACATGTGGCATGGCCAAATGGTGCCTCAGCTGGTCCAGGCCTAACCAGACTCAGGTCAGGGGACAGGGTCACAGGAAATTCCCAGTCCCGGGCACTGGAATGACAGATTTTTATAACCTATCAGCCAAGTGCCTTCCCCTGCCTCTTGGGGTCCAGGCACAGGGATCACCTCGGAGAGGAGACTTCACTTTTCCCACTATGCCATCCACTATGTGGCCAAATCTGACCTCTTTACTTCACTGGCAGGAAAGCTTTTATTGGAAAGAGAGCAAACTGCCATGAGATGTAGTATGTAATGGGTACAACAGACGGAGGTGTGCACAGAGGGAAGTGTCGGAGACTGATAATATAAGGAGAGGGAGGAGGAGCCTTGGACACAGCAGAATCGGAAGTGACCTCAGAGGAAGAGGAAGTGACTTCAGAGCCTTGGGGCCTCCCACTGCCCACAAGTTATCTAGGTTACAGGTGCTGGATTGGTTCTTCTAGGTGAGAGGGCATGTATGCATACACATGAAGGGAGAACAAAGGGGAGCAGCCATTTTTCCCTGGTGGATCTAACAAGTTTAAAAATTCATTTAGCATATTTCCTAATTTATCATTGAGAAAGTTCAGTTCATCTAAAAATGTCATCTATACTTTGCACTTAACATTGTATATCTAATTACTGAGGAAAAATAAGAGAAGATTCTTAACTATAAGGATGATAGGTACAATTGAAGAATAAATTAAAAGTTTAGGAGACATAGAATCAACTACTTCAGTAACATATTGGATAACTTGAACAGGAAAAGTGCCTATAACAGGCATAGGCCAGTGGGACTGAGAAAATGCACATTTACTAGTTGCACCAGAGATAAGCCCAGGACCTATTTCAGAAGCCCTGCTTGAGCAATAGATAACCAGCTATTTCTGCTTCTGTTAACAGGCTTCCATACACAAGCTTCCTGCATTGCCTTAACTGCCATTCCTGTTTCAACAACCTTCAATTCAAATCCACCTATTAGAAGTTATCACAGCTCCTGTAATCTGACCCCTTACATATAACTCCTCTACTGAGGTTGTCAGAATGTCTAAACTGAACTATTTTTGCCTCCCATCTTCCCAGCAAGACATAAACTGGAATTCTTCTCAGAGTATCACTTAGTTTCTCAACTGGCTATTTTCCCACAACAAACAGAAAATCACCTATTGCGCATATTCTCATCTTCCCCCTGGCAAACGAAATGGTTTGACTAGCCAGTCTCTAATGAACTTTGCAGTGGTTTCTACTTCCTGAATAATCTGCAGTACCTCTATATTGTAACCCTTTGAAGTACATAACCCTACTAGTTATCCATTTTATAGAAAGAAGAAGAAATAGAAATAGGAGTGAGAAATAAGATTTAAGGGAAAAAAGATTTGAGGGCAACCAAAACAGTAAAAAATATGGTGGACATTAAAAATTAATGCATTAGTAAATGAAAGTATAGATCAAGA
The DNA here is from genome assembly GCF_031878675.1 of Megascapheus bottae. NCBI lineage: Eukaryota > Metazoa > Chordata > Mammalia > Rodentia > Geomyidae > Megascapheus > Megascapheus bottae. The sequence goes on along the minus strand of NC_143547.1, from coordinate 62,121,878 downwards.
TTTACTGATTTGAAAAGATTCATTTTGGGGCTGTCTTTTCTTTTTATCTTCATTCATGGGGTAATTTGCTTGATTCTGACACACTGAATGATACATTTACCATTTCCTCCTCAAAAAAATTTCATTGAATTATTTTTGACAAGCACACAGTAATGAAGAAAAACATCGGGAACTGTAATCTTCCCAATCTTTATGGGAAAATAATGACATAACCCATGCATTGCTAGTAAATTACTTAATTGCCAGACATCAACCAAGCTGAAACAAAATAACGAGAAAAAAAAATCCCTGCTGTCTTTATCACTGAGTGTGACCAAATTTCCCATCTTTTCCTCCAGCTTGAGTGTCTCAGCTAAGATACTGAAAAAGAAATTTGGCTAATCCATTGAAAATAGCAATGGAATGCAAAACAAAAAGAATACAAAATAAAAAATACAGATGCAGCCCATCTTCTTGATATGAACATGAAATGTCCAGGGTGCATAAACAATCTGTTTTGCAACACTGCGTAATGCCTTTCCATACGCTGCTTTTTTTTGGCTGCTATTTGTTTTTTATTTCCACTATTAATATTCGCATGAGGGGGAAGTATTTTATGGTCTTTAGAAAACTGACAGAGAAGAGAATATGTTCCAGGTTAATTATTAATTTTAGGAGTTTTGGTGTTTAGAAAATTGAGCCTGGGGACTATACACATCGACACAAGTTTGAAATAATTCCATAACTTTGTGGTCCAAAGGGTGTAACATGATTTTCTCTTTATAGGTGACATTTAAATCATTCTCCCTGTAAGGGCTTCTTTGCAAAATCCATTATGTCCTTAAAAATAAGCATCAAGGGCCTTGGTGTTTGTCTGATTATTTTCTGCCTGTCTCCTTTCTTTCCTTCCTTATTTTCTTCATTCCTTCTTTCCTTCAGTCTGTGTCTTTCTCATTTTCTTTAACACTGTTTCGTCCTTTTAAATCTACTGTCTTGGTGTTGTCTTGGGTGACATTAATAAAGTTATATTATTGCTTCTTTTCTCACAATCCTTCTAATATACTCAGTGACTTTAGTTGTTAGATATTTAAAGCATCATTTTCATTTTTTTTCTTTTTCATGCATTTTATTGTAATTAATAGAAGGGTTACATTATATTCACCAGATAAAAGGTACATTACTTCAGATACATTGATACCTTTCTCATGTCTTGGTCCCCATTTCCCTCCCACCACCTCTGCCCCTCATCTTGTTTTCCTCCCTTCCCTATCTGACTTCATGTAACCAAATATGCATATATACAATATATGAGATAACCAGGTGAAATATTGTAACAATATGAGATAACCAAGGGACAGCAAAAGAGATGAGAGATAACATAGTATAATAAGGACAACCATCACTCATTATATGGCTCTTGTTTCTACAACCTGGAGGTCCTTTCATTTAGCATCATTCTATATGGCCTTATGAATCTACATTGTGTTCTATTGTAAATCTCTGCTAGGAGAGGCCAAGGTTTCTACTGATTATGACAAATGAGGGAAACCATTGAGCCTATGTTCCTTTGAGTCTGGCTTACTTCAATTAACATTATTTTTTTCTAAGTCTTTCCATTAGCACTCCCCTATGACCAGCAATTCCACAACTTGGCATTTACCCAATCGTCCAGAAACAAGGACAGACTAAATCCACTAGCACAACGGTGTTCATTGCAGCACTATTTACCATAGCAAAGATATGGAACCAACCCAGATGCCCTTCAGTTGATGAATGGGTCAACAAGATGTGATATTTATACACAATGGAGTTCTATGCTGCTGTCAGAAAGAATGACAATGCCTCATTTGTAAGTAAATGGAGAAACTTAGAAAAAAATCATTGTTCTTTTTGTATTCTTCTTAATTTCTATACTCACTGCTCAAGTCAAGATAACTGTTGGTTTCAATCAGTATTTCCCATCCTCACTTCCTTCCTTTATCACTAGTTAAGACAATATTTAAATGTCTCATCTGCTTCTAATGTTATTTTGTTCTGAGTTGAAGCGGTTAAAGCATAGTGATAAAATATCAATAAGAGAACTTAGGATGGAATGAGAGGGTATCACCATGCTCATCAGGGACAAAGTTAACTGTAATCCTGGAGATAGCAATCCAAAATTAGATATAAACTTCTCAAAGCATAAACTCTCAGTGATTATCATCTGCCATTGTATTCACCAGGTTCTCCAGAAAACCAGATGTGCACACATATATGAAAAAAAGGAAAGAGAGATATACAGAGATTCCAAGGGAGAGGCAATTTTAAGAAGTTCATTCATGCAATAATGATGCCTAAGAATTCCTACAGTATGAGATCATCAGGTAGATATGACATCTAAAGACAAACTAAAGATAGCTTTGTTCTAGCATGAGTTCAATAGTCTGAGAGTTGAGATTGCTAATTATGTAATTTCAGTCCAAATTTATCAGGCAGAGCCAGTATTAGTATTTCCAATTGAATCCAAAGAGAGGAAACAATGGCAGTGCCCAGATTTAAGGAAGTACCACAGGAAAAAAATCTGCTTTACTTTTATTCATACCTTCAACTGTCTGGATGACAGCATACTCACATTAGGGGTTTATTGATTTAAATATCAATGTCATCAAAAACACTCCTGCAATCGTATATAGAATATATATAACTATCTGTCTATCTATCTATCTATCTATCTATCTATCTATCTATCTATCTATCTAAATATCTGGGCATGTTAATGGCTCAGTCAAGTTTATACATTACATCAAGTTCTATACAATAATCTACTTATTCCATTGATTTTACATAGTAAATCTAGAAGACTTTCATTCTGATACCATTTTAAAGATGATATTACCTAAGAGGAAATTTACTGAATCCTTATTTTATTAACATGATCTAGATATTATTTATACTATTTGTGTATTAAAGAGAAGAGAATTGAGTAATTTTGTTAAGGTCACATAACTAGTAACTACCAGAATTCAGGTTCCAAACAAAGGAGGAAAAGCTATAGCAACCAAGCTCCAACTAGTGACAGAAAAAGCAAATGAGTTTTGGTGTGGAATAAATTTAACCAAAGTTACACTTCATGTTGATTCTAATTAAATTCCAATTTAAAACAAGGCACTGATGGCTCACAATTTTAATCCTAGCTACTCAGCAGGATGATATCTGAGAATCATGGTTCAAAGCAGGGCAAGGAAGGAAAGTCTGTGAGACTCTTATCTCAAATACACTATCAAAAAAAATCGGGAAGTGAAGCTGTGGCTCAAGTAGTAGAGCACTAGTCTTGAGCACAAAAGGTCAGGAACATCAACCAAACCCTGAGGTCAAGACCCAGAACTAGTAGAGAGATGGGGGAGCGGGGAAAGTGGAAGGAAGGGGGGAAGAAGAAAAAGGGGGGAAGGGAGGGAGGGATGGAAAGGGAGAAAAACTTTAGTTATTTTTATAATATATTATTTCTTATTTATTCTTTTGCAGTATATTGTGGCTGATTTTATGGCTCTTGCTCAAAATTAGTTTTGAGTGTTTCATTGTTTTTCTATTGTAAAGATGATGTGGTTACAGTTACATAAGTAAGGAAGTCAGTAAAATTCTTGTCAAACATTGCCCTCTCCCTTATTTTCTCCCACTCATGACTCCCCTCTCTCCACAGTTTTGAAGTTCATTTCTTACATAGTGTCTTTGAGTATCAGTGTTGCATTGGTTCAATTTTTGTCAATTTGTTCAAATTTTGTTTTAACATTTCTGTGACAAGATCAAGAAGTTGATTTATCTATTTGTTCTATTACTCTTTAGAACATGGGTTTTGATATACAGCATGTCTAGATCTGTATCTCCATGTTTTTCATTGGATATTCATGTATCAGAGTCATGTAAAATCCAAAAAAGACAATTGTGAAAATACCAGTTAGACTGTTTACCAAAGATTTTTATTCTCCTATTGAAATACTAAAAACAATAATAACTACTAGGAACTGACTATCTTAATCTTATATAAACTATGGAAAATAATCAAACTCATAAAAAAACCTAGTTGATGCACAAAAAGGAAGCCATGTCAAAAAATGATAGGAAATTCCTAAATTTTTAACTTATTTGCTCCAACTTCCCTACTTCAAATGGAAAGCAGAACAAATAGCAATGGTTCAATATACCTAACCCAAATTACTAATTTCTCTTTTACTAATTCAGAGCTCAGAGGTGGAAAAGAATCATCAAGTTTGAGTGAAAAATAACAGAAAGAAGCAGGTAATAATTGTAGAAACTACAGAGTAGCTGGAATCCTAGATATATGGGAATTTGATCAGGAGATAGAGAGAAGCAACACTATAAGAGGTCAAATTGGGAGTGCTGGTGACTCCAAGTGAATTCCTGTTCCAAAGCAGCCTCGAATGCATGCAGCAAGTACAAAGCTTATATAGGCCTAAAGCACATATGGTCTGAGGAAGTAAAACTAACAAAAGGGTTTTACATAAGAAAATCCAACCAGTTAGGGGAGCAAGCAGGGGCAATCAATGGTCAGTCAGCTAGGTGCAGTAATCAAGAACAACTAAGGTCAAGTATCCTCTGGGACAACACTTTCCTGGATCTTAACAACTCATGACACATATATAATCCAAAGAATATCCTTTATCATCCCTAGACTTCTCAGAAAGTCCTGATTAACCACCAACATACCAAAATGGTGCCAGTTAGACTCAGAATCCATATTTCACTAGCTACAGAAACACAGGAATAAAGAGTGCATGGTGGCATACAACATATTAAGACCGTCAAGGACAACCTGATATGGATGATTTGGAGAAATGGTAGAATTAAAAATAGCCATACATTCAGCAAAATGTAGAAGCATATGCAGACATAAGTAAGATATAGATGCAGAACAAAGTCCTAAATATGTCTTAAGCATTTGCTTTTGGATGAAAGTATCTCAGATGATTTGCTCAATACAACCCCAGTAGAGAAACTACTTTTTCTTTTTAGATATAGGCAGTGTATTCAATATACATTATATCATCTATTATATATTATTCTTCTTTATGTCTGAGTAAAACTTTACTGTATAAATATACTACATTTTCTTTGTCCATTCATCTATTGAGTGATTCTGCAATTTTGTAACTGTGAATAGTGCTACAATAAGCAAGAATACACAGGTAGCTACATTGTAACTAGATTTTTTTGTCAGTCTTGGGCTTAAGCTCAGGGCCTGAGCTCTACCACTTGTGCCTCAGCACCACGTATGGCTTTTTTCTACATATGTGGTACTGAGGAATTGAACCTGGGTCTTCGTGCATGCTAGGAAAGCACTCAATCACTGGGCCAAACTCCCGGCCCCATAACTAGATTTTTATTCTCTATGCTATATACCCAGAAGCGGTATGGCCTGGGTCACATAGAAGTTTTATTTTTAATTTTTTGAGGAACCTCCATATTTATTTCCATAGTATATGGACTAACATTCATACCCACCCAAAGGAATTAGGATTCCTTTCTCCAAATATATCCAGCTTTTGTTGTTTGTTTTCTTGACAATAGTCTTTGTCTCAGTTAAAATGGGACTTCAATGTACTTTTGATTGCATTTCATTAATGATTGAAAGAATTGAACATTTCTTTTATGTGCTTGTTATCTAATTGTATTTCCTCATTTGAGAAGTGTTGATTTTGATTACCCAATTGTTCATTGGATTATTTTCTCTTTTGTTGTTCAATTTTTTAATCCTTTATGTATTGTCAATATCAATCTACTATTAGATGAATAAAAATATTTTTCTTGCATTCTGTAGGCTGTCTCTTCCCTCATGTTTCTTTTGCTGTTCTGAAATTTTAAAATTTGATGCCATATTATTTATCATTTCTTCCTCTTATTTCAGAAATTGCACATGTATTCCTGTACAGACAGAGGTGTTACCCCTCTAACCTATTTTTGAATTTTTTGTATAAGGTGATATATAGGAATCTAGTTATAACTTTAAAATTGTAGAATCTAGTTTCCCAGCACTGTTTATTGGTCACAATCTATTTAATCACATTTTGGTACATAGTAGTTAAACATAATTCTTTAAGGGTTTCAGTGTGGTGATAACGGTCTATTAGTGAGAAATCCAGATCATTCCCTCAGTGTACCATGTAAAAAATGTGAGGTAAAGACATTAAATAAAAATAAAAATTATTGAATATATTAGTAACTCCCAAAAGAATTATTTTTGCCTTTGAGAAATAGAGAAAATTGTTTTAAAAAATGATTTGACAGACGCAGTTACTATGTAGTAACAGATATAGTGGGCAGATCCACATTGAAAAAAACTGAACTCCCGAATAGGAAATAAGTAAATAAACATAATATATCTCCACTAGTTGCACATGCTGCTACAAAAGCACACTTCAACCAATATGTAAGAAACAATTACACTGAAAATATATCATCAAATAGACTGATTTGAAATCTAGTTTGATAAATATCATTTTGTTTTGTCTAGGAATGGAACTCAAACTCAACATTGATGATTCACTCTGGCTGGTACTTTAGCACTTGAGCCTCACCTCCAGCCCATAAATAATTATCTATTACAGTGGTATGACATCGTGAAAAACTTTTACAATAAAAATAGCTAAGTCTAACTGAAAATAATGTTATACAATCTTTACTAAGAGGATTCTAAAACCTCAGCATGTAAGAAAATCCATTACATGGGGTTCTGTTCCAAAATAGCATTTTTTATCCCAAGGTATTCTGATTCAGTATGAATCTGATTGGTATTCCTAAATTCATTAATATTTAAAATATTTCTTAATAAATGAAAAGCAAAGTTATGACGTTTCATATTTTCATTTTTAGACACTGATGGCTTTTTAGCTTCCACTATTATTTCAGGATATGTAATGTTTTCATATTTATTATCAGGAAGTCACTGTATATTTGAAATGTGTTGAAATTCAAGATTTTCTTTAATCTCATATTGCAGGACATCAGTCTGATGTCAGAAGAAGCTTTGAATAAGTCATGATTTAGTCACTTAATAAGTGGACACTTCATGGCACTTGGGAGCTCCTTCAACACTGTTCTGACTCACCAAAATATCCAAATAAATATTTTTTTCCAAATGGATGTGGTTAGTTAGTTTGTATATGTTATCTTCCTCTGTGGAGTCTCCTCAATTCTTTTGCTAAGTTTCTTATAAAGCATGTGTGCATTTGTCTATTTGAAAACTACTTTCTATCCCGTCCTTAGTTTTACTTCCTATCAATCCTTATTCTTCAAGGTTGTTAAAAGGCATTTCCTCCTTGGGCCTGTTTTTTGGCAGCCAGGTGTTCAATACTATTATGTCCAGTTTGTCACCATTGTAATAGTTTCAACTCAGATTCACAAGCTCTAAAACGTTAGAGATTGGACAGATATATAAAATGCTTCAGAAGACATGTAACATTTTTCCTCGTGGAATTTGTATTGATACTTCTTAACAATTTAGACTCTCAATTCCCTCTGTTATGCCCAAACTGATTCTGTAGAAGTATAATCTGGAAATCCAACTTTAACAAGCTCTCAAGTGATTTTACTGTATCTTGAAATTTAAGAGTAAGTAATTGACAATGATTCCCAGAATTACAAATGTATACTTCCCGTAAGATGGAAATAAATAATAAGTCAATCATATAATTCTAGAGACATTTACACTGAATGTTGAAAACCTAGTTTTAATCTCAATTCTGCAACTACTGAAGTTCATTGGAAAAGTCATTTTACTATTGTAGACTAGTTTCCTTATATGTGCACAGGGAATAATGGAAAGAAATATATTACTTGCTATATACCAAATATTTTATATATTAAATACACATATGATTTGTCTCATGTCTTCTGTGCATCAAGTCTCATTTACAAATGAGAAAATAAAATGTCCATTTCTGCAAGGAATGGCAGAATCTAGCCCTAGAATGGGAAATATATGTAAGAAAGAAGTAAAAAAAATAGAGATATGTTAAAAGAACAAATTATCCAACTGAGAGAATAGCCAGAGTGACTTAAATGACAGAAAACAAGAGAGTTTTATAACTGTAGGCCACATTTATAGTCTTAGCTACTCAAGAGTTTGAGAGTTGAGTATGTGGTTTGAAGCCAACTGGTGCAACAAATACTGTGATACCCTTATCTCCAATTAACTACCAAAAAGCTGGAAATGTAGTTGTGTCTCAAATGGTAGTGTGTTAGCCATGAACAAAAAAGTTCAAGGATGATATCCAAGGCCCTGAGTTCTAGCCCCAGGTCGAGACTTCACATATGTGTGTGTGTGTGTGTGTGTGTGTGTGTGTGTGTGTGTGTGGTCTAAAGTATAAAATTAATATGCATGAGACCATTGCTAAATAAATAAATAAATAGATAAATCAGGAAAGGAGGCAAATCTTCCTTGAAGTTTTAGTTTTAATAATTTACACAGATACACCATCTTCAAGAAAATAGAAAATCACTTCTGTTTTCCTCAAGTAGTTTTTCCACATGGTGTATTTCCTCCAAAGAAGATAGTATGGTATCATATAAATACGTTAAAAAAAACACAAGAAAAAAAAAGCAGTTGCCCTCAGAGTAGACAATTCTGATAAACATATATTCACTAGTAAAGTCATCAACAAAATGTAATGCTTGAAGAGACTAGCTCTGGAATTTTTATGATTCTGAACTCATTTTTGTGAGAATTTTTTGTTTTTTAATTGTAATTAAGAGAGGGGTTATAGTTATATTTGCCAGGTAGAAGGTGTCTTACTTCTCACACATTGATACCTTTCCTCATATTTTTGTCCCCATATCCTCCCCCAGCCCCTCCCAATCATATTTTTTCCCACCTTCTCTTTCCTATTTCAAATAAACAAATAAATGTATATACAATATGCCAGGTAACAACATCAGATACTATAACACTATGAGATTAACTAAAGGGCAACTAAAGAGAAGAGAAATAACATAGTACATTAAGAACAACAATCACACCATATAAAGCTCTTGTTTGCAGATCCTTTCATTTAGCATAATCGTCTACTTTCTCATGTCCCTAGGTTTAGTGTTATAATCCTCTGCTAGGAGAGTCATAGGTGTGTACTAATTATTACCAATGAGGGAAGCCATTGAGTCTATGTTCCTTTGGGTCTGGCTTACTTCACTTAATAAGATTTTTTCCAAATCTTACCTTTTCCTTAAAAATAGGGCAATGTCATTCTTTCTGATGGCAACATATAATTCCATTGTGTATAAATTCCACATTTTATTGATCCAATCATCTACCGAGGGACATCTGGGTTGGTTCCATATCATTGCTATGGTAAATAGTGCTGCAATGAACATCGTTGTGCTAGTGGTTTAGGAAAGTATATCTCTATGGCACTTCATGGAACAGGAATCTTTGATTTAGTGATCAAATGGTTTTTCTTCTTTGTTCTTTGTGAGTGTGTTGGTCCTACTTACCTATATTACTACAGCTTGCTTCTGAAGGAAGATGCAGTCCACAACACAGACTATCAGGCAAGTAATTTATTTGGTTTTCAGAACAAAGCATTAATTAATCCACTAATTACTTCCAGTTGTTACCACTTTTAATGAAATTGTGTATCAGTAGATCCTTGCTGTGACAGAGTGGGGATGGCACCCCAAAGTTGTAACCTTCCTCCTCCAGCACCACAATTATAATCCAATCATAAGAAAAATATCAGGGAAAAATTCCAAATGAGGGCATTGGGATATCATACAAAATACCTCATCAGTTGTCAAGAAATGTATACAGTTCATCCAAAATAAGGAATAACTCACTAAAAATCTGTCACAGCAAAGAAAATTCTAAAGAGACATGACAACTAAATGTTATGTGGTATTCTAGATGAGATCCTTGAACAGAAAAGAGATACTAAGCATGAAGGAACAAAACATGAATAAAGTATAGATTTTGGTTAATAATTAATCAATATTAGTCCGTTAATTGTGACAGATGTACCATCTTAAGATGTTAATAAACTCTGGTAAGTATATATATATATGTTTTATATAAAGTTAAAGAATGTCTAAAATAAAAGACACATAAAAAGCTATTTGATCATGAAAAATATATTTGGAAGATGTGATTAAGGTTATTCAAATGAGCTCAACTGTATGGCACACTTCTTTCACAATAAGCAAACTGGTTTGAATACCCATTGAAAAATTGGAGAAACACTTCCTATGGGTCCTAACCCTTGGTAACTCTTAAGTCAGCAAAAAAGGAATTTGCTGTAATCATATCACCCACTTTTCCCACTTGTCATTCATCTTTATTATTTGGCTGTAGATTATTTTTGTAAATTTAACCAAACCAACTTTCTAGAGATGCATTATACTTCCATTTACTACTTGTGTTAATACAGACTATGGTCTTAGAGTAGTATTTGATATAATATAAATAGTATGTAAATGTTCTCCATTAGTAGTCTCATTGTTATAAAGGAATTTAGGCAGCATCACTTTGCATGTGTATAAACATGTTTGTGTAGATGTGTGGACGCAAGCACACACACACACACACACACACACACACACACACACACACACACACACACACATTAACAGTTGTAATGGGATAGGTACCGTTGTTCTTATCAGAAAAATGTGTTGATTTTTACTCCCAGACTAAGTGATCTTGACGGCCTAGATGAAGCTCCCTAATGGCAGGAATAGCAATAATTTATTCCATGAAATGAATACCAGGTGATCAAGTCTCATAATTAAGTACCTCTGATTAGTATTTTAAATATAATTAGCCCCAAATTGTAGGAATATTAGATTTCTTTTGAACATAATTCTAAATAGTTTTCTTCTCAAGACAGTTTTCAGTTTACAAAACAGTATCTTACACATTTGCTCATTTCAGTATAACAAAAAACTTATGCGGTATATAGGAAATGAAAATAGAGCAAAATGCTGGTGCAGCTGTGGGGAATGTATTACCTGTGTAATGATTTCTACCTTCACAGCTTCACAAAAATATAAGGTTACAAATAGATTTTCCTCTTATATTTTATGCTAGCATTTGCAACAAACATGTACATGTATGTCATACACATTAACATATATACAATTCTTTCGTTCTGAAATTAAATATAACAAAAATTGATAGAATTTTGAAATCATTTCTGTATAATTAGTAACATTGCATTACAACTTCTGAGTGTTATATGATAGAGGGAGGTGACTGTCCTATAGTTAAAATATTTTATTTTATAATAAACTACATCAAAAAAAGCCCAGGCCTTCTGCAAAGCAGAATATTTTTCAGATATTTCAGTATCCTTTATTCTTCTCACATGCATACTCTTCTGCTGCATTGGTATGGATGATAGCTTATATTTTTTATACTTTGCCTGTGGAGATGTGTTCCAAAATATCTTTGTTTGCTCCAAATGTGTAGTACCTAGACTTCTAGTCATATCTAAATAACCAGTATCTTTCCAATGTGTTCCAAAGGCATTAGACCATGAAACCTTTAAGTACAAAATACAAAGAATTCTTTTTTCATTATCACATTCTTGTATGCCAATTCTCTAGGTTGGCTTTATGACCTCATACTCCGAAAAAATAGGATTGCATGCCTGTGCCACTAGCCCAGCTGTTATTGCTATTTACCATGCAGAAGGAAACCAGTGTGACTTTGGTTACATCTTCCAAAGTTAATAAAAAGTGTAAACTGTCTACATGATAACTATTATAAAATTCCTTGAGAAAACATTATTTATAAAAAGCAGAAGTTGGGACAATATTCAGATTTTAATTTTGCCAGTTTTTGCATCATTGTTTAGGAACACTCTCATGTAAATGATAGGATTAATTTGTACTCATGTTAAATGAATTCCTTATTATGAAATTCATTTCTTAATCATTGTGAATATCCTTTATTTTGAAATTGACATATAATGCAGACTTCCACTTTCTTTTGATAATGGCATGTGTCCTATCCTTTTATGGTTAACTTATTTACTTGTTGTATTTATATTATAGTTTATAGTGTGTGAATATAAATGTGGGTGTTTGCTTTTGGTGTTGGTGTTTGATGCAGGGTAGTTTAGGATGGCCACAATTTTGTGAAATACTTGCCTCAGTATCTAGAGTGCTGGGATTACAAATGTGTACTACCAATCCTACCTGGGTCTTACACTATCCAATCTGAGAATAGCTGCCCATTAATGGAGTTATTTAAATAATTCATACTTATTATAATTATTAACATACAGTTTCAATTAGCATCTCTATTTTTCCTTTTCTATTTGCTTAATCTCTTTCTGCTTTCTTCTGTGATATCATTTATTTTTTGCCAGACCTGGGGCTTGAAACTCAGGGCTTGGACACTATCCATGGGCTTTCTCAGGGCTAATGCTCAACCACTTGGCCCACAGCACCACTTCCAGCTTTTTCTGTGTATGTGGTACGGAGGAATTGAACCCAGGGCTTCATGCATGCTAGGCAAGCACCCTACCACTAGGTCACAATCCAGGCCCCTCTTCTTGACTATCTATGCATTATTTTAAATTGTATTCACCTGCTGTGCCACATGAACAACAAAATCTGTTCCCACAAACCATAAATCATGCCTGTATCACTGTACGATTTGATAACATGTCAAATACTCTGTATTCTACCACTTGAATCCTTAATATTTGCATCTCTATAAATATTCTTGGGCTTTTAACTGGATCATAGTTACATAACTTGGAAATAATTTCATCTTTGGCAGGGAATTTGGCCTAGTGGTAGAGTGCTTGCCTATCATGCACAATGACCTGGGTAAGATTCCCTTGTACCACATATATAGAAAAAAATCTGGAAGTGGTGCTATGGCTCAAGTGGTAGAGATCTAGCCTTGAGAAGGCCCACTGACAGTGCTCAGGCCCTGAGTTCAAGACCCAGGACTGGAAAAAAAGAAGAGCACTGTTCATTCTTGAGCTGATTATACTGTGGTATGAAGAAAGATCTTGTTGACTACAGTCCCCACATTTTTCTCTCAGGCCACTGGATACAGTCAGTATTTCCAACCTTGTGTGAGCACCACTACTTTGAGTATACTACCTCTAATCCTTCATGGAAGTTATTTCCCTAGTCCTTTTTTTTGCCAGTTCTGGGGCTTGAACTCAGGGCCTGAACACTATTCTTGGGCTTTCTCAAGGCTAGTGCTCTGCCACTAGAGCCCATAGCACCACTTCCAGCTTTCTTCTATGTATGTGGTGCCATGGAATCAAACCCAGGTTTCATTCATGTGAAGCAAACACTCTACCAATAGGCCAAACTGCCGGCCCTATTCCCTAGTCTTGTATAATTTTTAAACATACATGAGGTGATCAATATCTGTTGAATACTTGACAAAGTATTGACTTCTGTGGATCTTAGCAGTTTTCTCTTCGCATCTTTTTCTGCTTTTGTACTCTCTTCTAAATGCTCAAGCTGCTCATGTCTCTCTAGATTCTTGGTTGTGTTTCCTTAATGTATGGACTTGGCCAGGATTCACTAGTATTTCCTCTGCCCCATGTTGCCTTTCAGAATTTTCTCAAGAGTGAAAGCTAAGGAAATGACAAGCCTCAATATATTTTTATCTTTATGCCTCATTGACCACTTTTTATTGCTTGCCATACAGTTTCTTAATCATCATTGTTTCATATGCTTTGTATATATTTGATATGGCTTTTTCAAAAGAAAGCTAAGTGCACTGATGGGTTTTTCATATCTGTTGAAAGTATAAATCTGATTCTGTATATTTTAGTTTTAATGATGTTAAATTAAATATTAACTTCATTAACTATTTTCTTCTAGTAATAAAGATCTTAAACACTACATATTTCCCTCTCTATAAAATTTCACTAAATCTCATATTTTTTACTTTTGCATATTCTTTGTTACTTCAATTAAGAAAATAACTTTCAGATGTTAAAGATAATATTTGAGTATTCCAATTTCATTTGACTTTTATGAAATCATATCACTTAAAATTTTACATTTTGGGGCTTTTTAGATATGTTCTTTCTTGATTAATATAATAAGGTTAACATATATTAGCACTTTTACACATATGAACATTAGATTTTTAATCAGTATATTCATCCAATTAAATTTTTGAAATTCTGTGTGCATTTATTATTCACTAGTTCATAAACAGACCTAACTCACATGTTTGAGCTTCATGTAGGAAAATATTTGTTATCTCTCCACTTCTTATTTTATGATTATTTCCATCTGTTATAAAACAAGTGATTTGTTTGTGGTTATCAATCTCAAATTTTAATTGGCTAAAGCTAAAAGGCATATGCAATCCTCAGGCAATATTGGTTAGTTTAAGGAAGGATGACAGACTATTTTGAATTAGTACAATTTCTGCCAGAAAGGATTCTTCTTCCTTTGATACCATGTATCATGCATGGTTACGAATGAATAATGTAGAAATTTTGTAGCTATAAGGCTAGGGTTTAAATTTGAGAGATGTGAAGTTTTAATTTGAGTCTAAATACACTATAGAATGTAAAACACGTAAAAATGTAAAAAATGATGAAGAAATGGTTACATGTAATATATTTTGAACTACATGATAAATGTTTCCTGAAACTAGACCTCTTCCATGTTTTTCAGTGGTTAGAGGCAATAGATATTTTTTTCTTTTTTCTCTTTTGTCCTCCAGTATATTTAAATTGGACAGTTTATAACTTGCAACTAAAAGTATTGGGATATAGATCCTGAATGATGATATTTTTATCATGTTTGGAGTGGGCAAAATAGATGTATAGTATCCATTATAAAAAGACTATGCTACCTGGAGTTTCTAATATGTTACATGTGCTCTAATACTCATGTATTGTAAAAATAGGATTTCTTCAGATTCTTGTTCAGAAACTTTTGTCTTTTAAAAATGACAAAAATGTCTTATTATTTCTTTCTTAAAATGGCAGAATAGAAGCTTTAAATAAGAAGGAAATGATACAATTATAATCAGGCTTTCCTATGGTACAAGTCATAATGAATTTTCTTAAACCTAGGAAAGCCAAAAATGACTCATATAATAGAGTAGTGTGATAGGAACAAACACTCTTGTTTTGTTAAATACATTTTCAACTTGTTAGGATCACCATGTATTATCAGTAAGAGAAAAATTATACTTAATACAGTAATTTGTAATACTTAATAATAACAGCAGTTAAAAAACAAGGGTTTCAGATATTTTACTAAATATGATTTTTTAAAAAATGTTAGCTATTTCCTCAGATTTTTGTAAGATAACAAAAAATTACTGGCTGTGTGATTTATGAGTAGATAAATTTACTGACACCCATATATTAGAAGTTTATGTTATTCACTAAAGGAGTAAACAATATTTCCTCACACTGCCTTTGAATATGCTAATAACATTTTCCTTATTTCAGGTTTTTTTAGATTTTCAAGGAATATTATAGGATTCCTTTTCATAATGAAAAGAAAAATGAAACAAAACATAAACTAGTCATGATTAAGGAGAATGCCAATGGCTCTTGCGTGTAACTCTAGCTACTAAGGAAGCTGAGATCTGAGAGTTATGGCTCAAAACTAGGTAGACAAAAAAGTACATGTGATGCCTTCAACAAACTACCAAAATAAAGTCAGAATTTGAGCAGTGTCTCGAATGGTAGAGCACCATGCTTTCAAACACTAGCACACACACACACACACACACACACACACACACACGCACACTCACATGCACATACACACACACAAATAGCCCTGATTAAACCATATACCAAGGGAAAATATGTGAGGTACATTTTGCATTGAAAAATACTTAAGAAAGTGCTTCATAGATGAATTTTCATGACAGTTCTTAAAGTGGTGCTGTGATAGCAGGATTCATGTTTTGAAAAAAATTATATTTTATTTTTGGGTCAATCTCACTTAGAACACTAAAACAGCAGAATATTTTGTTAAATATTCATTACTTCACAAGTAGCCTGTCTTTTGCTGAATCTTAGGAGAAAATTATGTAGGATTAAACCATTTATATTTTTCAGTTCTCCTAGTTGTTTTGTATTTGTTTCCTTCTCCCAATGAAATGCATGTATTCTTACCCAGTGAGCAATATGAAGTCTTCAGAATTATCTCAAAGAGATGTTGAATATCCATCAAAATTTCAAGAGTCATTCAAGAACATGCATATCTAAGTAGGAATAGAAAAGCAGAAATGGTGGGCCAACAGTTAAAATGAAAGGTGTGAAAAACATTTGCATATTTTGGAAGAATAAATGAAAATACACATTTCAGTGATAAATTGCCCATCAACTGTTTTAAGCAAATGGAAAATATTCCAATTGACTTTCATTTAAATCTTTCTTCTTCCTCTGTCTCCTCTCTTTCCTTTCTCCTCTCCTCCTGTGTCCCCAACCTTCTGTTCACACTTGCATACTCCTGGAGATTTAACCCAAGGTATTGAAAGCTCTTCTACATGAGTCCCACCCACTACCAGCCAAGCTACCTCTTTTTTTTCCAGTCCCAAGCTTGGGCTCAGGGCACTGTTCTTTGGCATTCTCAGGGATAGAGCTCTACCACTTGAGCCACAGCACCAATTCTGGCTTTTGTCCTGTGTATGTGAGACCGAGTAATTGAGCCCTGGTCTTAGTGCATGCTAAGCAAGAATGCTACCTTTAGGCCAAACCCCCAGCCCCAGGGTACCTCTTAAGGACAGGATTGATCATGCTGTTTGATTATAGTACTAGTTCCTCCCAAAAATCATGAGAAGAAATGTACTCTCTACCTTACAAATGTAACTGTAGACCCTCTCTACATATCATCCTGAAAATAAAAAATAGAAACTTATCTATGTAATCAAACAACCAGCTTAACAACTGATCAAAAATGGAATCTACAGTTTCTTATTCTTTTATTTACATTTAATTTATGCAGCTGTGCTTGAAAATGCAATCAAATTTCCCAGGATATTAAACAGCTTTGCTTTGCTTTGCTTTTGAATGATGCTAAACTGAGGTAATGAAATTTCGAATATTTTGTCAGAGTAGTTTATTTAAATTTAACCAATTGGAAGAAACCTGTACTGCAATTCCTTGGATGAACTAGTAGCATGAGGTCACAACAAAATTTTTTATTTTTAATCTCTCTCTCTCTCTCTTTCTCTCTCTCTCTTTCTCTTTCTGTGGTAGTGTCTCCCTATGTAATCTATGCAGGGCTCAAGCTCATATTCTTCCTGCATCAGCTTTCATGTTATAATGACAGCTGTTTGCCACCATGGCTAAATAGCATGGACTATTTGTATGTACTTAAGTAACTGAAGCCATTTTTCAGAAGAAACCATTTTAATTTATAACTCAAATTTGTTTTAAATCATGTTCATGTTCAGATGTGACCTCACCTGTGTTTTGACCCATATTGTGATATATTGAAGGTGTTAGTAATATGTCATCTCAATTACCAGAGAGTTTGAAAAATAATCTCTGACATTTACATTTGGAAAAAATGTTTAAAGGCTTTTTATGTGTATGTGCCAGGTTTCTCCAGAGAAAGAAAAAGAGTCAATAGTACATACATCTATTTCTAACAAGATAGTTAGCTAGAGAATTGCCTCTGTATGTAGACGGAGAGAGAAAGAGAGACAGACAGACAGACAGACAGACAGACAGACAGACAGAGACAGAAAGAGAAACAGAGACAAAGTAAGGTTTTATTCTTTCAATTGTGAAGACTGATAAGTCTGAAATTTGTAGGTAAAGAAGGAGTTAGTAGTGCAGTTTTGAAGCAAGATTTCCTTTTGCCTGCATATCTTAATATTTGTTCTGAGACCTTTTAGCTGATTGTATGAGACTTAGCCACATTATGAAGGGTTATCTTCTCTATTTAAAATCAACTGATTGTAGATTTCAACCATATCTACAAAGTACTTTCACCCAACACCTTGATTAGTGCTTGAATAAATCACTGAGTATTGTATTCTAGCCAAGCTGACATATGAAAGTAAGCATCAAATATTTTACAAGGATATACATTTTTCCATTTCAAGTTTCCTGAAATTGATCAGTTCCTTAAGCAATTATGCATTAGATAAATTGTCCTTCAGTTTTACTTTAAATCATTATGTGAATATTCATAAATATTATATATATATAGGCAGAAATGCTTTTCTATCTGAGGAAAAAAATTATACCATAATTGTTACTGTTAGCTGACAAGATTTTTTTTCTCTTACTTTCTAACCTATTATAACTTGTTTCTGTGTTTATTTTCTTCTGAAGATTTTGGTAATTGTCCTAGAGTACTTTAGGTATATTGTGTGTCCGATTTGGTAAAAAGAATATATTACCTGGTCTAACAGGCTATGCTATTTTGAAATTATCAATTTTGTTTGATGATGCATGTAATTAACACTGCAGAAATATATTTCATGTTTAAGCAACTTTTATTCTTTTCCTCTTATTGTAGTTTTTAGTCCTATAATAATCCAAGATGAGATTTTTAACAAAATGACAAATATTACTATCTACAGTTGTGAGAACTCTTCTTTTTCATTTTCCCATAAATATGAGGATGGAACGCGGGGTCTTGAATAAGCACTATAAAGTACATCAAGAGCTCTCTTGTTGCTCTTTTGATAATGATAGTACCAAGACTAACTCTAACATTTCAGCTCTTTTGTTTATTAAGAATGATATTTAAGTAATTCTTCAGAGTGTTTTAAATTATCTAATAGATCCTGTTAATAAATTAATATAAAGTCAAAGTTAACAACCAATAGATGTGAACAGTCTTAAGCTATTGATTATTTATAGTGATATGAAGAAATGATATTTTTGTTTTATGATTTCTTTGAATAATTAAGAATTCAAATCACTAAAAGTTCTGGATAGTATTTAATAATAAGTATTTCTGCCTGATATTCCTTAACCAAATGATTCTACCCTTCAAGATGTGCCAGGATCATTTTCTCAAGAGACTGATAAGATATAAACAAAATTAATCCTGGAAGATGTTGAGTGCAAGCAGGTCCCTAACAACGAATCACATCAAATTTTCCCAAATATGTACAGATTTATCTATAAGGTTTAAATTATAATAATTAGTCTACAAGCCCTAAAGATGCAAGTATATTATGGATATCTTTTGTAATCAACTATCTCTGATATTTATAGAGAAAGTGCTTGCTTTAAGGAAGAAGCACCAAATCTAGAGGTTCTTCTTTGAAATTTTTAAGCCATGCCCATTTGTAAGTTAGTCTTTCAGAAGACTATGACAGAGATATTCTGAAATTGCAAATCTAATGTCATGATTGGTATACTCCATAGGACATTCCCAGTCAATAATGACCTTTAATATAATTTCATCCAGTGAAACTAAGGGAACAGCTTTTGTATGGCAAATGTGCAGAAAGCAAGTAATTGATTGTATTGTTATATTTGTCTTTTAGATAGTCTATCCAATAATGACACAGGCATAACACTGATGCTTTTATTGTATGACATATGATATATATTTTATGTCACGATTTGAGCGTAAATTATTATTTTTATGAAAGTAATAAGCCAACAGAATTTACAGCTTTGTCTTTAACATCTCAATTCATATGTAATCTGTTGGGGGCCGAGTAACGCCATGTCTAATAACTTTCTGCTGAGGCTTGTAGTAGGGATAAAACATGTGGATCTCTTTGTCCTGTTCATCTTGTATACTGATAGGCTCCCTCACCCAATATAAGGAGGAGGGATTTAGGGAAGGGAGAGAGAGAGAGAGAGAGAGAGAGAGAGAGAGAGAGAGAGAGAGAGAGAGAGAGAGAGAGAGAGAGAGAGAGAGATCTTCCTACCTTGATGAAGCTGAGTGGCGTCTCTGTTCATGCTCCGGGGTAAGAAGGCTGGGTGCGGGAGGACAGTGGGCCCCTTCCTCTCGCGGCTTGGCCTGGTCGGGGTGTGTTTTTCCCCATCCCCTAGCTAGCAGAGAGGGACCGGGGATGAAGGACCCCAACAGTAATCTCATTTCATATAGGCAACCTGTCAATATAAGATGCAAGTTTCAGAATTATGGATATTAATAACTTGTGATAAAAAAACTGAGTTGGAATTGTCATTAGAATAATTAAACTAAGAAAAATACACAACTCTACTCAGAAAAAGAAAATAAGACAATCAACACAAAGACTCAGCCAAAATCTATTTGATTCTTGTTCCGCTATACAACCAAGCCCTGTGCTATCTAGAAGATTAGTGTATCAAATATAGCTTTGCCTTTTGACCCAGTAGAAATAAGTTGCTTAAGATTTTAATGCATGATGCACACAAAATATTTGGCAAAATAAGAGATAAATTAATTAATTTTCAATTCTATTGCAAAGTTTGTGTATAAAGGGAAAAATATTGCCAAGTAATGACCTGATATGCTAACATTAGAAATAGAACCTAACATCTTTTTTTTCCCAGTGGTTGGGCTTGAACTCTGGGCCTGGGCATTGTCCTTGAGCTCTTCACCTTCAGGCTACCACCCTACCACTGGGCCTGGATATTGTTTCTGAATTCTTCCACTCAAGGCTACCTCCGTACTCCTTGAGTCACAGCACCACTTCCGGTTTTCTAGTGGTTAATTTGAGATAAAAGTCTCTCAGTCTCTGGCTTTGAGCAGTGATGGTCAGATCTCAGCCTTCTGAGTACTTAGGACTAAAGTTATGAGCCACTGCGCCCAGCTCATAACATTTCTTAAACCAGAAATTCATTGAAAATGACAAAGAAGGATACAGTGTGCTTTTGTACATTATGATCATAAACTTTATAGTAAGGTACCTTCTATATATAATATAAATGATTGCACACTAAAATAACTCTAAATCTCATAAATTCTCTAGAGATTTTTGTTTTTGAGGACAGAGGGAGGCTGGTTGTTCATTTTTAGGCATTTGGAAGACTCTATATAAGTTGTTCTCTTGATATGCATTGTGTTGACTGCTATGCCAATTGCATTTTTATTTTTGTTGTAGAAAATTATATTGCATACAGTAAAGAGTAAAGAGTAAAGCTGCTCAGAATTGATTCATCGAACAGCGACAGTATTTAAAATTTGTCATACCGCATAACAGTTCATTCTAGCATTCAGCAAACTTGGCTTTTCTTGACTGCTTTTGAAAAGGAGGCAATGTCCACTCTTGACTCTGACCTAGTAGACCAATTTGAAATTCAAGGTCATCAAATTTAAATTCACTCAAATTTTACAAGCTGAAAAGACATCACTCTGATATCTATGCTGTGTGCTGCAGAATTACAATGCAGCAAAATTTTAAAGTGGGTGAAGTTAATCTTCAGTGGCCTATCAAGTCCTTATTTAGGATAACACTCTCCTCTGGTAACATTCTAAGACTTCAAGGATAGTATACTATTGGAGGGGATATTTTTGTGCTTCATAGATTGTCAAGTACCACATGCACTTTCTTGAGGAAACCTCACTATTTTTATTGTAATTAACAGAAGGGTTACATTATATTTGTCAGATAGAAGATACATTACTTCATGAACATTGATACTCCTCATGCTTTTGTCCCCATTTCCCTCCCTCCACCCCTCACCTCCCCTTGTTTTCCCCCCTTCCCTATCCTATGTCAAATAAACAAACGTGTATACAATATGCCAGATAACAAGGTAAGATACTGTGAGGTTACCAGGAAACAACAAAAGAGATGAGAAATAACAGTACATTAAGAACAACAAACACCTTTGCCAGCATTACTTGTTGAAGAGGCAATCTTTCTACCATTCTATTTTTTGGGCTCCCTTACCAAAGAATATGTAGCCATCGGTCTGTGGGTTGATATCTGGGTCTTCAGTTCTATACCATTGGTACTCAGGCTTTTTCTTGTGCCAGTATCAAATGTTTTAGTTACTATAGCCTTGTAATAGAGTCTAAAGTTTGGTATTGATGATTGGATCAACAAGATGTGGTGTTTATACACAATGGAATTCTACGCCGCCATCAGAAAGAATGATATCTCACCATTTGTGAGGGAATGGAAAGACTTGGAAAAAATCATATTATGTGAAATAAGCCAGACTCAAAGGAACATAGGCTCAATGGTTTCCCTCATTTGTCATACTCAGTAGAAACCTTGGGCTTCTTAGCCTTATCCTATACAGCCTTCTATATCTATGTTTTGCTCTATTGGAAACCTCTGCTAGGAGTTCCCAAGGTTTCTACTGATTATGACAAATGAGGGAAACCATTGAGCCTATGTTCCTTTGAGTCTGGCTTACTTCACTTAATATGATTTTTTCCAAGTCTTTCCATTTCCTTACAAATAGGGCGATGTCATTCTTTCTGACAGCAGCATAGAATTCCATTGTGTATAAATACCACATCTTGTTGATCCACTCACCAACTGAGTGACATTTGGGTTGTTTCCATATCTTTGCTATGGGAAATTGTGCTTCAGTGAACATCATTGTGCTAGTGGCTTTAATATGTCCTTGTATCTGGACGATTGGGTAAATGTCAAGGAGTGGAATTGCTGGGTCATAGAGGAGTTCTATGTTTAGTCTTTTGAGGAACCGTCATACTGCTTTCCATAGTGGTTGAAAGAGTTTGCACTCACACCATCAGTGTAGTAGTGATCCCTCCTGGCCACATCCCCTCCAACATCTGTTGTTATTAGATTTTTGATCATTGCCATTCTCACTGCATTGAGGTGGGATCTCAGAGTTGTCTTGATTTGCGTTTCTTTTATGGCCAGAGTTGTCGGGCATTTCTTCATGTGTCTATAGGCCATTCTTATTTCTTCATCAGAGAAGACTCTCTTTAAGACTTTGGGCCTTCTTTTAATGGGATGAAACCTCATTATTCTAGAGTGAATATTCTCCCAGAAATTTAACAAAGGTAGTTTTTCTATAAAGTACTATACACTATTATTTTTATAAAATTTATGAAATTTGCAGTTTACACTTTTTAGTATATATTCCATAAATTAGACAAGACAAAACAAGTCAAAGAGACACACATCCATTATGTTATCAATGTGTAAAAAAGTCCTTGATTATTTACTATTTAGAAAAGCTTATATAAAAATATTTGCATTATAGCAGTATGGATTAATAAATGGTTGCACAATTTAAAATTCACTGCAGTAAAAATGTAAAGGCATGTATAAACACTACACTGAGCTCATTTCTTAGAGCTTTAGAAAAGCTGTTTTATACAATGTTGAACTTTTCAAAAGAGCCATGGTTACTCAGTCTGAGAAGTTAAAACATTTTGGCATATCTCCCGTTGATTTTTGGTCCTTACAGGCATTTCCCATTCATTGAGGCTTTTCCATATGCATATTCATGCATTCCATTGGTTTTCCCCATTCTTTCAATTGATGTCTTATTAGTTGACATAATGAAAAGAGCGAATTGCCTAATCAAGCTTTTTATAGTACTAAAAACTGGGGAAAGTTTCTTGAAATTATATGCATATAATGCATGTCATCAAAATCAGTGGCATTGTTAATTAGAATGAGCTCAAAACACAGTCACTTAAAGAGAGGAACTGTTCCCTCCACCAGCACAATCTTCATGCAGAATAGAGAAACAAAGATGTGCAGACTATTAACATCTGTAAAGTGAAACTTCTAAATTTATTATGTAATTCTTTCCAAGTTATAAATACTGTAATTCTGCTCTGAATCTGCTAACTCATTCCTTTTTTTTACAAGCTGTGCTGAAAGACAGTCCATTGGTATTTCAGGCAAGTAAAGAATAAGGACGTTGCAATTCACTTATTGTTTGCTAATGCATGTCCATTGGCCATACGGTCAGAGTCTTTGTAGAAACAATTGTCCAATACTTTCTAATAGGAGGACAAGGAAACAAGGGTATTTCAAAACTATAGAACAACTTCAGTGATTCCTCTATATAAATTATATGAAGACATGTTAAATTCACCTATTTCATCTATTGTTTATTCACATATGCCAGAGTTAGCAACATACACAATCGCAATTAGAATATTAAACAGGTTATCTTTTCTATGAATGCGATCATTCACCTTTTATTAAGGGAAATAAATGATACACTTTCTTTACCAGATCCAAAGAATTATAGCTTAGGAACATAATCAGACCTGTTATAATTGTTTCTCTGCAGTTCGAGAACTAAAAAAAAATGTGAATTTTTCTTCAACAAAAGATTTTCCTTTTACATTTTTCCAATTTATAATTATATTGTTCATATCACTGATCTGCAGAATTACTCTAGAAAGCCATTTGTAGTAAGATTTCATTTTAAAATCCTTTCTGATTTAGTAAGGGTAGATTACAATGGAAGCCAATAAGTAAAGTTAATGTAAACTAAATACCAAAGCCATGGCTATTTCACGTGTAGTTAAAAAATATATAAGATGGAGATCAAGTGCTTAGTAAAACATATGATATCATCAAACTTTAGAGAGGATAGTGATCTACAGTCCGTAGGTACTCAGCTTTAAGTTAGAGCTAAGTAAAAACAAGTACAAAATCATTTCTATTACTTGTACTTCATGACTTTTGTTACACAATTAAAAGCCAGTCATCTAGTTAGGGGAACTTTGTATAATTAGGTGCATAGTATCATTAATATGTGGCTATTAGATCAAAACAGTACAAGAGCGAGGACTCAATATTTGTATATCCAATGCTATGGACATTGTATTGGAAATGTAAACATAACTTCATAGACATAATGTTTTATTACATGGATTAGTATGTATCTATGACATACAAACCCTCAGCCTAATTTTAATTATGTTCTAAAATCTAAGTGCCAGTGATTGTATATAGAGATTCCCTTCTTGAATACTTGTTTGTTAAACACATCATTTGAAATATGATGTAAAAATCAATGCTAATAAATTGTTTTTTTTTTAAAGAATATGAAATGAAACTGACTGGCCCATGACCCATGTTGGAATTTCCTCATGATGTGCATCCATCATTCCATGTTCTAAACAACACAGCAAATAAGTTCTAACTTAGAATAGGATGTCTAAATTTACACCATTTGTCACTATTGATCTGATTGCAAACCTGCAACTCTAGTTTTCAGGACTGACAAAAGGCTTAAACATTATGGCAGAGGCAAAAGAGTTTTTCATTAATGTAGAATGAAAAGCAAAACAAAGGGGGCAATATCATTTCTTTTTATGGCACTCAATGAATTATTTAAGATGGAGATTATTAAATTGACTGAAAAATGGGCCTGACTTAATTATCGGTAAATAAGATTGAGATACTTACCTTGCCTTCACTTGAGTAGCTTTATATCAAAAGTTATTTTGGAATTCTTGTGCCATTCCTTCTGAAACACTACCCATAGGTGGTAATAGCAAATGCTTCACCATACAGAACTACAACTTGAACAACTCCTTAGTCTTTTAAATTTGTTTTCACATACATCTCATGATTTTCCTCAGCTGGTCTTAGATTGCCATCTTCTTACTGGTTGCCAAATAGCTGGAATTATACAAACGTGCTACCATACCTGGCTTCCTTACCAAATCATACTACTACCCTCCACACATATTTTGTCCACTACTTTTTCATTTACTGATGTTTAAAACATTGCTTTTATACTTGTTAGTTTACAGAGGAAAAAACACTTCTGCTTATTCCTTTCCAACACTTATGATCTTTAATTAAATATTACAATAAAAGCAAATTCTGAAGTTTCTTTTTCCTAATTTTAAGACTTAAACCTATCCCTGGAGTATAATTTTGAAGTCTTGGACTTGTGATTTCAGAGAGAATCCTCCTTTTTGTTGGCTAAAGCAGTAGCCTGGCTACCACATGCATTGTGCATTAGGTTTCCAACCAAAGGCCTTCTGCTGGAGTGTGAGCTAGAGCAAGGATGGAGGGCAAGGCAGGTGCTGTGCCATAGGGTCTTGTAATTAGAGATCTTCATCATTTGTATTTGACTGGCTTCTCTTTCATTTCAGACAACAGAGCCATTTCATCTATGTCGTGCCAACGCATTAAAAGTACACATTTTCACTGTCAAAGTAAAAAAGTGAAGAATTGAGGAATTCAATTACCCAAATCATCCAGACTGATTATTCCATTGTGTTTTGACCTTCAAATGTAATTAGTGACAGAAAAACTAAAGACCAAATATATCTTTATTCTATAAACAGCTCTGATGACATCCTTTGTTGCAGTCTGGTTCTAAATGTAAAACAAATCTATGAGATGGAAAAAAATCTGACATAAATACAAGCTGTTAAAATGGAATAGTATTCTATTTTGTATATTGTTTGTGTTTGATAGGACATAATGTTGTGGGAACTATCTTTATTTATAGTCCTCATGTTTTTACAAAAAGAAGAGGTATTACAGAGCCCTTCTGTCTGTCCTTTGTGGCTGTCCAGAGGACAGGAGATTTTCACTGAGTCCTTCTGCATTTGTCTCAGGATCTTCTTTTGACTGTTTGATTTAAGCCATGAAGAACTATTGTTGAATGCCGATGAGACATTGGGTAAAGCCTCCAGCGACTTTCTTTGTTTACTCCATTTCTTTTGTTTTTGTTTTTCCCTGTTAAAATTTCATTTGGGCTTATTCGTTTCATAAAGATATGAAGTTAAATACATCTCTTGTTTTGATCAGGAATCTTTAAGGTCAGTTAAAAACATTTCCCTTTGGTGTTTAAGATGTGTTTGTCACTGCCAGACCAGGTAAATAGGTAAACATTTCAGTCCTTCCTCTTGAGAATAAATCACCTTGGTTAGATGAGAAAAGTGAATGCCACAGTCCTAGCCTTAGCAGTCTCAGGCTCGGTGGAATGCTTGCATCTTTTGTGATGCAAATGATAATTTATTTCTTTCAAATAACTGGTCAGTCACAAGGATTTAGTTTCCTTCCAATGTGTGGGAATGCTGTTATGCTTTCCTACGAGATTCTTATTTACAACAGTTTCTTAATGAGTTATGTCAGAGTAACTGCTGGTATGATCCTCTTGATATCAGGGCCTGTGAAGCAGAATGGTTAATGATGCATGCCTTGCTAGTTGCAGTGGAGAACATTAGCAATTGACTAGAGCACCAAGGATTAGATGCCAAAATCATAACAAATGGAACAGTGCCATCTTTTGGTCATAAAGTAAGAACACAAAATTAAAATGCCTCGGTGTTCTGCAAGTCAAAGGGGTTATTTCAGTTTTTTCGTGCAATTTATAAGTACGAGTAAACAAATTCTTTCTTTCCTTTCTTCCTTTTATTTGCCTTTGTGGAAGCACTATAATGTGATCATATGTATTTCATTTAACAATGATGCTTCAGAAGAGAATGAATTATGCTGTATTCTAATTATGTTTTGGAGAGGAATGAAGTATGCATGCATTATGCAGATAATATGAAGGTTACCTTTGTACACATGGAAACTTCATTTATGGAGCAACAATTAATCTAGGAAATATTTAGAAAGAAAGTTAAAAGAAAAAACATAATGAGGCATTGACATTATTTGTTTAGGATTATGACTTGGATGTGATTCTAATTTTTAAAAATAGTTGGGGTTTACTTTGTTGTTTCTCTCCCGTGCACCTCTTATCAAACACCAAACAATGGTTAATTGTAATATAATTAATTAAAAGCTTTCACTATCTTGTAGAGTAGTTTTAGGTACACAGACTGGTTGAGAAGAAAGTATAGATTTCCACATATGCACAACCCCCTTCCTGGACCATCAACAGCCCTGATCAGAATAATATTTTTATTACAGTTGATGGTTTGTCACTGGCGCATCATTTATACTCTAAGTTAATAGTTGATATTATGGATCATTCTTGCTGTTATATAATATATGAGTTTGGACAAATGGCAATCCACCACTATGATACCTGAATCCAACTTGTGGAAGAAGTGGGAAATTTAGTATTTTTTAAAGCAGAGTAGTATCAGAGATTTAAAAAAAAAAGAACATCCCATGGTATGCCCTGATAGGTATCTACAGATAATCAAAAAAGTTTCCTGTGCTGTCCACAAGGCCAGTCTAACGTCAATGATGTGCAGAATTTGCATCATTTGGACTCTATAATTCTAGAAGTAATATTTTTAAAAGTTTACTAGATACCTACTGAGAGAGAAAAATACATACACTTAAAAACTGATATCAGTGTTCAGTTTCCAATTCTAAAAAAATACTGTGATATTAAATGTTCCCAAGTATTCCATATCAGTTGTCATTATATAGAGGAGGGCTTCATGTATATTCAAATGTTCTCAATTTTGATTAAAACTGGAAGAGAGTGAGAGAAGAGATGACAATCTTCAAAAAGAAATGTAATCATCACCTGATTATGTAACCATAACCCTTCTCTACATCACCTTTACAACAATATCTTTTTTTCCAATACGAGGCTTGAACTCAGGGTTTGAGGCTTGAACTCAGGGCTTGAGCAATGTCGCTGGCCTTTCTCAAGGCTTAAGCTTACCACTTGAGCCACAGAAACTCTTCTGGTTTTTCTGTGTATCTGGTACTGAGGAATCGAACACTGGTTTTCGTGCATGCTAGGCAGGCACTCTAACACTAGGCCAAATTCTGGGCTACAATGATAATTTAAAAAATAAATAAAAGTCAGATAGTAAAGAGGAAGACAGATTTGTAGTGGTTTTGACATTAGGTTAAAAAAAGATGGAGGTTTTTACCAGTATTTTCTTTATTTTCATCCCTTCTGTTATGGTGTTATGGTCTATTCCAGGAATGCAACTTCACATGTATCTTGGCTTTTAAAAGAACTCCCAAGTAAAATTTTCCCAGAAACTTTTATGCAAAAGAATCATTACCCTCTTCCTTGTCTCACTATTGATTAAGTTTCATTCATTGATAAGCATTCAATACATATGACAACCTTATCACTCACAGGTAAAATAAATAAGTTGACGGCAGATATTCATAAGAAAAACAAAGGAACAAGAAAATCTTACATCAATAATTTTCATACCTTTTAAAAATAGATTTGAATTTCCATTCATTTCTACTTTCTCTTCCTTTCAATAAATGACATAATAATTTTATATTTTAAAAATATACCTTTCCAGAATCAATATGTCTTAATATACCACGTTAATCATGCCTTGTTACTGAGAATTTTCCTTCCCTTACCCAGTTGTTTCTTCTTTATTTTCTAAAGTGTCTACAGATTTTAAATGTAAATATATTTAATTTAAAATTCTTTTGCCAGTCATGGGGCTTGAACTCAGGGCCCGAACACTCTCCTTGGGCTTTCTCAAGTCTAGTGCTCTACCACTAGAGCCACAGCACCACTTCCAGCTTTTTCTATGTATGTGGTATCAAGGAATTGAATCTGGGTCTTCGTGCATGCTAGACAAGTACTCTACCACTAGGCCAAATTACCGGCCAATATATTTAATTTTTAAGTATAACAATTCTTGGTTTTCTAAGATCATTGAAAATTTTAAATATACCTGTTCTGAAAAATTAGGAATGCTAATAGCCATTAAAGGATACTTCTTTTTAACTTTTCATTGGTAAGTCAAATATATTTTTTTAAAAATTATTGCATTTTGTTTCATTTAGTAGAGTATTGGATCACTCCAGTTGGACTTATTTTGAGTCTGGAAGTTCTTGTAGATCTCTGCCCATGGTCTAAATCTCTACATTGAAATATGGGAGCAGGCAGGAATTTTATGGTTCAGCAAATTTCCTCCCATAGTTGTCAGAATCAATGGCTCAAGAAGAAATAAAACAATAACAGGAAAAAAACTGGTTTTTGCTGGTGTATCATTTTCTCCCTGGATATCTGAGATGAGTAATGTGGGAAAAATAAGTCTAAATTTTGGTGTACCATGTGTTGGGCCCATATGCCCTTGCTACTTAATGGGACTTGATAATGCTAACCAAAGACCAAGCTCTTGATTTTTGCTTGATATAACAGTTGAACCTCTTAGGAGCCCTGCATAGCTAAGGAATGGATATTACCCTCTTTTTTAAATACATTACAAAGGAGTAAAGGTGACTTTGATGTAGTTTTCTTAGAAAAGCAAAACAATGCACACAAAAATTTATAAACTTTTCAAGACATTTAAAAATGTTGCATAGATCTTACAGTATTTCAAATCTGACATTTTCCTTAAGTAGCATATTATATTTAATCAAATATATGTTGACTTGAACAGAAGGGGTGCATTTAATCTTTTTATTTTCGATCATTTGATATATATTCTTAGAACTAAAAATCCATTACTTTTGATAAACAGTACTTCATGTCTATGCAGGAAGTATATCAAATATAACAATATGCTATGACTGCATTAACATAATGAATGGAACTAGTCTGTCAAATTTTCAATCAAGATGGAGGAATGAAAATTAAACATATTCAGTTACTTGCAGAAATAGAACATTTTTATATCCAAACACATTAAATTGAGCTTTATGCATGAGAATATCAAAATTTCCATTTGAAACATATTTCAATGGTATTAATATTATATATCTCATTTGATTTACAAATGTTAATTTGTGAAAGTAAGTTTAATGCACAAATCAACTGAAATCTATTTGTTTTCATTTTAATAACAAATAAAAACCTTTGGAATATAAATCCTTTTATTCAAATATATTCCTAATCTCTCTGGTGCCTAATACATTGTTTTACACATATGACATCTAGTTTATAGTTGTATTGGTAAGTACTCTTTATTTCCTTAAGGATACAAAGAAGCCACTTATTACAGAGAGAATGTGTGAATACATCCAAAATACCTATTTTGAAAGCCTTACGCTCCAGTATCCTATGCAATAGTACTGAAAAATGAGGTCTTTGGAAAATGACTTTAACATGAGCTCAAGACCTAAAGAATCACTACATATCTGTCTTCCTCTTTGTTATCTGATTTTTATTTATTTTTAAAATTATCTTTGTAGAGGTGAGTTTGGCCTAGTGGTAGACTGCCTGCCTAGCACGCACAAAGACAAGTATTCGATTCCTCAGTACCAGATACATAGAAAAATCCAAAAGTGGTGCTGTGGCTCAAGTGGTAGAGCTCAAACCTTGAGAAAGGCCAAGGACATTGTTCGAGCCCTGAGTTCAAGCCTCGACATTGGAAAAAGATATTATTGTAAAAGCGATGGAGAGAAGGGTTATGGTTACATAAAGAGGTGATGATTATATTTTTTTGAAGACTGTCACCTCTCCTCTCACTCCCCAGATTTTCCCTTCTGATCCTTCCCCACAGTTTGTATAGTACATTTTCAATGTAGTGTCTTGTGAGTATAATTGCTGTATTTGTTCACTCTTTGTCAACCATTTCTGTGCTCCTTGCTTACTCTTTTCCAAAAAGATAAACTTAGAAGACAAAAGGTAGAGAAAACAAAGTCAGGAACAAAGGAGAAAAGAAATTCCCCAAACTAAGAAACAAAATAACAAAGAACCTCTTGCTTCCCTTTCTTGAAATTTATTTCAATAAATAACAGTTTATGTGATCATATGCACATACCTATTGAGCCTTTGGGATACTCATAAGGATAACATCCCTTGATCTCACTGTGTGGATATCTAGAGTCCTGTATAACTACATCAACTACATATTTTTGTTATATTATTAATATAAGCTTAACTACGAAAAACTTCAAGCAAAAAGAATTACAAGCAACAGGTACTATGGGATCTTTATTCATATCCTCGATCAGTAAGAAACAAATTAAAAGATGATTTGGCTGGTTCTGTGAAGTACAAACAGATAGCATTAAACCTGGGAACCCATCCCTTCACTTGGCATCTATGCTCTTTGATCTGGGCCTTCTCTTTTCTCAGTCACATTACAATGACTTTTAGGTAAAACAAGATTCAAAGATAAGCTTTCTGAGACAAGAGGCAAACTGACACAGAAGGCAGGCAATATTATCTTTTTACTGTCTGATGACCAAAGGTAAAAGTTCCCCCACAGATACTAGCAGAAAGCTCAAGACAGACCACCTGACTGATGTTTTTATGATTTGACTCAAGTAGTGAAGTGTTAACTCCTCTGGGACCTCATAATGGTCAACCAGGCTATGCCTCTGACTTAAGTATTGTTTAATTAACTATAACATTCTTTAGTCCTGTTCTTAATTCACCTTATTTAATCTGCAGACAGACAACCCTTTGATGAGAACTGAAAATGTTAAAGTGCTGCCATATAATATATTTACTTTCTCTGTCCCTTATCATTTCTCTTTATTTACCATATGGGGGAGAGTGTCCAGATAAACCCAACATTGGGTCCCTGGGCTTTGGGTATAGGTTTTGAAATTTTTGTTTCATAATGACTTGAACGTCGTCAGATGAATTCCCAGCATATACTAAAATGCGTCTACAGAAAGAATTTTGTGAGAGATTGGCAGAAGATGGCGGTGGTTCAGTGTGAGTCTTTCTGAGCTCTCGTCAAGATACCAGGTCTAGAATCGGAGGGGAAAGTTATACTCAAAGATCAATCCTAAAAAAGCTTTAGCACCACAGAGATCTCAAAGAGGAGAAAGGCAGTAAACCGGAGCATGAAGACAATCTCTGAGGTTGAAGATAATCTAGCTGTTATAGAGTAAGAACAGAAAATGAGTCAAACCAAATCTAGCAAATATGAGAGAATGCTTCAGGAGTCCAAGATACAATTAGGAAGCCTAATTTAAGGCTAATTGGCATTCAGGAGGATCTGGAGAATGAGGTCAATTGTATTGGAAATATACTCCAGGGAATCATCTCAGAAAACTTCCCAAGTATCCAGAAGGGCGGGCCCATCTAGATACGAAATCCCAAACAGAGCTGACCAGAAAAGGATATCCCACCGCCTCAGTACAATCAGTACAAGATCAATACACACCAAAGAAATGATCCTAAAAGCAGCCAGGGTGAAGAGAACAATCACCTACAAAGGAAAACCAATCAGAATAATCATAGATTTCTCAGCAGAGACTGTGCAAGCAAGAAGAGATTGGAAGGATACATGTCATGCCCTTAAGACAAATAACCACCAACCAAGAATATTGTACCCAGCTAAGCTCTCATTCATACCTGAGGGAACAAAAAGGCTTCCAATCCAAGGAAAAGGTGCAACATTACGTAGCAACCAAACCAGCATTCCAGAAAATTCTCAAACACGTTCTATATATTGAAAACCAATGTAAATGTGGTACTGACAAAGAACTGGCATGTAAAAATCATACCAAATAAGAAGGGGAAAAAAACTGTCAAATCACAGGCCCTAATGAAAAATTTAAAAATTGCAGGAAATACTAATTATTTTTCAATTCTCTCAGTATCAGTGGATGTAGATCACCAATTAAATGGCATAGACTGTCTAGTTGGATCAAAAAGCAAGATCCATAATTCAGCTGTCTGCAAGAGACACATCTTGCTACCAAAAACAAACATTTTTTTAAAGTAAGAGGTTGGAATAAATTTATCAAGCTAACATCCCACATAAGCAGGCTGGAGCTGCCATGCTCATATCAGATAAAACATACTTCAAACTGAAATTAGTGAGAAAAGAGAAAGAAGGTTGTTACATACTAATAAAGGGATCTCTCCTCCAGGAAGACATAACCATCCTAAACATCTACACACCTAATCCCAAAGCACTGAACTTCATCAGGCAAACTTTACTTTCATAAAAACCACACATAGATCAAAACACAGTGATTGTTGGTGACTTTAACATACCACTCTCACCTATTGACAGATCAACCAGGCAAAAATTCAACAGAGGAACCTTAGAATTGAATGACTGTGTAGACTAACTAGATCTAACAGATATCTACAGATTATGTCACCGAGCAGCATCACAATATAAATTTTTTTCAGTCACACATGCAACAATTTCCAAATTATACCACATTTTGGGGCATTAAACCAACATGTGCAGATTAAGAAACACTGAAATTATTCCCTATATCCTCTAATACCAAAAGGGCATCAGATTGGAACTGAACACCCATCTGCACCAAGAAAACCCTGGAACTCATGGAGATTGAACAACACATTGTTGAATCACCAATTGGTCATCAAGGAGATCAGAACCGAAATTCAACAGTTTATGAAACTTAATGAAAATGAGCACACAAAATACCAGCTCTTTTGGGACACAACCCAGGCAGTAATCAGGAAAATCTATATGTCTGAGTGCTTACATTAACAAATTGGAAATATCTCAAACCAAAAATTTAATGTCGCACCTTAAGCTCTTGGAAAAAGATCAAGAAACCAACGCCATTCCAGTAGAAGGAAGTAAATTATTAAAATAAAAGCAAAATTAAATGAATTCCAGTCCAAAAAATTATAGAAAGAAACAACAAAACAAGGAGTTGGTCCTTTGAAAAAAATGACAAAATTGAGAGGCCCTTAGCAAATCTTACCAAAAAAAGAAGGGAGCACACAAAAATAAACAAAATCAGAGATGAGAATGGTAATATCATGGTAGAAATTACTAAGATCCAGAGCATCGTGAGGGAATACTTTTCAAACTTTATGCAAATAAATTTGAGAATCTAGAAGAAATGGATGGATTTCTAGCCAATATTAACATAACCACAGTGAACCAAGAAGACCTAAGCCAACTAAACAAACCTATTTCAAGCACTGAAATAGAAATGGTAATAAGAGACCTTCCATCCAAGAAAGGCCAGGGCCATATGGATTCACAGGTGAATTCTATAAGGTCTTCAAAGCAGAGCTCACACCAATATTCCTCAAGTTCTTCAACAAAATTTAAAATGAGGGCTCTTTGCCAAACTCATTCTGTGAGGCCACTATAAACGTCATCCCAAACCAGGCAGAAATTCATCAAAGAAGAGAACTATAGACCCAATACTTTGATGAATATTGATGCAAAATTTCTCAACAAAATAGTGGCCAACTCTTTTCAGCAACTCATCAAAAAAAATTATACACTATGACCAAACTGGATCCCTCACAGGGATGCAGAGCTGGTTCAACATATGCAAGTCAATTAATATAATTCAACATATCAACAGGAGCATGGACAAGACTCACATGATTGTCTCAATACATCAAAAAAAGGCTTTTAACAAGATCCAACACCCCTTTGTGCTAAAAGCTCTGGAAAAACTAGGAATCCATGGAACATTCCTCAATATAATAAAGGCTGTATATGACAAAACCACAGGAGCATTAGGCCTAATGGGCAAAAGCCAAAGCCATTTCCTCTAAAATCAGGAAAACTACACGGATGCTCATTCTCTCCACATCTCTTTAAAAATAGTATTAGAAATCCCAGCCAAAGCATTAAGGCAAGAAGCAAGCATAAAGGGGATCCAAATAGGGAAAGAGGAAGTGAAACTTTCCGTCTTTGTAGATGACATGATTCCGTATATAAAGAAAACTATAGACTCCATTCCCAAGCTGCTTGAGCTGAATCAAAACTTTGGCAAGTAACAGGGTATAAAATTAACCCTCAAAAAATCAACTGCCTTCCTATATGGCAACAAAGACAGGAACGAAGCAACACTAAGGACAGCAATTCCTTTTGCAATATCCTCAAAGAAAATAAAGTACCTAGAAATTAACTTAACTAAGAATGTAAAGGAACTTTTCGATGAAAATTTTAGAACCC
The DNA here is from genome assembly GCF_031878675.1 of Megascapheus bottae. Classification (NCBI taxonomy): domain Eukaryota; kingdom Metazoa; phylum Chordata; class Mammalia; order Rodentia; family Geomyidae; genus Megascapheus; species Megascapheus bottae. The sequence continues at coordinate 62,086,307 of NC_143547.1, read as the reverse complement.
TGAAATAGGAAAGTAAAGCAGAACTGAGGAAATGGAAAAACATCCCATGTTCCTGGATTGGAAGAATCACCATCTTGAAAATGGCAATCTTGCCAAGGGCTATCTATAAATTCAACACAATACCCATCAATATCCTGATGTAGGAGAGGCAATTCAAAACTTCATATGGAATAATAAAAGACCCCATATAGCAAAAACAATTCTTAGCAGAAAGAACAGCACAGGAGGAATTTCAATACGAAACTTTAGACTATATTATAGAGCTATAGTGACCAAAACAGCTTGGTACAGGCACAAGAACAGGCCTGAAGATCAGTGGAATAGAACTGAAGATCCTGAAATCAACCCACACACCTATGGCCACCTAATCTTTGATAAGGGTGCCAAAAAAATAGAATGGAGTAAATACAGCCTCTACAACAATGGTGCTGGCAGAACTGGTTAAGCACCTGCAGAAAACTAAAGTTGGATCCTTCCTTGTCATGATGCACAAGCACTAACTCTAAATGGATCAAAGCCCCTGAAGTAAAAGAAGATACAGTGAAAACTTTACAAGAAGGAATAGGAGATACACTAGGTCTCCCTGGCACAGGTCCAAACTTTCTTAATAGGGTCCAAAAAACACAACTAATGAGAGAAAGGCTGGATAAGTGGGACTGCATTAAACTGCAGATCTTCTGTATGGCAAAGGACATAGCTCGCAAATTACCTAGAAAGCCTACAGAGTGGGAGAAGATCACTAACCATACAATGGACAAAGGCCTCCTATCTAAAATATATCAACAGCTCAAAAAATTGAATCACTCCAAAGCTAATCTCCAAAGTAACAACCATCCCATTAAAAGATGGGCAAAAGACTTAAAGAGGCTCTTCTCTGAAGAAAAGAAATGCAAATCAAAACAACTCTAAGATTCCACCTCAGTGCTATTAGAATGGCCTGGATCAAGAAATCTAATAACAACAGATGCGGCAACACTACTACACTGTTGGTGGGAGTGCAAACTTGTTCAACCACTATGGAAAGCAGTATGGCAGTTCCTCAAAAGACTAAACATAGAGCTCCCCTATGACACAGCAATTCCACTACTTGGCATTTACCCAACCACCCAGAAACAAGAACATACTAAATCCACTAGCACAACGATGTTCATTACAGCACTATTTACCATAGCAACGTTATGGAACCAACGCAGATGTCCCTCAGTTTATGAGTGGATCAATAAGATGTGGTATTTATACACAATGGAATTCTATGCTGCTGGCAGAAAGAACAACATCGCCCCATTTGTAAGGAAATGGAAAGAAGTTGAAAAAATCATATTAAGTGAAGTATGCCAGACTCAAAGGAACATAGGCTCAATGGATTCCCTCATTTGTCATAATCAGTAGAAACCTTGGGCTCTCCTAGCAGAGTTTCACAATAGAACAGAATCTAGTTACATAAGGTCATATAGCATGACGCTAAATGTAAGGACCTCCATGATATAGAAACAAAAGCCATATAATGAGTGATTGTTGTCCTTAATGTTCTATGTTATCTCTCATCTGTTTTGCTATCCCTTGGTTATCTCATATTGTTACAATATTTCACCTAGTTATCTGATATATTTTATATATGCTTAATTGGTTATTTGAAATAGGAGAGGGAAGGGGGAATTAAGATGATCAAGGGAAGGGGGGAAGGAATTGGGGACTGTGTCATGAGAAAAGGTATCAATATTTGTGAAGTAATGTACCTTCTATCTGATGAATATAATGTAACCATTCTATTAATTACAATAAAAAATATATGGAAAAAAGTACTCTCAGAGAAGGTATTATTAGAAGATACACATAAATGAGATAAAGAAGGTAGATTAACCATGGTAAGTAAGAGTAAAAAGAATTGTAAGTTTAAAGGATTTGGTATGGGAATTCGCTTGATATTTTTGAGGAATAATTTGAAATATTGTATGTCTGGAGCACAATAGTGAGATAGGAGCGGAAGAAGTGATCCTCTAAGTCACAGTGGAGATTCAGTTTATGTAGAGTTTCTTAAACCACAGAATGTATTTTAGGCTGTATTTTTAGGATACTTTTCAGTGATTTAGACATTTTAGTATGCTACTGTACAATGTAAAGCAGTAAGACCTTCCTAAATTTATGTAACTATGATTTTCACCTGTTTTCTTCTCTCAGTTAGGTATGAAGTGTGAACCTCAAAACTTCCTTTGAGAAGCATTTAAATGTTGGACTTGATGCTTCTGCATTGCTAGTTTTAGGTAGAATATGTGAGTTGGTGCGATTGACTAATGTATAATGTACAAAGAACTGAGCTCACAGTTGTACTTACATTCCTAGGTTCTGGTATTACTTTGAGTTCCATTTCAGTCCCCTTTTCAAACCTAATTCACTTTAAATTTCCTTTGAAACAAATGAGCCAATTCATCTTAATGAGAGTTTTTAGGGGAAAAGAAACTTAGGAAGACAGTGTATTTAAATATTTAAAAACTTGTTATTTTTTGAAAATTTTTTTCTTCCTCTTTCCACAGGCATTTTAGATTCAAGAACCATGTAATGTCTTGTTATTTTTGTATTACAAATTAAAAATTCTCTTAATGCTCTCTAGAACGATTTCTTCTTTTCCTTCTTTTTCTTCTTGGTTCTTGAGAAACATTTTTAATCAAAGCATGAATGAAAGTTGCATATTACAATTATGTTCTCGATTATTCTTCCAACATGCATCTGCAGTTAAATCTCTTGGAAATGACAACTTAGAAGATAGAGAATTCAGAAGTAAACACATGTATACACACACGCACCCACCCACACCCACCCCCCCCCACACACACACTCATTAGGTTGTACTTGTTGGCTTTGATGTTAACCTTCTCTCAAGCTGTGGAAATATGGTGAAATAATGCTAACTAGAGGTTCCCAAAACTTGTAGGAAGAAGTGAGAGTCAATTATGACTGGAGCGGAAACTTGAATAAAACCATTAAGCCAGCTTTGCCATGATGGGAAGGAGTGTTTTTAAGGTAGAACCAATAGCAAGTTTGCTTAAATCCATATTCCCAGGACATCTAAAGAAGCCACAGTATGGTAGTAAAATTTCAGACATGTAAATTCCTCTTACTGGGATGAAAACTGAAATTACCTTAACAATGTTTTAGTGTATGTTTTCTGGCCTTAACTAGGAAGTCATGACTTATTGCTATAAATGAGAATTGATTTTCCTGCTAGCAAAATATATGGAAAATGCATTCAAGATGGTAAGCTTGGCTTTCGCTTTGAGTCCAACATGCATATATGGAAATAGATTTTTGACATTATATTGCCACTTGGATGTTTGAAAGCCACAACCTCCCACTCACATGTCTAAAATAGAATACATAGATCTGTCATGCCTCAAATTTGTCCTTTTCAGATCTTAATTTTCTGTGCTGTAACACTATGTGTGCTTCTTGTTACATAAGTAAAAGCAGAGTTACCTTAATTCCTCCTGTGTTATTTCTATATCCAGTCTATCACAATTCACAATAATTTTACCTTTTCTTAAATACCCCTTCAAACTATCCATTTACTTGCATTTTCAGGTAACTAAACTATGCAATCTAAGATCAATTTTCCCTTGAAATAAAGCAATAACCTTTTAAAAGATTCAACTTTAATTAAGTAATAGTTTATTCCTCATCTACTCATAATAGTTTACTGAACAGGAGAATAGAAAAACTGGTAGGGCAACAAAATAGATGAATCACAAATATCAAAGGAGCTTATTTGAAGATTACTAACATATCACACTACTTGAAGGATATAAACTCATGAGTCCATATTTTGAAGAATTATATTAGGTAAAGTAACTTAGGATGATAGAAATTAGGTTACTTTTAGCAGTTAGAAGAAATATGCTGAAAAAGCATACAAAGACATTTTCTGTCTTGATGGAAATTTTTTTGTGCCCTAATATGAATTAATCACAACTGAGTGAATGGGATCCCTAAGTTATCAACTTTTTTACATGTAAATTATGCTTCAACAAAAGTAATATTTACATCAAATCATTTACTACTCTGCCCTCCTGCAAATTCAAAGTTTGTTAATAAGACTAACTTGACAATATATATATATATATATATATATATATATATATATATATATATATAACTTGCAGTTTGTGTTTTTTGCCAATTCTGTGGTGCTAGAGCTCTACACTTGAGCCACAGCACCACTTCTGGCTTTTTTCTATGTATGTGGTACAGAGGAATTGAACCTGGGTCTTTGTGCTTGCTAGGCAAGCACACTACCACTAGGCGGAACTCCCGGCCCTATAACTTACAGGTTTTGTCTCCTGTTAATCTACAATACTACAGTTCAATCTGTGCCCATACTTTCTGCATTCTGCCTATTCCAAATAGTCAGAAATATCTAAATGTCTAACTGTTTTGAACTCACTGGCTCTAATATATACGTATATACTTTTATTTCAGCCTGACAATCCTTCATATTCCTACCATATTATACTTGATTAATATTCATTCTATAGATTTTTGGTCAAATATCACGTTTTGAGAGAACCCTTCACTGAACCCTTTCAGTCAAATAACCCTTGCTATAAATCTCACTTGAGTATGTTTCATTTTCTGCCCTTAAAATACTTAGTTTTTTCATAAAATTGTTTAACAAAGTCTTTCTTGATCACTAGACTACTGTCTTCATTCTGACAGAGTACTTGTCTATGTTTGTCCATAATTTTCTTACTAGTGTTCAACACAGCACACGGACCTGCTACATAGTCCACATATGGCATCTGAGTAATGAGTTACTGATTTATGATATTTTCCATAGGATAGAGCCATCGTATATTACATGAAATAATAGTAGTAAAAATACCTGACATGGATCAGGAGTTCGGCCTAGTGATAGAGTGCTTGCCTAGCATGCCCAAAGACCTGGGTTCAATTCCTTGGTCCCATATACATAGAATAAACCTGGAAGTGGTGCTGAGGCTCAAGTGGTAGAGCTCTAGCCTTAAGTAAAAAGCCCAAGGACAGTGTGCAGGCCTTGAGTTCAAGCCTCAGAACTGGCAAAAAAATATATACATGACAAAATAATTTGGAAAAGGTTGGAGTTGAAATTGATTTTAACACGTGGTAGTTTGTAGTAAGATCAAGAAGAAGGCCTCTAAACTCCTGAAGTTATGGCCCTTTCCTATTTTTATTGCATTTTATGAAATAGTACAGGAGGAACAATAACTGACACATAAAAAAATAGGGAACACAGGCTAGCAATTTATTTTTATTTTTATTTATTTATTTTGCCAGTCTTGAAATTGAACTCAGGGCGTGGGCACTCTCCTTGAGCTTTCTAAAGGGTGGCATTCTACTACTTGAACCACAGCAACACTTCAGCTTTTCTCTGTGTACGTGGTACCAAGGAATCGAACCCAGGGCTTCATGCATGCTAGTCAAGCACTCGACCACTAGGACACACTCCCGGATCCCAGGGTAGCAATTTAAAAACTAAGAATATCTAGAAGTCGTAGAGAAACTTTTTTTTTCCTCATCAGCTGTAGGAATCCTTCAATCATTGGCTGGGCTCTCTCATAAGACAGAGAGCTTTCTTTTTTTCTTTCTTTTTTTGCCAGTCCTGGAGGTTTAACTCAGGGCCTGGGAATTGTCCTTGATTTTTTTTTAACTCAAGGCTAGCACTCTACCACTTGAGCTGCTCTTGCAGCTTTTTCTGTGTAGTTAACACCAAGGACTCAAACCCAGGTCTTTGTCCATGCTAGGCAAGCACTCTACCTCCAGACCACATTGCCATCTCCTAAACCATTGATTTTATAGCATAATAGGCCACATCTATCCACCATATTGCCACTGGCAGACTTGTAATATCTATGACTTCATGCATTGTGTTTTTTAATGACACTTGCAAAGACATATGTAAACATTTTTTAAAGAGTAAATAATAAGGCTACAACTGTTTCAAAAATACTCCTCTCATGGATGAATAAGTAAACAGGAATTCCAAATGAGAAATTTAGTTGGAATTAAATCTTAGTTAAACATTACTATCATAACTATGTCTTATTAGAATTATATACTAGACATGAAATATAAGGAATGAAGATCAGGAATGTTCTTTGGTCTGGAGAATGTGATCTGGAAATCATCCAAATAAAAGTGATAGAGTGTATAACACAAGACAGAAATGCCCTTTAAAAATAAAAGAGTAATAAAAAGTGGAAAGGCAAAGGATAGACCAGGAATAGTTACAGTTATATGTGGTAGAAACAAAGGCTGGATATAAAGTGTTCTCAGAAGTGAGGAAAGAGAAAGTGAATTTACTTTCCACAAAAAACCAAGTCTTAAGAAGATGATCTCATAGGACATTATGATACAATAGAGAAAGAAGGTGGAAGAGGCACATTAAGTGATGAGACATTCACAAAATACTTGGAACAATACTTATGGACTTATATTTTGACCTAGGCACAGGAGAAACATCTTGCTGTTTTTTTTTCAGCTTCAGTGGACTTTGTCCTGTTTAAGAATTGCTTGGCTGCCATCATGGGACACAAGATAACATAGGGTCCTAAGTATATCCTAAAGCTGCTTAAGGAGCTATCATATCTGTCTCATAACTGCAGCTGTTGCATGTTACACTAGAGAAAGTAGATGTTTCATTTTATTGCATTGACTGTGAATTTCCTATGTAGAGAGCAATTGAATGATATGCTGCTGTGAGATACACTGTCTGGATTGGATTTTTCTGACAGCTATCCTACTCTTCACTCAATAGTTTCAATTGACAGGATATATGACTCATAATCTTCCAAAGCTCCACCCAGGCTATTTTCCTCTTTTTTGTTCTATCATTTTTTTCTTTCATTTTTAACTAAATAAATGGGTGGTAGTCATATTTGCCACAGTATCTTATGGTATGACTAAGAGTAGTAGTTTTAATAGGAATATTACTAACCCTTTCATTTTATTTAATTTTGCTGGCACCAACCCTGATTCAAAATCATAAGTATCTCCTGGAAGTGACATTAAATACTTAGTTTTCATAATGGAAAAAGTACTTTTCATTCACAATAGAATAAACTAAGTCCTGGATCACTCTTTTAACTATCTATCACATCTGGATGAATTAGAGAATGCAGTCACAATATTCAATGTATATGCTATAAAACTAGGAAAATTAAGGGGAAGGGGACAGGTTGGGTCAGGATGAATGGAAAAGAATGATGAAAGGGATGACATTGATCAAGATGCATTGTGCCTATAAACTGACATATTGAATAAGCTACTTCAATATAATTTAAATAAAAAAGAAAATGAATGATAAATTATTTTCAAGTGTTGTGTGTATGCATGTTTGTAATCAGGAGTGCATGAAATTCCAACAGATCATGTATCAAAATTGTTTTCACAAAACATCTATTTAGACTGAGATTATAGTTTTTCCTCAGAGAATAGAATACAGTTGGGTGGCATAGAATTTGTACTTCTTTCTTAGAATGCAGCTGATAAAATTAATTTTATGTCTAAAGGCTACTTTTTTTAACTGCACTATTTCAAAAGGCTTTCAGAGTCATTACATCATATGTAAAGAGTGATCTATTATTTAGTACGAATTTCAGGAAATTGGGGTTTGGACTTATAAGTTCAATTAGAAAGAAAAACTAAATGATAAAGCCCCTGCATGTACATTATCTTGAGCTAGTAGTTTGATAAACAGTATTTTTACCTGCAAATTATTTGCAATACCTGGAAAAAATTTGAGTCATAATAATACGGAGGAGGATGTATGCTACTGCTGGCAATTAGTAGGTAGATGCCAGAGATGCTTCTAAATATCCCATAATGAGTACAATTAAACATGAAATGCCAAGGCTAACAAACTTTGTATAAATTTCATTTTTCAGGCATAATCCTTATTCCTTCAGTGCTAACAATTTACACAAATGTTTTTGACAAAATAATAGGCAGCATGAAGAAGTTAAGTGCAAATATTTCTTCATAAATCTCTCTCACTGGAGGAAGGGATGGGGTTAAGAGACAGTATTGCAAAATATGGCTCGTGTATTGAGCCTCTCTATATATTGTCATCTCTATTAGGTGCCTTGCATATATCATTCCATGTAATACTTACAAATCCTTATGAAAGAGGCTAATCTCATAGAAGTGAAAGGCCAACCTTAGAGAAATAATGATTACTTTTCAAAGTTATGGTATTCATCAATGGAATTGCAATTTGTGTACTACAGCTCATGTCTTTTCCACTGAACTAGAAAACCATGCAAAATATCCATATAGATAGTGCAGTGATATTAGTGATAAATAGATAACTGTTTCTATATGGAGACTTTCTCATTATTATTCAGAAATAGTACTGAAACACTAAGAAAATTTTGCTTGCAAAAACTGATTCAAGAACATATCAAATTCTATCCTATCTTTGACAAAATGTAGAGGCTGACAATCTTGCCTTTATAATAGAAAATTCATTGTTCAGTGAAAGTGAAGGTCTTTTCAAAGCATGATTTCCTTCATTTTACTAGATTGGAATTCTAGATTGGAGTTCTTTTCTAGTTTTAAAAGTACATGGTCACCTAAGCTTGCTGTTATTCTCCCAGTTTCTGTTACTTTAAGTTTCTATTTTATAAACAATCAGATAGACAAGGGCAGGCATTAAGAATGGCAAGATAGAAACACAGAGATGAAAAGATTTCTATTTTAACATTCATTTTTCTAAATAAATATGTATGACTATATGCGATATATTTGTGTGAAAATCAAAGCCTTTTAAAATAATTTCTAGAACCAGACTAGATGGTATGGCCCATTTAATTAGTATTGTGCGATACTTTTATTCTAGAGACTTCCAATAAGAATATCAACATAGAGATAATGGATAAGATAGCATTTGCTGGAATATAACTTAATCTCCAGTGTTAATGATTGTATGCATGGTGCTAGCTATACATTCTCATATTCAATAGAAGTACTTTAATTTCAAATTATAGAATGATGTCTTATTCTAATGGCAAATTTGTAATTAAATTTATTTGCTAACTTTTCTGTGTGTATGGGTGGGTGTGTTCACCAACCTATCTTGATCCGATATGGGTCAAGTCCATCTTCCTTGCCTCTCTCAAGGACTCTACTCCTAGTTCTAAGATTAGTGATTTGGGTCTGTTTTAAATACAATTTACACTTGCGGAGCACAAATAGAAAACTCTTCACTAGGCAGTTTCTCAGACTGAAAAGTGAGTTGAGTGATGTGAGTTGTATGTAAACAGCAAAGTTTATTTTCTTTCGTTATAGTCCCAGAAGCTAAAACAGAGATGTGAGATGTTAGTTTTTCTCCATTTTTATTTAGGGGAATCTGTGCAAGAAAGGATTTTGGATGGGCATTTCAGGCAGCATATTCTTACATTGGGTATTTCAAGTCCACCAGGGATTCATAAACGAGAAGTTTCAATCCCCAGATGGCTTTTAACCAAAAGGCCCTAGGAAACAAAGCACACTATCATACTCATTGCTAACATGGCCAAAGAGGAATACTCATGCAATGCTGTCATCCTAGTTCTTGAAATGACTTTTACATCTGCCTCTAAATTCATGCCATGATAAAGGAAATATAAAAAGTGACATTGAAATTGGAATGCCGGAGATTGCAAGGTGTCTGTTGTTTGTATTTTAGACTTAATCTAATCTAGAGTCAGGGAAATGAGAGAGGAAAAGCAGCATCTTATCTCTGAAATATCCTAAAGCCAAATTAAAAAAAGAATTATTTGAGCTCAGTTTTAAACATAGGAACAAAATTGTACAGATTCAAGAAATGTCTTTCATTGTCTTGTGAAGTGCTGCACTGAACGCTTCATAACTATAAGATTGGCCATTTATAAGGTGTAAAAGTAGAACCCATTAGGATCTTGTTTAAATTCTTTATGGTCCTTCTTTCCATTTGCATCTAGTTTTGCAGTTTCAATTCTGCCATAGATATTGGCAAGTTGAGTTTGAAATGTGATAGAATAACTTTAAATTTTATTGGAATGGGACTTTATTTTTTATTGGAATGGGCATTACAATTTCTTTGCTCTTTATATTGACCTCTAAAATTGAGTTTAGTGTTAGTGAGGGCAAAGTGGGGAAAATGACTTATCCAAAACGTTTACAAGACATAAAAAGATGAGCATGAATTCAGTAATGCCGGTTGCAGAAATATAGTCACATTTCCTATTAATGTCACCTCCTCCTACTTTCTACTTTGTTTATATTGCTCTCCAGAGACTCATCTTAAATAGGGCTACACTGTGTCTGCAGAGTAATGTACAGCAGTTTGACAGCCAATTGAAGTAATCCTGCACAGGGAATATTTATGACATCTCTGATTATTTAAAAAATGTATTGACTTTTAACTTTTATTATGATCTATGGAATGCAGGCCATGTGCGTTCTGCTAGGTGGTTGGGCACTCCTTGTACATCATGACACTTCACTTAGAGATAGAAATGGGACGTTCCATATTTATTGGGAGCAATGCAGGAGAAGATTATTTCTTGAAGCTCAGTAGCAGTGTTTCGGTGAAATGGAAATTATCATACAAATGACTAAAACTCCCACAGAGATCATGTAAGATATTTGTTAATCATTTGACAGGTCAATTATAAAGATGAGAAGGATAATAGTATCTCTTGATTTGTCAATTTAAAATAACAGTAGTAAACATAGAATATATAATTAAACCTTGAAAAAAATTAATGACCACTAATGATAATCAAAACAGGTAGGAAGTGTCATACTATACTAAATTAAATCTGGAGAATGATTTTTTAATACTCTTCCAGATAGTATGCGTTCAAGAATCTGTTCAAGTAGAAACAGTTACAAACAGAATTCATAAGGTTAAAATGCATAATGTGTATGCAGAATGCTAGACTAATAAAGAAAATTGAATGTGCAAAGAACTTGAAAAAGAATTCAAACGAGACTTTGAAAAGTACCCCAGCATATAATCATATATGACCACCAGGAAAACTTGAGGTGCTTGGGTTACAATAAAGATATTAGAATACTGGTGTTTAAAAGTGTTCTTTTTTTGCTTTCAAATGAGACTATTCTCAAAAGTCTAAATTCCCACAGATCAAATTCACATCAAAGGAAATAAATGTGTTTAAAGGAGCAAGTCTGCAGTCTCCCTAGCAGCATAATCCTGTGACAAAGAGTGCAGCAATTCCGGCAGCATCCAGACAGGTGCACAGAGCCGCAGTCTGCCTGATGGTCTGTCAGCTCCCAATGCTGCAGAGTTTTCACATATTTTGGCACACAGCTTTAGCAGTGCCCATCCAGGCTGGCTGTATGACCGCCAGACAAATCATAAGCATTTGGGGCTTAGAGAAATAGATTCCAAAACTGCAAGGAAGAATACATGCTTCATTGTCAAAGAAGAATTTTAAACCAATTCTGGTTTTGACTAATTTGAGAACTTATTCATGAAGCAGAGAGTATTTTAGCATTCTGTAAGGAGGCTGAATATTAAAGTATTCAATGCTTTTTCTCTTTATGGCTGTAAGTGCACTGAGGTATAATTCTCCAACGTTTGACAGGTGTATTTTATATTGATAATGGTCAATCTTTGCTAAAATAGGGTACATTGTCTGAAATACTGATGAATTTCCTTAATTGATCCTCTGGCAGATTGTTGAATAGATTGTTGCATGTAGGAAAGGAAGAAAATAAGCTAAATAGTGTGAATCTAAATACCAATGCATTTACAAAACATTTGTTTTGATACTAATGTATCAACAATGTTGAACGTGAAAAGGCACTATGCTCTAATACAAATATTTGATGGCAATATTTTATAAACAGATTTTGAGTGGTTAGTTTCTATTTCATCCACGGTACTCAGGAAATGATTTCAGTGTGTCAATTTTGATAATAATCAGCGCCATTTCTAAGTTTAGTCAAGTACTAGAACATATACAGCTCACATCAATGCTGTGAAGACTTCTCAAAAGCATGAATGTATTATAGTAATTTAGTCTTGATCTATTTTTTCTAACTCATATAAAAGTTACCTTTTTCTTTAAATCGTTGGCAGAAAAATCTACATATAAAGATCATTGTTATATTCAACTGTAAGTATATACATGCATATATATGTATATATTAACAGTGTATATATATTTATATGCATGCATATACATACATGAATATCTCTTTGAAGGAATAGTATTCATAGCAGGTCCTTAGACTTGTGAACTTCTTTCTTCTTTTAAATAAAGTATATTAAAAAATGCATCCTGTACTAAGATTACCAGTCTATCTCTTAGGATTATATCTATTGTTATCCATTCCCTTTCCCTTTTTCTTGTTGTAAGTTATCTTCCTGGTTTAGGTATTGAATATGTTTCAGATACTTTACATTTATGCCTTATGATACATGATAACTTAAAGGATTGGTTTTGGGTGTGGGAACCAATGTTTTGCACTTCTTTTAATATCTGTACAAGTTTATTTGGTGTGCTAATGAATGCTTAATAAGTATCTGTAGATGGAATGATAACGTTGATTTAAATATTTCACAATCCTCCCTCCCCCATTGAAAACCAGTTGTTGTTGCTGGGGACTGGGAATTGATCAATTTTCTGAGTGTTAAGTCATATTATATTAGAGTCAGAGAAGATCAGACAAAAATTAGGAATACTTGTGACACCTGACATGAAGATAGTAAAGTAGGAAGTACTTTTAAATGTAATCCAAGAGGTGCATTGGCTTCCTCATATAAGTCTCTTGGCTAAATTTGAAGCCATCAGGAAGACATTGGTTTAAGGGTAGCACAAACAGAAAAGTCTGCAGAACCTCATCTACACCAATGAATGTGCATTGTGGTGTGCACCAGTAGTTGCAATCATGCAGGAAATGTAAACAGAAAGGATTGTGATTCAGACCATCCCAAGAATAAAAATGATACCATGTTAGAATTACCAAAAGCAGGATGGATTGGGAGCATGGTTCAAGTAGTGCGATGCCCAAGTATTAATTGCAAGGATATGACTTCAAACCCTACTAGTAATACAAATAAACAAAAGAGACATGGGGACAGATAAATGGAGTGAGGAAGAGTAAACAAAAACAGTCACTGTATTCCATTTAAATTCAGTGAAAATTAACTTGAGGATAAAGATGAAATGGAGAAAGGCAGGGAAGAGCAATGGCAGGGATGATGCTAATCACAATGCATTGTATTCATATCCTGATTTCTAGAATGGAAAACTCTTTGTAATACTAATTGATAAAAATCAATAACTATATTTAAATAAAAAAAGAGGAAAAAGGAAGTTGGAAGTCATATCAGAAAGGTTACTCCAAGCAGGCAGGATTTAAACTAAGAGGGCTTTGTTTTAATATATGACCTTCTTTTGTAAACCAAATTTTGTTTCTTCTCTTCTAACAAGACTTTTAAATAAAAGACATTTTTCTAATTCTAACCTTTAAAGTGGTATATCATTTTGTTTTAAAATTAAATACACTAGAAATGTATCTTATGTTTCTGGTGATTTGGAGAAGTAGTAAAAATACAAAAATGAAAAATGACCATATTCAGTAGGAAAGTTTTATGAATAATGTTTTTAAAAATGCTTGGTTCCAGGTTTGGACAGTGGCTCATGGCAGATATTATTTTATTTGAACATGTTTGCTGCCTTTAATCACAGCCCTACACTACTTGGTGAATACTAATAAAATATATTTAGCTTTTTTTCTGAAAGATCCATAGAAAGATGGTACTACATATCTCTTTCTGAAATTCTAAACAATTTTTTTGCTTAGAAAACGTGGATTTGTTTAAATGAGGAGCTAAATTTTAAATTTAAATTCATTTGTGATGAACTTTTTAAATTCTAAAATGAAGTTACTTTGCTGATTAAATGCATTAATGGGTCTTCACTGCCATTATCATTAAATATTTAGCCTTAAGAGTGGTTCACAAGATTCTTCAATTGTGGCATATGCCTGTATCTCTGCCCCCGTTTTGTCTCTCTTATGCTCATGCACTTTGCTTAGAGCCACCCTGACCTGCCTGCTGTTACATGAACAGGATAAACTTCCTCTCTCAGTATATTTGTGCTTAGCACTTTCAGTTCTTAATGCAAATATTACGTGTCATTCCTCTGAAAAAGTGTTGTACTCATTGTTAGTCTCTATCAAATTGGATTATTTCAATGTCTCACAAATTGTAATCAATATATAATATTTCATCCTTTATCTGCATATTTCACTTCTCCTTTTATATATAATTACAGTGGGTAAGATCTTGTGATACCTTATTGATATTGTGTCCCTTGTGTCCTAGAAATGTGACAAGCATCAGGTGAGCCCACAACAAATGTTTCTTGAATGAATACATGCATGAACAAGTTTGCATAGTACTTTGGATCTTTATATTGCTACACCAGTAAATTTCATCTGTCTTAGTTCTCAAAATGATAAAACTTTGTAGTTGCCTTTTTTTGCTTTCAATTTCATGCAGAACATCCAAGAGAAATCAACTCCAGGGAAACCACAAGTTGGTAAACTTTCTCTAAAATATCAGTATTATATTGTGAAATGCATTTTAAGAAAAATTTTAAGAAAAATTGTTCATTGCCCTGTAATCAAGTTGAATTTGTGAAATAGCTACAATAATTCAGGTGGTAGTTGGAGTGGTTTGCTTATGAATATGACATTTTCCATGTTCTATTTGTTTATGGTTTACCTCAGTGGCACTAATTTAGAAATGTTGTGAATCAAACATCTTCATCAGATTTATGGTTCCAAAGATTGTCCTTTATTCTTGAACTCACAGTCTCATGTAACTGTCATTATTATCAAATAACATTGCAAAAACATACTTTGTCTGACCCTTTCCTCAATAGAATCAATATTTTAATAAAGTGAATTATTTTAGTATCGGTGTGAAATTAGGATCATATTATGTTCACTCTAGAGGAAGAAAAGACTTTCTGGTAATTAATTGTTATCTCTTGGAACTTTGACTTGAGCCACTGACTTAAATTCATGTTTTATTTTCTTTATTCGTAAATTTGGGGACAGTAAATAGTATCTTCCTCCTGATGTTGTTGTGAGATAATCGAATGGGAATATGTAATGCACCAATCCATTACAAGTTTTCAGTTAATGATTGCATAATGCTATTATTAAATCTAGAAGTGCTATCAATTAGGCAATCTATTTGTTTTGAATGTGATAAACTGTTTAAGAATTAGGTTATAAAATGTCAATATATTACTTTAGCAATTAATACATGTCCCTAAGACTTCTAAACTGCCTTAGAGGCATACTTAAAAATACTTCTATAAAAATAAATTGGAAACAAGATATAGGAACACAAATTCTATAAAGTTTATAAACAAATGTCACTTCTATGTTCCTTCCTTCTTGAGGAAATGCAATATTAACTACCAAAAACATGATGCTTGTGATTCCCCTGCACATTCTTATTCTGTGAAGTGATAGAGGAATAGCATTGATTTTGCCTGCAGTTTTCAGTCATATAATTTGCAATAACCTTGTGAGGCATATATCAGAATTGCTCAACTGTATTAGCTTTATCTCTTGTTGATTTGCTTTACAACTGTCCATTATATTTCAAAATAGAAAAATAAGAATATCAGAGTTTGACACAGAATTTATAAATAGAGTAGTTTGTGAAGTCTCTGGACTCAGATTATAGTATGGGGTATAGAATGTATATCAGAACTCAGAAAGCTATTGAAAGGAAGGAACTTTATTAATATATCTTACTAGAGAGATATAAAAGAAATAAGCATATTTTGATATAAGGTCTTTTGCATCATTCACCTATAATTGTAAATATTTGCAGTCTATTTGTCCCAAAACCACAGCTTTTCAAGGATTGTGAGTCTGGCTTACTTCATTTAATATGATTTTTTCCAAGTCTTTCCATTTCCTCACAAATGGGGTGTTGTCGTTCTTTCTGATAGCAGAAGAGAATTCCACTTATCAACTGAAGGGCATCTGGGTTGGTTCCATATCTTTGTTATGGTAAATAGTGCTGCAATGAACATTGTTATACTAGTGGCTTTAGCATGCCCTTGTGTCTGGATAGTTAGGTAAATCCAAGTAGTGGAATTGCTGTGTCATAGTGGAGCTCTATGTTTATCTTTTGAGGGACCGCCATACTACTTTCAATAGTGATTGAACGAGTTTACACTCCCACCAACAGTGTAGTAGTGATCCTTCCTGGCCATATCCCAGCCAGCATGTAGTGCTGTGGTTTCTTGATCTTGGCCGTTCTAACTGGAGTGAGGTGGAATCTCAGAGTTGTTTTGATTGGCATTTCTTTTATGGCCAGAAATGTCCAGCATTTCTTCATGTATCTATAGGCCATTCTTATTTCTTAGAAGACTTTCTTTAAGTCTTTGGCACATCGTAAAATGGGATGGTTGTTTCTTTGGAAATTAGTTTTACAGGTCTTTAATCCACTTGGAGTTAATACTGGTACAGGGTGACAAAGAAGGATCAAAGTTTAGTTTTCTGCAGGTGCTTAACAAGTTCTGCCAGCACCACTTGTTAAAGAGGCTGTCTTTCTTCTATTCTATTTTTTTGGCTCTCTTATCAAAGATTACGTGGCCATAGGTCTGTGGGTTGATTTCAGGATCATCAGTTCTATTCCATTGTGCCTCAGGCCTGTTCTTGTGCAGTAACAAGCTGTTTTGGTTACTACAGCCCTGTAATAGAGCCTAAAATTTGGTATTGAAATTCCTCCCGTGCTGCTCTTTCTGCTAAGAAGTGTTTTTGCCATACGGGGTCTTTTATTATTCCATATGAAATTTTGAATTCCCTCTTCTATTTCTTTAAAGAATGACATTGGGATATTGATGGGTATTGTGTTGAATTTGTAGATAGCCCTTGGCAAGATTGTCATTTTCATGATGCTAATTCATTTCTTCAGTTCTGCTTTGATTTCCTTTTTCAGGGTTTTAAAGTTTTCATTAAAAAGATTCATTAAATTCTTAGTAAAGTTAATTCCTAGGTATTTATTTTCTTTGTGGATATTGCAAATGGAGTTGCTTTCCTGATTGCTACTTCAATCCTCTCGTTGTTGGCATATAGGAAGGCAGTTGATTTTTGAGGATTAATTTTATACCCTGCTACCTTGCCAAAGTGTCAAATCAGCTCAAGCAACTTTGGAGTAGAATCTATAAGGTTCTTTAAATACAGAATCATGTCATCTCCAAAGAGGAAAACTTTCACTTCCTCTTTCTGTATTTCAATCCCCTTTATGCTTGCTTCTTGCCTTTTTGCTTTGGCTAGAGTATCTAAATCTATGTTAAAGAGGAATGGAGAGAGGTTCCATCCTTGTCTTATTGTTGATTTTAGAGGAAATGTCTTTAGCTTTTCGCCATTACGCATAATGTTGGCTGTGGTTTTGTCATACACAGCCTTTATTATACTGAGGCATGTTCCATGGATTCCTATTTTCTCCCAAGCTTTTAGTATAAAGGGGTGTTGTATCTTGTCAAATGCCTTTTTTGCATCTATTGAGACTTCATGTGATTCTTGTCCTTGCTCCTGTTGATGTGATAAATTATATAAATTGACTTGTATATATTGAATCAGCTTTGCATCCCTGTGATGAATCCTATTTGGTCATATTGTATAATTTTTGATGAGTTGCTGAAAATATTGGCAATTATTTTGTCGAGCAGTTTTGCATCAATATTCATCAAAGAAATGGGTCTATAGTTCTCTGATGAATCTCTAGTTTGGTATGAGGGTTGTAGTGGCTTCCTAGAATGAGTTTGGCAGAGTCTTCACTTCCAATTTCATTGAAGAAAGTTCATGTGATTCTTAGCTTCACTAATCACCAGAAAGCCAGAAGTGTCTCAACATAGCAGAGCAATAGTCCTGAGCTAAGGAGCTCAGGGAAAGCTTCCAAGCCCAGAGTTAAAGCCTCACAACTGACTAAAAACACACACAAAAAAAAAGCCAGCTCGCAGTGGCTCATGCCCTTAATCCTCGCTGGGCAGGAGGCTGAGTTCTGAGAATTAAGGTTCAAAGCCACTTCAGTCACAAAAGGCCTGAGACTCTTATCTCCAATTAACCTCTACAAAATGGGAAGTGAGACTTGGCTCAAGGGTAGGATGATATCCTTGAGCTGAAGAGCTCAGGGACAACACCTAGGCCCAGGATTAGGGTGGTAGCCTTGAGCTGAAGAGCTCAGGGACAGTGCCCAAGCTGAGTTCAAGCCCCATGACCCACAAAATTTGCTACCTAATATCATGATATTATGATAGAGTTCTAGATTTTGACAGAATTTTCTTAGAAATGAAAAAGTATGGACAAAAACCTATATAGAATTTATTTGTTTATTCTCCAAGAATTAATATAGAGCAAATAGGATGAGATGAAGCACTAAAAATCAATTTTAAAACAGATATGCAGTTATGGACAACATATATATATATATATATATTTAGGTTGTTATAGAGTATTATATAATGAATAGTTATATTGAACAGTTTATATACTCATATAATCTGAGTCATGGATTTTCATCAAATATACCTATATCTATCTTACACATGGTGAAATTAAGGCTGAGAAGAATGGCAATTCTAAAATTACACAGGTAGTAAGAGGTAGAATCAGACTTTCATTACTGCTCTGCCTAATGTCTATGTGTTTTCAGTTGTATACAAGTGTCTTAATGAATACATTTAAAGAGAAAATTAGTATTATACACAACAGTAATGAATGTATAACATGAAGATATGTAAATAAAATAATATAAGGATTCAGGTGAGGGTGGGATTTAAAAAATAAGTAGACATGTTTATTAATATTACCTGCATTTCTTGTACTCTGCTTCAGTACTATGGTAGGCAGAAAATGAAGCACTGATACACTATGATCTAGATTTTTAATATTACACTATTCATTTTTATTCATTCAAAATGTCTTGATCAAGACCATTTTTTAAAATTCTGTGTAAGCATAATTAAAAGGAGAGGAATAAGAGGTATGCTGGTGGCTCATGCCTGTAATTCTGGCTGTTCAGGAGGTTGAAATCACGTAATTCAAAGGCAGCCTCCACAAGAAAATCTGTGAGATTCTTGTCTCCAATTCTCCAGCAAAAAAATCTGAAAGTGAGATATTACTCAAGTGGTATATCATCAGTCTTTTTTTCCTTCATATATTTTTATTGTAATTAATAGAAGGGTTACATTATATTCACCAGATAGAAGGTACATTACTTCACAAATATTGATACCCTTTCTCATGTCATGGTCCCCATTTCCCTCCCCCCCTCCTCCCGCTCATCTTGATTTCCCCACTTCCCTATGCTATTTCAAATAACCAATTAAGCATATATAAAGTATATCAGGTAACAAGATGAAATATTGCAACAATATGAAATCTTGAGTGAAAAAGTGATGGGAGAGCACCCAGATGAAGTACAAGCTCCAGTAATCTCTCTTTCTCTCACTTCTTCTCTTTCTCCCACTCCTTCTCCATCTCCTTCTACCTCCGCCTTCCTGCACCCTCCCACATAAACACACACAGTCACACATATACGCACATGATACACATATACACATATACACATACATGCAAAGGAATATGGTCTTAAGAAAAGTAAGTTATGTGTTTTTATTTATTGAAAACAAAAGAAATGCCTAACAAGAAAGCCAAATTTCTCATCTTGAAGACTACTTGCTGTGATGGATGTAAAGTACTAGATATAAAGGACATTTAGCCGAAAATACTTTCAAGTGCTCCATTAAAAGTATGTATTTTTCCTGAAATATGCATATATGGCAAGACAAATTGTCATCTTTTCTAAGGATGTGAAAACAATAACACATCCCTACATTTATCATGAGTCTAAAAAAGACAAATAGGACTATTTCAAACACTGTGAAAATGAGTGATAGATATTACTCTATATGACAAAGTCATGCACAAGTGGCATATTATTTAAAAAATACCTCACCAGAATCAAGAATATTGATTGATAGCTTAACATTTATAAATGATTGGCTAATGTCTATGTACCACATACTTAGAATTGTGGCCCTGTAATTTCTGACACATCGCTCAATCAACAAAATTTATAGGTAAAGATCATCAGCCAGCAGTTGTAGCTAGAAACGGATTTTTGCAGATAACTTCGGTGACTTTTAAACCTGAATCTCAAATTTGATTTAGGTTTGAACTTTCAAATTTCATTAAACAAAATAAAAAATGATCAAGTATTTCATTTAAGAGTATTTTGCTTACTATGCCAAATTTCTCCTTATTTGTTTCCTATATGTGTTTTTTTCCTTTCTTTTTGCTTAACTTCTGGTCCTGGGACATAAGCTCAGGGCCTGGGCACTGTTTTTGTACTTTTTCATTCAAAGCTGGTGCTCTAATATTTTGGCCATGCCTTCACTTCCAACTTTTTGATTGCTAATTGGAGATAAGAGACTGACAAATTTGTCTGCCCAGGTTGGCTTCAAATTGAGATTGTCACAGATTTCATCCTCCTAGGTGGCTAGGATTATAAATTATATTCTTTGTGATAAAAAACAGAGTCCTTGATATTTTGCATTTTAACTCTTTGTCGGTTCACAAATACATGTAAAGGAAAGACTATTTTTAGCCAGGCATGGTGGCTTATGCCTGTAATCCTAGGTACTCAGGAGGCTGAGATCTGAGAATTGCTGTTCAAAGCCAGCCTTGATACTAAAAATTCAGTGAGACTTATCCCCAGTTAGTCACAAGAAAACAGGAAGTGGCACTGTGGCTCAAGGGATAGGGCAGTAGCCTTGAGGAAGTGTTCAGGAACAGTGTTCAGGCCCTGAGTTCAGTCCCCAGGACCTGCAATAAATAAATAAATAAATAAATAAATAAATAAATAAATAAATAAATCGAAAATTTTATGGCAACTTTAGAAGCTTTTAATTCATAAGAAATAATGGTCTTGTTTTACAAGTGACCTATCACAAGTATGTAAGATTACTTATAAATCAGATGACTTAAGTTCATTTTGATTCAAAGATGAAATCACTTGACAATGCTGATGTCAAATAATACATCCCCATACTAAGGGAGGTTTTGAGATAAATATAAACATGTATTTTTCATTTTCACATGTCCCTTTTTTGTATGTTCTTATTGTTATTTTAATGGTGATGTTAGGGGGATTAGGTTATATGTCAGATAAAGAGTATCTTTCTTCTTTCTTCTTTCTTTCTTTCTTTCTTTCTTTCTTTCTTTCTTTCTTTCTTTCTTTCTTTCTTTCTTTCTTTCGACAGTCCTGGTGCTTGAAATCAGGGCCTGTGCATTGTTCTGAGGCATTCTCAAGACTAGAGTCCTACCACTTGAGCCATAGCACCACCCCTGCCTTTTTCTATGCTTATGGTATGGAGGAATTGATTCTAAGTCTTCATGCATACTAGGCAAGCACTCTATTACTAAGCCAAACTCCTGGCCCAAGAGTACATTTCTTTTGGAGCAATACACTGAGATACTATTAAACATTGGGCAAAATAGTATAAAATATCCAATAATTTATTTTATTTTTTCATTTTTATTTTTAGAAAAGAAACAATAAGTAGGTTTTATTGATAATACCAGGCTTAAACCTGTGTTTAACAAGCAAGCCACATAATAGCACCATGGTTAAGACTCTAGCCTGCTTTTCCAAGCTGTCATTTTACAATTTATTAAGTAAACAGGGATCAAATGTCTCTTATCCCCCCCCATGTGATCTTTTTATACACACACTGCCAGTAAGTCCAACTTGGAACAGCTGAAAATCTTTTTAGTAAAAGCTTTAAAGATGAGCTCATAAATTCAGTTTAGTTTTCCCTAGTTAAATTAGGTCAAATGGAAGGAACTCCAGTGAGTGGTTGCCTAATCAGAGCCCATTATTTTTAAGTTATCCGCCCATTCCAACCCTCCTCAACCATAAAACTCCACTTTCACTCAATTATTGAAAACCTACATACAACAAAGCAGAAGGACTAATTTTAATTCCTCAATCTCTCAATCATGTTCTCAAAAGAAAAATCTATGGAAAGAATACTTACCAAAACCAGATTGGAAAATTAAGCCCATACAGTTACCAACCAGGTTGCACACACTTACATCAACTGGTTTTGTATACATTCTACAACAGACCAGGACAAAGTTTAGAAAAGATTTAAGAAATAGATTCCTAACTACAGAAGTTGCAAATTTCAAAAGGGTATGAAAAAAAACTAAAAACTTCTGTCCCTTTTATGTTGCTCAAAGAAATAAACTGTAAAAATATATACAATTTTTACAGACAAATAGATTTAGAAGTTCTTCCGTCTTAAAAATTGAGGATATTCTGCACTGGTAACTAATTAGTGAACTTCAAGTCAAGTATTCTTGGCCATTACTAGGCTAATAAACTAAGAATCATTCAAACTAAGTCAAAATAGAACAGGCATAAAAGTCCTGAACACTTTTGACTTTGTCTTCAAGACATATACCTGGGAAAGCTAATTGAAAAGACAAAAAGCTTCCCTTCACACACTGTTGTACAGAACTGAGGCTTCTAGTCATAGTTAGATTACCTGTAGCTTAAGTCCATTTTACAAAGGTCACTGGCGTTGTTAGTGCTTTGCTTTTAACACTTTAGGAAAGTAATGAATTTGGTGGGCATACTGAATGAATTCTGGCTAGCCTAGTTATTGGACACATTTCTGGTTTTAGACGAGATGTTCTTTCCACCCTACCATCTTCACTAAATCCACGTCTTCCTCCATGGCCTCCCAATCAAAGTTTGCTCTTCCTCAAAGTAAATAGTCGCGGCCTTCCCCGTTCTGCGCAGGGCGGCGGCGGCAGCTTGAGGGCCAGGCGATGTTGGGCTTCAGGAAGAACGCGGTAATCGGACTCAACTTCTACGGTGGGGGCGGCCAGGCTGGCCACTGGCAGTGACTGCTGAGGAGGCCCCGGCCCAGCGGGAGGCGGGGGAGGGGAAGCCGGCGTGGGGATTGTCGGAAGCGCTGGCAAGAGCCCCTGGGCCACTCTGGCGCGGGACGCCCGGAGGGTCCCGCGGCCCGCGCCCATTGGCGCCGAGCTCCCCGAAGTCACCGGGATCCCGTCGAAGTGGGCGTTCTTCGCGCCCACCCACCATGCTCCGACGCCTGAGGAGATGGAAGCAGCAGCCGCCAGCGCCATCACGTCGCCTGAGGAGGAGCTGGACGGCTACTAGCCCAAGCCCCTGGGGAAGAGGCCGGCCATCCTTCCCCTGCTAGAGCTGGTTGGGGAAGCCAGTAAGAACTCCAGCATGGACGGCTCGCTCCCCTCGACGCCCCCCCCCCCCCCCCCCCCCCCCCGCGGAGGAGGAGGACGACGAGTTGTACCAGCAGTCGCTGGAGATTATCTGTCGCTACCTTGGGGAACAGGCCACTGGCGCCAAGGACGCAAAGCCACTGGGCGGGGCCGGCTAGGCCAGCCAGAAGGCGCTGGAGACCCTGCGGTGGGTCGGGGACGGGGTGCAGCGCAACCACGAGACAGCCTTCCAAGGCATGCTTCGGAAACTGGACATCAAAAACAAAGACGATGTCAAAACTTTATCTCAAGTAATGATCCATGTTTTCAGTGATGGCGTAACAAACTGGGGTAGGATTGTGATTCTAATTTCTTTTGGTGCCTTTGTGGCCAAACACTTGAAGAGTATAAACCAAGAAAGCTGCATCGAACCACTAGCAGAAAGTATCACAGATGTTCTCGTAAGGACAAAACGAGACTGGCTAGTCAAACAAAGAGGCTGGGATGGGTTTGTGGAGTTCTTCCATGTAGAGGACCTAGAAGGCAGCATCAGAAATGTGCTGCTGGCTTTTGCAGATGTTGCTGGAGTAGGAGCTGGTTTGGCTTATCTCATAAGATAGCCATATAAATGCAATAGTTGACTCTTAACCAACTCCAGCCACCAAAACTACATACATCTGAAATCAAATGTATTTATGAACTTGGACTTCAAGCTGCCGGGACTGTAACCTCCAAGAATTCCATTCTAGCAATGTAGCGAGAAAGAAAGTGGCAAGAGGATTATGGCTAACAAGAATAAACACGTGGGAAAAGTAGTCCCCCTTGAAGAGTCACTGTCTAAAAGAAACAGAGTTCACTTTCAGCAACAAACCAATAATTTATTTTTATAAAATATAAACGTGTCTCACTTTATCCTTTTTTGCCTATGAACATATCTGAATTCTAGTTGTTCTTTAAATTATTTTATAAGGTATTGTACAATATTTCTAGTTTTGAAACATTAAAAATCTCTTTATTGGCCTAGTGAGAGAGTGCTTGGCTAGCATGCATGAAGACCCAGGTTCAATTCCTCAGTACCACATACATACAAAAAAGCCGAATTAGTTCTGAGGCTCAAGTGGTAGATAGAGCTCTAGCCTTAAGAAATCCCAAGGACAATGCTCAGTCCTGAGCTCAAGCCCAGGACTGGCAAAAAAAACCTTTATTTTTCATGGCAGAATTAATAATGAAGTTACCAATGTCTCTGGAGTTCATCAATGTCTATGGTCATGCTATTACTGTGGCTGTTGATCTGTAGCAGTTTAACCATTCTTCCCACTTACAAAAATTTCATTTGAAGAGGTAATGTCTTGTAAATTTTTTATGTCATACCACATGAACTTGATCTTTTTGAGTTGCCTCCTCTCTTTGACCCTAAGTATTTTTTTTCTTTTCATTTTTTGTGCGTCATAGGGCTTAAACTCTGGGTCTGGGTGATGTTCCAGAGCACTTCAGTGCAAGGCTACAACCCTTCCCCTGGGCCTGGGCACTGTACCTGAGCTCTTCACCTCAAGGCGACCGGAGTATGCCTTGAGCCTCAACCCCATTTCCTGTTTTCTACTGATTAATTGGAGATAAGAGTCTCATGGTCTTTAGTGCCAAGGCTGGTTTTGAACTGCAGTCCTCAGACACCAGCCTCCTTCATAGCTAGGATTACAGGCTTGAGCCACTACTCCCAGCTCCTTAGCCTTACCCTTTTAACTGATATACATACTCAAGTGTGGATTCCCCAAAATGTACACTATAGGCCTGGGAATATGACAGTGTTGGAGTGCTTGTCTAGCATGCAAGAGGCCCTGGGTTCAACTCCTCAGTACCAGATGCACAGAAAAAGTCAAAAGTGGCACTGTGGCTCAAGTGGTAGAGTGCTAGCCTAGAGCACAGAGAGGCTCAGAGGCAGTGCCCAGGCCCTGATTTCATGACCCATAACCAACAACAACAAAGTAATACTGACAGATCTTCCCCCAAAATAAAACAAAAAAAATTAAAAAGTACCCAAGTATCATCTTTTTTTCTACTCACTACACTCAATAGATAATTTTCATTATCATTCTAAAATAACTTTGTTTTTCTTCTTATTCTGACAAACTCATAGTTTTATGGTTCCATTCTGGATTCAGTATTTCTTCCTTTTTGTTCCACTACTTGCTTATTGGGTAACATGTGATAATTGATCCTACACAGACTGGAAAGCAAGGCAGATTACAAGGTATCATTTCCAAATTTAAATGATTCCCTGAACATTCCCTCTTAAATAAAATATCCCTACTCTTTCTACCTTAGTATCCAAAATCAGCAATGACCAATCTATATCTGCTGGGCCTGCATTTTCTTAGTTTCAAGACCATTCCCTATAAGGGCTGCTGGGATATCAAAAGATGCTTCATATGTGAAGTGCATCCTTAAAATTGGTCTTCCATGTACTCCTTTTGTTCAGTAGGAAAACTTCTCTTCTAATATATACAGCACGCTGAGAAGTCTTGGAAAGCTTCAGTTTGAGGTCATAGATTGCTTACCCCATTTTGGAGGTACACAGAAAATCTGCCAGTGCTTTATAAAGGCCACTACAAATACTTAGATGCATGTGCTTTTCTTCTTCTTCCATTGTTTATGATTTCTGATTTTTATTATCAAATATTTTACTGGTATTATAAAGGAGATGTACAGAGAAGTTAAGTCCGGTAATGAGTACAGTTCTTTATGGACAATATTATCCCTTTCTTTTTTTTCTCCCAGTCCTAACATTCCCACCCTGGCCTCCTTCTTCCATTTTTAAAAGGTACTCTCCATTGATAACTAGAATGATTTGTACTAATTTATTATTTCATGGCGCATTTTTCCTGAGCAAACTCTTGGTGCCATTGGATACAGAAAAGCTTATAGAGGACCTTGATGTGGCCCATAGAAAAGCTATGTCTATCTTGGCATCTTTACAGCAATATCCCGAGTTCACTTCTTTTGTTGTCCCTTGGTTATTCTCATATTATTATAGTATCTTACCTTGTTATCTGGTATATTGTATATAAGTTTATTTGTTTATTTTAAATAGGAAAGGGAAAGGGGTAAACAAGATGAAGGGAGTGGTGAGGGAGGGAAATGGGAACAAAAACATGAGAAGGGGTATCAATATATGTGAAGTAATACACCTTCTATCTGGAAAATATAACTGTAACCCTTCTATTAATTACAAAAAAAAGAAAAAAATGAACATTTGATTTGAGTCTTTAGAACAAAATGATGTCAGCAAAGAAGTAGACATGTTATCATTACCAGCAGAAAAACCAAACTTAAGTAATGGTTTACAAGAACTTTTAAACTCAGATCATAGATTGCAATAGAGGAAAGTATCAGTCAGTATTTGACTCCACACTGATTTTTTTCAGCACAGATTGTGAAAGTCAGAACTAAATAAATTTACTTCATTCTAGTGAGAAAAGAAGAATTCCCAAATTTCTAATCAAGAATATGAATTATATTATTTTCAATTTTTTACCTTTATTAAAAAGGTGATGAGCAGAGGATTTATAGTTATATAAATGTAAGGTAATTAGTACATTTGTTTTTTCCCACTTACTCCTCTCAGCTCCTCTACCCACTAAGTTGTAAAGTTTATTTACAATATAGTGTCAAGTGAGTATCAATGTTTTGTTAGTAATACTTTGTCTTATCACATTATTTTTTGTGAAAAAAATAAAATGTCAAAGTGAACTAGAATGAAAAAAATGAAGCAAGATAATAAATAGAAATTGGGAGAAGACACCCTGTTAAGAGATATTGCCTATGTAGAATCAGAAAGATTATTAAAAATTTATTGGAGGAGCAACAGTAGATATTATTTATCTCTGGTTTGGGACTCAGTGAATAGGAATGTCATAATCTGCAACCAACAATAGAGTAGGAAGAGCATGTATTTCAACTATAATGAAGTACTTTATAGAACACAACAATTCCTGCTATGGATAACTAGAAAACTGGCTCTAACACAAGATTATGTGGTGTTTTTTTATTGTATTTTTTGGTCTTTTCTTTTTGGTACTGGGGATTGAATCCAGTACATTACTAGGCAAGTGATTTAACATAACTATATCCTAGTCCAAGTAAGTTTTTTTTTAAAAAAGCATCAGAAAACTATAGAGGCAAAGAGGGAAGAGATGGAAACTTTAGAGAGGTAAGTTAGCATTCTCTATGTAACTTTTTCCACATGTAAAAATGTTTCAAATCTTGCTATAAAGAAGTTGAGAATCTTCTCAGGAGTTTAAAGCTAAGAGAGAAAGAGGCTAAACAAAATTTCAGGCAATCTCAAAAGGCTAGAGAGAGAGAAAAGTAGAGTTCAAGGACATAGTAAATCCACCAGCGTACAATGTTCATTACAGCACTATTTACCATAGCAAAGATATGGAACCAGCCTAGATGTCCCTCAGTTGATGAGTGGATCAACAAGATGTGGTATTTGTACACAATGGAATTCTATGCTGCTGTCAGAAAGAATGACATTGCCGCCTTTGTTAGGAAATGGAAAAGCTTATAAAAGATCACATTAAGTGAAGTAACCCAGACTCAAAGGAACTTAGGCTCAATGGTTTCCCTCATTTGTCATAATCGGTAGAAATCTTGGGCTTTCCTAGCAGAGATTTGCAATAGAGCAAAATCTTGATACAAAAGGCCATATAGTAGGACGCTGAATGAAAGGATCTCTAGGATATAGAAACATAAGCCATATAATGAATTATTGTTGTTCTTAAGGTACTACGTTATCTATCTCACATCTCTTTTGCTGTCCCTTGGTTATCTCATATTGTTACAGTATCTCACTTTGTTACCTGATATATCGGATATATTTATATTTGGTTATTTGAAATTGGAGAGGGAACAGGGGAAAACAAGATGAGGGGTGGGGGTGGGGGGGAGGAAATGGGGACCAAGACATGTGAAAGGGTATCAATGTATGGGAATTAATGCACCATCTATCTGGCAAATATCATGTAACCCTTCTATTAATTACAATGAAAAATATATGAAAAAAAAGAATGCCACTACAGGTGCTGGGAGTTTGGCTTAGTGGTAGAGAGCTTTCCTAGCATGCACGAAAACCTGGGTTCGATTCCTCAGTATCATACAAATAGAAAAAAGCCAGAAGTGGTGCTGAGGCACAAATGGTAGAGCTCTAGTCTTGAGAAAAGTCCAAGGACACCGCTCAGGCCCTGAGCTCAAGCCCAGGACTCACAAATAAAAGAATGCCACTTCAGCCAAAATTTGAGGAGTTCAGAATCCAGAGTGAAAGATGGCAACAGAAATGTGAGGCTAACATGCCAGGGCTTCCTGTTCAGGCATTCACGGTAACAGTAAGCTATACAAACTTACAAGCTAAGAAAGTAAATAGAAACCTTTGGAAAAATAGAATGAAATTTTGTTCTTCCTAGAGATAGAAGTGACTAGAATTGTAGTTCAAGAAGACTGATCCTATATATATTATTGTCTGGGTAAGGTATTGAAGGGTTACAGTTACATTCGTCAGGTTTTAAAAGAATACAAGAGTTACTTAAGTAAATTTAAATAAATATTGATGACATGGGACAATAATAATAATATCTTTGAATGATAATTCTGCATATTGGCATGTACCGAAACCCCACAATTCAGAGCCAAGAAAAATGTGTACCTGGCACATTTGATAAGGGTGAGTATTTGAAAACTAGTAAGAAAGGAAGGCAACTTTGAATTGGGCTATAGAAAGCCCTTCCAGTTTCCCCAATGTGGAATTGGCCCATAATATTCTGCCCTAAATTTAGTCTTTATACTAAAATTGAGTCCTTGATGCTATCACACCAGTTTAAACTTTTATGACAGCAATAATTTTTAGTGAATAAGCTAAGTGTATCCCTAGGAAAGTAAACTAAATACTTTACCACAGCCTTGAAATCCGTGTGATGAAGAGATTATAAAGAATATGTAACTGTCTGGTCAACAAATTTAATTATGGGGATATGTGTAGCAATAGTTTAGAGAGTATGTATGTGTCTTTCATGGGTACAAATTCAGATTAATTGCTAACAATAGCAATAGTGATACCAATTGTTGGAATTAGAATTGCAACTTTGTAACTCAAAAGAAATATTTTGAGGTATTCACGTAATGTCCTCAATTAAATTGGCAGCTAGGAACTCTGGGGAAGGTGGCAATTCCATTGAATAGCTTCTGCAGGAGTGCAGTATTATGTACTCTGAGAACTGGTGTCTTGTTCACTGTCAGTGATGCCCAGAATTCAATAAGGAATAAGGGTATCCTTGTAACATCTTATGGCCTTAGCATTTGTAGAGACACCTGTTAACTTAATTTATGTTTTTGGATAACTTTAGAGGTTTTTTTAGTCCAAAGAGAATATATGTATTTCCTTGGGCTACTGTAACAAAGTACTATAAAATAAATTGCTTTAAAGAGAAGAAATTTATTCTCACAGACCTGGAGGCTAATAGTCAGAAGTCAAGGTAGACTGGGTTGTGTTTTTGATAAAGCTCCTAAAGGAGGATTCTTCCGTCCCTTTTTCAACCCCAAGTAACTACACTTGTAGCAGAAAAATTCCTATTTATTCCCTATATTCATTTGCTAACATCCTTCTATTTCTTTCTTTTCACATAAGCCTTGTCTTGTAACGTAATGTTGGATTATGATCACCCTTGCTCCATTATACCCTTATCTTACTGCATCACATCTACAATGATCCTATTTGCAAACTAAAATCACTCTCACATTCTGAAATATTGAGTTAAGACATCAGTGTAACTTTTTTGGGAGAATACAATTCAACCCATGACTAATGCCAAGATTAAGGGATGGCCAAGGTTTTTAAAAATGTACAACTAAATTTGTTGGCCAGAATTTCAGTGCTAAAAATACCATTTGAAGTTCAATCACATATGCTAATCCCTAGATCTCACCCTTTGTGAGGGATATTCTGGTTAAAAAATGAGAAATATCAAGTCTACAATAAGCTCTGTGTATAATAATGGGCATGTTAACTCTGAAGTGTATGAACTCTCATTCATTATTCAGATGACTCTGATAACTTTTTCCAAAATCATGGCAAGGGACTGATGAAAAGAGTAGACATACCCTCTAGCAGGTGGACTCAGGTTTGGCTCCATCCTATGAAGATCTTTTTGTTGTTGTTGTTTGTTGGTTGGTTGGTTGGTTTGTTTTTGGGTCATTGAGCTTGAACTCAGCCTGGGTGCTCTCCCTGAGTTCCTCAGCTCAAGGCTACCACCCTATCCTTGAGCCAAGCCCCACTTCCCATTTTCTAGAGGTTAATTGGAGATAAGAGTCTCAGGTCCTTTTGTGCCCCTGCTGGCTTTGAACCTTGATCCTCAGATATCAGTGTCCTGAGAAGCTAGGATTACAGGTGTGAGCGACTGTGCCCGGCATATGAAGATCCTGATAGCCATAGCAAGCTTGCTTCCACAATTTAAGGCATATGAACATTTGTATACAGAGGGACTCAGCTCAGTCTCTGTAGAAATCTATTTCTAGGAGATCCAACTGTGTAGTCAGCAATTGGTGGGAGTCCAAAGCTGAAGAGCCATGGCTTGCACTAGAAGGCCAGGAACACCCCCTGAAGCAAAAGAATGGGTTGCTAAAGGCCTGCAGCAAGGGCATCTCAGTGAGCTATTATGGTAGCACCTATTATAAAGCAATTCAGATAGACCTAAAAGCCTCTTTTCTTGTTTTTGTTTGAAGGCTGCATTCAAAATAGGAGGATTTACCCACAATGGCATAAATAAGCTTAAATTCATAAATGGTCCCCCCAGTGGCCTAAAAGATACTGTTTGTTTTCACTTTGTTGGTGTTGAGACAGTCAATAGCTGTTTTGATATTGTCAAATATGGAACTTCATTTGCTTATAGAATGATTTTAAGAAATTTTGACTATAGAGTTAATTTCAATAATAGTTTATATTGTACTCAGAATGGATATGAGAATAGAATTAGGTTTAGGTATTCTGCTATGCAGTATCATTCATCTTTCCAGATTTGTGAGCAGGATAACTTAGGACAGTAAATGAAGAAGTGGAGATAATCACCCCTTCACTAATTAAGTCTTAGCGAATAAGCTTCAATCCTTGAAGAACCGATTTTAATTTAATTTGGACCATCTTAACTATTTTCACCATGTGGAGAATGTCAAGCCATAAATTTAATTTAATGCCATAGATTTAATTTTAATGTGTTTCTCACTAAGATCATTTATGTCACTACTGGAATATTTTAGGTCTATAGGTGCTGTTGAGTATATGGAATTTAGACAAGTCAATTTTTCTGATGATTAATGTACAATATAAAAAGAACTCTCCTGTATTTTATATTCAATAAGATTGGTAAGATACGAATGATGCCATGTTTATATTTCATAGTATCCTAGGGATAGCATAATTTGAGCCCCAGTATCAATTAAGGTTATGATTCGCAAAATAGTAAGTTTCACTGGATGTTAAAGATAATTCAAAATAATATGTTGATTGATATCAATGTCATTCATTGCCTGTTTTTCTTTTTGATGTATACAGTTAGTAATTTTTTTTTCTTTCACATTCTTTTTTGGTCAGTCATGGGACTTAAACTTTGGGCCTGAGTGCTGTTCTTGATCTATTCAGCTCAAGGCTACCATACTTCCACTTGAGCCACAGTGCCGCCTCTGGTTTACTGGTGATTAATTGGTAATAAGAGTGCCCAGGCTGGATTTGAACCTCGATCCTCAGAACTCAGCCTCCTGAATAGCTAAGAGTGCAGGTGTGAGCCACTGTGCCTGGCTTTCACATTGTTTGTAATCCCATTTTCCAGGTTACTTTTCTCTTCCTTCCTTCCTCTTTCCCTCCCCCCTCTCTTTCTTTCTCTCTTTCTCTTTCTATCTCTCTCCCTCCCACTCTCCTTTCCTTCCTGCCTTCCTGCCTTCCTTCCTTGCTTCCTTTCCCTCATCACGTTCATTTTCTCCTTCTCATCCTTCTTAGTAGATAAATATACTTGGGATATGGGGGTCATTCTAGTCAGTATTTTGAAATATCTTCCTCTAGACTTCCTGAAGTCAGTATCATCAGAGTCAAGGGTCTTCGTCATCACAGTGGTTGTTTAAGAGCCCTGGATATTGTCCTTTTACTGTGCCTTATGTGTACCAGGGGATCCAGGTGCATACGTCTTCAGATTCAAAGTATTTCCTTGCTATGGAATATGAGTATCCTATTTTGTTCTTCTCTTTTATTCGTATAATTTTTCTAAGAATATTTTGGATTTCTAGATTCACTATGTGGTGGCTTTCAGTTTCTTCTTCTGTCCAGATGAAAGATATGGGAGCTCAGCAGCCTATATCTTAGAGTTCTGAGGATGAGAAACATGACACTTAAAATTAAGAAGATACAATTTAATACCAAATAATTAATGCAACCTTTCACAGCTTGGAGGATGAAAATTCTAAATTTATGCCCATGTATATATGTATATATACATATATATATATATATATATATATGTGTGTGTGTGTGTGTGTGTGTTTGTATGTGTGTGTGTGTGTATGTATGTATATTTTATTAGGTATACAGGGACAAGTCACAAAAGACTTGGCAATTGGGAACAAAGTGAACAACCAGGGGCAGTGGGAAGCATTCTGCATTAGAAAGTATGGTGTGACCTATTGTTCACATGGGAAAATAAAATGGGCTTACTTGAATAGTTTTATGGGCTTGCAGAGGACTGAAAATTGTTCTACATATATATAATCAAGATCTGAAGCTGATCTATTTGATAAGAAGCATGATTTGATTAGAAGACTTTTGTGTACACCTAGTGGGAAGTAAGAACTTGTGGTTAGGCCATTTGAAACAATCCTAGTTTTCCCCAGATGTCAAGACAAGAAATCATATTGATCTGTAAATTTATACCCTACACAACCGAGCCAATATATTTAACAATCTTGACCTAGATGACATCAAGTCAATAAAGTAGAGACCTCTCTCCAAACTGGTATAGCCAAAAGCATACAATTTTCTCCCACCCAGGTTCTGACTTGAGGTCCCAATAAGAAAAGAACATCAACATTTTTCTTCCTATTGCCAGCTCTTTGTTAGGGCTATCAGTTTCCTGGTGAGTGTAATGCAGAGCCAGAGGCTCCCAGCTTATACTGATCTTTTGTTTGTCAGAGGATTTGCCTTTATTGTGACACCACTGAGAAGACTGAGCCCTGATCCATTTTGCTCTGACTTATGCAACGGTAATTCCATGCCAGGAATAAGGCAGGGTGAAAACATTTCACGCTATTGTTTTCCCCTATCATAACCCCTCAAACAGAGCTATTAAACTAAAGTGCTGCTTGGGTCATGGCATGATGTTGTCCCCATGCCAACCTATAACTATAACTCAGGAAAGTTGCCAAGACCAGGAGGGGAGTGGAACAAAACATTTTTAATAACTTGCCAGAGAAAATGATTTCATTTGAACCATAAAAACTATGCTTAGGAATCAAAATGACATGTCTCAGACTCAACACTGGAACCCCCAATAACAATGAAATAGTGTCTTCAAATTCTCTTCAAAATACATTTGCAACCAAATATAAGAATAAGGCATAACCCACTGGCACCTGGCAAAAATAAAGGTGTGTGTGTGTGTGTGTGTGTGTGTGTGTGTGTGTGTGTGTGTGTGTGTTGGTTCTTGGGCTTGAACTGTGGATCTGAGTGCTGCCCCTGAACTTTATTTCTCAATGGCTAGCATTCTACCCCCTGCAGAGCTACAGCTTTACTTTCAGCTTATTTTTTTAGTTAATTAGAGATAAAAGTATTATGGCCTTTGGGAAGTCTTAATTTGAACTCAATCTTAGGATCTCAGACTTCTGAGTAGCTGGACCATCAGGCCTAAGTCACCAGCTCCTGGCTTCAAATTGCATACCTTTGAAATGACTACGGAACATCTTCACTTAAAATCTTATAGGCACCTAAAACTTAAAATGAGCATTCATTTTCTCTCCTTCCCCAATCAGTTCCTTCCTTCATGCTTGAGAAACATCAAGTGAAGAGACCGGGTAGTACCCCTTCATGATCTACTCCATACATATACTTCTATATATCACTGCTTTGTGAGATGTTCAGTAGTTCAAGTGATTCACATAAATGGACCACTTTGCTCAAAAGGAATGCTACATCATCCTTTTTGTGTCTGTGTGTCAGTCGTGGGGCTGGAACTCTGGGTCTGGGCTTGAGCCCTTCAGCTGTAGACTAGCATTCTACTAGTGGAGCTACAGACCCACTCCCGTTTTTTTGATGGTTAATTGGACATAAGAATCTCAGGGACTTTAGTGCCTGGGCTCGCTTGAAACGTGATGATCAAATCTCAGCCTCTTGAGTAGCTAGGATTATGTATGTGAGCCCCTGACACCCAGTCATCATCTATCTTAATTAGTAATATGGGCTCGTTCTTCTTATGTACGTGACCCAGTAATGTCACTATACCCAAATTTTGAGCCAGTCCCTGAGCTCTGAGTCTGTTATAATAATACTGTGGTAAGAATCTGGGATCCTCTGTCTGGTGAATATAATGTGACCCTTCTATTAATTACAATAAAAATATATTAAAAAACAGAATCTGGGATCCTGAGGCCAGAAACACATTTGATTTTGTGAAATAAAATTTCTTTACTTATGAATATAACTTTTCTGTTTTGTGACACACTATGCTTACACAACAGGAAAAGTGTTTTTATCACTTTAATTTGAGAACATGTTGTTAGAAATGACCACATGTATTTCTTTATGTCTTCATTGGAAATTCAGTCCATGTTCATAGAAATTGTATATTTTTAAATTAGTATTTATGCCACTCTAAATTTCTAGCCTGCTGAATATAATTCTGGGGACACTAAGCATAGCTTCCTATGTTATTTCTGATTTTCTTTAAAAATTGTTAGGGTTAGCCAGGCAAGGTGGATCAAGCCTGTAATCTTGAGGCTGAGATCTGAGGAACAAGGTTCAAAGCCAGCCCAGGCACAAAAGGACCTGAGACTCTTATCTCCATTAAACCTGGAGAAAATGGGAAGTGGGACTTGGATCAAGGGTAGGGTGGTAGCCTTGAGCTGAGGAGCTCAGGCACAGTGCCCAAGCCCAGGGGTAGGGCGGGAGTTTGAGCTGAAGATCTCAAGGACAATGTGCCCAGGCTGAGCTCAAGCCTCATGACCCACAAAAACAAATTGTTAGGGTTTTTGGATGGAGATAAATTAATCTCTGTGCAGACTCACCTTAATATTGATACAATTTATCTTTACTTATCACCTACCTAAAATTAAACTTTCCATGAGTTTCCAAGGCAATTATTTTATGACCCATTTGTTATGCCATATCTCCAAACAAATTGAAAAATGCTTGAAAGTATCACAACATGATTGTCATTAGTTCATAACTTCCTAATCAAAAATTACTTCTGCATATCATTCAATTTTGATCACAATAGTTATGGCTTCTATTTATTGAACAATCATTGTGGCGTAAGGTGCTGTAAAACTAGGTATCTCTATTTCACTGGTAAAAAATCTGAAACTTTATCCAAGGTCATAGAAGCAATAAGCTTGGGTTCCTATTCATGTTTCTCTGAGTCTAAAACCTCTGCTTATAACTCTACAGTTCATTGTCATGTAGCATTTCACTTTTACTGGCTATGGATGAAGTTCATCTCTGTGATTCATCTATTCCATTGATCTCCTTTGTATTTACTTTATCTTAGAATGCAGAGTTGGTTATCTTCTACAGTTTCTCCAACGGTCTCTGGTTTACACTGAGTTGTCTTTTATTTCTCGGTCATGATCAAATGTTAAGATCTCATTTCATGTCTTAACAGTACAAAGAAGACAAAGTACTGGTATGTACATACCTATCTGTGTGAACATGTATTGTTATGGGTATCTGGATTTTTTTTTCTTCTATACCTAACATTTCCCTCTATATTGGGTTATGCTAACCCTTCACTTTTTTGGTAAGTCACATCTGCACTTTCTTATACTCACTTCTCAATCAATTTGACCCCTCTAAAACTTTGATTGAAAACTTATTAACTGATTTTGTCTTCTAGGCAAAAATTTTTAAGGAAAATTATTTGATTGAATTTTAATAAAATTTGAAAATTGATGAATTATGCTAGTATAATTCATATTTCATGTTAGATTCTCTTTCAGTTTGTACTACCAGTACATTTATGCTTTTATATATATATATGTATATGGATGTAAAGACTTCAATGGAAGATGGAAGAATTCTAAGAGCTGAAAGTATTTCATTTACGTAAATCATTCAATATGAAACTACTAAGGTAAATTCTTGATAGCAGAACAATAAATTTAAAAAAAGATTCTCTTCAAAGTTTGATGATCCATATTATATTATCTGAGATGCAGGTTATTTAAATGTTAATATAGCACACACAACCAACATATAATATATATATATCACAGCTCACAGATATACAGCCACAATATATTTTATAGCGATCCATTTCAGACTGTTCAGAACACATATAATGAATATACAATTCACATTCTGAGAGATGACTAGGAATTAAATTGACTGCCAAATGTCAGAAGGCTTGGTAAATCAAACATAGTTCTCATCAGGCATAATATATTACTGGTTGATACTACCTTTGCATTAAAGTTACTTGTGATTTCATTGTGTGTAAAACATCCTCTTGAAGAGGTAGAAATAAGCCAGGCTTTAATTCAGCCCTCACTAAAAGCACCCATTCCCCTTTGCGAATATTTATGGTTAAATACTAATATGTTTTTAAATTAAACGTTGACATTTTACTGATCAGAATTAAACAATTTAGATCTGAATATATATTTCTTGGGCTCTTCAGTGTTATACTGCCACATGTCTAATTGCTATAAGGAAAACTGAACACTACTGAGATTCTCCAGTGTACTCTTTACCCCTCCCTCCAGGGTCAGCAGTGCAGATGGTGACACACTTAACTGTATATCACCTTAGCAATTCCCTGTCTTCATTATATGGGATAGTGGAGCCATCACCTAGGTAGTTGGGCATTTCAAGACAGTGTCCCACTGATAAACACCAAAGACTTATAATTACAT
This sequence comes from Megascapheus bottae, assembly GCF_031878675.1. Taxonomy (NCBI): domain Eukaryota; kingdom Metazoa; phylum Chordata; class Mammalia; order Rodentia; family Geomyidae; genus Megascapheus; species Megascapheus bottae. The sequence continues at coordinate 62,048,843 of NC_143547.1, read as the reverse complement.
GTGCTACTAACACTTTACAGCACTGTTAATGGTGCTTGAAGAATGAAATGAGTGTTGTGTTGATGCCTAAAGTGTTTGAAAAGGAATTAACATCAGTTTACAGTACCATATTAAACAGATCAAGAAATCCCTTGGTCTAACAGAAAGCAGGTAAAAATGAACAGAGTTTACAAACGTTTTGTAGAGTAGGACAAAGACTAAATTTTAAAAATGTGTTTATTTATTCATTCTATAAAAATCATAAATAAAACAGCAGAATCATAAACAAGACTGCATGGCAATATGACTGTGAGTTTGAAATCTTCTTCCAGAGGTTGTATCCCCTTTACTAGTGAGGTGTGAAAAAAAACTAAAGGCTCTAATTGTTGACGGGGCACTTTATGTACAGTTTTGAGGAGAATCTAAATCTTTTAGCTTGACGTACACTCACAGCTTTCACAAACTGGTCTATCACTCATTGCAGATTTCCTTTCCAGATTTTTCATCTGCACTTACTTAGATACTTCCATTTTGAAGAAAAAATACTTGACTTACTATACTGTAGGAATACTTTTTTTGAATTTTACACCTGCATGTTTGCTCGTAATAAGACTATTCTTTATGAAATACTTATCTTATATAAAGCATGTATAAAATGCTTTGCATACTTACCACTTTTAATCCCACAGCAACTCTGTGAGGAAGGTATCCTTCATATCCCATTTTATACCTAAGAATTTTAAGTTTCAAAAATATCAGGATGATGTATAGAGGGGTAACAGTTATATTTGTAAAATAGCGAGTACATTACGTCTTGAACATTGTTACCTCTTTCCATGTTTTTCTACCAACCACCAAGTTGTAAAGTTCATTGACAATATATTGTCTCATGAATATTGCTATTACATGGGTTTACATTTCACCCTTTGCCTCATCATCTTGTTTTAGACCTTCTCTTAACCTTAAGCTCCAAGTAATATGTAAACTACACTAAGAGGTCTTCTATTAGTAAATAAAAATATTATCACTTTGTTATTTTATTTTGTTCCATTCCTGGAACTTAAACTGTGAGCATTTTTGCTCAAGGCTAGCAATCTAGGACTTGAGCCACAGCTCTACTTCTAGCTTTTTGGGTAGTTAATTGAAAATAATTGTCTCAAGGATTTTCCTGCCCAAAATGACTTTGAACCATGATTCTGAGATCTAAGCCTCCTGAGTAGCTGGGATTGCAAGTATGAGGCACTGATGCTTAGCTACATTTTACCATTCCTAGAACTGTTACAATCCAGATTGACCTTACCATACAGAGATCAACTGGCATGTACTCTTTTGAATTATAATTGTTTACAGTGAATTAGGTGGCATTGAGTAAAATGCACTGTAGTCATAACTGAAATGTTGAAATTTAAATAAAGACACTTGTCACCCATTGAGCATTTTATCACATACATGTTAAATGCAATCTAAATCTTATAAACAGTAAGTAATGTATAGACTGATCAAAAGAATCCATAGATTAGGCTGTTAGACTGCAATAGATAACTCCTGCCCTAGAGAGTTTGTATACACAAGGAAGACTAATGTATTCAATAGAGGATAGAAAAGTGGCAGGAAAGATAAGTTGGAAGGGCAGACTTTTCATTATTGAATATAGAAGTTTTTATCCAGGCAGTAATCTGCATTAAGTACCTACAAGGCACTAATTATTTACATAATTTAGATGGTTGTGTGCTTTCCCCAACTCAATGAGATGCTATTTTTCTTCACTTTACACTGAGTAAAACATTGAAACTCAGAGTGTAAGTAAACTTTTCAAAGTTGGAGATATGGAAGTTGGAGTAATATTAGAACCTAATGCTATGTATTAATCAGTCCGCACACATCTTATACACCCACATTTTACTTCATGATTATAAGAAATACAAAGTGCCAATTTTGTTGGTGGAGGAAAGACTATTTGATTTTAAACTATTTTCAAAGATCTTTGTTATAGGAATAGATCTAAGTTGTATCACCAGCTGAATGCTACAACTAAATTTCATTTCATAATCTTCTGGCTACTCTCATCACACTTTGTTCATACTCCAATCACAGTATTTATAACACTTTACTGTAACTAGACAATTGAGACCACATGATAATCCTTTGAGAGGAAGGAACATATCTTCTTTGGCTTTGAATTGCCCTTATTTACTACCTAAAAAGTACCTAGGGCAGAGAAAAGGATGAAAAAATTGACAAATGATTACCATCACTATTGTACCAATAAGAATCAGTCACTAAGAAATTGGATTAATGCAGCTTCAAAGAAAGAGTGTATGACAAGTGCAAACCTAACTATAGTGCAGAAGCAGTTAGTGCCTTCGGAGAATTCAAACTATTTGACATGTTCAGAATAAGGAATGATTACTTCTGATTGGATGAAGTCTAGAAATTAGGAAAGTGGAAGATTGCTGGAAATGGCGCTGTGGCTCAAAGTGGCTAGAACTAGTCTTGAGCTGAAGTGCTCAAGGACAGCACCCAGGGTCCACGTTTAAGATCCAAGGCTAACAAAAACAAACAAAAAATAAAAAAAAAACAGAAATGGAAGATTTCTTAAATTCTAATAGGTTTTGGAGACATTTGGTCCATTCAACATTTATTAAGAACCTGTTATGTGTCAAAAAGTGTACTAGACCCACTAGAGTTTGAAGATAAGATCACAGTCTTACTTTTCTTACAGTACAAAGTACAATGTGAGAGAAACATGTATGGACAGATAACCTGGAACACAGAATGATGCACATGAGAGTATTTGTTAAAATAACTACGTTGGTAGCAGACTTGATATTAAGGGAAGGTGAGTTTCTAAATGAATTAACAATTTGAGGTGAAGGAACTTAACTGCAATTATCCATAGTATTAATACTTAATGGCTGTGTAGCTCCTACAACAACTAGAAAACATGTGTAAGTAATCATTTTAATTCTGTTGCAAAAATTAAAGTAAGTTAAGCATGTCAAAAACTGTGAATAGATCCCACTGGCAATTATGAATAATCATCTCTTTGTCTCCTCTGTGTATCCTATTGCCACTTGTTTTTCTATGCACACATTCACATTTAGGTACAACAAGAAAAGTAGATCAGTACTTCCAGAAAAAGCATAAAATGTTAAGCCAGAATTTCAGGAAATTTGTAAATGTGTCTCTAGCAATAGAATGTCAGCTGATAGCAAACCAAAATAACACATAATAAAGCAAACTCAAGCTGAAGGCCCTGAGTTCAAGCACCAGTACTAGAACACACACACAGATACACACACATACACACACACACACACACACACACACACACACACACACACACACACATATATATATACAATGAAAAAATAAAGCAAAATGAAATGAAATTTATATATATATATTTGCCAGTCCTGGACTTTCTCTACCACTTGAGCCTCAGTACCACTTCTGGCTTTTTTTATATGTATGTGGTACTGAGGAATCCAACCCAGGTCTTCATGCATTCTAGGCAAGCACTCTACCATTAGGCAAAACTCCCGGCCCCACTTGAATATATTTTTAAAAAGGAATACACAGAATCTTCAGGTAGCTCTAGAATGATCACATGGCTGATTGTTCTATATTGGATTAAGCTTCTTTTATTACTTCTAAAAAGTCTTGTTTGAATCATTGTTCATATATAAAACTAAAAAAACTTACTGAAGAAACCCTTGTGTGAAGTTAGAAGATGATTAATTAATGCCAGAGGTGCACCATTTTCATGTAAATTAAAATTTTATGTTTGGCTGTACTGTATTATAGCAGAATTTCTATGATATTCATTTGATGTTAAAAGGAAAGAATCTGTTTTACTGAGAAGACACTGCAAAGGAAAAGAAATAATTTCCTGGTCAAACACTTCATCTAGTAAATTAGTGTGGAGGCAGAGAAGTTAACCTCTTGTTCTCTAACTACTAAGTGGTAGACTGACAGTACTCATTAGTGCTGTTCTTGGATAGTCTGCAAAAAAAAGCATTCTCAGCTTGGACACAAATAATGAAGTCTGAGGCTTCAAACTCTAGAGTGTTCATTGGGAGCTATGTGAAAGTTTGGGCACTGGGTCATAAAGGCAGTTTTCTGACAAGCTAATTTGCAGGTCATTAACACCTACAAATCAATCATAAGGGAACATTCAAATTAAAATAATATGAAGCAGTAGAATGCTCAGTCTTTTCATTTAGTTATTTATAATAAATGGCTTTGTTTTAAATTTTGTTTGAAACTGAACTGTATATTGATTCGATTTCAACAACTTGTGAATTACAGTTCAACACAAATTACCTTAAATTGAAGCAATCAGGAAATACAGCAGACCTATTTCAACTTAGCTGCATACATTATATGAAATGATGATACTAAAATTCTCTGCTTCATCTTGATGCTTCTGAATTTTTCCAAAAAAATGTCGTATGTTTTACAATACACAAAGATAAAAAAGGAATGAGAGTTAACTGGTATACTTTGGTTGTCATAGAGGGTAGTAATGAGTCTACAATTAAACTTAGAATAAACAGAAGTATTTTTCTAGACATAGTGGAGAAGTAAAATTTTCATTACGAAAAAAGTAATATATACTTTTCCTCCTGTGATTATTGAAGGAAAATAGTTACTTTCTGTAGTAATAATCTAATTTAAGAGCATAATTAGAAATTAACCTTAGTTCCTTTGAGAGTATTTAAAATGAAATTGTCCAACTGAATATTCAGTTAGATCTCCATCTTACCCAAAGCAGGTGTACCCTCATAAGAGAGAGAGAGAGAGAGAGAGAGAGAGAGAGAGAGAGAGAGAGAGAGAGAGAGAGAGAGAGAGAGAGAGAGAGAGAGAAAGAGAAAGAGGAGAGAGAGAGAGAGAGAGAGAGAGAGAGAGAGAGAGAGAGAGAGAGAGAGAGAGAGAGAGAGAGAGAGAGAGGGTCTGTGTTTCTTTTCTTGGAAGAAATTTATCTTTGTTCATCTAATTCCTCATAACCCATTCTGAAAAGTCTGAAAGAACTGCTTTAGGAAACTGGAATTGGCGACTGTGCTCCCATTTCCAAAATCTGCTACATCAAGTCTGTTTTGCTTTCTATACTTGCATCTCTGCTGACATTAGAAAGTTTTATTAATTCACCTTAAGGAAGAGTTTTTCTAAACTCTTGTGAATACAGTACAGTTGTTATTGAAAGTAATGTGAAAGATTCTATTTCAGCTTGAGAGTGTGGTGTCATGAAATCTGGAGCTATTCAACAGGTATTTATTGATTGTCTTTAATATCAGCAAAGCTCATTCTTTCTCATTTTAGTTTTTAAAACTCCCTACTACAGCAATAAATTAGCTCTCATTGCAAAAAATCTGTTTAATCTTTGCAGAATAGAAGGCTCTGGGTATCATACTTTTTTTTCTTTCTGACTTTGGCAGTATAAGTTGGGGGTGGAGGAAGGGAAGTGGGGAAAAAACATGAGAAGGGGTATCATTGTGTGAGAAGTAATACACCTACTACCTGGCAAATCTAACTGCAAAAAAAGAAGAGCAAAGAAAGTTGGTTATTTCAGGATATATATATATATATATATATATATATATGTGTGTGTGTGTGTGTGTGTGTGTGTGTGTGTGTGTGTGCGTGTGTTTACATATATATGTAATATAAGTTATCTATCTATCTATCTCTCTCTATCTATCTATCTATCTATCTATCTATCTATCTATCTATCTATCTATCTATCTGTTTTGCCAGTTCTGGGGCTTGAACTCAGGGTCTGGGCACTATCCTTTGGGCTTTCTCAAGGCTAGTGCTCCACCACTTGAGAGACAGCAAAACTACTGGCTTTTTCTCTGTATGTGGGTCCAAGGAATCGAACCCAGGGCTTCATATATAATAGACAAGCACTCTACCACTAGGCCACACTCCTGGTCCACAAGATTAGTTTTTTTAATGAATCATAGATGTGGTAATGGAGTTTGGATATGAAATTATGTACCCAAATGCAGTTTATTATTTTTATTGCCAAACTACATAGTGTTATTAATATATACTTCAATAACACAAACATGGGAGTAATAATTACAATGAAAGTTTCTCTTTAAATGAAGTTGTAATTGAAATTATATACAACATTCCTCACTCTGGTAGATAAATTAAGATTGTTGCTTGTGCCCTGTATCTACTTTCTGATTCTGGTTCTGTTTTTGCTCTACAGGGATCAAAATCTATAGCATAACACTCTGACACTGAAGGGGAAGAGGACAAGCCTTTTATAACTAAATATTGATTTAGAAAATAAATTAGGTGATAAAATGGCATAATAAATAGGAAAAATTGATTGAGCCATCAGTAAAGTGATTTATTGTTGGATCAAAAGACATGCTGAAAAATCTGATCAACCTTAATCCCTGAATAATTAAGTATGAGCATCTGGTCTATGTAAATAAATAAGCAAAGAAAAGTAGTATGTCAAATTTATTCAAAATTAGTTTTTATTACCTAGTAATATGTAAAATGAACATAGTTGGAGCCAGGAGTCTGGCCTAGAGGTAGAGTGCTTGCCCTAGCATACAGTAAGGATCGAGTCTGATTCATCCATACAACATGCACAGAAAAAGCTGGAAGTGATGCTGGGCCTCCAGTGGTAGAGCTCAAGCCTTGAGAAAGCCCAAGGACAGTCCTCTGGCCCTCAGTTGAAGCCCCAGGACTAGAAAATAAATAAATAAACAAACAAACAAACAAATAAATAAATAAATAAAATGAATAAAATAAGCATAGTTAAACCTTTGAAATGTCATGCTCTTCTTCCAGTAAAGGTTTTTGTTTGTTTGTTCGTTTATTGTCAGTTGTGGGACTTGAACTCTGAGCCTGGGCGCCGTCCCTGAGCTCTTCAGCACAAGCTATTGCCCTACCCGTTGAGCCACAGTGCCACTTCCCATTTTCTAGTGGTTAATTGAAGATAAAGGTCTCATGGACTTTCGTGCCTGGGCTGGCTTTAAATGGCTATCCTCAGATCTCTGCATCCTGAATAGCTAGGATTACAGGCATGAGCCACTGCACCTGGCTTCCAATACAGTTCCAAGCAGCATTTATTTAAAGTAGAATGTCTTGAATAGGTAAATCACAAACTATTTTTGCTGGATCATGCTATGACTCAAAATCATTTAATGACTCAGGCAGACATTCTTTTTAAATATCTTAAATTTTATTGTACTTTATTGTCCAGATAATGTATAGATTGGTTACAGTTACGTTTGTCAGGTAGTGGCTACATTACTTCTTGAACACTGATACTCCCTCTCATGTTTTTCTCCCATTTTCCCTTACCCACTCCCTCCCAATCATCTTGTTTTCCCCTTCCCTTTCCTATTTAAAATAAACAAATAAGCCTATATACAATATAACAGGCACCAAAGTCAGATATAATAACAACATGAGATAAACCATAAGAGGAAAACAAGAGAAAAGAAATCACTTCACACAGAATTTTAAGAACAAGAATCACAAAGATAAATCTCTTGTTTCCATATCCTCGAGTTTATTTTGCTTACTCTGATCCTATATGGCTGTATGTACCTAGCTTTTGAGCTATTGTGATCCTCTGATAGGAGAATCCTAGATGTGTACTAATTATTACAAATGAGGAAACCATGGAGCCTATTTTCCTTTGGATCTGGCTTATTTCACTTAAGGATTTTTTTCCAAGTCTCCTAATAATATCTTCGATCTCTTCAATAAGTTTCAAGATGCTTATCCTGAATTTTTTTTAATCTAAGAATTCTCCAATAGTTGATTACTGTAAGATCCACTTAATTGTTAAGGAAAAAAATCAGAAGTATAATTAAACATATTAAGACTGGCTTTATATGCTCTGATTTTTAAATGACTAAGCAATGAGGATTTTATGTCTTCTTAGAGACGGTTTAATATAAAATACACACATAAGTTGCTTTGAAAACGTCCTTGTACAGTTTCACCTCATTACTCCTCTTGGATTCCTTTCTCCTTGATGTTTAACCTTTGCAAATAAACAAGCCTTCTTGTCCTTATTTGGTCAACAATTACATTGACAGCTACAGGTGTTTTCTAAATGTTATAAAGCTAAGATTTCCTGGAATATACATTGCTGGACTTCCTGATTAGGTAGAATCCTTGAGAAAACTAAGGAGTAAATAAACGTACAACATTTTATTACATGATTTAGTATCAAAAATCTTTGTGAAGTGTATTCTTCTGCTATCTGATTCTTCTAAGTTCCATGTAATTGATAGAAAATGTGGGTCCTTATAGTATGAATGACTTATAATACCATTTAAGCATTGTGATCCTTGTGCCACATTATACTTTTAGAAAGATTCATTGGATAAGGCTAAATTTGTACTGACCCTATAAATCCAGAGAATTTAAAAACATATTTATTACCTGATTAACTTCAAATTTTGAGGAATTCTAATCAGCACATCATTATTTTCTTGACATTTTCAGAGACAGAGTTTTATTTCTGGAGGAGGCGATTTGTTCACTTAACTGTGAATACAAATTATGTAGAAAGAGAAAGTACAACCTATAGAAGGTTTGCTAATGCTAGATAGCAAATCAGACTTCCTTGCTTTGTACTTAAACTTTGACTTTTGATATAAATTTTCATATTTGCTGTTAAAATTTTACATGTAAAAAGGCCATTTTATTCATCACAAAGATGGAACTCTATTCAACATTATCTACATAGATGTCTTTTCAGTTTTACGTTTGAATATTCTATAAATTAAATATTCACCAATCTTACACAAAATTATAACCATTCTGATGTTTTTAAAAAAGATATCCATTTTGCCAGTCCTGACTTCAATTCATGGCCTGAGTACTGTCCTTGGGCTTATCTCAACACTACCGCTGTACCACTTGAGCCAGAGGATCACTTTTGGCTTTTTCTATGTTTATGGCACCAAGGGATCAAACCAGGTCTTCCTGCATGCTACAAAGTATTCTACCACTAGGAAAAACTCTCAATATTATTTTTGATTGCTATTGTATTTCCTCATTTAGAGTTCAGCTATTTCTATTTTTATTTCATTGCTTCCTTAAAGTTGCTTTCTACAAGAACCAAGGAAATGGAAAACCTCCCATGCTCTTGGATTGGAAGAATTAACATTGTGAAAATGTTCATCTCTGAAGAAGAAATAAGAATAGCCTATAGACACATGAAGAAATGCTCAATATCTCTGGGATAAAAGAAATGCAAATCAAAACAACTCTGAGATTCTACCTCATTCCAGTTAGAATGACCATGATCAAGAAATCTAATAACAACAGATGCTGCTGGGGATGTGGCCAGGAGGGATCACTACTATACTGTTGGTGGGAGTGAAAACTCATTCAACCAATATGGAAAGCAATATGGTGGTTCCTCAAAAGATTAAACATAGAGCTCCCCTATGACCTAGCAATTCCACTACTTGGCATTTACCCAATCATCCAGAAACAAGGACAGAGAGTCTTTAGCCACTAGCACAACAATGTTCATTGCAGCACTATTTACCATAGCAAAAATATGGAACCAAACAAGATGCCCCTCAGTACATGATTGGATAGAGAAAATGTGGTATTTATACACAATGGAATTCTATGCAGCCATCAGAAAGAACATTACCCCATTTGTAAGGAAATGGAAAGACTTGGAAAAAATCATATTAAGAGAAATAAGCCAGACTCAAAGGAACATAGACTCAATGGTTTCCCTCATTTGTCATAATTAGGACAAACCTTGGGCTCTCCTAGCAGAAGATTACAATAGCTCAAAACCTACATACATAAGGCCATGTAGGATGAGGTTAAATGAAAGGACCTCCAGGATATAGAAACAAAAGCCATATAATGTGTGATTGTTGTTCCTAATGTACTATGTTATCTCTCATCTCTTTTGCTGTCCCTTGGTTATATCTTATTGTTACAGCATTTTACCTTATCTGATATATTGTATATATGTTTATCTGGTTATTTGAAATAGGATAGGAAATGGGGAAAAACAAGATGAGGGGTGGGGCTGTGGGGAGGGAAATTGGGACCAAAACATGAGAAAAGTTGTCAATGTTTATGAAGTAATGCACCTTCTATCTGGTGAATATAATTAATTCTATTTATTACAATAATAATATATGAAAAAACCAGGGGCGGGGAGTTTGGCCTAGTGGTTAAAGTGCTTGCCTAGCATGCATGAAGACCCGGGTTTGATTCCTCGGTACCACATGTAGAAAAAAGCCGGAAGTGGTGCTGAGGCTCAAGTGTTAGAGCTCTAGCCTTGAGAAAATCCAAGGACAGTGCTCAGGCCCTGAGCTCAAGCCCAGGACTGGCAAAAAAAAAAAAATATATATATATGAAAAAACCATCAATCTATAATTAAATCTAAGGACTTTATAAAATGCAGTTTAGTTTAGAGTTTCTGTTTAAATATTCATTGGCTACTTTTTCTGTCACATTTGTGACATATTTACAAGTCTCTTTATAGTCCCTTTATAATCTTCATGACTTGAATGACCTCATTCTTTTCTTTGTTCCCTTCATAACTTACTAAACAGGCCTTGGGTTTGCATGTCTGTTTTGGTTTATTCCCATATTTCCTTTTGAACTTTGATTCACATTTCATTGCTACAATATTGACAGTGATAATACTTATATTCCTTGTTTATTCTCTCCCATTCACAAAACTCAAGACAATGTCTCCTGAAGCCCTCTCTCTCATATGCATGCACACTTACATATATATGTATATATGTGTATATATATATATATATATATATATATTTCACATTTTTTCCAGTACTGGAACTTTAACTCAGGGCCTTGAGCTCTTCCTTGGCTTCTTCACTCAATACTGCCAATCTACCACTTGATCTACAGTTCCACTTCCAGCTTTTTGATGATTAATTGGAGACTGTTTTATTTGTCTTCCTTGGCTGACTACATTCCTCATATCTCCCAGCTTTTTCTGATTAGTTCTAGACATGAGACTATTGGATTTGTCCACATTGTGTGACTTCAGCCTGCAATCCTCAGATCTTTCTTGAGTACCTAAAATTACAGAAAACAGCCACTAGCACTTGGCTTATTTTATATACTACTCTATTTTCTAATATATATATATATATATATATATATACTTCTTTTTCTTTGCTTATTAATGTAGTTCTATTTGTAAGCCAACTAGTTGGGGACCAGTTATTTTGAGCTCCCTTCTGTATACAGTCTCAATTACTCTCTTACAAGGATAAAATAAATTCTCTCTTACAATGATGAAATAAATACAAGTTTTACTTTCTTTGGTCCTTAACACTCCATTTATCTGTAATTGCTACCTTAGCAATTTTGAACAGGACTTCACTGATCCATTCTGGCTAGTGATTTTATAAGGAACTCACAAAACCAGTTCCATAAATAACTATTGTTGGATGGAGAAATCTTGGAGGATTAAAAGAATGAGTCATTTTTTTAGACAGATACTTGAGATTTAAATATTAGGTGAAGCAAGAGCTTTGCACTCTTTCCAGATAAATTTTGTCTCCTAGAAAAATCTACTTTCTTAATAACTTGGCTTATGATCTGTAATTGTTTTGAGTGTCTCATTTAGATATTCTTAACTTCATAATGTTTCTGGTTGCTTCTTCGCAGATGTTATCATTCAGTCTGAGGATATATACATTTTTGTTTTAAATGAGCTGAACCTTTTAAAATGTTGAACTTGGGGGATTCGTAGTTGTGTTACACCTGTTACTGTAATTATTATTTATTAACCAAATTCTTTTTGTTATTTTGTGTAACTGTCTCATAACATTTGAAAAAGAATATGTTTATCTATTATTAAAATTTTGTTCAACTATGCTGCTATATTTAGTATAGCTCATGGGGAAAAGAGGATTAGAAGTAAAATGTACATTGATGTGTTTTCTGATCCTTCCTACAAATGACATTTTTCCTTCCCTGTCCCAACTAGCTTATCAATATAAACAGAGAAACTTCACTGACAGTATCTGTATCATCAATAATATTCTGAGAGCCCACTTAGAACCATTCCCACAATCTTGTTATGTTTTGACAGCACTATTGAAATGAATTGCTGAATTGAAAGCTCCACTCTACTATGACATGATGTCATCCAATAGGTCCTTGGAGCACTGAGTCGTGTAATATGAATTTCAAAAAGTTCTGATTTTTCGAATTGAATATCAAAAATTTGATTTTATATGGTAGTTCTTTGTCTAAAAAATAAACTTCATATGAAACAGAGTTGGTTCTGTTGTATTCACATATGCCAAATTGAAGAAATATTTGGCATTATCTTGAAAAATTAGAGTACAGTTGACTATGATGAATGTGTGGCTTCCCAGGAAAGCCTTTCAGAAAGGCAAGCAAATTATACAGTTACTTGATAACATGAGTAGAATTAAGACACAAATCCATAATGCAAAGTTAAAGGGAGACACATGAGGAGTATAGGATAAATTCATATTGCATAAGAAAAACAGTGATTGTAATAAGGAAATCAAGATATGTTTCTGGTAGCATTCTCTTTTTCATATATTGGGAAGAAATGTTCAAATAACTTAGTAATCACAGGTCTGATAGCAGTGAGAAATTTGGAATGGATATATGTACAATACTAGGCCTATAATAATTCCAGAAAGCCAAGTAGGAGAAATGTTATCCTTAAAGTCCAAGCAAGATACACAACAATTTAGAAATAAGAGCTAGTTTTAGGGAAAGCTGTTTTCTGATTAGAACTTTTGATTTATGCGTTTGCATTTAGCATGTTTGATTACTCTGAAATGTTACACAACTGGATATTCTGATTATAATTAAAATATTGAAACATCGGTGATAGTTTTTTTTATAGTACCTGATCGTGATTACCCCAGAAGTTTACAAATTTGTAAGACACGTTACTGATAACAAAATTTGTATGTTGTGTTTGCTTGAGGAATGGCTATTTCTGCTGGTGTGTTAAGTTTATGCGCTTGTTTGAATAAATGATAAAACTCTAGCCTTTGACAAAATCTCAAATTTTATTTCATTGTAAAAGTGATGGACAGAGGGGTTACAGTTACATAAGTAAGGTAATGAGTATATTTCTTTTTTTTAAATTTTATTTTTTTATTGTAATTAGTAAAAGGGTTACATGATATTTGCCAGATAGAAGGTGCATTAATTCACATACATTGATACCCTTTCACATGTCTTGGTACCCGTTTCCCTCCCCCCCACACCCCCCACCCGTCTTGGTTTTCCCCCCTTCCCTATCAAATTTCAAATATCCAAATACAAATAAGTTCAATTGTTACCCCTTCTCTCATTTTTCTCCCACTAACTCTTCCTTCCACCCCCAGACTCCCGCCCTCCAAGGTCAACCTAGTGTCTTGTGAGTATTGGTGCTGCATTTATTCACCCTTTGTTCTACTTTTCATCATTTTGTTATTTCCCTTCCTTCCTCAAATCAGATAAACATATGTACAAAATACAGGATACCAGAATCAAAAACAGTAACTAAGGGGATAAATCAAAGGGAGAAAACAGAAAGAACTTAATATAGTACATTAAATACAACAACAACAAAAAAAATCCAGCCTTGTTGTCATAAAGAATGTTGGTTTCTATATTCTAGAGAAATAACTATGCATATCAAACTTCTGATTCCATTCACTATTAATGCATTCTTATTTTGGGTCTACTGCATTAAGCATGGCACATAATAAGAGAATTTATTTGAAATATTTGCTTTGTTCACATTATCTCTGAATATGATGCACTGATTGTGTTAGCGTTTTCCATTCCTAAAGTGAAATACCTTAAACTGGGTACTACAACAAAGTTTGGTTTACTTCCCAGCTTGGGCATATGAAACTCCATTCAACACTGTGTTATTTTCGGTATGGTCTCACATTTCTAATACCATATCATGGTAGATGGCCTTGTGGTGGGAATGTGTGCAAGAGGGAGAGATCACAAGAAACCAGAAAACAATTCCATAATCAGGCTTTCTCTTTCACAAAAACTGACTCTCAAGAGAACTAATTCAGGTCACCACAGTAACTACCTTAATTTCTCCAGAGGGGAGAACCTCTGAAAATCCAATTACCTCCCCCCAAGCCTCACCTTTTAATGTTTCCATCACCTCTTCATATCACAACTCAGGGGACTAGCTCCCATTGCATGAAACTATATCCAAACCAAGTAGTTTTTATAACTGTTAGCATATTACCTATTTTAAGGTAAACTTCTAAGAAACTAGTGAAATTCCTGGAATTTTATAGTCATGAAAGATATATTTGTATATGATAGTTAGATACAGTTAGCTATGATAAAGAAACCACAGGATCCCAGGAGGATAGATGGGATATTATAGAGGCAGACAAATGTTATCAAATAATTTTTATGTATTTATTTAATGAATTAGACTTTTAATATGCATGCACTTGTCTTCGGATTACTTATACATATATATTGTATTGGACAATTCAATAGATTCCTGTTGTAACCACAAACTTGATAAATTATAATAAGATAAACATTATATCTCTGGTGGCCAAATAGGTCTCACTTGTTAAAGAAAAATCAATGTTTGAGGACTGCATTCTGTTCTGAATATTCTAGTAAAGAATGCATTTTCTAGCAATTTGCAACTTTTAGAGTTCATATGTATTTCTTTGCTCATTGTTCCCTCCTCTGTCTCCAAAACCAACAATGCTCAGTGGTCTTCCTCAGGAAACCATTTTATTTCTTCTAATTCTCATGGTTCACTCTTTACCTTTGTTAACAACCTTGTGATCACATTGGGACTGTTTGAATAGCCATGAATAATGTCTTTACATGAACATTGGCTAATTAGCAACTTGCTTTCCTATGGAATGCTTGGTCCCTTTTGCTCTGTAGCACAATATATTCGCATGTTCTAGGAATTAGAATGTGAGCATCTTTGTGGAAAGGTGAATTAAAATTTGCCAAAGCAGTGAATTGTTTGGATTCTACAATAATAAATCTTAGTGGCCTTATGGAATGGAAAATTATTGTCACAATTCTGAAGGTTACAAGCCAGATATAAGAAAGTATCACTGGGCCTAAATCAAGATGCCAACATGGCTGTGCTCCTTCTAAAGATTATGTGGAAGAATCAGTTCTATGCCTCCTTCACATCGTGTGGCTGCCAACATTACTTTTCTTGTTTCCCTCATGGATGTGTCACTCAAATCTCTCCCTATGTGGCCACGATCCTTTCTCTTTTTCTAAGTCTACCCAATCTTCCTGGGCCTTTCTCCATTGTACTTGAAACTAACACTCATCAGGATAATCCAAAACATCTTTTGATTCAAGATCCTTAACTTAATCACATCTTCAAAGTCGCTTTATTTATATCAGGTGAAATTTACAGATTGCATGGATTAGCCCTAGATAATTTTGTGTGGTCATTTATTCAGACTAATATAGGGACTGAACTTGTTCATTTTGTAGAACACAGTAGAGAAGTGTGGACATGTGCTTTGAAATACTCTACTTCCTACATTTTCAGTATTTGTGGGAAGCTTTTGATTGCAAAAGGCAAAAAAATATTTATATATAAATAAATTACTGCAGAATTCTAATACAAAATACATGAAAACATCAATATTACAGATTTGTTTAATTTTGGAATTTTCCTGTTAAAATGTTTCCAAGTACTATTCCTCTACTTAACCTTGAAAGACAGGAAAAGGGGAAGTTATCTTACTGCCTCCAACTATCTTTACTCTATAGTCATTACTTAATAGATAGTGCAATACTTTCATTTTCACTGAACTTTCTCAGATCAGATTATGAGGTGTGCCTATAATAAATAGGTATTTGGATGAACTTTCTCTTCTTCAGGCTAAAACAAAGTTGGTTTCTCAAGATATTCTGTGCCATTCAGCATGTAAAGAAACATAGTATTAGAAATGTAAAAGAAAGCTACTGAATGGGCTGCTTATACATTTTGAAGTAACTAAAATGTTATATTTGGGCAGTGAAAAACAGATAGATGCTCTGAATTTCTATTTCTGCTTTACAAAAATGAATATGATGTCTTTAACAGAATGGTAGACCTAGATATGAAGTATTAAGTACTTGCACTGATATGAAAATTATTAAGATTTTATTACAGAGTTCTTAAGAAGATGGATTGGTCTTTACTTCTCAAGTAAATGTTCCTACTGTAGGGCATTTGTTTAGTCAAATGAAGCAAGAAAGAAATGTGATAATAGAACAATTTGTCATTCAATGTTTAAAAAGAATTGAAATTGTGAATTTTATGCTACCAGAGACGAATTTTATTAATGAAATGCAAGCTTGCAGAGAATATCCAAGAAAAAAGCTATGGCTTTAGCAAATGCCAAGTGTATTTGACATTTAAGTGAATCTACATGGAAGAAAAAGTAGCAAATTATCAGATTTTTCAAGGGTTGAAAAAGTGAGAGAAGAACAAAGGAGACGAGCTGTACCTACCTTTTGACACTAAAATAAAAATTTAATGTAGGAAAATGCATGGTATTAAGTAACACAGAACATTCCTACGAAAATAAATATTGCCTATACAGAGCTAGAATATTTTCATCTGATTTTTACTAGGTTGTTCATATTCCCATGCCTTAAATATTACTTTAAAAACTGAAGAATGTGGGGGTCAGAAGATGGCGCCAAGACAATAGGGACCCAGCCTAGTCTCTCCCACAAAAAGAGAGTCAGGGAATCCCATGAGCCAACTATCTTAAGAAACCCACAACTACAAATTCAAGAAGCAACAGAGGAGTACACAAATTGGAAAAGAATTCTAGATAAAGCCTATATCCACGTTCTCAAAGAATCAGAAACACGAGGACCCCTCCCCTACTCCTCACCGCCGGCTCCAAGCCACAAAAGCCTCCACAGAGGGTGCCGGCCTGGGAAGCCCAGAACTCCAGCAATGCCAGCAAGCGGCAGAATCCAGGCACAGGAACTTGCACAGATCGAGGCGTAGACAGCACAGACGGCAGCAGAGACCAGAGGGGAAGCAAAGGACCCACCAAAACCATGGAGCAGCTCACATGTAACACCATCAGCAGGTAGCCCAGTGGGTTCCTCCAAGCTCATCAGGAAAGCAGAGCTGGTGGTGAGCTACAGAACTTAACCCAGACCCCTCCACCCCACCCAAGAAAGACTGGCAAGTGCACGGGGGCAAGGAATTCAGAATCCTGTCCCTTCCCCCAACAACCCCCTTCCCCAGGACATTGACTGGAGACTGACAGGCAGGAGGACACTAAGACCCAGCACCACACCGAAGGGGGCGGAGGTGTCCCTACTCCAACCTGCCCAACAGTCTCCTCTCCCAGGCCACTGAAACTGGAGACTGAGGGGCGCTGAGACCCTGCCTTCTAACAGTGGGTGGGGGTGCACAGGAGTCTGGGAGCCAGCATCTGACTAACCCAATCCTAACCAAGGCGCCCTCCTGCTGAGAGTCTCCTAAAAGACAGAAACAAGGGGGCCCCCCACAGAGTCACAGACAGACTCTGCCAAAGCAGCTGAAACACAGCAGGAACTGAAGGGCAGAACAGCAGTGGCAGAGCTCAACCCCTGAGGGTCAGAAAGGCTGGGCTCCACCTGTCCTCAGAGCCCAAGTCCTAGGCTGGGCCACACCACTGGGAATGGGGCAGAAACAAATCAGACCGTTGTTTTGTTGTTGTTGATTTAATGAATTTTTTATTGTGATTATCAAGGTGATGTTCAGTGCATACATAGCCACATGAAGAATTCGTTTCTTTTTTTTTTCTTGCTATTTCAGTTTCTTTTTTTATTGTGTTTAAAAAAAGGGTTACATTATATTCACCAGATAGAAGGTGCATAACGTCACAAACACTGATACTCTCAGACGGGTTTAGCTGAGAACTACCAGAAAATCCCAAACCCCAGGCCCTCAGCTGGGCCCCTCCCCTTGGAACAGGGCAGGAAAACTAGCCATCTGCCGGGATTGCTGAGACTGAAGTGCACATCTCCATCCTACGGCCCACTGTGGGGCCACTGGTTGGGCTGAGAGCTAGCCGTGCAGCAGCACATAACCTCTAGGAACAGGCCGAACACATGTACAAGCTTCAAATTCTGACCTAGTCAGTGGTGGAACTAATTTGGCTGAGAACCACACATATACACAGATTCCCAGAACCACCAGTCCCAAACCAAGTAAAGACCGTTACCTACCAACCACATAGTGAACCTAGAACAACAGTCTTCCATGCCTCGGAAAGCACAATGCGAATTATGACATATATAAATAATCAAAGTCCCACACAAAGCCTAAAAGGAAACATGAGTGAAGGGATGAGAGAGATGTCACCATCCCAAAAAATGACACCTGAAGAGACAAGAAATATGACTATTCAAGGAGTTGATTATGGACATGTCTGAAGAATTTAAAGCAGAATAACAAAATCAATTCTAGGAACATAAGCAGGAAATTACTAAAGAGCTCCTTGAATTCAAAAGAGAAATGGAATCAAAGATGAATACCCTCTCAGCAGACATGAGAAGCTCAGTGTCCACAATTCAAGCAAACATGGATGCATTAAGCAACAGATTGACTGAGATGGAGAGTAGCACATCAGGAACAGAAGATAGAATGCAAGAGCTGGAACAGAGAATCATCAGTCTGGAGAAATAAGTCAGAATTCACCAAAGAGAACTCCAGGACCTGGCAAATTAAGAAATCTAATCTTCGTATAATAGGGATTGATTAGGGGGCCAAGTGCCAGGACAAAGGAATGCAAGCCTTACTCACCAAAATCATAGCAGAGAACTTCCCCAACCTCAAAAGGGAAAACACTCACATTATTGAAGGTTTCAGGACTAAAAATAGGCAAGATCCTAGAAGGAACTCATCTAGACACATTATAATAAAAACACTAAACCCAAATACTAAGGAGGTGGCCTTAAATGCTGCAAAAACAAAGAAAGAGCTATATTATAATGGGAATTAAATTTGAATAACGGCAGACCTCTACACACAAACCCTAAATGCAAGAAAATCATGGAAAAACATCATTCATGTCCTGAAAACCAACAATTGCCAACCCAGACTGATATATCCAGCAAAACTAGCATTTACATTTGAGGGAGCAACATGAATATTTCACTCCAAAGAGAAGCTATATGAATAGGTGCACACAAAACCAACATTATAAAAATATTAATTAAACGAGAACAAATTGCATAAGATCAAGAACCCCCATCAAGAAGCAATTACCTATAGTTCACTAAACACAAAAGGGGAAAAAAGAGAGAGAAAGCAACTTAGAAGTAAAAATAAATAATGACAATGGACACTGACCACTTCTCCATAATTTTGTAAATGTGAATGGGCTGAAAAATCAATCAAAAGACACAGAGCAGCAGACTGCATTAAGAAACACCACCCATCCACATGTTGCCTCCAAGAGACAGAAACAAATTTCAAGTGAAAGGATAGAAATGAATTTTCCACTCCAATGCACCATGCAAAAAAACAGGAGTAGCAATCTTAATCTCTGACAAAATTACCTTCTCTGTAAAATCAGTACATAAAGATATAGACGGCCACTACTAATTAGTAAAGGGTACACTCAACATCCACAATATTACGGTTATAAACTTTTACTCCCTGAACATGGGAGCACTCAAATACGTCAAACAAACTCTCTAAGAATTACAGAACAAGATAGACTCAAACACAATCATAGTGGGAGAACACAATATGCCACTCTCACGAAATGACAGGTCAACTCAACAAAAGTTAAACAAAGACACCATCAACTTAAAAGACACCATAGCCCAGCTGGGCTTAACAGATATACACAGTCTTTCACCCAATGGTGAAACTTTTTACATTTTTTTCAGCAGTACATGGAACACACTCCAAAATAGATCATATAATAGTTCATACAGAAAACTTAAGCAGATACAAGAGGGGTGATATAATCCCATGCATTCAATCTGACCACATGGAGTCAGACTAGTTCTGAACAATGCAGTCAAAGTCAAAAAACATTCAAACACTTGGAAGCTGAACAAAACACTTCTGAACAACTCCTGGGTTACAGATCAGATCGGAGAAGAAATTCAAAACTTCCTTGAATGTAATGATAATCAAGAAACATCACAAAGGAACTTATGGTACATAGGAAAGGCAGGTCAAAGGGTCAAATTTATCGTACTAGGAACACATATTAAAAAGACAGAAGAAGAGCATTAAATTACCTTAAAAAGTAACTGAATCACCTAAAAATCAATAAAAAGTTAATTCTAAAACAACTACCAAGACAGAAATAACAAAAATGAAATCAGTAATATCAGAGATTGAAATAAGATCTATTATACACAAAATTAATAAATCAAAAAGTTGGTTCTTTGAAAGAGTTAACAAAATACACAGACCACTGGCAAGGTTAATCAAACACAGGAGAGGGACATGGTAATGGAAATATAAACATAACTACATAGAGATAAAAACCTATGACTCTATACAAATAATATTTTATTTCATAAATTAATATGTTTCTATGACATACAAACCCTTAGCCTAATTTTGATTAAGTTCTAAATACTAAGTCCCAGTGATTGTAAATAGAGATTCCCTCCTTGAACACTTGTTTGTTATACTTGTCATTTAAAATATGATGTAAAAATCAACAAAAAAGGAGAGGGAAGACTGAAATAAACAAGATTAGAGATCCCACAGGAACAATCACAACTGATATCCAAGAAATTCAGTCCATAATGAATAAGTACTACCAGGGCCTATACTCAAAGAAACAAGAAAATCTAGTAGAAATTGATGTTTTTTTTAAATAAATATAGACTACCCACACTGAACAATGAAGAGGTAAACAAATTGAACGAACCAATCTCTTACAATGAAATTGTGGAAGCAATCACGGAAATGCCAACCAAAAAGACCTTTAAAGATGAAGTAACACCTATACTCTTGAAACTCTTCCAAGAACTACAAGCAGAAGGAGCAACACCAAACTCTTTTTTATGAAGCTAATATCACTCTCATCCCCAAACCAGGGAAAGACCCAACAAAAAACGAAAACTACAGACCTATCTCTCTAATGAACACAGACACAAAACTCCTCAATAAAATATTAGCCAACAGAATACAGAAACAAATTTAAAAAAAATATACACTACAATCAAGTAGGCTTCATCCCACAGATGCAAGGCTGGTTTAACATTCGCAAATCAATCAATGTAATACATCACATCAATAGAGCTAAGGATAAGAATCATATGATAATTTCTCTGGATGCAGAGAAGGCATTTGACAAAATACAACATCCATTCATGTTGAAAGCACTAGGAAAAATAGGAATAAGAGGTACATTCCTCAAAATAGTTAAAGCCATATATGAAAAACATACAGCCTGTATTATACTAAATGGTGAAAGAGTGGAACCATTTACCTTAAAATCTGAAACTAGACAGCGATGCTCACTCTCTCCACTTCTCTTCAATGTAATTATGGAACCCACAGCCAGGGCAATAAGACAAGAAAAGGCCATCAAAGGGATCCACATAGGGAAACTCTCCCTATTCGCTGATGACATGATCCTCTACCCGAGTGACCCAACACGCTCCACTCCCAAAATCCTAGAATGAATAAACTACTTTAGCAATATGGCAGGATACACAATTAACCTTCAGAAGTCAGTAGCCTTCTTGTACACCAACAATACACAAACAGAAGGCCAAATCAAGAAAATGATCCCATTTGCAATAGCCCCCAAAAGATTAAAATACTTAGGAATATACTTAACCAAAGATGTAAAGGAATTATTTAATGAAAAGTATAAAAGCCTAACCAAAGAAATTAAAGAGGACACTAGGAAGTGGAAAGACATCGCATGCTCATGGTTAGAGGGAACCAACATAGTGAAAATGGCTATACTGCCAAAATTGAAATACAAATTCAATGCAATCCCCATCAAAATCTCAAAGACATTCTTTACTGAAATAGAAGATACAATCCAAAGGTTCATATGGAACAAGAAAATACCTAGAATAGCCAAAACAATTCTAGGCAAAAAGAGCAATGCTGGAGATATTACAATACCAGACTTCAAACTCTACTATGGAGCCATAATAACAAAAACCACATGTCATTGGCACAAAAACAGACCAGATCAGTGGAACAGAATAGAAGACCCAGAAATAGAACCGCATACCTATAGGCAACTTGTATTTGACAAAGGAGCCAAAAATATACAGTGGAACAAACAGTCTATTCAATTATTGGTGTTGGCAAAACTGGGCAGCCACATGCAGAAAACTAAAAATTGACCCTAGCCTTTCACCATGCATAAGCATTAACTCAAAGTGGATCAAAGACCTCAACGTCAGATGGGAAATCGTGAAACTGCTACATTATAGAGTAGGAGAGACACTGGAACTCATAGGCACAGGCACAAGATTCCTGAACAGAATCCCAGGGTCACAACAGATTGGAGAGAGACTCGATAAATGGGACTACCTAAAAATAAAAATGTTTCTGTACAGATAAAAACATAGTTGCAACAGTGGAGAGACAGCCAACCAACTGGGAAAAGATATTTACCAATAATACATCTGACAAATGCTTAATATCCAGTATCTACAGGGAACTCAAGAAACTAATCCCCTCCAAACCCAGCAAACCATTCACTAAATGGGCAAGGGAACTAAAGAGAGACTTATCAGAAGAAGAGATTAAAATGGCAGAAAAGCATATGAGAAAATGTTCATCATCCTCGTCACAAAGGAAATGCAAATAAAAACAACCCTAACACCTTACCCCAACAAGAATGGCCAATTTTCTGAACTCAGAAAATGACAGTTGCTGGTGAAATTGTGGAGAAAAAGGAACTCTACTATACTCCTGGTGGGACTGTAAACTAGTTCAGCCATTCTGGAAAACATTGTGGAGGTTTCTTAAACAACTGATAATTGACCTTCCCTATTATCCTGCCATATCACTTCTGGGCATATACCCTGAACGTCATAACTGAAGATATGACAAGGACACATTCTCAGTTATGTTCATCTCTGCACTATTCACAATAGCCAGGCAATGGAAACAATCCAGATGCCCTACTGCAGATGAATGGATACAGAAACTGTGATATATATATAATGGAATTCTACATAGCCACCAGACAAGATAAAAATAATGGCGTTACAGGGAAGTGCATGAATCTAGAGCGAATCATGTTGAGTGAGAGAAGTCAAGACCAAAGGAAGAAAAGGTGCATGGTATCCTTAATATGTGGCTATTAGATCTAAACAGTATAAGAGCGAGGATCAACATTTACATACCCAATGTTATGGACATGGTATTGGAATTATAAACATAACTAAATAGACATAAATCCTATGACTCTATAGACATATTGTTTTATTTCATAAATTAATATGTATCAATGATATACCAACCCTTAGCCTAATTTTGATAATGTTCTAAAAACTAAGAGCCAGTGATTGTATACAGAGATTCCCTTCTTGAATGCTTGTTTGTTAAACATGTCATTTGAAATATGATGTAAAACTCAGTGTTACTAACTTTTTAATAAAAAAATTAAAGAATGTACCCTTCACAATGTTTGTGATTGATTGTAATCACTTAACTTATGTAGCATTGACATTCAAGAATTATATCCAAAGAGGCTTGAGAATTTTAATCTCTGCAATATGGGAATATCTACAGCACAACCTAGCTGCTATTATAGGGATTTCTTAGATATTTTCTTAACAACTTTTAAATCGATTTTTAAACAGCTATGCAAAGAGGTTTTTTAAAATAATATATCTCGGGGCTGGGAGTTTGGCCTAGTGGTAGAGTGCTTGCCTAGCATGCATGAAGATTCGGGTTTGATTCCTTGGTACCATATACATAGAAAAAAGCCAGAAGTGGTGCTGAGGATCAAGTGGTAGAGCTCTAGCCTTGAGACCATCCAAGGACAGTGCTCAGGCCCTGACCTCAAGTCCAGGAATGACAAAAAAATAATATATCTTGCTGGGCATGGTGGCTCACACCTGTAATCCTAACTACTCAGGAGGCAGAGATCTGAGGATCATGGTTCAAAGTCAGCCCAGGCACAAAAGGACCTGAGAATCTTATCTGAAATTAATCCCTAGAAAACAGAAAGTGGGTTTGGCTCAAGGGTAGGGCAGTATCCTTCAACTGAAGAGCTCACGGACAATGCCCGGACCCAGGGGGTGAGCAATAACCTTGAGCTGAAGACTTAAGGGACAGCGACGAGGCCCAGAGTTCAAGCCCCATAACCCTACCCCCAAAGTAATATATCTTGATCATTGTCACCCCCTTACAACATTGTTACTCCTCCCTTCCAATCAACTACATCCCTTATTGTTAGAATATTTTTATTTTCTTTAAATGGTTGTACAAATATGTTGCCCTTCACGGAAGCTATTTATGAATATAGTGCATCTTGATCAATGTCATACCTTTCATCCTTCTCACCCAACCCTCCCAACCCTTTCCCTTATTTATCTTAATTTTAGGCTATTTATTTTGCCTTTAAAAAAGTAATTAGATGTTTAACGCATCTTGATCTGTGTCATCACTTCAACATCTTCATCCCCCCTTCGACCCACCTTTCCCTTACATTTTTCAATATTTGGTATACACAATTAATTCTCACCTTTTCACCTTCATTCTTGTACACCTTCTCCTTTGTCTCCCCACAGCAGCTCGAAATTACCCTTTTCCTGATCCTTATTTTGTTGCGCTTTGACTAAGTCTTTTAAAGAATTATACTATTTGCACTCTCTATAGAGTCTACTACACACTTAATTTGTAACCCACCCAGTATTGGTTGCAACCCAGTGTGTATACTTGTATATTTACAGGTGTATTCTAGCTACCAAAATGAGGAAATCTTTCAACCTGTTTCTCTGTGTCTGGTTTACTTTGCTTAATGTATATCTTTTTCAAAATTTTTTCATTTCCTTATGAATGGTAAAATATTATTCATTCTGATGGATCAGTATAATTCCACTGTGTGTACACACACACACACACACACACACACACACACACACATACATACACACACACACACACACACACACACACACACACACATGACATATTCTTGATCCATTTGTCCATTGAGGCACATCTAGGCTACTAAGGAGAACAGGCACCCATACTCCTCTTACTCTTCAATGTAATAGAAAGGGAAATATCACTACCAAACTCATTCTGTGAAACCTGCATTACATTCATTCCCAAATGAGACAGGGACCCATCAAAGAAAGAGAACTATAGACCCATCTCTTTGATTTATATAAATGCAAAACTTCCCAATAAAATTGTGGCCAACAAAATTTAATAATCATACCCTATCTAAAATGGAATTCATCTCCAGGATTCAAAGCAGGGTCAATATAGGTAAACCCATCAATATAATTCAACATATCAACAAAAGCAAGGAAAATAATCACATTATCCTCTCAATAAATGTAAAAAGGCTTTTCACAATATCCAACACCCAGTTATGATAGAATCTCTAGAGAAGCTGAGAATATGTGGAATGTTTCTCAATATAACAAAGGCTGTATGTGACAAACCTACAAGCCAGCATTATACTTAATGGTTAAAATCAAAACAGTTTGCTTTACTTTCCTTAATTTTTCTGTATGTACATTGAATGCTTGACAGCACTCCCCCTGTCTTCTCTGCTTCGTTGGTCTACCTTTTTCCCACTGAACTCATCCATCCCTTAATCTTTTTTTTATTTTTTGTTTTGTTATTGTTGTGGTAATGTACAGAAGGGTTACAGTAACATTCATCAGGTACATTACTTCTTGAATACTGTTACCCCTTCTCATATTTTTCCCACTTTCTCTCCCACCACTCCCTCCCACTCATCTCTTTGTCCTTAACTTCTCTTTTCCAAATAAAAAAATAAGCTTATACACAATATTCTAGGGACCAAAGTCAGATGCAGTAGCAACATGAGATAAACCATAAGGGGGAAAGAAGAGGAAAGAACTTCACATAAGTAGATTAAAAACAACAATTACAAAGATAAATCTTTAGTTTCCATATCCTGGAGTCCATTTGGCTTAGCCTCATCCTATATGGGCATATGTACATAGTTTTTGAGCTATTACAGTCCTCTGTTAGGAGAATCTGAAATGTATACTAATTGTTATAAATGAGGGAAACCATGAAGCCTATGCTTGTTTGGGTTTGGCTTCACTTATGATTTTTTTCCAAGTCTTTCCACTTCCTTAAAAATGGGGCAATGTCATTCCTTCTAATGGTCACATAGACTTGCATGGTGTAAATATATCACATCTTCATGATCCATTCATCTACTGAGGGGCATCTGGGTTGGTTCCATCCCATTCCTTCCAAATATCTATTTCCTACTGTATTTTGTTGAGCTTTAACTTTAACTTTATAAGAAATTACATTGAATTCTCTTGAATTTACCATATTTCATGTACTACATTTGTAATATGATTTTCACATGTGAACTATGAAATCATTTGACTAGTTACCAGAGATGGCATTTAGTTTTAAAGTGGATGGTAATTGCTTGGCACAACTTTTCTAATTTAAGCTATGAAGAATGTCATAAGAATGTGGCATGAGGCTTATATACTTGAGAATATATCACATCTATAATTGCTGCTACTTGCATGATTGAGATCAAAAAGGTAGGCTTTAAATCAGCCTCTGCAAAAAGTTGGAGAAAATCCAATTTCTATATATAAGCCAGCTATCATGTTTCATTTGCTAGGGAAACAGATGAATATATTCTTTTGATCTTATTGTAATATAAAGGCTTGTTTAAGAACTGTTGGCTGTTTTGTTTCCCCTGATATCTCCAATGTTATATGTATTGTTAATAGTTTTCTCAGTATGCCCTAGCCCCAGGGTTCCCATTAAAAACTTTTAAATAGACGAGAATGAAATAATAAAAGATTAAAACAACAACATTCACATGTATAACAAATGTCAAGTAAATGCCTTCAACCTAGAATTATTGTGATAATTTTAAACCAATCCAACTATCATCCTGAGATATAGATATCATACTGAGGTCCTCCATTACAGGAATTTGCTTCCATTACCACATTTCTATTGAGAACTTTCACATAGTTTCTAATGAATGCATCCTGAATGTATTAAGATATTGACAATATAGGTTAAAAATGAAACACAATAGCAACAATGACAACATCTGAACACCATCTTCTTTGACTAATGGAATCTATCAGACACAATGAAGGAAAGGAACTGACAAAGCACAATAGCCAATCGTTTTTATTCACTAATTTTTTTTTCTTTTCTTTTTTTGGTCAGTTGTGGGGCTTGAACTCTTGTCCTGGGCTCTGTCCCTGAGCTCTTCAGCTCAAGACTAGCACTCTACCACTGTGACCCACAGTACCATTTCCAGTTTTCTGGTGGTTAATTGGACAAAAGTGTCTCACAGACTTTAATGCCTGGGCTGTCTTTGAACTGCGATCCTCAGATCTCAGTCTCCTGATTAACTAGTAATACAGGTATGAGTCACTGTGCCCAGCTCAAGTACCTTACTTATTGAATATTGTTACCCCTTCCCATGTTATTCTTCCACTGTCTGTCTCTCCATTCCCTCCCAAGTTGTAAAGTTCGTTTTCAACATACTGTCTTGTGATTATCACTATTACATTGGTCACCCTTTGTCCTTTATCTCATCAACTTGTTTCTCCCCTTCCCTTCCCCAATTCGAATAAACAAATAAATGTATACAATCCACCAGGTACCAAAGTCAGATACAGCAATACTAGGGAATAAAACATAAAGGAAAAAAAGGTAAAGAAATAAGTTCACATAGTACATTAAAGACAACAAACCACAAAGATAAACCTCTTTTTTCCATATCCTGACGTCTTATTGCTTATCTTTGAATAAAATTTCTAAATGTCCATGGTCCATTAGACAAGTAGTAAAAGTACTAGAAGTTTTTAGATTTGAACTTTTTGTGCTTAGGTATACCAGAGTAAAATATTCAGCAGTTATCGGGCATAGAATTGTAAAGGTTATGATAACTAGAAGATGGAAACCCACTTTACAGAACAATATTAACAAAATAAACTAGGCTGATTTTTTGCAAACCCCAAATCTTCCAGAGCTGATTTGGTCTGTTTGGCTATATTCCCTATGTCTTTAAAAGTATAGAACAAAATTTGAGAATGTGTTTTCTTACCACTTAACTAGCGATGAAGAAACAGACAGTAACATGGTCATTTTAATGTAATTACGTTGATTAGCATTGTTTATTTTTACAGTGTTGCATGATTCATCTTTTTTCTATTTGGCTAAAATATAAAATTATGAAAATTTGTAATAGAAATATGGCATATATTACAGGGAATGAGAAAAGGAATTGTACTGATAAATTTTCTAAGTGTAGCTATAATAGCTTATTATTTTCATATATCTTAACGATGGGGATAAATTTCTCTTACAAAGAAACTCATAAATCCAGTGCTAGTGGCTTTCTCCTGAATCTTAGCTACTCAGGAGGCTGAGGTTTGGGAATCATGGTTCAAACCAGCCTGAGCAAGGAAGTCTGTGAGACTCTTAATTTCCAATTAACCACCAAAAATCTGCAAGTGGTGCTTTAGCTCAAGTGGTACAGTAGTAATCTTGAGCAAAGAATTTCAGAAGTAGAGTCCAGGCTCTGAATTCAAGCTTGCAGACCAGCAAGAGTACAGCTTGAATGCAAAAACTATAGCAGTTATACTTTCAATAATGAATAAATTCCCAACATATTTAAGGATATCAGCCATTAGGACTAGAAAATATAAAAAAAATGGGTACTTTCAAAATGTTTTCATGTCTAAATTTACCTGAGTCCCTATCCAGTCACTTAACACTCCTAAACAAAGGACCACTTAACTAGGTTTGCATCTGAGTGGACAGGAATTATATAGCTTTTCTGTAATTCTCAGTTTGAACACCAATCAAGATTCATTCATTCCATGCTTACATTGTACCTCCTGCAATCAATGTTTTCCATGCTTATCTCAAAGAAAAGAAAGGATAGAGGAACTACTCATCACTTATTAGAGTTCTTGATTTTTTTCCTTAAATGGAAGCTCCATTTTCATTTAATGGATATAATAGTAACATTCCTTTGTGAAGTATAATGAGCCTTTGTAAACTATGACAAATGCCTTGTAAAAAGCAATCATTTTAGTTTCTTTAACAGGACACATAGTCCATAAATCTTGGACACTTATCATATATATATGTATTTACAAAGGCATAATGAGCACTCTGAAGGGCTTTGGAAAAAAGCCACATAAATAGTTTCATTTTTTAGATAATCTGAAGATGTGTTCATGAATTGTGCTCCCCCTAAGAATGGTTATTGTGTATATATTCAAATTTGTGAGGGATTTTTCCCCTCTAAAAATCACCATTTAGATTAAGTCAGGTTTTGTTCAGATTTTCATGCTAAAAACATTTAATTCAAATAATTTATTATTCAGATTTCATGTTTCATGCCACATAGGCATATAGATACTATCTCTCTCTCTATATATATATATATTTATATATATGCTATGTTTATTTGTACTTGTATTTTATGTACTAACAGTTTGAAAAATTTATGTACATTAAAAAATCTCTATTCAAAATATATTTAAGAAATAACCAGAAGAAAGCACAAATAATTGTTCCTTTTTGTTGATTTTATTCAAAGCCCTTTAGGGTGTTCATCATTCCTTTGCACAAGGGCTATGAACTTTTCCTCTCTATCACTCCATTTTTAGTTTTTGTGGTGCCAAAATGACCATTGTTATTTTCTCTATAAAGCTATACAATTGTTAACTTCCTAGGAAATTTATTTGGAAGTTAGTGTATACTATTAAATTTTAGATAAACCATATGGCTCTGTTAAGATATGTTAAAACTATTGTGACTCCATAAAAGGACCCATTGAGGTCATGAAGTTTGCTATATCATTAGAATTATAAGAGCATGAGTTCTTATTCCCAGAATATAGTCCTCAGGGACTTTTCATGCAAGAGTTCAATCCCAAAAAAAGAAAGTCGATCTTTTGTGGAGGTAGTAAGAAAGAGTGAGAGGGGGGAAATAGAGAGATTTTCTTATTCCTTATTCAATTAATTTAGTGTTTCATCTTAAAACATACTCAGAGAAGTTTGTGAGGGAGTCCTAATTATATAGATTTCCTAATAATCCATTGCTAACATTGAGAGCAAATATTTTGTAACATTAGAGCATTTAGTACTTGTCTGGGAAGAAGTAAAGTGATACTTAGCTATAATTTTTACTTGTAGCTTTGTTTACCAAGAATAAAAACAAACATGAAAAAATACCTACATATGTTAAAATATAAAGAATTGGGATGATATGGATTTTATCAACGACCAGTTATTTTGTGAATAGATTAGTCAATTTTAAAGCCTTAAGAAAAAAAATATCTTATGATGGAGGAACACAGAAATTCTTTGTAAATTGGGCTTAGTTGTTAGAAAATAAGCCACTTTTAAAAAGATAAGATTTTTAGATTAGAGGCAGGAACAAAGGAATACTATAACATGCCTGAAGCAAACAAAAAGTGTTAAAGTTAGTTAGAAGAGGAATGGGCTTTGAGAAAATGCTAACTTCTAATGAATAATCCACATTTAGGGCATTTCTGAAGTTTACAGACTTCAGACACAGGTTATTTAAAAGTAAATATTTTGTTTTTCATTAGAGCTTTAATTTTCAACCATTAATTTTAGACGATTTGATAGAAATTTGGAATGAGTTAAAGGAGAGACAGGGATACTGGTTGGTAATAGGGAAATTAAAAAGTGCCAGACGTCTCACAGATTTTCCTAGGGTTAACTTAATAAGCACATCAATTATTCACTGTATCTGTAATGGGGACTTTGTAGCCTTTTTAGTTATAGAAATCCTCTTGAGGATCAAAATCTGTTGTCCACATCACCCCCAGTGTGCTATATTGTCACCTGCTTATAAAAGAACCTGTCATTCTGCCAAGAATTTTATCAAACTAGTTGTAATTCACAGTAGTGTTAAGTTTAGCAGATCCTTGTGACACCTGCTCTGTCTTTGCCAAATTTTAATTACATGCAGCTCTGCTCACGAAAATACAAAGTTTTTTCTACATTTGGTTGAGAGAGATGTTGATTGCCTAGGGATTACTGTGAGTTCAAGAAATACATCTTTGCTTCTTAACAAAATAAAAGCTAGTGTAAAACCACCAATAAAAAGGAGCATTCTAAAGAGAAATTGCCCTGTAAAAGAAGTGTGGTATAAGTGTTTGTTGCTGCAATTCAAAAACCCCACTTCTTAATCTGCACTAGGTTAAGATCCTTTGAACAGAAAAAAATACTTTCCATTAGTGAAATTCATTTAATGTGATATATGCCTTTTGGGGTACAGCAGTGAATGGAATGAAACACTCTTAGATCATTACCACTGGCTGTGCAATGCCTAAAACCATGACATGATATGAGACTGAGTCCCAAGAAGAAATAGAAGTGGGGGTTATAGGTTAAAGTTTCAGTGAAAGAAATGCTGGATTTGAGTAGTCAAAGGTAGAGTCACATACTGTAGTTTCTTCAGTTTTTGCTCAAAAGAACACAATACTTCTATAGTCATTTTAGCAGTCACTTTTATTATGGAGTCTTCTTTTGTCTGTAGAGAGACAATAAACTAGCAGATGGTAGGCTGTCTCCATTATAAACAATGCCATTTAGAATAATGCTTGATTCAGAAACAGCAAGGTATAACAACTCCCCAGTCCAACCCCATTCTTCCCAGGAAGACAGTAAATGGCTTCAGGAGACTAAAGAGAAGGATGGATTGAAGGAGGTACTGGTTAATCCTCATTTCACTTACTTTTTTTACCCCCTCTGTTTCCTTATTATAAACAACTGTAAAAACCATTTATTTCTTTTATTTTTTATTTTTTTATTGTCCGGGAAATGTATAGAGGGGTTACAGTTACATTCGCCAGGTAGTAGATGTATTACTTCTCACACAGCAAAAACATTTTAAAAGAGGGCTCTGAAGTTGCATTGAAAATTATGGAAACTGCATTTCAGTCCATTTCTAGGATTGAGCATAGATGAATTCAAAAGATACTGCCTGTTTGAATGTTAAAGAATAAAAGAAAAAGAGAATAAAAGAAAATAGGCTGAAAGAGCAAACTAAAATTCCTCTCTACTCCAGGAATGACACAGGTGTGTGAGAACACTGTTGCATTACTGGGGCCTATAGCAATCCAGACTATATAATGCCTGCCTGAAGGTATTCAGTAAGAAAATAGTACAATATCCAAATAAAACTAATCTGTGGGCCAGTACCTCTTAGTTCACTCTGTGGTGTAAAGACCTTGTGAATAATGAGTAAACAAATGTTTGATTTATGAAAATGACCTTTGAAATTCTACCTGGGCCTCTATCTGGAGTTCTCTATCAGTAGTTTCCTATCGGAGGTGATATTTAACCTAGAAGTGAAGAGTATTATAGAATTTTGCTCTACCACAAATTGAAATGTGGAAAAAGACATGTATGAATAAAGGCGTAGAAGTTTGTGTTTGGGAAAGAGCAAATAACCTGGTGTAATAAATAATGACAAGTGAACCTAGGAATATATTTTAGACATTGTAAAGGATATGTGATGGCACATTAAGAAGTTGGCTAAGTTAGTTGATTAAAGGCCTTTTGCCTTTTTTTGCCAGTCCTGGGGCCTGAACTGAGGTCCTGAGCACTGTCCATGGACACTTTTTACTCGAAGCTAGTGCTCTGCCACTTGAGCCACAGTGCCACTTCTGGCTTTTTCTGAGTATATAGTACCAAGAAATTGAATCCAGAGCTTTGTGCATGTGAGGAGAGCACTTTGCCCCTAGGCTACGCTCCCGGCCCTCTTTTGCCTATCTTAAGGGACATTGATGAAATAAATGTCAGAGGTGAAGGGGCTTTCATGCTTTCTGCTGTAACCTTCTCATTTTACCAATGGGGAAATGGGATCTAGCACTTCACATACTTTAAGCTTGCACAGGTATAAAAGCTAAATTGTTCTTTTTAATATAGCAGACTATCTTTCTCATCAGGTTTCAGTTCGATTTCCTTTTGCATGGCTGTTATATTTTGCTTTGGCTTTTGCTGATTTTCAAATTCTTGGAGTTAGGCAGTTATTACTTTTAAAGAGTTGTGTAAATTTTTGTCAGTGAAATCAATAGGACTTGCTACTCGGCAGTCACCACATATGAAGACAGATATTTTCATGGAATTTAAGCAAGCCTTTGCTAATTCAGGTGAGCTGTGCAAATGACTGCAATACCATGGTAAATCAGCTGTATTCTTCTGTTACCCTAATCTTGTGCATGTGATTTACAGGTAGTCATTCTTTTTCTTTTTTTTTTTGGTGCTGTTTGCTTTTCTGTGCATGAACTATCTTCTGTAATTTTCATGTGGGAAAGTTTGGCCTTGTTCAAAGGTGGAAGAGAATGCCTATTTGGGGTGATTTGAAGACCAATTCCAACCTAGATTCTAATTCTTCAGCCTAGGCTCATTCTTTAAGGATCTTCTATAGCATGTATATTTTAATAATGCCATCTCTTCATTATTGATTATAGCTCATATCACTAGAAAATAATGCTTCTTACCTATTTTAATATATTTAGCTCTAAATTTTACTTTTGTTATAATCATAAAGACATCACAGACACTTTGCTTTGGAGTTTTATTAATGCATCATTGCAACATGGGATTTGTAAGTGTATTTATGTAGTATTTATCAAAGAGCTTACACATTCAACATTAGAAGGGATTCGTTGATCTAATTCACTCATTAATTTTTCGATGATGCACAATGGATTACCACAAATATCGTAGCTTAAAAGCAGCACAGATTTATTAGCTCACAGTTCTACAGGTCTGAAGTACAGTAATTTTCATTTGATTATTTGCTGATGATGTCTCACAAAGCCTTCAGTTTGGTTGATTTTTTTTTTACCTGGAACTTCTTGAGGGTGAAAAAAATGCTTCTAATCTTATCCAACTTCTTGGCCAAATTCAGTTCTTATAGTTAAAGCTTTGGGTCCTTTCAGGCTGCCACCTGAGATCCTCTCAGATCCATATTGCTCACAATTCTGCTCAAGCAATTCACTCCATCTTGAAATGAACAATAGCTAAGTTCTACTCTTTGTTTAGGCCCCAATTACTTCTCTTCCTGTCTTATTCTCCTGTTATCAGTTTGAGAAAGTTTTCATCTTTCAAGAGTTTTTGCAGTTAGAAGAGGCTGATCAAATAATCTCACTTTTTTGCCAGTCCTGGGGCTTGAACTCTTGGCTTGTGTACCATTCTTGAGCTTTCTCAAAGCTAGCATTCTGCCACTTGAGCCACAGTACCAGTTCCAGCTTTTCTGTCTGTGTATGTAGTACTGAGGAATTGAATCCAGTGCTTCCTGCATGCTAGGCAAGCATTCTATCACTAGGCCACACCCAAAGCCCATAATCTCACTTTTTAAGAAGCAGGGCTCTCATTTAAAAGTTAACAACATTGAGCATATATACCTTGTTCTAGGAAGTAGGAAAACAGTACAATGAGTACCTAAATGTAAAAATGAACAATAGATGAATTATGTAAAAAAATAGATCCAAGATTCTGAAATGAAAGACAGGATACTGACAGTGAAATCAGAAACTGGAAATAGAATAACGTATTTGTCTGTATTTACCAAAATAGGCTAGTTAAAATGCATCAACCTCCCTTTTTAATAGGCATTAAGAGCATCATATTTGTATTATGAGTTAATAGACACAGTCAAAAAGGGAGTAATTTTATCTAGTAAAAATGAATTATAAAATCCAAAATTAAATTGGGTACTTTCCTATAAGTTTTATATCTTCATTTAGCTCATTTAATGAATTCTTTTAGAGTTGATAGACTCAATTGTTATGGCTTTCTGTTGTTCTAAAAACAATGAAATGACCAATCCACTATGCCATGAATAAAATTATTTAGTCAAGCCTATAGGTAAGATATAATTTCCGACTTTTATCTGTCTGCCTTTGTTTTTTTTATTGTAATTAGTAAAAGGGTTACATGATATTTGCCAGATAGAAGGTGCATTAATTCACATACATTGATACCCTTTCACATGTCTTGGTACACATTTACCTCCCCCACCCACACCCCCCACCCGTCTTGATTTTCCCCCCTTCCCTATCGAATTTCAAATATCCAAATACAAATAAATTCAATATATCAGATAACAAAGTGAGATACTATACCAATATGAGATAACCAAGGGACAGCAAAGGAGATGAGAGACAACATAGTATATTAAGGACAACAATCATTCATTATATGGCTTTTGTTTCAATATCCTGGAGGTCCTTTCAATTAGCTTCACATTATATGGCGTTATGTATCAAGATTTTGCTCTATTGCAGATCTCTGCTAGTAGAGCCCAAGGTTTCTACTGATTATGACGAATGAGGGAAACCATTGAGCCTACGTTCCTTTGAGTCTGGCTTACTTCACTTAATATGATTTTTTCTAAGTCTTTCCATTTCCTAACAAATGGGGCGATGTCATTCTTTCTGACAGCAGCATAGAATTCCATTGTGTACAAATACCACATCTTGTTAATCCACTCATCAACTGAGGGACATCTAGGTTGGTTCCATATCTTTGCTATGGTAAATAGTGCTGCAATGAGCATTGTTGTGCTAGTGGATTTAGTATGTCCTTGTTTCTGGACAGTTGGGTAAATGCCAAGTAGTGGAAGTGCTGGGTCATAGGGGAGTTCTATGTTTAGCCTTTTGAGGCACTGCCACACTGCTTTCCATAGTGGTTGAACGAGTTTGCACTCCCACCAACAGTGTAGCAGTGATCCCTCCTGGCCACATCCCCTCCAGCATCTGTTGTCATTCGTTTTCCTGATCCTGGCCATTCTAACTGGGGTGAGGTGGAATCTTAGAGTTGTTTTGATTTGCATTTCTTTTATGACCAGAGATGTTGAGCATTTCTTCATGTGTCTATAGGTCATTTTTGTTTCTTCTTCAGAGAAGACTCACTTTAAGTCTTTGGCCCATTTTTTAATGGGATGGTTGTTACTTTGGAGGTTAGTTTTGGAGTGATTCAATTTTTTGAGCTGTTAATATATTTTAGATATGAGGCCTTTGTCCGTTGTTTGGTTGGTGAAGATCTTCTCCCACTCTGTAGGCTTCCTGATTAGTTTACTAGCTATGTCCTTTGCCATACAAAAGCTCAGCAGTTTAATGCAGTCCCACTTATCCAGCCTTTCTCTGATTTGTTGTGATTCTTGGTCCTTATTAAGAAAGTTTCGACCTTTGCCAAGGAGGCCTAGTGTATCTCCTATTCCTTCGTGTAAAGTTTTCAGTGTGTCAGCTTTTACCTCCAGGTCTTTGATCCATTTGGAGTTATTTCTAGTGCAAGGTGACAAAGAAGGATCCAGCTTTAGTTTTCTGCAGGTGCTTAACCAGTTCTGCCAGCACAACTTGTTGAAGAGGCTGTCTTTCTTCCATTCTATTTTTTTGGCTCCCTTGTCAAAGATTAGGTGGCCATAGGTCTGTGGTTTAATATCTAGGTCCTCAGCTCTATTCCATTGGTCTTCAGGCCTGTTCCTGTGCCAGTACCAAGATGTTTTGAGAATTATAACTCTGTAATAGAGTCTAGAGTTTGGAACTGAAATTCCTCCAGCGCTGTTCTTTCTGCTAAGAAGTGTTTTTTGCTATACGGTGTCTTTTATTATTCAATATGAAATTTTGGATTGCCTCTTCTATTTCTTTAAAGAATGACATTGGGATGTTGATGGGTATTGCATTGAATTTGTAGATAGCTCTTGGCAAGATTGTCATTTTCATAATGTTGATTCTTCCAATCCAGGAGCATGGGAGGTTTTTCCATTTCCTTAGTTCTGCTTTAATTAACTTTTTTAGGGTTTTAAAGTTTTTGTCAAAAAGGTCCTTTACATTCTTAGTTAAGCTAATTCCTAGGTACTTTATTTTCTTTGAGGCTATTGTGAAAGGAGTTTATTTCCTGATTATTGCCTCTTTCCTCTCACTGTTGGCGTAAAGGAAGGCAGTTGATTTTTGAGGGTTGATTTTATAGCCTGCTACTCTTCCAAAGTTTTGAATCAGCTCAAGGAGCTTGGGAGTAGAGTCTATAAGATTCTTTAAATACAGAATCATGTCATCTGGAAAGAGGGATAGTTTTATTTCCTTTTTCCCTACTTGGATCCCCTTTATGCTTGCTTCTTGCCTTATTGCATTGGCTAGGAATTCTAGTAGTATGTTAAAGAGGAGTGGAGAGAGTGGGCATCCTTGCCTCGTTCCTGATTTTAGAGGGAATGGCTTTAGATTTTCACCATTAAGTGTAATACTAGCAGTAGGTTTCTCATACACAGCCTTTATTATATTGAGGAATGTTCCATGGATTCCTAGTTTCTCCAGAGCTTTTAACATAAAGGGGTGTTGGATCTTGTCAAATGCCTTTTCCGTGTCTATTGAGACAATCATGTGATTTTTGTCCTTGCTCCTGTTGATGTGTTGAGTTATATTAATTGATTTGCGTATGTTGAACCAGCTTTGCCTCCCTGTGATGAATCCAGTTTGATCATAGTGTATAATTTTTTTGATGAGTTGTTGTAGTCGGTTGGCCAGTATTTTGTTGAGAAGTTTTGCATCGATGTTCATCAAAGATATAGGTCTATAGTTCTCTTTCTTTGATGAATCTCTGTCTGGTTTGGGGATGAGGGTTATACTGGCTTCATAGAATGAGTTTGGTAAGGAACCTTCATTTTCAATTTCGTTGAAGAGCTTGAGGAGTATTGGTGTGAGCTCTGCTTTGAAGACCTTATAGAATTCAGCTGTGAATCCATCTGGCCCTGGGCTTTTCTTAGGTGGAAGTTCTCTAATTGCCATTTCTATTTCAGAGCTTGAAATAGGCCTGTTGAGTTGGCTTAGTTCTTCTTGGTTCAGTGTGGGTATGTTAATATTGGCTAGGAATTCATCCATTTCATCTAGATTCTCAAATTTGTTGGCATAAAGGTTTGAGAAGTATTCCCTCATGATATTCTGGATCTTGGTACTTTCTGTCGTGATATTACCATTTTCATCTGCGATTTTGTTTATTTTGATATGCTCTCTTCTTTTTTTGGTAAGATTTGCTAAGGGCTTGTCAATTTTGTTAATTCTTTCAAAGAACCAACTCCTTGTTTTGTTGATCCTTTCTATAGTTTTTCTGGATTCCAAATCATTTAATTCTGCTTTGATTTTAATAATTTGCTTTCTTCTACTGGGATTAGGGTTGGTTTGTTGCTCTTTTTCCAGGAGCTTAAGGTGAGACATTAACTTGTTGGTTTGCAATTTTTCCAACTTGTTGTTGTAGGCACTCAGCGCTATAAATTTTCCTCTGAGTACTGCCTTTGCTGTGTCCCAAAGGAGTTGGTATTTTGTGTGCTCCTTACTGTTAAATTTCATAAACTGTTGGATTTCTGTTCTGATCTCTTCGATGACACATCGGTGATTCAACAATGTGTTGTCCAGTATCCATGAGTTACAGGGTTTTCGTTGGTGGAGATGTGTGTTCAGTTCCAGTTTGATGCCTTTGTGGTCTGAGAGTGTGCATGGAATAATTTCAGTGTTTCTGAATCTGTCCAGGTTTGTTTTATGGCCTAAGATGTGATCTATTTTGGAAAATGTTCCATGTGCTGGTGAGAAAAACGTATATTGTGTTGTTGCTGGGTGGAATATTCTGCAGATGTCTGTTAGATCTAGTTGGTCTATATAGTTGTTCAGTTCTCAGGTTTCTCTGTTGAGTTTTTGCCTTGTTCATCTGTCCATAGGTGAGAGTGGTGTGTTAAAGTCACCGACAATCACTATATTTCGATCTATATATGGTTTCAGTGTAAGTAAAGTTTGCTTGATGAAGTTTGGAGCTCCGGGATTGGGTGTGTAAATATTTAGGATCGTTATGTCTTCCTGGAGGAAAGATCCCTTTAGTAGTATGTAGTAACCTTCTTTGTCTTTTCTTACTAATTTTGGTTTGAAGTCTATTTTATCTGATATGAGGATGGCAACTCCAGCCTGTTTTGGGGGGCCATTAGCTTGATAGAGTTTATTCCAACCTCTCACTTTCAAAAGATGATTGTTTTTTTGGGTAAGATGTGTCTCTTGAAGACAGCAGAATGATGGATCTTGCTTTTTGATCCAACTAGACAGCCTATGCCGTTTAATTGGAGAGTTAAGTCCATTGATATTGAGAGTTAGGATTGAGAGATGTTTATTAGGCCTACCATTTTTAGAAGCTTTTATTTGGGCCTGTGTCTTGACAGTTCTTGTGGTCCTTAGATGGTATGCTGTTTAGGTGCCATTTCTTTCCCTATATTGCATTTATTTTGGTTTTCTATGTATAGAACATCTTTCAGAATTCTCTGTAGTGTTGGTTTTGTTGAGATATATTGTTGCAGCTTTTCCCTGGAATGGAATGTTTTTATTGTTCCCTCAGTTATGAATGAGAGCTTAGCTGGGTACAGTATTCTTGGTTGGTAGTTATTTGAGTTAAGGGCATGGAATATATGGTTCCCGTCACTTCTTGCTTGCATGGTCTCTGCTGAGTAATCTGGGGTTATTCTGATTGGTTTTCCTTTATAGGTTACTGAACACTTTTCCCTGGCTCCCTTTAGGATCCTTTTTTTGGTTTCTACTGATCCAGTTCGGATTACGA
This sequence comes from Megascapheus bottae, assembly GCF_031878675.1. NCBI lineage: Eukaryota > Metazoa > Chordata > Mammalia > Rodentia > Geomyidae > Megascapheus > Megascapheus bottae. The sequence goes on along the minus strand of NC_143547.1, from coordinate 62,009,054 downwards.
TGTGGCGGTGAGATGTTCTTTTCTGGTCAGGTCTGTTTGGGGTTCTAAAAGCTTCTTGTATCTGGATGGGTCTGCCCTTCTGGGTATTTGGGAAATTCTCTGAGATGATTCCCTGAAGTATATTTTCAATACCATGGACCTCCTTCTCCACGCCCGCCTCAATACCAATTAGCCTTAAATTAGGCTTCCTAATTGTATCTTGGACCTCCTGAAGCGCTCTCTCATTTTTCCTAGATTTGGATTGACTCATTTTCTGTTCTTTCTCTATAATAACTAAATTATCTTCAGCCCCGGAAATTCTCTCCTCTGCATTGTCTAACCTGCTATCAAAGCTATCTACTTTATTTTTCATCTCTCTTGCTACTAATTGCTCATTTTTGATGCCTTGCATCTCTTCTTTTAGATCATGTATGGATTTCTTTAGCTCCTTGATTTCCATTTGAGTGGTTAGCTCAGTAGTTTATTTTGTTTGAACATTTGCTGGAGTTCGGTCACCTTTTTATTTGTGGATTGTATGAATTCATCCATCTTTCTTTGATAAACCTTTATTATGGCCTCCTTTATGGCTTCTTCTTTTTCACTTATCACCTTGTTTATGGTTTCCTTTTGTTCAGCTATGGCTTCCTCCCTTATCACTTTCTTTATATTTTCACATTTTTCATTAATGATGTTTATCAATTGCATTTGTACAGCACTTGGAAGACTCTCCTCTAGGTTTGCCAGTGACTGTTCCATTGGCTGTTTACATTGGTTTGGGGGGGATGGCGGATGTTGTTTCTTGATTTGACATTTTTCTTGAGTTTCTTGTTCTGCCCATTTGAAAATGGGAGCAAGATTAATACTAAACACGATTATAGTTTTTCAGATATAACCAACCTAGACCTCTGTAGCTGGCAGACTCTAGATATTCACAAGTTTTGATTGGTGTTATCACTCTTTCTTTTTGTGCAGTTACCGACTAGTCTAATAATTCACTGATAAGTGATTTATATCCAAAACAATAAGCCTCTCAATCCAATCTCTATTGTCTTTAAGTCCCTCTGAGCCTAGAGAATATTTAAACAACTAGATATACAATGTTGCTTAACAGCCATCAAGTGTAGCTCCATGGAGTATAAGGGTTGAAAGAGGAGCAGAGGTCCAGAGATAGAAAAATAGAATGAGAGAGGTCAGGGGGTAAGTAGGTAGCGTATTTGAGTACAAAGTTTGGAAAGTATTAGAATAAAGCTTATGTGTTGCTGCACGACTAGCTCTTAGCCCAACCAGTGGCCTCACAGTGGACCATGGGATGGATCTGCGAGCTTCCGTCTGAGCGTGGTTGGCGGATGTTTTCCTGTGCTGCTTCCAGGGGCGGCCCCAAGCCAAGGGTCTGGGGATTTAGAGTTTCAGAGGCTCTCAGCAGGACCAACAGGAGACCCCTCTGTTCCTAGGGCCGGGGCCCAGCTGGGGAAGTGGGCTCCAAGGGCGGAACCGCGCCTTTTTGGTTCTCAGAAGGGGAGCTTGGCTGCTGGTTGGCCCTTCAGATCCCTGCTGTGTTTCCACTGCTTTGTCAGAGTCTGTGGCTGTGGGGCGGGGCCCTCGGTGGTGTCTTGCTCAGGATTCCCAGCTGGAGGATGCCCCGCTCAAGAATTGAGGGGGGGCAGATGCAGGCTCCTATTTACCCGCACCCCCTATCCACTGTTGTAAGGCAGGTTCCCAACGCCCTCCACTCTCCAGATCCAGTGGCCTGGGAGAGGAGCCTGGTGGGCTGGTGGGAGCTGGGACAGCTCTGCCTCCCCTGGTGGGGTGCTGAGTCTTAGGGTCTGCCCGCTTGTCGGTCTCCAGTCAGAGGGCTGGGGGTTGAGCCTGTTGGGCGGGTGGGAGTTGGGACAGCCCCGCCTCCCTTGGTGGGGTGCTGGGTCTTATGGGTAGCCCGCCTGTCAATCTCCAGTCAATGGCCTGAGGGAGGGGGCTGTTGAGGGAAGGGGCAGGATTCTAAATTCCTTGCCCCCCTGCTCCCGCCAGTCTTTCTCAGGCAGGGTATTGGGGTCTGAGTTAAGTTCTATTGCTTGGCACCCGCTCTGCTTTCCCGATGTGTTTGGGGATGCACTGTATTACTCACGCCTCTGCGTCCCTCTGCGGGTGCTCCACGGTGGTGGGGAGTCTTTCACTCCCCTCGGGTCTCTGCTGTTGCCTGTGTTCTGCGTCTGGGTTCCGCTGCTTGCTGTTCTGGTTCCGCGTCTGGGTTCAGCTGCTTCCGCCGTTCGATGGCCAGGTTTTGTGCCGGTTTCTGCAGCCTTTGGTCTCCCAACCTGGTGCCCTCCACTGCTTCCGCTTTTCGTGGATTAGAGCCGGTGCCCGCCGCCGCTTTCCCCGGGTGGAGCCGGTACCCGCTCAAGCCGCTTTTCACGGCTTGGTCTGGCGCCAGTTGCCGCTTTCCGCGGCTTTCCGTGGCTTTGGGCGAGAGGTGGGGGAGGGGTCCTCGCGTTCCGAATTCTTTGAGAAAGTTGGATGTGAGCTTTATCTGGATTTCTTTTCCGGTTTGAGTCCTTCTCCGTTGCTGTTTGAGTTTGTTGTTGTGGATTTCTTTAGGTAGTTGGCTCGTGGGACTCCCTGGTTTTCTCTTTTTTTCAGAGAAAGGTAGGCAGCGTCCCTATTGTCTCGGCGCCATCTTCCTTCCTCCCTGCCTTTGGTTTTTAATGTGCCTCCTGCCCCAAAGCAACAGTGAGTCCTGATATATTTGTTTTTACTAGCATTCTTATTTTCTGTGGAGTTTCATTGCTTCTAGATATGAAAAATTAAAGAGTGCAGTAACTATTGAATGTTGATATCTTTATATAAATAAGGCAGAAATATAAATTTGAACTCTGGCCTTCAGATCTTAAAAACTTACTCTGTTGCTGTGCTAATGTTTATGTCCTTTAAGTGAGAAAAATCGGCTTAAGTTATGATAAAATTATTTACTACTTAGACAACATTGAAGTGGCATTTTATGGCTTTCATGAATGGCAGTAAACCACATTTCACTGATCTTTTGTAAGTCACAATGAATTTTTTAAGATGAGACACCAATTCATTCTGCTGAATGTAGCTGGTTCCATAGATGATCAATGCCACACAGGAGGAAGCCAGTTCATTAACTGTAAAACTGTTCTTGTTTTGTTGCAAAAGAATTAAAGAGGGGCCGGGAGTTTGGCCTAGTGGTTAAAGTGCTTGCCTAGCATGCATGAAGACCCGGGTTCGATTCCTCGGTACCACATACATAGAAAAAAGCCAGAAGTGGTGCTGAGGCTCAAGTGGTAGAGCTCTAGCCTTGAGAAAGTCCAAGGACAGTGTTCAGACCCTGAGCTCAAGCCCAGGACTGGCAAAAAAAAAAGAAAAAAAAAGAATTAATGAATAAATAACTCAGGAAAAAATAAAGCCAAGACTGTGCATGTTTGTATTCTGTGTGTGGATTAAAAACAGCTAGCACCAAATGAATTATTGAAATGACAAGCAATTTGCTTATTACCTGTTTTTCATGTGATGAAAATAAATTCTCCAAAATGTGTTCTCATTTTTATATGTTCCATTTCTTCTTACGTTCTTCTTTGTCTAGTACTTCTTTGCTATGAATTCATAGTAGTTTAGTGGTATATGTACTTTCTTTATAGATAATGAATATGCTATACTTTCCCTAAGGGTACAAATACTACTTAATTACTGTGAAGAATATTTTCAAATACTATCTAGGTAAATGTACTGTTGCCCGAAAAATCTCCTTTACTTTGTCACATGCAAGGTTGTTACTAGTATTTTAGAACTATCCCATTGAATCCTCATATTCCACAATCCATAGGAAAGCATTCTTAGTGTAACATAAATACAATCATTTGCCTATATATTTGCCTATATTTTTATACTGGATTTCATTCTTTATTTTGCTAAATTGAGAGAAAAGTATACTAAGCAGCAATGATAATCCAAATTTAGGAATTGTGCTTCTGTTATAGGTAGTAGAGATCCCTACAAATGTTATTTTTGCACTTGACAAAGCATAAAGTGTACCATTTCTTTTTGTGGTCAGTGCTCTGTTTTTGTCAGTTCTGGGGCTTGAACTCAGTGTCTGAGCATTGTCTTTGGGCTTTCTCAAGGCTAGGGCTCTACCATTTGAGCCAGAGTACCACAGCTTTTTAATGTATATAGTACCAAGAAATCAAACCCAGGTCTTCCTGAATGCTAGGTGAGTACTCTACCACTAGGTCAAACTCCTGACACCTCTTTGAACTTTTCATAATATTATGATGACCTACATCAGGTAGAGGTAGGTCAATTTTGTATGATTTCAACACATTATTTGAGTTTTATGAGTGTATAGATCTTTTTAAACCTTTCCCTTAGTCATACAATTGTACCAAAATATTGAAATGCTTATGTATATAAATGTATATCCCTGTTATTGTGAGTGAGGCAGAGCTTTGTTCCTCTTATTCTGCTTAAACTGCTATAACAAAATAATCAAAACAGATACAGTGTCTAATGAGAGTCTCCTTTCTGCATACACACAGTGGTCTTGTTGCTATGTTCTCATATGTTAGAAGGGACAATCATAGTGCTGGTGGTTCACACCTGTAATCCTAGCTACTCAGGAAGCTGAGATCTGAAGATCACGGTTTAAGCCAGCCCAGACACAAAAGTTTGTCTGCAATGAACCATCAGAAACCCAGAAGAGGTGCTGACTCAAGTGGTAGAGCTCTAGCCTTTAGCTGAAGAGCTCAGGTACAGCACCTAGGCCCAGAGTTCAAGCCCTATGACCAACTTAAAAAAATGAATGGACAGCAGAGTCCCTCTAGGTTCCTATTTAGGGAGACATTAATCCCATTTGTCTGTATCTGCATGATCTTCCATTTCCTAATTTTCCACTTTCTAATATAATTACCTTGATGTTCAGGGTTCCAAATATGGATTTGGGGAGGATATTCAGACCATCCCTTTAAGAAAAGTTTCCCAGTGAGCATCCATTTCTGTTACTAAGTCATGTATCTTCTTCATGGTAAAATTAGTATTCAGTGGGAGCAGAGATGCAGGTTGAGTAATCAGTCAACTATAGCAAGGCCCTACATTTATTTTGCAAGATTCAAGTAAGATAAACATTGGATAACATCAAAAGATTTTTCTGTTCAGTCCACTAATTCTAATGTGCAAGAAAATAAAATAATAATGTTAAATTGCCTAAGGGAATGGAGCAAGGCTTAGAGTTTTTGTTTTACCAACATCAAATCAAGTTTTCAGAGAAGATTTCAGAAAAACAGTGAAAATGAAATATACGCCTTTTAAGGTTTGCACATAAAAGGCATCAAAGCGTTACATATAGACAAACCATGACTACAAATTAAGTTTGAGTAAAAAGCAGCAGGACCATTTCACATGAGCTGAGACTAATGTTTACCTAGTATGAGGTAAACAAAAAAAACAGTGATAATTAGAAGTAAAGCTTCCATTAAACTAATGAAAAAAGTAGAATACATGTTTTCTCTGGTATACTACATGATTATTCATGGAGAATTTGTATAACAAGCATGTATATTTCACAAATCTTGACACTTGGCTAAGAATCAATCACTCTCTCTAAATAGTAATTATCAAAGAGTCATTTCCAAGAAGGTACAAAAATATTGCATGTACATGTGGCAGGGATGGAGTTTGGTCTCAAGTAAATAGTGGTGTCAAATGTGAAATAAGAATTTTGCTGTAGAGCCAACATAGTAGCCCAAATGCAGGAGAATAGGCTAGAATGAAAAGCAATGGAAAATATTCCTATCTTATCAAGCCATGCCTTGATCAGAGCAAGGAGTTTGTTCAGGTGAATTGCTTTTCAAGCAAAAGATTGGAATCAAATTATTGGACAACTTCAGACATGATAGAGATTTTAGTAATGAGAAAAAGTAAGAAAATTATTGGGAAGTTGAAGCAAAGCTGTACAGACTAAGAAATATGTGCTGAATCACTAAGCTGAATGCTAGTTTCTCCTTGGTCTAAGTTAACCTGCAGATATTGAAAGAAAAGCAAGTCAAAAATTACCTGAGGGAAATGAATCCTATAAATCAGAAATAAATTTTTAGAGTAAATACAAATAAGACATAAAAGGTAAGATGTAAGTAGAAAGAAAGTCATGATTGTCAAGAAATACGTACAAATCAATATTTACATGGATTTCAGTGTAGACTCAAAGTCTTCCCCAAGATTTGGAAATCTGACCACCAGCAGCTGCAATGCAAAGGAAAGTAGTGTCAATAAATGAATATTAGATATGAGTTGATATATAATTATTTGATTTTCCACAATTTAACTATATCTTATATTTTATTCTTATAGAAGTCTTTGGTTCATTTCTGGCTGTTATCTTGGGTGGCTCTTCTCATTCCTCAGCCATATGACAAATGAAAAAGAAACTCACCTTGAGCAAATAGTGCATGAAGCCAAATCTTCCATAAGTTGCATTATGATATAACTGAAATACAAAGAAAATAAGAGGAAGAAATATGGTATATACAGTTAAAGTTACTACAGATCATAAAATAAATTTAAAGGGAAAAGACAAAAATGATGCCTGGAAGAATGGTAAAATTTGTTATAGTCAATGAAATCAACGAGTGAATCTACCTTATCTTCCCTTTTCCTTTTTCCTAAGGATAGCTCGTCTTTTTTTTTTTTGCCGGTCCTGGGCTTAAGCTCAGGGCCTGAGCACTGTCCTTGGATTTTTTGCAATGCTAGAGCTCTACCACTTGAGTCTCAGCACCACTTCTGGCTTTTTTTTAAGTATGTGGGACCAAGGAATGGAACCCGGGTCTTCGTGCATGCTAGGCAAGCACTCTACCACTAGGCCAAACTCCAGGCTTGAGGATATCGTGTCTATATCTCTTTGTATAGTAAGTATTTAGCCTTCATCTTTTCTTTAGTTTGTGAAAGAAATATCAATCTACAGAATAGTTTAGTAACCACTGCTTAACTTCTTCTTGAGTAACCGGCTATAACATTTGTATTCAAACAATATACTAAACCATGGCACCACAGAAAATCACATTAGAAGCTTTTTACATCCTATGTCTGGATGTAAAACAGGAGATTCATCATTAATTGAGTGGAGCTGTGCTAAATTTTAAAAGCTTCCTATGTGTATAGCTAACTGATAGTCAAAGCTGTACACCAGTGGTACTAGTACATCAATTATAACTTTCTTTGAGAAAAAAATTTAAATGTAGAACTCTGAACCTCAGAAATTTAAGTCAAAGTTTGGGACTATACCTCTCACAAGTTGAAGGCTGAAGTGATAATCTAGGACTACAATAGGAAAATCTCAAAATGAAAGCCTTTCTTTAATTACATGGCTCCATTTTTTTTGTGGGTCATGGAGCGTGAACTCAGTCTGTGCATTGTCCCTGAGTTCTTCAGCTCAAGGGTACCACCCGATCTTTGAGCCAAGCCCCACTTCCATTTTCTTGAGGTTAATTTGAGATAAGAGTCTCAGGTCCTTTTGTGCCCAGGCTGGCTTTGTACCTTCATCCTCAGATCTCAGACTCCTGAGTAGCTAGGATTACAGGCGTGAGCCATCATGCTGGCTACATGGCTCCTGCATGATATGTGAAAAGTGGTTTTATATATGATACACAAGTTCCTCTGTAAAGCCTCATTTCATTGTTATGTCACAAGAAATGGATTTTGAATTCATGTCTTAGGTGTTGGTAATTTAGAAATTTGGAAGATGTTTTTAGCCATCTTCCTGTTATTTAATAAGAGGTTCTTCAAAGTGAGATTTCATTGACTGGAAGAATAAAAGTTTCTTAGAAGGATTTAATGACTATATTAGTATTTGTTTAAAATCCCTATTTAACAAATAACCCTAAATGTAGAGCCTTTGAAAGGATGGACAGTTAGTATTCTGTGCACATTGTGATGTTGGAACCTTGATGTGGTGAATCATTTCTTTGATCTGAATTAGAAAATCACAGCTCTTAGGACATCTCAAGATTTCACTCTTTATACTGGCCATGCTGAGTGCATTTCTGGAGAAAATGTAATTAAGTGCTTATAGATATCTGTTACTTCTAGTTATAGAACTGACATCTCTTATTTGTTGTTGGTTATTTTCTGGAAAGAGTTCTTAGAACTCTCAGAACCACGTAGATACTGCAATTCCTTACCAAGTTCCTTTCTTCCAGGGGACCCCCAACAAAGCAGTTTATTTCTTCAAAGCCAGTAAGGAAATATCTCACAGTAACTTTCTAGAGCAGTTGTATATAAAGCAGCTGTTAATCTGTTACTCGGTGTTGCATTGTGAAAAAATATCTGAGAAAATAAACTTATAAAAAAAAGTCTACAATCAAACAACGAAGTCAAAAAGTGGAAGTACTTTGCAAGTGCTGGCATGTATGGAAAAGTTAAGCAAGAACTCAAGTTCCTGAGTTCATGCCTCAATCCTGGCACACACACACACACACAAAGTCTACTTGTTTTTAATTTTTCTTTTATGCTGTGTGTGTGTGTGTGCCCCAAACAGTACAAGAGTAATGACTCAATAATCAGGTACACAAGATTATGGACATGGTCTTAGAGATATCTATATAGACATAAAAATCTATGATGGGATAGATATTCTACACACATAATCTTATATTATATAGATTGATACGTGTCTATGACATACAAATCCTCAGCTTAATTTTAATTATGTTCTAAAATTTATGTGCCAGTGATTGCATATAGAGATTGCCTTCTTGAATACTTGTTTGTTAAACATTACATTTGAAATATGAAGTAAGTTGTTAATAATATCTTTCACAAAATAAACGCAAGGTGGGTGTGGTGATAAATACATACTTGTAATCCCATTTATGATGGTGGCAGGGATAGGCATATCATGATTGGCCCCAGGTTAAAGCATGAAACCTCATCTGAAAAATAAAAACTATAAACGAACTGGAAGAGAAACGTCTGTTTGGAGAATTCCACAATGAGAGAACACTTGCCTAGCAAACACAAAGCCCAAACTTCAAACCCTAGTATCAGCAAACAAGAATTATCTTGGAAAGATGATCTAGGAATGTAGTTTTAATTTTGATGATTCACATTAGTGATGCATAGGTGTGTGGGTGAGCACATATACGTGTGTGTGTATGTGTGTGTGTGTGTGTGTGTGTGTGTGTGTGTGTAAGAAAGAGAGAGAGGGAGAGAGAAAGAAAGAGAGAGAGAGAAAAAGAGAAAGAGAGAAAGAGAACTAGAACTAGAGCTTGCATTCAGGACCTTGGTCTCTTGCTTGTTTTTTTCACTCATGGCTGGTACTCTTCCACTTAAGCCATGCATTCAGTTGGTATTTTGCCAGTTGTATAAGATGTCTGACAGACTTTTGTAACCCAGCTTACTTATAATGGTGATTCTCCAAGATTCAGCATTCTCTGAGATTACAGGAGTATGCCACAAATTCATAGTTTAGTGACTTTTTTGTTTTTACTAAGTTTGGGGGTAGTTAAATTTACATAAACATACATATTGTGGTTGAAGCAATAGGAGTTATAAACTACACTTGATTTCTAAGGATGAGTCACTAATACTATAGCAGTAACTACTGTTTTAGGACAGACTCAACTTTGAGGCCTTACTATTTAACCACAGTTCATTTAAGTACTTCAGATTTTTTGGATGGAGTAATGTGATTAAATCACAGGCACTCTAAATGCTGTTTACATTGTACAATGGAAAGTATGCTATCTGAAAATCAAATTCAAATACCCTGACATGAAATAAAGAATAACAAACTCCTGTAGCATATTAAAATCTTTACAAGTGACTAGGCTGTTGGAATCTTTTTTTAAAGTTATAGCATGTATTTATATAATTAAAGGTTCTAAAATTTTCAGCTGCCATCTCCTTATTTTTTCCTCTTAAGCTGAAGTATCTCTCTTAAAGAAGTATCTGAGAAAGTAACACATTTTTGAAAACAAACATGATATGTGAAATACCATATTAAATTTAAACATCAAATTCAAAAACTGGTAATCTGTTTGCTGTCAAACCTACATGCAAATGACTCTTAAAGGGTTAAAAAATAGTAAGGTTGTTAAACGTTAGACTTTTATGATAATATTGTGATGCTGTTCAAAAATGTATGCATGATTAAAAGTCCCTTCCTTGTGTTCTGCCTTAGGGAAGGTAAATTAAGTATTACATTCCTTTAGACTGCTCTGTGAATTGAGTGTATTTAAACCAATTGTCAGATGATGTTCTTGTCTGATCAGAAGTGGATTCAGAAAAGGATACTGCATTTGGGCTCATTGAAAGGCTACTTTTTTTCTGCCACATTTATAGATTTAGTAGCTAGAAAAATCAATGCTTTGTTTTTAAATTTTATTTTATTTTATTTATCTTAAAATCTTTGCAAGTGACTAGGCTGATTTTATGAATAAATTTACATGGTTTCAAAAGGAACAATTACAAACAGATATTGGTGAAAAGTCTTTTTATCACTAGCTCCTATGTACCTAATTCATATAACAAACACATTTCAAATTTAGCTACTGTCAATTGGTTATATATTTTTCATATCATTATACATTGGCTCAATTCCTATCCTGTTGCATTGAGTTGTCTGTCTATTTATGCAACAAAATTACTATTATTTTGAGTTTTTATATTACATTTTAATACCTTGTAGGGAGTTTCTACTGTTTGCTTTTCTTTTTGAACATTTATGACTACTATTATTTGCTTATTTTTGACAGGAACTCTAGAATCTGCTTGTCTAGTTATAAATTTATCAGTAACTTAATAGATTCCATATTTACAAATTTATTTAGGGAACAATGATTCTGTGATGATATTGTCTTTTTGTACAGATGCATGATAAAGTTTGTGAATGATAGATTTGCTAATAGTTCTAAAGAACGAATAAAATAAAATTTAGGAAGCTAGGAGATAGAAGGGTGCATTCAATTATGATTTCGAAGTTTCTGGCTTGGTCTTCTGAACAACTGTAGAGTTACAACCAAAGTACAGAATAAAAGAATAGTCCAATATTGTTGGTATGTGGTGTTGAGGAAGAATGTATTTTTATGAGGAAGAATATTAATTGACTCTTTTATTGCTTTTATTTGTAAAATGTATTTATTGGTTTTGTGTAGGTGTTATACATAGGGGTACAGTTAGATAAGTCAGATAAACAGTACAATTTTTTTAACAATGTCACTCCTTTCCTGCCACTCTATTTTATCCTGCTATCCCTACTTACAAGTTGTATAGTTCATTTCCAGCATAGTGTGTAGTGTAGTGAGTATAATTGATCCTTTAAAATTTTTAATTTGGAAATAAATTCAAATTTTGATAAAAGTTACAAGAGCTAGTAAAGTTTTGATAAATGTGGAAGGGAGTGGGTACTGTGTTTCAAATATTAGAGTGCCAGTCTTGAGAGAAAAAGTAAGGGATTGCTCATGTCCTGAGTTCAAGCCCCAGTATTGGCACAAAAAGAATTTTCAGAAGAAATGTAAAGAATATGAGATTCACCTGTAAACAAGTTGCTGAAATGTCTTCTCTCCTCAACATCTGCTCATATATTCATAAAGCACTGGAAATTAAGTTGTGAACACCATGTCCAGTTAGCTAGTCACACAAGTGTTTTCATCTGTATTTACTAAGAATAAGGACATTTCCTTTCTAGTTTACCATCCCTATACTGTCTTTTCAAATTCATTCATTCATGTTATTTTAGTTCCTTTCACTTTGTTTCTAAAATGAGTAGAGTTTTGAGGAATGGGCTGGGAGTTTGGCCAAGTGTTAGAATTCTTGCCTAGCATGCATAAAAACCCACCTGCACCAAAAAAGCCAGAAGTGATGCTGTGGTTTAAGTAGTGGACTTCAAACCTTGAGAAAGACCAAAGACAGTGCTCAGACCTGGAACTGGCAAAAAAAAAAAAAAAACAAGAAAAAAGGACAAATAAAAAATGTTTCTCATTTGGAATATGTTTCTTGTTTCAAGAAGATTGAAAATGATGCTCAATGGACTATGGTTGGCTCCCTTACCTTCTCCCCTTTGTGGGTGGGCCCCTTGGTTACAGTGGGTTTTGTATTCACATTCAGATCTTGTGTAATCAATAAGTGTCTTAGAAAGCAGGATCAGGGAAAGCTGTTCAGCTAATGGTGGTCTGGCAACAATATGCTGTGTTATGAGATTCCAGACTGGGAACTCTGTGAGATTGACCCTGGCCCTTACCAGGATGTGCAGGTGTACAGAAGGGTTTCCTTTGCTGACGTTGGCCATCCCCCTATTTCAAACCTCCGTTTGGGTCTGCCAACCCTACAGGTAAATTGCCTGAAGTGCTAGAGTGGTAGTCAATGACGGGTAAGATCTCCAGAGGGGGACAACATAAGACAGGCACACTTCTCGAGTAAGGCAAATACCTGCTTAATAAAACAAAAGGGAGGAGATGTGGGGCACATCACCTCAAGGGTAAAAGGCCTACCTCATGGCCCAGTGCTCACTTCCTGGTTTTGGAGATCCAACCTGCCTGTCTCCTGGTTGGGAGGTTTGGCTATGGTTTGTGATGTAAAATAAGGCTACCTTAATCCCATGGATTGCCCCCCACCCCCGCCCTCTCTGACTGCACCTACCTCCCCCTGTCCTGCCTACTTTTATGTTAATAGATTCCTGCTTCTTACTTTAGCCCCTGGTATCTTCCCATTAAACGAGTCTGCTGTGACATTCAAAAAAAAAAAAAAAAAGAAAATGATGCTCAGTTATGTAATCCAACATATAGTATGATGTAAAAGAAGCATGCTTCCTAGATTGCTATCCGTGGGCACACAATTTTTGTCTGCACCTCAGTGATGATCCTTGACTTTACTATTTAAAGAACACGTTACTGTTTTCTCACTTGATAGCTGCAATTATTTGAAAGTAGTGTTCAAAGGAAAACTTCAGAAAAATACATTTAAGTGATTTGGGGAGTATTTGAGCCTTAAATGACTCATGAAAAGCTTGAGAGAGATCCACTTTAACAGTGTGAGCAATAGACTGAATTTGAAAGCACAAGTGGAAGAATGTTTGCCAGAAAGTGTGGATTCCTGAGATCATACGCCATTACAACTCAAAAAATCCTTCAAAGTATTCGTTAAAAGCACAATGTGGCTCAAGAGATAGAGCACCTGCCTAGCTAATGCGAAGCCCTCAGTTCAAAACACAGTATTGTCAAGGTAAAAGAAGGAAAAGAAGAAAAAAGTTCTTTGATGGGATAAAGTATCTGCTTACATCACTAAAACCTATTATGCTGTAATTGCTTAAAAATTAATTCATAATTTCTTCCTAAAATATGTGTGTGTGTGTGTGTGTGTGTGTGTGTGTGTGTGTGTGTGTGTATGCCATTCCTGATGCTTGAACTCAGGATGGATGTTGTCCCTGGGCTTTTCTTTCTCAGGATTAGCACTCTACAATTGATTCCCATCTACTTCTGGTTTGTTAGTGGTTAATTGGAGACATGTGTCTCATAGACTTTCTGGCTTTCCAGGCTGTGAAACATAATCCTCAGATCTCAGTCTACCACCCCATCCCTTCCTTGGCCCAGTAGCTAGTATGACAGGTGTCAGCCAATATTGGTGGACTCTTCCTTTTCAAATTTCATGAGGTTCAAAAAATATCTGTAAATTGAGTTTAAGTTTGCTTGCATATAACAGAGGTTAAGGATAGAGCCATCCCTGTGTTAGTTATCCCAGTTTCTTTGTCTTTAATAATCGTAAGTGATCTTTGGGAGGGCATCTTAAGACCATTAAAATATACTATTCCTGGCCCCTGTAGATTTTGTGTTCATTGATGGATTTTACCCATACATCTGTGTATTTATGTATCTATTTCTCATTAGTCTCTTAAAGTCCACTTGTTTTTTTTTTTTCTTTTTGTGCCAGGAGGCCTAGTTCTGGCACTTGGACTCAGGGTCTGATCACTGTCCTTGGGCTTTTTCTTCAAGGCTGGATCTCTACCACTTGACCCACAATACCACTTGCAGCTTTTCTATGTATGTGGTACCAAGGAATTGAACCCAGAACTTTGTGCATGCTAGGCAAGCAGTCTACCACTAGGCCAAACTCTTGGCCCTAAAGGCTACATTTTAAAAATATTTTCTAATCCATTAAGGAATTCGATTTAGACTTATTCTTGGAGGCTTTGTGATTTCCCCTGCTAACTTGTAATCTTCCCAATACTGTGGATAATACCTTTGTCTACTTACAGAATTGGTTTCTTTGTGCACACACACACACACACACACACACACACACACACACACACACACCTGAGCTATGGTTGCAAAAGTCATCCACTAGAAATTCTGTAAATGACCAAATGACTTGAGTATGCTGACAATATGACACTTCAGGTCACAGACATTATATAGGTGCAGTCTGTGGATCATTGCAGTCAATGCTTAATGAAATTTTGTAAATTCAGTAAAAATCCTTGTGATAACTCTGTAGATCAGTATGGATAGAGAATTAACATTTTAATGTTAAAGATACTTCAGACTGTCTTTATGATGGAACAGAACTTCAGTGCATAAAAATATCAAGTATTACATCCTTTGTTCCTATTGATTATGTAAAATCACATTGTTTCCAATTTATTTTGTTCTGCTGCAGTGTCTAATGCTCCTTACATTTCAATATTTCTTTTTGCCAGTTCTGGGCTTGAGCTCAGGGCCTGAGCACTGTTCTTGAACTCTCTCAAGGCTAGAGCTCTACCACTTGAGCCTCAGCACCACTTCTGGCTTTTTTGTATGTATGTGGTACTGAGGGATCGAACCCCAGTCTTCGTGCATGCTAGGCAAGCACTTTAACGACTAGGCCAAACTCCAGGCCCTTTTCTTTCTTTTAAAGCCAAACTTGAAAGGATTCTCATTTCCTACCTGGCTCTGTCTGGTTTGCTTGTCCCATGATACACTCAAAGGCAGCACAAATATTACTTTCTCAAATAACCTCAAAATCTATCCAGGACATTGACTTTGAAAAGGATTGAAATTAATGGCATTTTCAGCTAATTTTCAAGAATATGAGTTTTCCATTGATAGCAGTTAATTGCGTAGATAGTTGAGACTTCAGAAGTTCTTTAGGAAAATGTGTGGATATGTATATACGAACATATCTTTCCATGCCCTGCCATATATCTATTCACAAAAATACTTTTCTCTGAATCTGTTATTTCCAAGCTGACTCAGTGGCAGAAATAGTATTTCAGCTTCAACAAATCCCCCTTTCTGTTACAGTATTTTCTTTCTTCTATCCAGGCACTATCTGTAGAAAGGGGGTTCTCCAAAGACATTAGTTGTTGGTAGTTGTTGTCTTAAGAGACTTCTGAGTCCCTGTTCAGGGATTTTAATTCACTCTGTTTCAAGCTTCTAAAACAACCCTCTCCTGGCATAGTTTGTGTTCTGCATTTCACTGAAGAAATCTGTTATTCAAATTCGGCTCCAGCTTTCAAGCTTGAAATAAATCTGTGTGTGTGTGTGGCCACATATATATATATATATATTCATATTTACTCATGTATAAGTGAAGGTACTGCTTTAAAACAAATCTCTGTCATAAGTCTAGTTTGGGGATCCAGCTTAATATTAACAAAGATGGGTGTGGTATAAGTCACTTCATTACGAATAGGTTAGAATACTTAGGAGAAACTTCCGTAGTTTGTGATATGTTATTGTAAACAGCTTTTAAGATAAGTATCTTAAGATATAGTCAAAATGCAAGAGTAATTTAATAAAAGTATAAAGAAGATAACATACTAGAATTAGGAATATTATGTGAAAAAAGTATCTTGAAAAGGGAACGTCAAAGAGCTTTTCTCTTTGATTTCTTCCTCTCTATTTTTCATCCACACATTATCTCTCTTTTATAATTTCAGATAACTGATGGTGTTTCACAAATCTTAAAAATTAAGTTTCCTATCATAAAGTAAAGGGATTATTGTGTCCTTTTTCCTCCTTGAACAAATATAACACATTTTCTGTAGTACATTTGAATCAGTTGAGCAATCTGAATGGAACAACAAATGTATTGCATTATATATTTTCTTGGAAGTGAATTCTTTTCTATGGGAAACCTGAATGGCCCATGCCTTTAATTAAAGCACTTGAGAGGCTGCAGCAAGATACTCTGCAGTTCAAGGCCAACCTGGATGAGAGAAAAAGAGACATAAAGAGCGAGAGGGAAAGAGAGCGAGAGGAAGACAGACAGACAGACAGACAGACACAGAGACAGAGAGGAAAATCTGAATTTCATACCAGTTCCAGGATTTAGAAGCATATATATATATTTGCATTTCAAAGAATGTTTTGTTTCCAACTGAGTTTTACTGCTATGACTGCTACATCTTTTCATTTCCTAACCACTATAGTCTGTTTCTGAACCTTATTCTTTACTTGAATATTTTTTCTTGAAAGAACTTGAATATGTTACTCTAACTTAATTAGCCCAGAAATTTCAGCATGGAGGTATCATACAGAAATAATCAAACAGGCCCTGGGGAAAGTGAGTTCCCATTCCCTACCTATATTTCTATGTACAAATAATTAACTTCTTTAATCATGTGATCGAAACCATCAGTTATGTTAAAGTGGACATCATGAGGATTAAACTAGATAAAACATCTAGTACGATCTGGAAAATAGGTGGTACTCAAAATACGGTGGTAACTTTGTTTTATTGTTCTTACTTTGTATTATAGCTAATAAGATGAGGGAGAAATAATGACATGCTCTATCACTTGATATAAAGAGTTGCCAATGGATTTTGATATTGTTTCTAAAAGCTTAGATCACTACTCATACCTTTCTCTATTTCTCAATATCTCAGTTGGACAGAAATAAATCATCTACCTGAGGAGTAGCGATGGCTATTAGCTGATTAGTTTCTGTTAAAGTTGTTGACCTTACAGTAATCTATAAATACTGAGTGGTGGCTGTTCTTACTTCTTCAAGTGAAATCTTTATTAGAATTTTAAGTGAATGAGATAAAACCCCCCAGTGTGCATGTGAGACTATATAAATGGAATTAAAAAAGTGAATTTCTGCAGAAGAATTCCAGACAGCTACCATGTATCTTTTCCCTGTAAGCACTTTCTTATGATTTTATTTTTAGGAGCTATTTTAGCACTTCTATGACAGCCCTTCCTCTAAGCAAATCAAGGAATAACAAAGAACAGAAGGAACTGTTTGAAATGGTATTCTGGAGCATCATTCTGATTCCCCTTGGGGAACCATTTCGAAATTTTATCAGACTGAGTCTACTAGTCTACAGAGCTTTTACTTACATTTAGGACTTAAAATCCATAAAAATCAACTGCATTTTGGTGGTATTTGCATTTATATAGATCTTTTAATATATTTTATAACATAGTTCTTCTATAGACCAATGAATTAAATAGTTTTATGGCAAGAAATACAGCTGGGAAAAAGTGACTGATATTATTTACAAATGTCTGCCCTTTAACACATTTCTGCCTGTGAGAAAGAATGTTGCAGATTGCAGAAAATGTGAAAATGGAGGGAAGTAATTAATGCCTATCAATCATTACCTTTCAATATCAGCAGTGACCATAAAACATTTCACTGAATATATGGATATTAGTGCACTTTTATCAGCTCTAACAACCAACAAGATCCATTTCAGGTGTCATCACATCAAAATTCTTGCAGCATGTGTTTGGCAAACATTTGTCCATAACTTGTATTTGGAATCCTGACTAGAGAAGGAATGCTTAAAAGATATGAGTTACTTGAAAGGATTCTAAGCACTCATTGACATAAATTATAGACTCCTATGTACTTCAGGAGTAGTTTCTCAGCAGGCAGTTGGGAAGATTAGTCATTTTCTTCATAAGACTCCATCTATAGAATTAGCAAATATTCCATAAATTAGAAATATTGTGTATTCCAAGTTTGTTCCATTTCAAAGTTTATCATAGAAAAATGCTATGCCTTATTACACTAATAGAGTTTATATACCTGGTAGTGATGCTGAGTGTTCTCACAGTAAACTAGAAGAGACTCTTCTCTGCTTTTCTGTAAAGAATTTTGATGTGCTGACACCTGAAAAAAATTGGATTGATTCATATATTCATATTAACCCATTACAAATGATATTAAAACATTAGAATTTGGTGAGTTTTTTCCTACAATACTCACCACAAAATTAAGTATCCACAGGTTTAAAGTGCTATCTTCATGATGATTCTTATGTCTGACTCATCATTAAAACTCATCCTTATAATGTATTTGTGTGTACACAAAAATGAATACTATAACTGTTTGAAGATAATTTTTGCTTCTACTAGGGCATAAACTCAGACTTCATGTTCTTTCTTAACATTTTCACACAAGTATGGTATTCTAACACTTGAGCCACACCCCCCACTTCCAGCTTTTTTTGGTAATTGGAGATAAGTGTCCTTAAGATGCATCTGCTCACCCTGGATTAGAATTGCGATACTCAGATCTCAGCTTCCTGGGTACCTAAAAATAGAGCTGTGAGCCATTTGCACCAGACTTTGAAGATTAATTGGACTGTTATCAACAGAAATATTTGATTTGTCATAGCTGTAATAACATCACATAGTATAATCATTAAAATGAGTAACCACACATGAACTGAACTAACATATGTAGACACACTTGACCTGCTTATAAACCTAGTCCCCCAAAGAGAAATAATGCAGTTAAGATAATTTGCTAAGTGTATTCAATATATGGAAGCACCTAAGGAGCTTCATGTATTAGATTCTTGGTTTCAAGTTAGTTCTACTTTATCATATTATTTAGGAATGGTAGAATAAGGGAATTTTCTTGGAGATATTTCTGCTGATTAACATGAAAAGCTGATTTGGTAATGATGAATTTCAACCAAAGCCAAATAAATGTGGTAAAATTTTATCTCTTAAGTACTGTCAGAAATGAGGATCCAATTAAGTCAATATATAATGTGCATATGGAACTAATTACCCAGGAACTCATACAGATGTTTTTTACTTCCTAAACAAAATTGGACTATACATTGACTATAGACATGACAACATCCAGTTTTGCTTTTCTATTTAAATTAGATATTCACAACAATCTGGAGTTACATTTACTTGATTATTTCACAAGTGTTTATCTCTTTTGTTTTTAGTAACTTAATTTCTTCAAATATTTTTATTCTAATGTTATAATTGCTTAATGGCTTTATTCTGCTCAGGAATTTATTTTCTCTTAATATGAAGATAAGGATACTGATAGTAGAAAAAGTCTGAGAAGTATGAGGTTAACTAATAACCAGTCTTTTAGAAGAAATCTGAAGCATCAGGACATAAAACATTTTGTTGGGTCAAGAGCACATACAGTAATTGTACAAATGCATTCCTACTGTTAGTCCAGACTTTATGAAACTGTAAGATGAAGTTTGATCCCACTATTGTTTCTTATAGAAAGTACCTAACTCATTTAAAGGTGGACTTTCACATTTTCAACATGTAAATATATGTAATATTACATATATTCCATGTGTATGCATTGATTGGATAGACTACTATCAACAGAAATAGTTGATTTGACATAATTTAATAACATTATATAACATAATTGATGATAAAATGTGTAGCCACATGAACTTTGAACTGATTATGAACTCAGCCCACCAAAGACAAATAATGAATTTGTGCAAATTAGCTAAATATATCCAATATATAGAGTTCTTAAATAACCCTGCTTTTTCAGTTGAACTCCTTTTCTCTCCTATGTTCTAAAACTAAAAGCGACTAATACACTTACTGGAACTGAAAAAGTAAAACTTACATAACTTCTAAAACCGGAATCAGACTATAGAACAAACCTTAAATGTTACAATATCTGTTACACTGTTTGTGAACTGGCTTGAACTTGTTAAACTCAGCTTAAATACTGTCCTTGGGCTTTCTCAATGCTAGAGCTCTACCGCTTGAGCCACAGCAACTACTTCTGGCTTTTTCCATGTACGTAGTACCAAGAAATTCAACTTGGGTCTTCATGCATGCTAGGAAAGTACTCTACCACTAGGGCAAACTCTTGGCCCTGAAAGTCTATTTAATTCCTTAGTTGAAATAAACATTGGCATAAACATATTTTGTTTGCTTCAGTAGCTAATTCTGTATGGGTCCAGAAATAAGAGCACTTAATCAAAATTCACCTGAGTTCAACTAGTTAACTCTGGTAAATTAAGACAGATTTCACCTACATCTTACTGCAGGACAAATCTGTATGAGGTTCTTTGATCTGATTGCAAACATGTGAACAATTCATAATTTTTAATCTACTTTGGCTACTTTATGATATACCAGTTAGTTTTTATCAATTCTCAGGTTACTTAGGAATTCCCTTTTGCTTTGTGGCAACACAACATGAAGATTTATTTATTATTTGGAGCAATATCTTAATCAGCCCAGTAGACTGATCTATTGTTTTTAAGATGACACTGAATATAAAGGTCAGCCAATATCAGAATCTCCACATGTCGTTTCAGATACGTGTACAGATACATAGATACAGATACAGATGTAGATAAATATATCTATATTTGTTTATATTTTCCAGAACAATTTCAGTTTTGTTATTCAATTTAGTCTTCATATTCTTCAATTTTTCATTTTTATTATTTTCAAAAAGTTACATGAACAGGTTTCAATTTAACATATCCATTTATGTGTACAGTGCATTTTCCCCCAAATTACATAGTTTCATCCTCCTTTGTTTTGTTCTGTTCTGTTTTTGGTGTTGGGAATTCAGGGCGTGGGCGCTGTCTCTGAGCTTTTTTGTTTAAAGCTAGTCTTCTACCACTTTAAGCCACCACATCACCACTTTTGGTTTTCTGGTGGTTAACTGGAGATAAGAGTCACATGGACTTTCCTACCTAGGCTGATTTAGAACTTGGATTCTTAGAATTCTGCCTTGTGAATAGCTTGGATAACAGGCATTAGCCACTGGTGCCGGGACCATCACATCCTTTTAAATAACTGAACAGTATTCCCTTTTATATAGACACAACATCACATATCCTTTACTCATTCATCAATTGCCACTTGGACTGTTTTCATATCCTAGTTGTTGTGATAATACTTCACACTGGAATAACTGGATTATATGGAAGTTGTACTTTTTGAGGCTGCTCAAAACAATTTTGGGGGGCTGGAAATATGGCCTAGTGGTAGAGTAATTTCCTAGCATGCACAAAGCCCTGGGTTTGATTCCTCGGTAGCACACACAGAAAAAACTAGGACTGGTGCTGTGGATCAAGTGGTAGAGCACTAGCCTTGAGAAAACTCAGGAACAGTGCTCAGGCCCTGAGTTCAAGACCCAGGACTTTCCGATCATCTTGTTTTCTCCTTCCCTTCCCCATTTCCAACAAACAAATAAACAGATATATAATAATACTAAATAAACATAAAAAGAGTGAAAAAATTCCCAGGACTAACAAAAAATGTAAATACTAAAATAAAATACTATTTTTGTAATAGGTATACAAATTTACATTCCTACCAACAGTGTATATGTGGTCCCTTTTCTTTCTATCCTTGTTATCTTTAGCCTTTGAACTCAAAGTGGTTTTAATTTTTTTATCTTCTGATTTCAATCTGAATTATTTTCTTGACTTCAAAGTTTTTACAAGAGGGTTACAATTTAATGGATCACCCCTTTGATCATTCTTCCCCATCTCATCTGTTCTCTCCCACTAGACTCATTTCCCATATCTTTTGTCACATATGTATATTGTGTTCTTTTATTTGTCCCTTGTTCCTTTTTCATTCATCCACTCCTACCTACTGTCTCCCCTTAAATCTCATTTCACTTTTTATTCATTTTTTCAAACTCTATGTTGGTCAGTGTCATCTCTTCCATCATTCTTCCCCTATATCTATTCCATCCCTACCCTAATCTTTATATTCTTAGTAAAATCCATTTATATGCTATGTATTTAAAATTCTCCCATCATCAAATCTCAAATCTTACTCAAATATATAGTCAAGTAAACCAGGCCCAGAGAGATCAAGAGAGAAAGAAGATCCATTTAGTCTCCTTTATGTGTAAAACCTAGGTTTAGCCTACAAACTCAGAAATAAATATGTTGAGATTTATGTAAATGTATACAAATGTATTAACTGAAATATAGTTTATTCAAGGCAGATACCTTAGAAATCCAAAATCAAAGTTCAGCAAAATAAAACACAGAAAGCAAGGATCAAAGGGAAAGAGGTAGATAAATGAAGAGAAGAGAGGGAAAATAAAGTCACGAATCCAACATATATTGTAAAAAGTTGAGAGACTGAGGGAAGGAATAGATAGGAGGGGTGGGTGAGAGGGCTAAAATGGGTGACATTGATTAAGATACATTATACTCATAAACTGCTTCGATAATTGCCAGCTCCTTTTTACAACTTCAAGATAATAAAATTTTCTTTTATTTTTAAAGCTCACTTTCCTTACATTGTCTTCTATGTATTCATCTTTTTCTATAATGTGTACTTACTAGCTTTATGTTATTATTCAATATTTAAGTTCTTACTATGTACAAAAGATTCTGCTAGATTAGAATAAAAATATGAGTGGAAGCTGGTTGTAGTGGCTCACACCTGTAATCCTAGCTACTCAGGAGTCTGAGATCTGAGGACTGGGGTTCAAAGTCAGCCCAGGCACTAAAGTCCATGAGACTCTTTTGTCCAATTAACCACCAGAAAACCAGAAGTGGAGCTGTGGCTTTAGGGGTAGTATGGTAGCCTTGAACAGAAGAGCTAGGGACAGCAACCAGGCCCAGAGTTCAAGCTTCACAACCAACAAAAAATATATGAGAAAAATTAATTTTTGCCATCAGGATATTTGCATTTTAACAAAATCAATGCATAGAGGAATCTAAGTAAATTTGATTTTTTCCTCCATATTATAATCATTAGCTTGTGGGTTTCATCTTTGTCTTTGTTTCTTACCAGAAAATATCTGAAAGCAAAAAATGATTTCAAGATTCTAGTACTCTCTGAATGTTAAGGATATACTACATATTTAATATCTATCAAATCTTCTTCAGCATGAAATGTAGGTCTACTGATAGACATTATTCACACATGTTGTAACATAGATGTTCTTATAGAGAAAAATATGCACTCAATTATATTGTTTATGTGACTGCTTTACTGAATCCACCACAGTCCTGTCTCAGCCCCCTTCCTCTGTTAGCTTGAGTTACTTTTCCCTTTGGTTCTAACACAACCTAGGTCCCTTGAGTTGATAGCTTAAAGACAATGAAAAGTGTCATTATTAATATTTATGTCTGTTATGTGTTATAAGTTTGATTATAGTATATTAAATACAACATATTTCTCAAATGATATTTTTGCTTTTAAAATGTGCTTATAAAAATTTAAAATGATACATAAAACTTATATTTATGATTCGCTATATTTTTGTCAAGAGAGATGGTCAAGACACTGCCTGCTTCCCCTCTCTCATTATTCACATGCACCATTATTTTCATCCTATAAACCTCTGTTGTCTTCCCAAAGTGTACTTTATACTTCTTCACAACCTTGGTATCATTGCCCCTTACAGCATTACCAAATAGCAAAAGGCTCTACACTCCACACTCTTCCCCCACAAGGCCCCTCCCAATCTGTTATATGTCATCTGTTGATGAACTTTAATTTATATGCTCTGTATTTTTCTAAATTAATGTAGTACTGATGGCTAGCAATTTATCGATGATACACTTTCGACCTCTGTGTAGGCTGGTTAGTTGTATTATTATGTGACTCACTCTCCTTTAGCCCCTTTACCATAGTCCTAATCCTTTGTTCTCTGGTTCACAAGGAAGTAATAGGTCAAGGCATGACAATGAATCAATCTAAAAATTATCCTTCTTTCTGGATATATAGCCAAAGCATTTACCCTATTCATTTGGGTGAAGAGTACATTCTAGGTGCGTAGGAATGCTACATTATTACAGTACTTATTTTTAAGGTGGGGAAAAGAAATGGTTCTAAAAATCTTTGTCTTCATCCTCAATTGGAAATATATATGCTTACTGAAGCTTTCTTCTTGCACATAGACATTTCATGATCATTAGCTGTTTGAAATGTTTTGATAGAGCTCCTTTCCACTGATGAAGAAACTAATATCAGGGATATTTAGCATTACTTATGTGTGGCAATTATGCCACACAACTACTTATTGTCCTTTATAAGTTGAAATATTATCATCACATTTCTGTTGTTACCTTTTCTTATGGACCAATACTTGATCTTATTCCTCATTAATGCAAAACACACTGAACTGAAGCCACTGGAGAGTTCTTACTGGAGAAATTAATAAACAAATGAATGAATATTAGGTCCCTGTACAGTTACCAACAGAACAATGAAGCCTATTGAAATTGTTATAAGTTTTGAAGTAGACTGACAGTGAGGGATGCGGGTGTTGAGTTTAGGATGTATTGAATGTATTGCATAGACATTGGTCTCCCTTGCATAACCAATACACACTAACAAGTATTAAAAAAAAAACAGAAGATAAGAAATGCCAGAAGTCTGCCCTAGTAGAAGAGTGCTTGCCTAGTACACTTGAAGTCCTGGATTTGATTTCTCAGTACCATATACACAGAAAGAGCCAGAAGTGGTGCTGTGACTCAAGTGGTAGAGCACTAGCCTGAAGAAAACTCTAGGACAGTGTCCAGCCCTGAGTTCAAGCCTCAGGACTGGCAAAAAAATGTAGAAGCTAAGAATTTGCTGCTGCTCGGGGTAGAAAAATCAAATGTTGAGTTCTTGTGGCTATCATAATTTTGGGGAACATGGGATACCTGTTTTGGGTATGTTTTATTGTCTTTAGGTGATGCCTGTTATATCCATTCATAACTGTTGGGGAATTCGGGGTAAGATGAAGGATGACGTATGCCTTTAGAACTAATCTGCTTCTCTTATTATAGGATTCAACCTTGGCAGAAAGATGCTATGGGAATCATAAATCAGGAAAGTAACCTGAATGCATTCTGATTTGATATGCTGGCATAGAGCTGTCTCTGTGGTAATGTGTTCTTTAATGCTCTGTTGAACCTGTTCTCTTTACTAAAATGAAAATGCATGTGTTTGACATACTTGGTCTAGTTGGTTGTTTGATGAAATGAGATTTCCTTACTCTTTTCCTCTTCATTTTCCACACAAACTGCCAGTGCCCATTACTTAAATAAAGTTGAGAGTGGGAAAAGACACTTTGAAAAATGATCATTTAGTAAATGCTCTTCTCTACTAACTTTGAGTATATTAAATAATGATAGAGCTGAACGGACTACAATGGACATAGACTGAAATTTAATTTGACATCAAACTTTTTTTTTAGTTTTTTTTTATTGTAATTAGTAAAAGGGTTACATGATATTTGCCAGATAGGGGGTGCATTAATTCACATACATTGATACCCTTTCACATGTCTTGGTTCCCCTTTCCCTCCCCCCCCATACCCCCCCACCCATCTTGGTTTTTCCCCCTTCCCTATCAAATTTCAAAAATCCAAATACAAATAAATTCAATATATCAGATAACAAAATGAGATAGTATAACAATATGAGATAACCAAGGGACAGCAAAGGAGATGAGAGACAACATAGCACATTAAGGACAACAATCATTCATTATATGGCTTTTGTTTCAATATCCGGGAGGTCCTTTCAATTAGCTTCACATTATATGGCCTTATGTATCAAGATTTTGCTCTATTGCAGATCTCTGCTAGTAGAGCCCAAGGTTTCTACTGATTATGACGAATGAGGGAAACCATTGAGCCTAAGTTCCCTTGAGTCTGGCTTACTTCACTTAATATGATTTTTTCTAAGTCTTTCCATTTCCTAACAAATGGGGCGATGACATCAAATATTTTAACTGCTGAATCTGGATTCTGGACTTCGGCCTACATGAATCCTTGAAACTCTCTTCATTGTCATCTGTAAAGAAGGCTAATATTAAAAAAAGAATATTAATATGCTGGAATGTAGGATTACAGGAAGATTAACATAAACTTTTTGCTATGAAGACTACTTCACAAGTCATGTGCAGGTATTCAAACAGGCAATTATCTTGGAAATGCTGTTTAAAATGGGCAGTTCAGTTATAACAATCTCAGAAGTGATTTAACATCATAAAGCAAATTATTGGAAGTTAAGCTTATTCTTCCCCTTCAAAATGTACTGAACAATGTTCCATGTCTAGTAAATAAAAAATCTTACTCTGATATCATAGGTCTCTAGTTTTCATTAAGACACGTTTTGCTGGGTATGCCAGAGGTTATGTTATTCTTGGTTGGGGTAGGATATAGCATAAAAAGAATAGAAAACCATTTTCTAACTACCTGTGTATAACATGAATAATAATAAATCACCAGTGTCTTTCATTTTACTTTTTCCCATCCTGATTAGCCAGTGTCATATAAAAAAATTGGCAATACTGGGACAGGAGTTGGCCTAGTAGTAAAGTGCTTGCCTAGCATACACAAAGGCCTGGGTTTGATTTCTCAGTACCATATACATAGAAAAAAAGCCAGAAGTGTGAAGAGATCAAGGTTGGTTATATCTGAAAAATTATAATCTTGTTTAGTATTAATCTTGCTCCCATTTTCAAATGGGCAGAAGAAGAAACACAAGAAAAATGTCAAATTAAGTAATAGCATCTCCCACCCAAAATAAACAGCCAATGGAGCAGTCACTGGTAAATTTAGAGGAGAGTCTTCCAAGTGCTATACAAATGCAATTGATAAACACCATTAATGAAAAGTGTGAAAATATAAAGAAAGAGATAAGGGAGGAAGGCATAGCTAAACAAGAGAAAACCATAGACAAGGTGTTATGTGAAAAAGGGGAAGCCATAAAAGAGGCCTTAATAAAGGTTTTTCAAAGAAAAATGGACAAATTCATAGAATCCACAAACAAAAAGGTGACTAAACTCCAACAAATGTCCAAAGTGAATAAACCTGCGGAGATAACCACTCAAATGGAAATCAAGGAGTTAAGAAGTCCATACATGGTCTAAAACAAGAGATGCAAGGCATCAAAAATGAGCAATTAGAAGCAAGTGGGAGGAAGAATAAAGTAGAAAGCTTTTGTAGCAGGTTAGAAATTGCAGAAGTGAGAATTTCCAGGGTTGAAGATAATTTAGTTGTTACAGAGAAAGAACAGAAAATGAGTCAAATCTATAAATTATGAGAGAATGCTTCAGGAGGTCAAAGATACAATTAGGAAGTCTAATTTAAGGCTAATTGGTATTGAGGAGGGTCTGGAGAAAGAAGTCAATGGTATTGGAAATATACTTCAGGGAATCATCTCAGAGAACTCCCCAAATATCCAGAAGGGCAGGCCCATCTAGATATAGGAAGCTTTTAAAATCCCAAACAGACCTGACAAGAAAAGGACATCACACCACCACATTATAATCCGAACAGGATCAATAGAGACCAAATAAAGGGTCCTAAAGGCAGCCAGGGATAAGAGAACAATCGCCCCAGATTTCTCAGCAGAGACCATGCAAGCAAGAAGAGATTGGAAGGATATATGTTATGCCCTGAAGTTAAATAACTACCAACCAAGAATACTGTACCCAGCTAATCTCTCATTCATAACTGAGGGAACAAAAAAAACCCTTCCTTTCCAAGGATAAGTTGCAACATTACATAGCAACCAAACCAACATTACAGAAAAATTCCAAAATGTGCTACTCATAGAAAACCAACACAAATGTAATACAGAGAAAGACATGGCACCTAAAAATCATATCATCTAAGTACCACAAGAATTCTTCAAGGCACAGGCCCTAATGAAAGCTTTTACAAATGGCAGGAACTAATAAATATTTCTCAATCCTGACTCTCAATATCAGTGGACTTAACTCTCCAATTAAACGTATAGACTGTCTAGTTGAATCAAAAAGCAAGATCCATCATTCTGCTGTGTTCAAGACACATACTGTGCTCAAAAAAAACAAACATTTTTTTGAAAGTGAGAGATTGAAATAAACTGTATCAAGCTAACTGCCCCCATAAACAGGCTAGAGTTGCCATCCTCATATCAGAGAAAACAGACTTCAAAGTAAAATTAGTGAGAAAAGACAAAGAAGGTTACTACATACTAATAAAGGGATCTCTCCTCCAGGAGGACATAACCATCCTAAATATCTACACACCTAATCCCGGAGCACCAAACATCATCAAGCAAACTTTACATTCCCTGAAACCATACATAGATCGAAACATAGTGATTGTTGGTAACTTTAACACACCACTCTCCCCTATGGACAGATCAACCATGCAAAAACTCAACAGAAAACATTAGAATTGAACAACTGTATAGACCAAGTAGATCTAACAGATATCTGCAAATTATTTCACCCAGCAACAACACAATATATGATTTTTTCAGCAGCACATGGATCATTTTCCAAAATACACCACATATTTGGGCATAAAACAAACCTTGGCAGATTCAGAAACACTGAAATTAGTCCCTGCACTCTCTCAGACCACAAAAGGATCAAATTGGAACTGAACACCATTCTCCACAAACCAAAACCATGTAACTCGTGGAGATTGATCAACACATCATTGAATCACCAATGGGTCATCGAGGAGATCAGAACAGAAATCAAGCATTTTATGAAATTTAACAAAAAGGAGCACACAAAATACCAGATCCTTTGGGGCACAGCAAATCAGTACTCAGAGGAAAATTTATAGCTCTGAGTGACTACAATAACAAATTGGAAAAATCTCAAACCAAAAATTTAATGTGTCACCTCCTGCGCCTGGAAGAAGAGCAACAAACTAACCCTAATCCCAGTAGAAGGAAGCAAATTGTTAAAAATCAAAGCAGAATTAAATGAATTGAAGTCCAAAAAAACTATAGAAAGAATCAACAAAACAAGGAGTTGATTCTTGGAGAAAATTAAAAATTTGCAGACCCTTAGCAAAAAACACTTCTTAGCAGAAAGAACAGCACTGGAGGAATTTCAATTCCAAACTTTAGACTCTATTACAGAGCTATAATTCTCAAAACAGCTTGGTACTGGCACAGGAACAGGCCTGAAGACCAATGGAATAGAACTGAGGACCCAGATATTAAACCACAGACCTATGGCCACCTAATCTTTGACAAGGGAGCCAAAAAAATAGAATGGAAGAAAGACAGCCTCTTCAACAAGTTGTGCTGGCAGAACTGGTTAAGCACCTGCAGAAAATTAAAGTTGGATCCTGCTTTGTCACCCTGGAGACACAGTAGACCTCCTTGGCATAGGTCGAAACATTCTCAATAAGCACCAAGAAACAAAAAATCAGAGAAAGGCTGGATAAGTGGGAATGCATTAAACTCCAGAGCATCTGTATGGCAAAGGACAGACCTAGTAAATAAATTAGGAAGCCTACAGAATCGGAGAAGATCTTCACTAAACAACAGGCAAAGGCCTCATATGTAAAATATATCAACAGCTCAAAAAATTGAATCACTCCAAAACCAATCTCCAAAGTAACAGCCCTCCCAATAAAAGATGGACCAAAGACTTAAAGAGAGTCTTCTATGAAAAAGAAACAAAAATGGCCTATGGACACATGAAGAAATGCTCAACATAAAAGAAATGTTCATCAAAACAACTCTAAGATTCCACCTCACTCCAGTTAGAATAGCCAGGATCCAAAATAACTAATAACAACAGATGCTGGAGGGGATGTGGCCAGGAGGGAACACTATTACACTGTTGGTAGGAGTGCAAACTCGTTCAACCACTATGGAATGCAGTATTTCCGTTCCTCAAAAGACTTCACATAGAGCCCCCTTTTGACCCAAGCAATTCCACTACTTGGCATTTACCCAACCATCTAGAAACAAGTGCATACTGAATCCACTAGCAGAATGATGTTCATTGCAGCACTATTTACCATAGCAAAGATATGGAACCAACCCAGATGTCCCTCAGTAGATGAGTGGATCAACAAGATGTGGCATTTATGCATAATGGAATTCTACGTTGCTGTCACAAAGAACAGCATCACCCAACTTGTAAGGAAATGGAAAGACTTAGAAAAAACCATATGAAGTGAAGTAAGCCAGACTCAAAGGAACATAGGCTCAATGGTTTCCCTCATTTGTCATAATCAGTAGAAACCTTGGGCTCTCCTTGCAGAGATTTGCAATAGAACAAAACCTAGATACATGATGCCATACAGTATGATGCTAAATGAAAGGCCCTCTAGGATATAGAAACAAAAGCCATATAATGAGTGATTGCTGTACTTAATGTACTATGTTATCTCTCATCTCTTTTGTTGTCCCTTGGTTATCTCATATTGATACAGTATATCCCTTTGTTATCTCATATATTGGATGTATTTGTATTTGGTTATTTGAAATTGGATAGGGAAGGGGGATAAACAAGATGAGGGGTGGGGATGTGTGGGAGGGAAATGGGGACCAAGACCTGAGAAATGGTATCAATGTATGTGAAGTAATGCACCTTCTATCTGGTGAATATAATGTAGCCCTTCTATTAATTACAATAAAAATATATGAAAAAAATCATTGTGATAAAAATAGACAAACTGAATAAAAATGGTGTGAAAAAATAAATGGAAGGTAGAAAAAAAAGCCAGAAGTGGTGCTGTCGCTCAAATGGTAGAGTTCTAGCCTTGAGAAAGCCCAAGGACAGTGCTCAGGCTCTGGACTGGCAAAAATAATTTTTTCTTTAAAATCTTAAGAAATTTTCAGTACTGTATAGATGAACAAATAAGAAGACAAATTCAAATATAGAGAGCTATTTTTTACTTTTATTTTTCAGAAAAATGTCAGAGTTTCCCTATGTGAAATTGAATTAAAGTTCATAATGGTGATGGCCGGTTCTGATTCTTCCATAAATTACTGTTTTTTCTTGTTATTTTAACTATTATTTTTTAGAGGACAAATCCTCTCCCATCTTATATTATTTTCTTTATAATTGTTATGAAGGTGGAAGACTTTGATCACAGTTTTCTTGATGTAATTGAATCTGTATTACTCAAATATTAACTTATACAAATCTAGTTTAGCCAATATTACTATCTAAACAAATGTATAAACAAATATGTGAAATTATCTAGTACCTTACACCTTACTCTAGAAAGGTTTGTATTTGCAATGCTTGTTGAAGTTTTCCAAAATATGGCTGATTATTTTCTTATAAACTGTTCAATATGAACTTATTTTCAGTTATTTTCTGGGTATATTTAAAATACTGAGAGAGTAGTTAGTCTTCTTTTTTTTGCTTGTAAACCCTTTTTATATCTCCTCTAGAGAAAATTTGCTAATGATTTACAGTTATGATTATGGTAGGAGTGCAGTTCCAGATTTTATAAGGGAACACAATTTTAAAAATGAATATATACAATCCTGGCATTTTACTCTTTCCATCTAGTTTCAATCTATGCATAAATTCAAAGCAGATCATTGAAAGAACAGTCACAGCATTGACGATTTGCAAAAGTTTGTGCAAAGTGCATAGGACACGAAGAAAAGATTTAAGAAGTACAATCAATACAACCCAACAACAGAGGTGCTATTGAGAATAGCCTGACAGACATGGACACAGGAAGGTTAATGATGCTTCAGCAAAACAATTGGGTTAAATACAAAACGAGGTCTGAGGTACATCTAAAACTGGAAGAAGTAAGAGACAAGAAAAAAAATGCATACTTCGGTATCTGTCTTGTTGATCAAAACAGGGCTGAGAATACAAACACAGAGCGTCTCTTGATGAATAATATGGTGAATAAGTAGGCAGCTGCAAACTAATTCAAGGTTTTCACTGTATCCTCTGACAATTATTTACTTTTACGTAGAAGCATTGCCTGATAGACGCTAAGCAATCCAAATGTAAAGGGTTGATGCCATTTTAAATTCTGAACATCATACTTCTGAATACTTTTGCAAATGAAGGAAGTAATAATCCTTACATGGGAATTTATCTTTTTTTCTCCTCTACCAAAATCCACATCATTCTTTCAGCAAGGCAAGTTCTTTTGTCTACAATCAGCTTCAGACATTGGTTTACAATTATTTATTTTGCACTCTTATTTGAGGATTATTTTCAAAGGAAGATTCTCATTGATTTCTTTTCACAACTTTCCTTATATTTCTGCTTTAAAATGTATTATTATTGTAGTATATGTTTTGCAATCTGTGGTAAGGCAATCCTGTCTTCAGTTTTTTCCTAACAGATTAATATCAGAATTATCTATTTTCTGTTGTGTTGGGTCTTATCCATTCTGATCCAGAGTGAGCTGGGTCCGAGGAAAGGTAAGTGCATGTTCTCCCATTCCCCAGCCTCCCTTGATCCTGGATACAGTCAGATGCAGCGGGGGGGGGGGGGGCAAGTCAAACAAGAAATCATTTATTACCAAGTAGTGAGCATCTTTTAAAACAAAAAAAAACACAGGGTTATGAAGGGGTGGAAAAGGAGCCAGACAACCATTTTAAAAGTCATTCCATCACATGCTTGGGCATCCTACGTTTTTCCCATTGTCCATGAGCTGTTCACACTCTGACATCATCTCATCTGATCACAGCGTCCAATCGAGTTTAACGTAAACAACTTGGGCTCCCCCAGTCTAACTTCCCCTCAGCACCATCTTTGCTGCCCATGTTCCCTGCACTATTGCAGAAGCCATTTCCTAATGCATCATCTCTCTTACTTTCCTGTAACAGCTGATTGC
Source organism: Megascapheus bottae (assembly GCF_031878675.1). Lineage (NCBI taxonomy): Eukaryota > Metazoa > Chordata > Mammalia > Rodentia > Geomyidae > Megascapheus > Megascapheus bottae. Next base: position 61,976,304 of record NC_143547.1, on the reverse strand, counting down.
TAGTACTATCAGAAGCTGACTTTTAGAAAAATGCAAAATTGATATAAATTTAATATATTACTAGTTTTGACTAACATGTAATGAGCAAATAGTATGTATGAAAACTTGTATTTTTCCAGAAGGCAGCAATGGAATACCTTTAATATCATCAACATGGCAATATCAGGTAGGACATGCATTAAAACGTGTAATATTTCACAAACGGAAGGCCAAATCAGGAAAATGATCCCAATTGCAATAGCAATCAAAAGAAAAAAATACTTAGGAATTAACTTAACCAAAGATATAAAGGAATTATTTAATGAAAACTACAAAAACCTAATGAAAGAAATGAAACAGGACACCAGGAAAAAGAAAAACATCCCATGATCATGGGAAGGGAGAACCAATATAGTGAAAATGGCCACACTGCCAAAATTGATATACAAATTCAATGCAATCCCCATTAAAATCCCAAAGAAATTCTTTACTGAAATACAAGATACAATCCAAAGGTTCATATGGAACAAGAAAATACCTAGAATAGCCAAAACAATTCTAGGAAAAAAGAGCAATGGAGCTGGAATTACCACACCAGACTTCAAACTCTACTATGGAGCCATAATAACAAAAACCGCATGTTATTGGCACAAAAACAGACCAGAATATCAATAGAACAGAATAGAAGATTCAGAAATAGAACCACATACCTACAGTCAACTTGTATTTGATAAAGGAGCCAAAGATATACAGTGGAACAAACAGAGTCTACTCAATTATTGGTGCTGGCAAAATGTGGTAGCCACATGCAGAAAACTAAAAATTGACACTAGTCTTTCTCCATGCATGAGCATTAACTCAAAATGGATCAAAGACCTCAGTGTCAAACTGGAAACCTTGAAACAGCTACACGACTGAGTTGGAGAGACAGTGGAACTCATAGGCACTGGCAAAAACTTCCTTTACAGAATCCCAGGGTTACAACACATTGGAGAGAGACTTGATAATTGGGACTACCTAAAAATCAAATGTTTCTGCACAGATAAAAGCATAGCTACTAAAGTATAAAGACAGCCAATCAACTGGGAAAAGATATTTACCAATAATATATCAGACAAATGCTTACTATACAGTATCTATCGGGAACACAAGAAACTAATTGCCCCCAAACCCAAAAAACCAATCACTAAATGGGCAAGGGAACTAAAGACTTATCAAAAGAAGAGATTAAAGTGGCAGAAAAGCATATGAGAAAATGCTCATTATCCACGGTCATGAAGGAAATGCAAATAAAAAGGCCCCTATGATACCACCTTACCCCAACAAGAATGACCAAGATTCTGAACTCAGACAATGACAGTTGCTGGTGGGGTTGTGGAAAAAAAGGAACCCTACTACACTGCTGGTGGGATTGTAAACTAGTTCAGTCACTCTGGAAAGCAGTGTGGAGGTTTCATAAAGAAATAAAAATTGACCTTCCCACCATAGCACTTCTGGGAATCTACTCTGAACATCATAACCCAAGATATGATAAGGACACCTGCTCAGTTATGTTCATCTTGCACTATTCACAATAGTCAGGCGATAGAAACAATCCAGATGCCCTATTGCAGATGAATGGATACAGATTTTGAACTCAGACAATGACAGATGCTGACAGGGTTGTGGAGAAGAAGGAAAACTATTGCACTCCTAGAGGGATTGTAGGCAAGTTCAGCCACTCTGGAAAGCAGTGTGGAAATTTCTTAAAGAACTGAAAATAGATGGCTACGTTTTAGTGTGAGTCTTTCTGAGCTCTCGCCAAGATACCAGTTCTAGCATCGTAGGCGAAAACTCATATCCAGAGATGGATCCTAATAAGATTTAGCACCACAGAGATCTCAGCCAGAGAGGAAAAAGGCAGAAAACCAGGATAAGAACACAATGTGGGGCAGTGCCAGCCGCTCAGAGCCACTCGGGGCTGCCTCAGAGACAAAGCCACCCTCAGGAATCTGAGCAGACAGCGTTTCTCAGCAGCGTAGACCTGCCAGCTCCTGACAGAGCCGGGCAGATCCTACGTGACCCAAAAGCTGTCACCTGGCCGTGGAGCATACCTGCCAGCTTCACGGAACCAGAAAACCCAGCAATTTTTGAGAACCTCTGTGGAGAAGTTTTCACTTCTGCTCAAGGAATGGCATTGGGAAGGAATCCCCTCCCCTACCAGCCGAGAGCAGCACCATCTTGACTGCTGGCAAAGACCCAGCCAAACCAACTTCAGCCTGAGAATTGGTGCTGGCAGCGCCATCACTCAAAAAGGCAAAGGATTTCACAGAGGAAGCATAGCCAGATGTCGGCCCCTGGTGCTAGTGAAAGTTCCTCCCCCTGGGCAGGGCCACAATCCTGGTAAACAAAGCCGTTCATGACTACACCGGTTTCTTTTTTTTTTCTGCCCAATCAAGCAAACTGATCAGAAAAACTGCGAAGGCAAATAGCAAGAGAAAAAGACTTTTTGAAGGGTTTGGATCCCAAATTTAGTGGAGACTCAAGTTTCTTGTCCTGCCCTCCATCCCCCCCCAAAAACAAGCTGAAGAATACCCTTTTTCTTTCTTCCTTTTTTTAAATTTTTTCTTCCTTTTTTTCTACCCTTTTTATTTGCATTTTCATGTGTTCTCTTTTTTTTCCATTTTACCTTAAGCATTTTTTTAATGTTATGATTCTTTTCCTTCACCCCCTCCCCCACTTTCCTTCTGTAAATTGTGGTCATTCCTAGAAACATAGTGACAGCACTGGGCACAGACTGGATACAAATGATATTTATATTGATACAGTCACCTGCTTTTTAATCTGTTGGTTCTTAACCCTAATAATTATTGTCTACGAACTCACAATTGTATGGGATCTCCCCACACTTTTTTTCTTGTTTTTTTTTCTTTTCTTTTTTTGTTTATTTTTACTTTAAAAATTTTTGTCGTTGAAGTCTCCTAAATACACTTCCTATTTTCTCTCTATATTCTTCTTATTACTCTTCTTAATTTCGTTACTACAATAAGCTTACTCTCCTATATTACTCTTTCTTAACTCCTCGCTTGTGTTTCATACTATTTTTCTATCTCTTAACATCTCCTCATCCTTCAACTTTTATAATGCATGGATCTACAGTTGATGGTTGTAGAGCAATACTGTATATGTAGGCATTCAATTATACTGTAGGTGACAGGGACTTAAATATAATAGGCATTGGATTGAGGGGTTGATTTTTTTGGTCATAAAATGATGATCAGTGGTGGTATTAGATTTGGCTGTAAGTGCACAAAGAGAGAAAGAGAGAGAGAGAGAGAGAGAGAGAGAGAGAGAGAGAGAGAGAGAGAGAGAGAATACCAGTTTAAAATTGTGAACATCTATTTTCTGACAACTAAAGAGCTACATCTTAAAAATTGTAATCTGGTGCAGCATTAATCTTGCTTCCATTTTCAGATCGGCAGAACACAAGAAACTCAAGAACAATGGCAAATAAAGGAATACTATCTCCCACCCAATATAAACAGGCAATGGAGCAGTCAGTGGCAAAACTAGAGCAGAGTCCTCCAAATGCTAGACAAATGCAATTGATAAACAGGATTAATAAAATTTAAAAAAAAGTAAAGAAAGTGATACGTGAAGAAGCCATAGCTAAACAAGATGAAACAATAAACAAGGTGATATGTGAATGAGAGGAAACCATAATGGAGGCCATAATAAAGGATTTACAAAAAAAAGGATGAATTCACAGACTCCACAAACAAAAAACTGACCAAACGCCCACAAATGTCCAGTGAGAGTAAAGCTGCTGAGCTAACTACTCAAATGGAAATCAAGGAGTTAAGAAGTCCATACATAATCTAAAACAAGAGATACAAGGCATCAAAAATGAGCAATTAAAAGAAGGGAGATGAAGAAACAAGTAGAAAGTTTTGATAGCAGATTAGACAATGCAAAACAGAGAATTTCTGGGGTTGAAGATAATTTAGTTGTTACAGAGAAAGAACAGAAAATGAGTCACTCCAAATCTAGGAAATATGAGAGAATGCTTCAGGAGGTCCAAGATACAATTAGGAAGCCTAATTTAAGGCTAACTGATATTGAGGAGGATCTAGAGAAAGAGGTCAATGGTATTGGAAATATGCTTCAGGGTATCATCTCAGAGAACTCCCCAAATATCCAGAAGGGCAGGCCCATCCAGATACAAGAAGCTTCTACAACCCCAAAGAGACCTGACCAGAAAAGGACATCCCACCACCACATTATAATCCGAACAGGATCAATAGAGACCAAAGAAAGGATCCTAAAAGCAGCAAAGGAGAAGAGACCAATCACCTACAAAGGCAAACCAATCAGAACAACCCCAGATTTCTCAGCAGAAACCAGGTAAGGAAGAAGAGATTGGAAGGATATATGTCATGCCCTTAAAACAAATAACTACCAACAAAGAATATTATATATAGCTAAGCTCTCATTCATAACTGAGGGAACAAAAAGACCCCTTCCTTTCCAAGGAAAAGTTGCAACATTATGTAGCAACGAAACCAGCATTACAGAACATTCTCAAAGATGCTCTACACATTGAAAACCAACACAAACTTGTTGCTCCCCAATGACCCAGAAATTCCACTGCTTGGCATTTACCCACCCATCCAGAAACAAGGGCATACTAAATCCACAAGCACAATGATGTTCGTTGCAGCACTATTTACCATAGCAAAAATATGGAACCAACCCAGATGTCCCTCAGTTGATGGGTGGACAAAAAGATGTGGTATTTATACACAATGGAATTCTATGCTGCTGTCAGGAAGAATGACACAACCCCATTTGTAAGGAAATGGAAAGACAGAAAAAATCATATTAAGTGAAGTAAGCCAGACTCAAAGGAACATAGGCCCAATAGTCTCCCTCATTTGTCATAATCAGTAGAAACGTTGGGCTCTCCTAGCAGAGATTTACAATAGAACAAAATCTAGAGACATTAGACTGAACAGTATGACACTAAATGTAAGGACCTCCAGGATAAGGAAACAAAAGCCATATAATGAGTCATTGTTGTCCTTCATGTACTATGTTATCACTCATCTCTTTTGCCATCCCTTGGCTATCATCTATTTTTAAAATATTTTACCTTGTTTTCTGATATATTTTATATGTGCTTAATTGGTTATTTCAAATTGGATAGGTAAGGGGGGCAATCAAGACTAGCAGGGGGAGGGTAGGAGGGAAAGGGGGATCATGTTATGAGAAAGTTATCAATGTTTGTGAAGTTACACACCTTCTATCTGGTGAATATAATGTAACCCTTCTATTAATCACAATAAAAATTATTTTAAAAAAAGAAGTGGCACATAAAGAAATCATACCAGCTAAGTACCGCAAGAACTGTCAAGCCACAGGCCCTAATGAAAGCTTTTAAAAATGGCAAGGACTCGTAAATATTTTACAATATTAATGTATTTACCTCGCCATTGAAACATCATAGACTCTCCAGGTGGCTAAAAAAGCAAGATCCCCCCTTCTGCTGTCTTCAAGAGACAGAGCTTGCCAAAAAAACTCCTTCTTTTGAAAGTGAGAGGTTGGAATAAGGTTTATCAAGCTAACAGCCCCCATAAAGAGGCTGGAGTTGCCATCCTCATATCAGAGAAAATAGACTTCAAATTAAAATTAGTAAGAAAAGACAAAGAAGGTTACAAATATTAATGAAGGGATCTCTCCTCCTGGAGGACATAACCATCCTAAATATCTACACACCTAATCCCGGAGCACCGAACTTCGTCAGGCAAACTTTACTGTCACTAAAACCACACATAGATTGAGACAAAGTGATTGTTGGTGACTTTAACACACCACTCTCACCTGTGGACAAACCAACCAGGCAAAAACTCAACAGCAAAACCTCAGAATTGAACAACTGTATAGACCAACTTGATCTAATAGACTTCTGTAGATTATTTCACCCAGAAGCATCACAATACACTTTTTTTAGCAGCACATGGAACATTTTCCAAAATAGACCACATTTTAGGGCATAATACAAACCTGTGCAGATTCACAAAAGATGATGTTATTCCCTGCATTCTCTCAAACCAAAAGGGCATCAAATTGGAACTGAACACCAATCTGCACCAATGAAAATTCTGTAACTCATGAAGATTGAACAACACCTTGCTGCATCACAAATGGGTCATCGATGAGATAAGAAGAGAAACTTACAGTTTATGAAATTTAATAAAAAGAAGCACAAAAAATAGCATGCTTTGGGACACAGATAAGGCAGTACTCTGCAGAAAATTTATAGCTCTGAGTGCCTACAACAACAAATTGGAAAAATTGCAAACCAACAATTTAATGTGTCACCTTAAGTGCCCAGAAAAATAGCAATGAATAAACCATAATCCCAGTAGAATGAAGCAATTTATTAAAATCTAAGCAGAATTAAATGAATTGGAGTCTAAAAAACTATAGAAATAATCAACAAAACAAGGAGTTGGTTCTTTGAGAAAATTAAAAATTTGCAGACCCTTAGCAAATCTTTCCAAAAAAAGAAGGGAGCACATCCAAATACAGAAAAATCACAGTTGAGAATGGTAATATCACGGTAGAAATTACCAAGAAGCAGAGCATCATAAAGGAATACTTTTCAAACCTTTATGACAACAAATTTGAGAAGTTAGAAGAAATGGTTGCATTTCTAGCCAATATTAACATAACCACACTGAACCAAGAAGACCTAATCCAACTACACCAACCTATTTCAAGCACTGAAATAGAAATGGCAATGAGATATATTCCATCCAGGAAAAGTCAAGGGACAGATGGATTGACAGTTGAATTCTCTAAGGTCTTCAAAAGCAGGTCTCACACCAATACTTCTCAAGCTCTTCAACAAAATTGAAAACGAAGGCTCTTTGCCAGACTCATACTATGAAGCCACTATAACCCTCATCCCAAAACCAGACAGAGATTAATCAAAGAAAAAGAACTATAGACCAATTTCTTTGATAATATTCATGCAAAACTTCTCAACAAAATACTGGCCAACTGTCTTCAGCAACTCATCAAAAAATTATACACTGTATGAAACAAGATTCATCACGGGGAGGCAAAGCTGGTTCAACAAACGCAAATCAATTAATATAATTCAACACATCAACAGGAGTAAGGACAAAAATCACATGATTGTCTCAATAGAAGCATAAAAGATATTTGACAAAATCCAACACCCCTTTATGCTAAAAGCTCTGGAGAAAATAGGAATCCCTGGAACATTCCTCAGTATAATAAAGTCTGTGTATGACAAACACGCAGCTAGTATTATATTTAATGGCGAAAGCTAAAGCCATTCTCTCTAAAATCAGGAATGAGACAAGGATCCCCACTGTCTCCACTCCACTTTACCCTATTATTAGAATTCCTAGCCAGAGCAATAAGGCAAAAACAAGCATAAAGGGGATCCAAAGAGTGAAAGAGGAAGTTAAACGTTCCCTCTTTTAGATGACATGATTCTGTATTTAAAGAACCCTATAGACATCACACTCAATCTGCTTGATCTGATTCAAAACTTTGGCAAGATAGCAGGCTATAATAATAGGCCTCAAAAATCAACTGCCTTCCTTTATGCCAACAATGACAGGAATAAGGCAACAATGAGGAAAGCAACTCCTTTGTAATATCCTCAAAAAAATAAAGTATCTAGCAACTAACTTAACTAAGGATATAAAGGACCTCTTTGATGAAATCGTTAAAACCCTCAAAAAGGAAATTAAAGTAGAGCTGAGGAAATGGAAACCCATTCCATGCTCCTGGATTGGAAGAATTAACATCATGAAAATGGCAATTATGCCAAGGGCTATCTACAAATTGAGTGTAATACCCATCAATATCCCAATGTCATTCTTAAAGAAATAGAAGAGGCAATCCAAAATTTCATATGGAATAATAAAATACCACATATAGCAAAAACAATTCTTAGCAGAAAGAACAGTGCAGGAGGAATTTCAATATACAGCTATAATTACCAAAACAGCTTGGTACTGGCACAAGAACAGGCCTGAAGACCAATGGAATAGAACCGAGGACACAAATATTAATCCACAGACCTATGGCTCCCTAATCTTTGATTAGGGAGCCAAAAAATAGAATGGAAGAAAGACAGCCTCTTCAACAAGTTGTGCTGGCAGAACTGGTTAGGCACCTGCAGAAAACTAAACTTGGAACCTTATTTGTCACCCTTCACTAGGATTAACTCCAAGTGGATCAAAGACCTTGAGGTAAAGGAAGATAACACTGAAAATTTTATAAGAAGGCATAGGCGATACATTAGGTCTCCTTGGCATAGATCAAACTTTTTTAATAAGGTCCAAGAAACACAACAAATCAGAGAAAGTCTAGAGAAATGGGACTGCATTAAATTGCTGAGTTTCTGTGTGGCAAAGGACATAGCTAGCAAGCTAAATAGAAAGCCTACAGATTGGGAGAGGTCTTCACTAACCATACAACGGACCAAGCCCTCATATCTAAAACATATCAACAGCTCAAAAAATTGAATCACTCCAAAATTAATCTCCAAAGAAACAAGCATCTCATTAAAAGATGGGTCAAAGATTTAAGGAGAGCCTCTCTGAAAAAGAAATAAAAGTGGCCTATAGGCACATGAAGGAATGCTCGATATCACTGGTCATAAAAGAAATGCTAATCAAAACAACTCCAAGACTCAACCTCATTCCAGTTAGAATGGCCAGGATCAAGCAATCTAATAACAACAAATACTGAGGGGTTGTGGCCAGGAGGTATTACCAATACACTGTTGGTGGGGTTCAAACTCGTTCAACAACTCTGAAAAGCAGTATGGCGGTTCCTCATAAGAATAAACATAGAACTCCCCTATGACCCAGCAATTCCACTATTTCACATTTACCCAATTGTCCAGAAACAAGGACATACTAAATCCACTAGCACAACGATGTTCATTGCAGCGCTATTTACCATAGCAAAGATATGGAACCAACCCAGATGCCCCTCAGTTTATGAGTGGATCAACAAGATGTGGTATTTATACACAAAGGAATTCTGTGCTGCTGTCAGAAAGAATGACACAACCCCATTTGTAAGGAAATGAGAAGACTAGAAAAAAATCATATTAAGTGAAGTAAGCCAGACTCAAAGGAACATAGGCTCAATGGTTTCCCTCATTTGTCATAATCAGTAGAAACCTTGGGTTCTCCTAGCAGAGCTTTACAATAGAACAAAACCTAGATACATAAGGCCGTATAGAATGACGCTAGATGAATGGACCTCCAGGACATGGAAGCAAAAGCCATTTAATGAGTGATGGTTGTCCTTATTATACTATGTTATCTCTCATCTCTTTCACTGTCCCTTGGTTATCCCACATTGTCACAATTTTTCTCCTGGTTATTTGATATATTTTATATATGCCTATTTGGTTATTTGAAGTTCGATAGAGAAGGGAGGAAAACGAGATGAGGCATGGGGTGGGGGGAGGGAAGTGGGTACCAAGACATGAGAAAGGGTATAAATATATGTGAAGTAATGCACCTTCTATCGGGTGAATATAATTTATCCCTTCTATTAATTACAATAAAAATATATGAAAAAAAGAACTGAAAATTGACCTTCCCTACCATCCTGCCACACCACTCCTGGGCATCTATCCTGAACATCATATCCCAGGATATGATAAGGACACCTGATCAGCTATATTCATCTCTACACTATTCACAATAGCCAGGCAATGGAAAAAATCCAGATGCTCTACTGCTGATGAATGGAAACAAAAAATGTGGCATATATATCCAATGGAATTCTACGTAGCCAACAGACAAGATAAAATAATGGCATTTGCAGGGAAGTGGATGAATCTAGAGCACATCATGTTGAGTGATACAAGTCAAGACCAAAGGAATAAGGCGCATGGTATTTAATATGTGGCTATTAGATCCAAACAGTACAAGAGCGAGGACTCAATGTTTGCATACCCAATACTATGGACATGGTACCGGAAATATAAACACAGCTACATAAACATAAAAATCTATGACTCTATAGACATAATGTTTTATTACATAGATTAATATGTATCTATGACATATAAACCCTTAGCCTAATTTTAATTACGTTCTAAAATCTAAGTGCCAGTGATTGTATACAGATATTCCCTTCTTGAATACTTGTTTCTTAAATATGTCATTTGAAATATAATGTAAAAATAAATGTTAATAAATTCTTCAATTAAAAAATGCAAAAAAAGAAAATTGTGCAAAAAAAGTGTAATATTTGGGATTTTATGTGGGCACTGCACTAGTATTTCTGGCTTAGAGAGAGATGAATTTTTTTTAAAGAACTGTAGAATACTGACAGGAGTATCTATTTTAATCATAGACACAGGGAGAAAAATCCAATTGTTTTAGGACTAGAAGGCATAGGGTTACAAATATTAGTCAAAAAGGAGGAAGGAATAAAGAATCCCACAAACAAATTGGAGTAACAATCAAAGTAAATCAACACCAAACCCTGAGAAGGATCAGTTTGATTTCCACAGTATATGAACTTCTTACAATTTTACTGTGAATCTGTTTGGATTTTAGAAAGTTTTAGATTGAACCTCTTTGTAAATTCAGAAAATAAATATAGAGTGGCTATATTCCGTTGAGTGACTACAGATAACAAAAGCATATAGGTGATAGTGAGAAGTCACAAGGAAGATTATTTTCACTTTGTCAGTACTGGTGTTTGAACTTAGGGTTTCACGTTTGTGAATCAAGTACCCACTTCTTGAGCCACATACACACCCTCTTTGCTCTGCTCATTTTCAGACAAATATGCTTTTCCTAGCTTATGATTCTCTTATTCATAATTTTTGCTATACTTGGGATGATAGGCACACATGACTACACCCATATATTTTTTTTCTGTTGAAATGGGGGTTATCACAAACATTTTTTGCCCAGACTTAGATTCTCTAGATATACACTACTTCACCTAGTTTTTGGCTGAGATCGGGGTTTCTAGTAACTTTTTGTTTTTACAGGCCTTGAACTTCCATCCTTCCAGTGTCTACCTGTGAATTGCCTAGTATTACAATAAATATCACTTTCTGTCTGTTTTTTTGTTGGTGGTGGTGGTTTTGGTGGTACTGGGATATGAATTCTGGGTCTTGCATGTGATAGGTTGGCAAACGAATACGTGTTTCATACCCTCAACTTTTTTTTCTTTTAGATAATTTTTCAGCTAAGGTTTCACTCTGTGCCTGATGGTGTTCTGGGACCATGATTCCTCTATTTGTGTCTCCAAATAACTGGAGTGAAATCTGTTACAGATATGTAAATGGGATTTCAAGCATGAGTGTCTACATCTAGCTAAAATATTTTTAAACCCTTTAGGATATATAACATGTATTTACAATTAAATAATTTTAAAAGGTTTTCAAAAACAGGAAAAAAAAGTTGAGTAGAAATTTCCCTTTAGAAAGATGTGGAGGGCCAGGAGTTTGGCCTAATGGTAGAGTGCTTGCCTAGCATGCATGAAGGCCTGGGTTCGATTCCTTGGTACCACATACATAGAAAAAAAAAGCCAGATGTGGTACTGAGGCTCAAGTGATAGAGCTCTAGCCTTGAGAAAGTCCAAGGCCAATGCTCAGGCCCTGAGCTAAAGCCCAAGATTGGCAAAAAAAATGAAATAAAATAAATAAAAATAAATAAAAAACAAAACAAAAAAAGATGTAGTAACTTAATGGTGAAAATCTAAAGCCATTCCCTCTAAAATCAGGAACGAGACAAGGATGCCCACTCTCTCCACTCCTCTTTAACATAGTATTAGAATTACTAGCCAGTGCAATAAGGCAAGAAGCAAGCATAAAGGGGATCCATGTAGGGAAAGAGGAAGTAAAACTATCCCTCTTTGCAGATGACATGATTCTGTATTTAAAGAATCCTATAGACTCTACTCCCAAGCTCCTTGAGCTGATTCAAAACTTTCAAAGGGTAGCAGGGTATAAAATCAACCCTCAAAAATCAACTGCCTTCCTTTACGCCAACAGTGAGAGGAACGAGGCAATAATCAGGAAAGCAACTCCTTTCGCAATAGCCTCAAAGAAAATAAAGTACCTAGGAATTAGCTTAACTAAGAATGCAGAGGACCTTTTTGATGAAAACTTTAAAACCCTGAAAAAGGAAATTAAAGCAGAACTAAGGAAATGGAAAAACCTCCCATGCTCCTGGATTGGAAGAAACAACATTGTGAAAATGGCAATCTTGCCAAGGGCTATCTACAAATTCAATGCAATATCCATCAATATCCCCATGGCAATCTTTCAAGAAATAGAAGAGACAATTCAAAATTTCATATGGAATAATAAAAGACCCCGTATAGCAAAAACACTTCTTAGCAGAAAGAACAGCCCTGGAGGAATTTCAATTCCAAACTTTAGACTCTATTACAGGGCTATAATTCTCAAAACAGCTTGGTACTGGCACAAGAACAGGCCTGAAGACCAATGAAATAGAACTGAGGACCCAAATATTAAACCACAGACCTATGGTCACCTAATCTTTGACAAGAAAGCAAAAAAAAATAGAATGGAAGAAAGACAGCCTCTTCAACAAGTTGTCCTGGCAGAACTGGCTAAGCACCTGAAGAAAACTAAAGTTAGATCCTTCTTTGTCACCATGCACTAGAATTAACTCCAAATGGATCAAAGACCTGGAAGTAAAAGCTGACACTCTGAAAACTTTAAAAGAAGGATTAGGAGATACACTAGGCCTCCTTGGCACAGGTTGAAACTTTCTTAATAAGGACCAAAAATCACAACAAATCAGAGAAAGGCTGGATAAGTGGGACTGCATTGAACTGCAGAGCTTTTGTATGGCAAAGGACATAGCTAGTAAATTAATTAGGAAGCCTACAGAATGGGAGAAGATCTTCACCAACCAAACAACGGACAAAGGCCTCATATCTAAAATATATCAACAACTCAAAAATTGAATCACTCCAAAATTAATCTCCAAAGTAACAACCATCCCATTAAAAAATGGGCCAAAGACTTAAAGAGAGTCTTCTCTGAAGAAGAAACAAAAATGGCCTAGAGACACATGAAGAAATGCTCAACATCTCTAGTCATAAAAGAAATGCAAATCAAAACAACTCTAAGATTCCACCTCACTCCAGTTAGAATGGCCAGGATCAGGAAAATGAATAATAACAGATGCTGGAGGGGATGTGGCCAGGAGGAATCACTACTACACTGTTGGTGGGAGTGCAAACTCGTTCAACCACTATTGAAAGCCTTATGGCAGTGCCTCAAAAGGCTAAACATAGAACTCCCCTATGACCTAGCCATTCTACTACTTGGCATTTACCCAACCATCTAGAATCTAAGGCATACTAAATCCACTAGCACAACAATGTTCATTGCAGCATTATTCACCATAGCAAAGATATGGAACCAACCTAGATGTCCCTCAGTTGATGAGTGGATCAACAAGTTGTGGTATTTGTACACAAAGGAATTCTATGCTGCTGTCAGAAAAAACGACTTGGACCCATTTGTTAGGAAATGGAAAGTCTTAGAAAAAATCATATTAAGCGAAGTAAGCCAGACTCAAAGGAACTTAGGCTCAGTGGTTTCCCTCATTTGTCATAACCAATAGAAACCTTGGACTCTACTAGCAGAGATCTTCAATAGAGCAAAACCTTGATACATATGGCCATATAGTATGAAGCTAATTGAAAGAACCTCCAGGATATGGAAACAAAAGCCATATAACGAATGATTGTTCTCCTTAATGTACTATGTTACCTCTCATCTCCTTTGCTGTCCCTTGGGTATCTCATATTGTTACAGTACCTCCCTTTGTTATCTGATATATTGAATTTATATGTATTTGATTATTTGAAATTTGATAGGGAAGGGGGGAAAACCAAGATGGGAGGGGGAATACTGGGGGGGAGGGTAAAGGGTACCAAGACATGTGAAAGGGTATCAATGTATGTGTATTAATGCATCTTCTATATGGCAAATATCATGTAACCCTTTTATTAATTACAATAAAAAATATTAAAAAAAGATGTAGTAATGATCATCCTATATATGAAATGTTGTAGAACATCATTTGTCACTTTAAAGAGGTAAATTAAAATCACAATAAGATATTATTTCAAATCAATTTGAATGATAATAAAAACAAATATAAGAAACAATTATGAATTCTAGTAAGAGAATTGGAAAACATTAATAACATATTAATACATTAAATACAGGAATGCAAAATAATCAACCATATTGGAAATCTGTTTGTATATTTTTTCAGAAGAAAAAGTTTTGTTGTATTTATAATATGACCTAGCAAATCTACCTGTAGTCTCTACCCAAGAGAAATGGAAATCTTTACCACACCATGACTTGTATATGAATGTTTGTAACAGTGTTGATTATAATTTCTCAAAAGATAAAACTAAAGGGCCTGATTATGAATAGATTCAAATTTTCAAATATTTTTATGTTGAACTATAAAGAAACAGATGGTATTAACTACATGCTTGAATTTCAGAATATTCAGTGAAGTACAAGAATTCAGATGAGGGCCGGGAGTTTGGCCTAGTGGTTAAAGTGCTTGCCTAGCATGCATGAAGACCCGGTTCAATTCCTCGGTACCACATACATAGAAAAAAGCCGGAAGTGGTGCTGAGGCTCAAGTGGTAGAGCTCTAGCCTTGAGAAAGTCCAAGGACAGTACTCAGGCCCTGAGCTGAAGCCCAGGACTGGCAAAAAAAAAAGAATTCAGATGAAAGTAGTCTCATATCACAGTACCTCACACTTTCAGTTCACATTGTTTGTTGAAGATTGGTATTCTACCACTTGATCTATATGTTCCCTTCCATATATTGATTTTATTTAGAGGTGATCTTAGAAGAATATAAGGTTTTTCAGCCATGTTATGCCCCCTTCCAGATAACTGACTAGCAATATCTAAATCAAACCCCTTTTTCTGAAACTTCCTCTATGTGCTAAGTACCTAGATATCATTCTTTGAGTGAATGTCAGAGCAATAATTGGACTTAGTATAAACAGAACAGCCAGGTACCAGTAGCTCACAACTAATCCTAGGTACTCGAGAGGCTGAAATCTGAAGATCATGGTTTAAAGTCAACCTGGACAGGAAAATATATGAGAA
Source organism: Megascapheus bottae (assembly GCF_031878675.1). Classification (NCBI taxonomy): domain Eukaryota; kingdom Metazoa; phylum Chordata; class Mammalia; order Rodentia; family Geomyidae; genus Megascapheus; species Megascapheus bottae. The sequence goes on along the minus strand of NC_143547.1, from coordinate 61,961,132 downwards.
TCCAAACACAACAAAAAAAATTCACACAAACAGAATTTGAGCTGTGGCTCAAATGATGGAGTGAAAAAGGTAAGGGACAGTACTGAGATGCTGAGCTCAAGCCTCATGACAGGCACCATCTATCTTTCTATGTATCTATGTATCACTCATGTAAATATGCATGCATGTATGTATGTATGTATGTATGTATGTATGTATGTATGTATGTATTGATCTGTCTATCTATTCACAATTCATTTACTTCTGGCAGGAGCATCTTGTTTTCACTTTGTAAAGAACTTATAATGCACAACCATTAAAATGTAGGCCTTTGCGGATTACTTAACCTAACAAGGAAAATTTGTCAAATAACTGAACATAGCATGCAGGATTCATTTGTTTTCTATGCTTTTCTTGGATTTTACACTAATATTGGAATCATTCAAGATACTGAAACCGAAAGACTAATTAGATTGCCAATTTATATGTATTGATCCTGGAGTTAGCTAGTAAGATCCTTATTTTAACCATTAAATAAACATCATTGTAGGTTTGTTTTTGCCTTTGTTTTCCAAGGCTAGAGCTGAATTGCAGCGGCCTGTACCCTTAAGGGAAGTGGAATTAGCTGGATGTTACAAGATTTACAATAGTTGTCAAGGAACAGATAGAGGATGATGCAGAGACCCACTAGTGACTGCTCCTGAAATCAGGTTTTTTTAATGGGGGTCAATGTGCAACTCCAGAATTTTCAAGAGCATCAGCAATAGCCTTGACTTGAATATGTTTCTCCTTTTTTAAGTTCTGTTCTGATGCGAGTAATCGATAGTGTAGTTTCGGTGAAAAAATCCCTTTTGACAAAAGCTCCAAGATTGATTACCTAGATCAATACCATTTTTAAGAACAATTTATCAAGGTTGTATTTAAACAGAGACCATGATGCATTTAATCTGTTAATAATACAAACCTTTCCTGCTCTCCACCTCCCTACATATCATCCACTTTTTCCCCAACAGAGCAGTAGATTTCATAGATACATGTAACATCACACACAGTTTCCCAGGTGTTAAAATTAGATAACATTTCTTTAAAGTTTTTCTTCTTGTTGTTCTCCTCACAGTGCCATGTCATTTCTAATTTGCAAATTAGCTCTCTATTGTTCATACAGTACTGAAACTTTTGAAATCTTAGGTTTTTGAATATTGAAAATTAAGAATAACATACTGAAAGACAAAGGAAAGTAAAGAAATCAGAGCTTTGTCACAATCTGGCCCTTATACTTTTTAATCAGTAACTACTCTAGGGATAGGTGTAATTGCCTTGGTAATGCAGGCAAAAGCACATTTTTTGGCCTGAATGACTTCGGTAATTGTAACTGTGGATCCAGTTTAGTGGAGGATAAAAATCTGTCCTTCTTTGTCAATGTGTACTAAAATGATAACAATGACAAACACTAGTCATGACTGTTCAAAACTGGTTAATATAGTCAACTTCACTCATCTTTAGGAATTAAACTATTATCTATTTCTCAGAATGCAAGGAAACCTGGAAGCCCAGAAATAGAAATGTTTTTCCAAAATGCTTTTTAAAACAACAAATTTCTTCTTGCTTGATGAAAATACAAGGAAAGGTAATTGCTGTCAATTGGCAGCTTTAAATTTATCCTTAACTTGCTGAGGAAGGGGACTCATACCCTTGACTTATCTGCTACTGATGTTCAAAATATAAATCTATTAGCTAGGAATATTTTCCCAGAATCCTTTTTGGAGTTTATTTATGAGAGAGAAGATTTAGGGGAGTACATAGTAGTCATGTATCTTTGGTGACAAAAAGGCAAGTGATCTGTCCAGTCTATTAATAATCTCTTTTGTAGGTTTTTTCTTATTTGTAGAAGAGGGTAAATGTAGCCCTACTATGGTTTATACTTGACTGCAAGGGAAGATGAATGAAGGGAAGATGAGTCAATTGTGAACTTCACATTGTCATTGCCTCATGTCAGTCACCCATTCTTTTAGTAGTCCATCTTATCTATTCTAATACATTTACTGTTTAACCATAAATTCAGTGTTGATTATTTGAGTTCAGTCTTCTTCCTCATAATATTTCTATACATTTTTATTGCCAGTCTGAGGCTTGAACTCAGGGCCTGAGCATGGTCCTTGAGTTTTCCCCCTTGAGTCACAGCATCACTTCTGCTTTTACTATGCATGTGGTACTGAGGAATTGAACCCCATTCTTTGTGCATGCTAGGCAAGCAGCCTACCACTAGGAAAATCTCCTGGCCCTCAAAATATTTCTAAAGAGGAATTTTTAAGTCCCCCCAAAAAACATTTTTAAAAAATATAGAATATGCTAAAAGCAAATTACATTATGTTGGTAAACATACCCATTCCAGTAACATTTTGAGATTCCAAATGGTTCTTCAGGCTAATGGAACGAAGTATAATTTGTTTGTTTGTTTGTTTGTTTGTTTTCCTGTTCTGGGCTTAGGCTCAGTCCCTGAGCACTGTCCTTGGGTTTTCTCAAGGCTAGAGAACTACCACTTGAGCCACAGCCCCATTCTGGATTTTTTCTATGTATGTGGTACTGAGGAATCAAATTCAAGCTTTGTGCATGCTAGGTAAACAATCTACCACCAGGCCAAACTCCTGGCCCCACAGAATATAGTCTTATGTATCAGAATTTTTGGCAACTTCCTTTCTTTCATTCTCGTAGGAAAGATCCATTACATCATCCTTAGTTGCTTTCCTGTATTCCTGAGAAAAATAATTTGCTTATTCAAGGATGACTGGATTCTTGTTAAAACTAGCTACTAGTCAAGATCAATAAATGTTTTACATTAAGATATACATAAGTTGCTGCATATTATGAAAAGCACATATTTACTACATGGTTTGGTGACTAGTATGACATGTCCCTGGTTTGTTTTCTGAGCTGGCTGCTTCAAAACTCCACTGGACACCATTAAGCTGTTCAGTAGACAGGCAGATAAGCTAATAAAAAGCAATGAGTCCCAGTAGATTTAAATGTGTTTTTTTTGTTACTTTCATACAGACAAAAGCAAAATGAGTATCTCTTCATCCTTTGTCCTATATACTACAATCTAGTGTTCAGATGACAGGCCACATAAATGGTAATACATACTATTACTTACGGATTATTTTTATACTGCAACTAAGTAATGTTTTTTTCAGCTATAACCTCTCTCCAGAAATAGAGAAGACAAAGCCGTATGTCCCTATACTTACAATAATTAAAGAGACATGGTCATGAATCAGTTGTATGGTAGTCTCCTTCAAGACAGGGAAGCAAATCTTTGACTACTTTGTAGCATTGTAGAAGTTCCTCACATGACTGTTTTTCTAGATCCGAGAGAATCTCAGTGTCCTGTGTTCAGCCACAGAATAGAGTTAACATTTTCCCCTAGATTCAATGTGTCTGCTTGTAGCTTTATTAGGATGCCAGCATGGATACCCTACATTGCCAAGCAACTTCATTTTAATTTTTTTCTTCTCATTTCCAATGCAAAGTTTTGTGTATTTGTGCCCACAGCTTCATTTCCTCTCACTTTTGTTTGTGTTCTCTGGTATTGATCCTAATTCTTAAATTCCCGGATTCTGAAAATGTTTCTGCATCCAAATCAATTCATCTAGACAAACAAGTAAATAGTAGAAATATGTTAATATCTATATCGGGGAGCAAAGTTTGCTTCCTAAACTGCACACATATATGAAAAGGCTGGATTAGATTTAATGGGGGAATTTCATACATAAAACTAGCGTTTGACAGATTATTTTCTGCTTAATTTTTAAAATACTCTAGCATCAGATACATGTGCGTATTCATGGGATAATGAACAAGTTATATTTTTTTGCTTATGATTACTACCTTTGTATTCTGTGACTTCCTGAATAACTTCCTGCTAAGATTTTAGACTCAAATTTGTAATCTAAATCTTTCCTCTAGAAGTGACCTTGCTTTGAACAAAAGGTGGCAATAAGTTAATGAAGTCATAAAAACATACAAAGTTTAAAAATACAAAAGATCAAAGATTATATACACATGCCATTTTAACAAAGGACATTTTATAAACCCCATAAAGTAGGTAAGTAGATTGATAGATAAAATATACATGCCTACATAGAGATATATTTGAGGATATTTATCTCTATTTTATATATCATATATCATATATATATGGGAATTTAATTGTAAGATTCAGAGAAGCCACATTTTGGTAGGTTGAATCTAGAGTCTTTGTTATAAAGCCAGTGAATGCTAGCTAGCAAGCACGGAGGCTGGGAGAATGCGGGGGGGGGGGGGCGGGGGGGAAGGTGGATAAATGATGCTGCATTTGATTAGTTCACATTAAATAATTAGATTGGAATATTACATTTAACTTCATTAATACGTACAATTAATATGTCAATCTAAGAAGTAACAAAAATAGTAAAATTTCTATCTTTGGTATTGCCGTATCATACCGATCACTACTATGCTTGCAGGTGATAACCCTACAATGAATATGATCTAAATTCATTGGGTTTATATAATATGGTAGCAATTGAAAATCACTGAAATAAATTCGGAAGAAAATAATTTTTGGAACAAAGGATATCCCAAAGTTTCTACACAAGAGATTGTTTGTGGGGTCCAGTTTGGGGCCTGAGCTCAGGGCCTTTTGCTCTTTCTGTGTGTGTGTGTGTTTGTGTGTGTGTGTGTGTGTGTGTGTGTGTTCAATGATAACTGTCTCTCTACCACCCTATACTTCTGACTTCTTGGTGGCTGACTGAAGATAAGGGTATCATGGTCTCTTCTACCCTGACTGGCTTCTATCACCATCTTCACATCTCAGCCATTTGAATAATTAAGCATGTTCTGATTAAGACATGGTCCACTGGCCTCGAGAAAACATTTTGAAGTTTACATAAGTATATCCGCAATTGATGGGATGCCTGAAATGAATGTTTTTTTTCCAAAATCTATATTTTAAAGGAAAAATCTTATCTCAAATAGCAAAATTCCTAAGAAATATAAAAATCAAAATTCAGCAAAATAAACACAAGGTGCTCAACAGGGATACACAAATAAATAAGGAGAAGGTGAGAATGCAGTCAAAAATTCAATGTATAACCCACAAAGTTAAGAAGAGTAAAGGAAGGTGTAGGAATGTGAGTAATCATTGAAAATGTTGATAGGGGTGACATTGATCAAGATATATTGTATCCATAAACTATTTTGTTAAATAGCAACTCATTTGTACAAGTAAAGATATATAATAAAAAGAAAAAATACAGTAACTTAACTGGAAGTGAAGGAAGATTATAAAGTGAAATTTCCTAAACAAAATTTTATTTGATTTTAATCAATTTTGTCTAATGTTTCATTTAAAAAAGCATTATTTGTAACATTAGCATGCATTTCTGGTTCAAAGTTTCTCAAGTGTTTGGTGAGAAGGAAAGAATAAATTTAGCAGTAAAAATACAGCATCTAGAATGAACCCAATATGGTAATTTGGTTACAATTTTGAAGATAATTTAAGCATCATGTTTTGAAATGAAACCTATGATAAATGAAATCTATGGCTAGTTATATTTTGTAGATTGGCTAAGAGATTTGTCTTCCCTCTCCAGTTCTGTTTCCCAAATACTTGCTTAAAATATTAGATTACAAAAAAAAGATCTTCTTGGGATGCCACACCCTGTATTTGCATATAATACATATGCATACATGATTGGACCACCTGATCCCAGACTCACTCTTGTGAGGAGAACAAAACAACTCTAGAAAATGTGATTCTTTCTTTAATGTTCAAAGGTTCACTGCTCTGGAAGTTTACATGTATTTATGTAGTTTTTGTTTAAATTCTACACAGAAGACAACTGTACACAAGATGAAGCTATAAGATGAGATTTTATAAATCTTTTTTCTTCTTTCGTGATATATCTCTCAGTACCTAGAATGGTTCCTGGGATATAAGAGAAAATTTATAATTGTTTAATTAATAAGTAAAATCAGCTTATATTGGACTTATTCAGTTCTGGTTTGTTTGTGGTTTTTGACACCAATTTGAATTTAGGAAGTTTAATTTCAGTTCTTCGCAGGAAAAATGAGATGAGATTTTTTTAGAACAATTGCCTTTATACCCAAATTAGGGCAGTAGAAGATAGTTATGAACATTCTGTTTCTCAAAATTATATATATTTCCCATAATCTTATTTTTTTCTTGTGTTTTCAGAAAAATTGTTCTTTAGAAAGCCTATGCATGCACTTTTTTTCTATTGTGGATGAATAAAATATAGTCTCTATATAATATGAATGGAATATGTATACACATTGGGGGCTATTGCTATATGTATGATTTTTGTGACTGAAGCCATCGAAAAATAATGGGAATTTTGTAACTTTGCTTATATTTTTCAATACCAAGAACCACCTCTGAAGATAAACAGAAAAACAATAATATAAAGAGTAATTTTTTAGAATTACAATAAGATCTTTAGTTTCCCAAGCCACTTATACATCTTGTACCCTATCTTACGTCTCCAGGTAGCTTCAGTTTAAATTAAGAGTTCACTCACAGATCAAGGTACATTAAGCTGTCATCCTTTAAGCTTGTAATTTGTAAACTTGTCAAATAGACTCTCCTTAGATGTCAGCTTTAAGCAAGTGAGACAGGCCAGGGAAGTTTTGATGAAGAATTGGTAAATATTTCAGGGAAAAAGTTTCTTCTATAAAGGTCCCAGGGAGTGAAAAGCTGACATGAAGGAATTGTGCATAAAGGACTGAGAAGTAGCAACTATAAAAATGTAAGAATATGAAAAAGCATGAGGTGAAAAATCAATATGGTCTCATTTTACAATTTAAGCCATAGAGTTAAATAGCAATTAATATACTTATGGCTAAATGGTTGTCATAGATAATGAGGAGAATTTTAAGGGGGGGGTAAAAATCACTCAATTATAGCAAGTTCCTTTAGTCTTTCTCTTTTATTCTTTTCTTTTTATTCTTTCTCAGGCTTGGGCTTGCATTCAGTGCCTGGGCACTGTCCTTTACATCCTTTGACCAAGGCTAGAACTTTACCATTTGAGCCAGAGCCCCACTTTTTGCTTTGGGCTAGTTTATTGGAGATAAGAGTTTCACAGTCTTTCCTGCCTACCATGGCTTCAAAAATAACACTCAGTTCTCAGCCTCTTCAGTAGCTAGGATTAAAGACATCAGACCAAAAGTAAAGAAGAGTTATTTTTATTTAAAATTAATAAAAAAAGTCTTGCATGTGGAGAATTCTAAGGAAATCACTTAAAACCCCATGCAGTAAATGAACTCAGAAACAATATAGAATTTTAATCAGCAAACACAGATGCACTAAATATTGTCTATAAAAAACTACCCAAATGAGGGGCTTGGAGTTTGGCCTAGTGGTAGAGTGCTTGCCTAGCATACATGAAGACCTGGGTTCAATTCCTTGTTAACATATACATAGAAAAAAGCCAGAAGTGGAGCTGAGGCTCAAGTGGTAGAGCGCTAGACTTGAGAAAGTCCAAGTTCAGTGTTCAGGCCCTGAGCTCAAGCCCAGGACTGGCAAAAAAAATAAATTAATTAAAAATACCCAAATGAGATAGTGATATATACATATGAGTTGTGTACTTTAAATGGATGAATTTTATGATGCGTGAGCACCTCAATAGCATCATTAAAGTATAGCACTTTGCATTGGACTGAATTTCTTTTTCCTTGCAAGAACTGCCAATAAATTCTGGACTTTCATTTTTTTGAGTTTGTTATTGTTATTACAATGGTGGTGTGCAGGGTGTTAGAGTTTTAAAAAATGTCAGATAAGAGTAAATTTCTTTTGGGAAAATGTCACCTCTTCCCTCACTGTCTCACAGTTTCTCTTTCCCACCCCACACTCCCAGTTGGGTTTTCTTGGTATTTTATTTCTTGTTAGCTTTTTAAATTTTTGCAGTTATAATAAATTTGATGTACAGAGAGGTTACAGTTTCATAAGTCAGGTAATGAGTACATATCTTTTTGGATAATGTTACCCCTTCCCTTGTTCTCTCCCAGTTTTTCTTCCTTCCCCCACCCGCAAGTTGCATTGTTCATTTTCAACGCAGTGTCCAGTGAATATCGCTTCTGCATTTGTTTACCTTTTGTCTCTTCAATTCTGTGCTTCCCTAATACTCCCAATGACATATTAATGAACAAACAAGACAAGAGGAAAAGAAAACAAAACCAGCGAAAAGGGAAAACCTCTGGTTTTCATTTCCTGGAATTAATTTTGAGAAAATGATATTTTAAAACATGACTGCTAAGTTTTTTTTACTGTCAGGGTGATATACAGAGGGTTTACTATTACATTAATCAGATAATAGGTATATTTCTTCTTGAACAATTACCCCTAAGCTTGTTTTTCTCTCACTGTCTTTCTTCCCATCCCCTCTCACACACTTGTTATTCCCTTACCTTACCTTTTTCAAATAAACAAGTAAATGTATACACAATAAACCAGGTACCACATTCCAATATAGTAACAACATGAGATAAACCATATGGGTAAAAGAAAAGAAAAGAAATAGCTTCACATAATACATTAAGAACAACATACAAAAAGATAAAACTCTTTGTCCCATATCCTGGAGCTCATTTCACTTAGCCTCATTCTATACGGACACATATAAATAGCTTTTGAGCTATTATGATCCTCTGCTAGGAGAATCCTAGATATATAAATTTATTGTTACAAATAAGGGAAATCATGGAGCCTTTGTTTTTTTGGGTCTGACTTACTTCACTTAATAAGATTTTTTTCCAAGTCTTTCCATTTCCTTACAAATGGGGTAATATCTTTTTTTTTCTTGATGACAGCATAGAATTCCACACTGTGGCTGCACCCAGAGTTGTATAGCACAATTTCAGCATCATGTCTACTGAACCACTTCTGTCTTTGTTTAAATTCTGGATTTTCATTGCACACTAGTGATATAATTACAGTTATCAAAATATTGAAATAGAAGTCACATACTAACCCATTTTAGTATTTTTGAGATTCAAAGAATTTATTCATAGACTTAATATAATTTACTGTCTCACTGGTCACTGGGGCTAGGATAATCTCCTTTCAGATATGAAGGAAATTCATAGTGCAGTCTTTTTACAGTTATCTATTTTAAGATTTCTTGATCAGGCTTCATAAACTGTAGAGTGTACATGAACCATATTGATTTATAGAAAAAAGGAATCTAGGTCAAGTTTTCTGGAAGATAGTTTATCCAACTACACTATAGTCTGTGCTCCCTAATAAAGGTTTAAAAACTGGATAAATAAATATGAAGACATTGTCCCAGAAAATTCTTCTAGGCATTCCTGTCTTCCTGATGGAAGAAAACTAGGTTTCCAGTTGAATGAATTGCAATGGAAATTTAATTTGTTTATTTCATCATGATGAAAAACCTAATGAAACCTGCATCGTTGATATTTTAATTAAAATTTACTTTATAGAGGAAATATATAGTATGAATTTGTTTAATAAATCACAATTTATAACAGTTTAATATTTTACTATTTTGAATTTGTTCACTGCTATCATATTCTTGTTGCTTAAATTCTCTTGCTAAAAGGAGTTGCAAACTTCTGTAGAAAACTTTTTTAATTTTGAAAAATATTTTCTAGTCAATCAGTAGATTGAAACGTGCTGGAGATTTGTTAGAGAAAGCATGTAAGAAATTCATTGTGACTGCATACCCTCAAAGAAAATAAAGTACTTAGGAATTAACTTAACTAAGAAAGTAAAGGAACTTTTGGATGAAGACTTTAAAACCCTGAAAAAGGAAATTAAAGCAGAATTAAGGAAATGGAAAAACCTCCCATGCCCCTGGATTGGAAGAATCAACATCGTGAAAATGGCAGTCTTGCCAAGGGCTATCTACAAATTCAATGCAATACACATCAATATCCCAATGTCATTCTTTAAAGAAATAGAAGAAGAAATCCAAAATTTCATATGGAATAATAAAAGAGCCCATACAGCAAAAACTCTTCTTAGCAGAAAGAACAGTGCAGGAGGAATTTCAATTCCAAACTTTAGACTATTACAGAGCTATAGTAGCCAAATCATCTTGGTACTGGCAAAAGAACAGGCCTGAGGACCAATGGCATTGAATTGAAAACCCAAATATTAAACCACAGACCTATGACCACCTAATCTTTGATAAGGGGGCCAAAAATAGAATGGACAAAAGACAGCCTCTTCAACAAGTGGTGCTGGCACAACTGGTTAAGCACTGGCAGAAAACTAAATTTGGATCCTTCTTTGTCACCCTGCACCAGTATTAATTCCAAATGGAATAAAGACCTGGAGGTAAAAGCCAAGACACTGAAAACTTTACAAGAAGGAATAGGAGATACACTAGGCCTCCTTGTCACAGGTCGAACCTTTCTTAATAAGGACCCCAAAACACAACAAATCAAAGAAAATCTAGATAAGTGGGACTGCATTTAACTTCAGAGATTCTGTATGGCAAAGGACATAGCTAGAAAATTAACTAGGAAGCCTACAGAGTGGGAGAAAAATCTTCATTAACCATACAATGGACAAAGGCCTCATATTTGAAATATATAAACAGCTCCAAAATTGAATCACTCTGAAACTAATCTCCAAAGAAACAACCATCCCATTAAAAGATAGGCCAAAGATTTAAAGAAAGTCTTCTCTGATGAAGAAATAAGAATGGACTATAGACGCATGAAGAAACGCTCGACATCTCTGGCCATAAAAGAAATGCAAATCAAAACAACTCTTGATTCCACCTCACTCCAGTTAGAATGGCCAGGATGAAGAAATCTAATAACAAAAGATGCTGGTAGGGATGTGGCCAGGAGGATCACCACTACACTGTTGGTGGGAGTGTAAACTCATTCAATGACTCTGGAAAGCACTATGGTGGTTCCTCAAAAGAATAAACATAGAGAATAAACATATGATCCAGCAATTCCACTACTTGACATTTACCCAGTCGTCCAGAAACAAGGACATACTAAATCCACTAGAACTTAAAGAAAGAAATTTAATGCCAAGAAAATCAAAGTTACATGGGATGAAATTGCACAAACTGTATTACAGCTGAACATTTTAGCTTCAGTTCATACCACTAGTCTATATACTCTGAGAAACATACAGGTCTATAAATCATCAGAAACTGGGCAATATTGTCAATACTGACTACAGAAAAGTATCAAGCTGCTATGAGTGACAGGAGGTAGACTCCAAATAGGATACTGCCCTATAAGAAATGACCTTAACCAAATTTCAGAGATGGTCAGCCAGCACAGTTACCATGTCATTTGTAAGAATCTTAAGAATTATTGTATGAAAATCACACTGAGACTACTGGAGGCAATTGCCTCTTGTGTTCCATCTGCCAAGCCCAAGCTTCTTTTTCTCAACTCTTCTATTTCATTTAATTCCCTAAACATACATTTAGAATAAATATCTTATAATTTTGTGGTTTCTAAATAAAGTAGTACAAATCCACACAAAAAGATATTTATTCCAGAATACTGTATACCTAAAAGAAATCTCTCACCATGTATGGTGGCTCACGCCTGTAATCCTAGCTACTCAAGAGGCTGAGATCTGAGGTTCAAGGTTCAAAGCCAGCTGAAGCACCAAAAGACCTGAGACTCTTATCTCCAATTAACCTCTAGAAAACAGGAAGTGGGGCTTGACTCAAGCTAGGGAAGTAGCCTTGAACTGAAGAGCTCAGGGACAGCGCCTAGGCCAAGTTCAAGCCCCATGACCCACCAAAAAGAAAGAAAGAAAGAAAGAAAGAAAGAAAGAAAGAAAGAAAGAAAGAAAGAAAGAAAGAGAACCAAAGAAAAGAAAAGGAAAGAAAAGAAAACTGTCTTGGAAAGCATGTCCACTACTGGAATATGCTTTTTCTCTTACCAAGTGAGTTTTTACTAAAAAAGATTGGTGTAAACACATGATTCATATTAAATAGGTAGACATATGTTCATAATATAAAAGTTATACTATAAAATAAAATAATATTCTTGATAATTAGGTAGTAATTGCTAGTAGCACTATCAAATAATCTAAAAGTCAAAATTTTAGTCATTTTATTAGATTTCTTGATCCTGGCCATTCTAATTGGAGTGAGGTAGAATCTTAGAGTTGTGTTGATTTGCATTTCTTTTATTTATTTATTTTAAAAAGCCATGTTTTTGTTTAAATAACAGAATATTCAATTGAGAGAATATTACACAAAAATATTTCCTGAATATTTTATGTTTAAGAAAAATCTATGCTATATTTCCTTTTTCCAGTTTCTGCCATCCATATTATATTAACTTAAATCATTCTCCAAGCTATGAATTATCTCTTAGAAAATACAATAATTTCGTGGGAGTAATATGAAATTATTTTGTTTGTTTGTTTTTGTCAATCAGGGGACTTGAACTCTGGTCCTGGGGACTGTTCCTGAGCTCTTCAGCTCAAGACTAGTTCCCTGCCACTTGCACCACAATGGCACTTCTGGTTTTCTGGTGGTTAATTAGAGAAAAGTCTCACTGACTGTGTGCCTGGAATGGTTTTGAAGCACGATCCGGAGATCTCAGCCTTATGGTAGCTAGGATTGCAAGTGTGAGACACCAGTGTCCAACATGAAATTCTTTTATAAGTAGAACTTACTAGATAATTCATATGTTCAATTTGAGCTTCAAAATCACTTGGTTTACTAAGTTTGTTGACATTATAATGAATTAATTAGTAGTGGCATAAACCTCAGTCTAATGTAGATGTTTTGCGATGTAAAGTTCTCTTTCAGTTTGGTGTCGTATCTGCATCTTCTGTGAAGACAATTCTGATATTTTTATAAAATCAATTAATTATCTGAGTAGTGACACTGGAATAACCACGCTTTTCTGTTAATTCATTATAAGAGTGCAAGAGGCAGAAAGACTTCTAGATATGATGCTTGTATCTTTTCCTCCTATTTTTGTGCAAATTTCAGCAATGGGATAATGTCAAAAGAGAATTTAATCTACAAGTTATGCTGGATGTTTTATATATTGCTTATATCCTTTCACTGTTATACAAAGAATGAATACAACATGGACTGAAGATCATAGTAGTAAATATTATCAGTTTTATTTTTATATTCTTTTAGTGTTTAAACCTTTGAGTTCCTCTGATTGTTTTGACTGATTTTAAAAACTTGGGAGACAAATCGTCCTGAAACAAGGACATACTAAATCTACTAGCACAACAATGTTCATTGCAGCACTTTTTACCACAGCAAAGATATGGAACTAACCCAGATGTCACTCAGTTGATGAGTGGATCCACAAGATGTGGTATTTATACACAATGGAATTCAAAGCTACTGTCAGAATGACATTGGCCCATTTGTAAGGAAATGGAAAGACTTAGAAAAAAACATATTAAGTGAAGTAAGCCAGACTCAAAGGAACACAGTCTCAGTGGTTTCCCTCATTTGTCATAATCAGTAGAAACCTTGGGCTCTCCTAGCAGAGATTTACAATAGAACAAAACCTAGATACATAAGGCCATATACTGTGATGCTAAATGAAAGGACCTCCAAGATATAGAAACAAAAGCCATATAATGAGTGATTGTTGTCCTTAATATACTATGTCATCTCTCATCTCTTTTGCTGTCCTTTGATTATCTCATATTGTTAGAGTATTTCACCTTGTTATCTGATATATTATACATATGCGTATTTGGTTATTTGAAATCATTTAGGGAAGGGGGAAAAACAAGATGGGGGAGGGAAATGGGGACCAAGACATGAGAAAGGGTATCAATGTTTGTGAAGTAATGCACCTTCTATCTGGTGACTATAATGTAACCCTCTTTTAATTACAATAAAAATATATGAAAAAAACTTGGTAGTCAGAGTATAAAATAAGCATATTATTCTCTATTTTCTATCCATAAATCTAGACTTTCTGTTTCAATAGCTGACATACAACAAAATCAGTTTCTCAGACATCATCTTTCATTATTTCCTTCATAACTACTCACAAATCTACTATTGATCTGAAAATTAGGCCACAGGGTATGAAATAATTCAAATATGGGAATGAAATTACTTACTAGATTTCATGTATTTCCTTCAGACTACTCACAAATCTGGTCTGAAAACTAGGCCATGGAATGTAAAATAATTCAAGTATGGGTATAAAATTACATTTTGTATTTCATATACCTTTATAAATATTTTATAGATTTCTAATATTTTGTTATTTCCTAAATTGCTTTAATATAATAACTTACTAACAGGGAAGACTGTATGATTTTTATTGTATATATACATCATAATATGATCAACTCATTTTTTTTCACTTTTTTTATTGTAATTAGTAAAAGGGTTACATGATATTTGCCAGATAGAAGGTGCGTTAATTCACATACGTTGATACCCTTTCACATGTCTTGGTACCCATTTCCCTCCCCCCCCTCACCCCCCACCAATCTTGGTTTTCCCCCTTCCCTATCAAATTTCAAATATCCAAATACAAATAAATTCAATACATCAGATAACAAAGTGAGATACTATAACAATATGAGATAACCAAGGGACAGCAAAGGAGACGAGAGACAACATAGTACATTAAGGACAACAATAATTCATTATATGGCTTTTGTTTCAATATCCTGGAGGTCCTTTCAATTAGCTTCACATTATATGGCCTTATGTATCAAGATTTTGCTCTATTGCAAATCTCTGCTAGTAGAGCCCAAGGTTTCTGATTATGAGGAATGAGGGAAACCATGGAGCCTAAGTTCCCTTGAGTCTGGCTTACTTCACTTAATATGATTTTTTCTAAGTCTTTCCATTTCCTCACAAATGGGGCGATGTCATTCTTTCTGACAGCAGCATAGAATTCCAGGCCGGGAGCCCAACTGCTACAGAAACCAGCACAGAACCAGGCCAGCGAACGGCGGAAGCAGCAGAACACAGACGCGGAACAAGGCGGCGGCGGGGACCCGAGGGGAGTGAAAGACTCCCCACCACCGTGGAGCACCCGCAGATGGATGCAGAGGCGTGAGTAATACAGCGCATCCCCAAACACATCGGGAAAGCAGAGAAGGTGCCAAGCAATAGAACTTAACTCAGACCCCAACACCCCGCCCGAGAAAGACTGGCAGGAGCAGGGGGGCAAGGAATTTAGAATCCTGTCCCTCCCCTCAACAGCCCCCTCCCTCAGGCCATTGACTGGAGATTGACAGGCGGGCTACCTAAGACCCAGCACCCCACCAAGGGAGGGGGGCTGTCCCAACTCCCACCCGCCCAACAGGCTCAACCCCCAGCCCTCTGACTGGAGAGCAGACCTTAAGAATCAGCACCCCACCAGGGGAGGCAGAGCTGTCCCAGCTCCCACCAGCCCACCAGGCTCCTCTCCCAGGCCACTGGATCTGGAGAGTGGAAGGCGCTGCGACCCTGCCTTACAACAGTGGATAGGGGGTGCGGGAAAATAGGAGCCAGCATCTGCCCCCCCTCAATTCTTGAGCGGGGCATCCTCCAGCTGGGAATCCTGAGCAAGACAGCACCTAGGGGCCCCCCACAGTCACAGACTCTGACAAAGCAGTGGAAACACAGCAGGGATCTGAAGGGCCAACCAGCAGCCAAGCTCCCCTTCTGAGAATCAAAAAGGCGAGGCTCTGCCCTTGGAGCCCACTTCCTCAGCTGGGCCCCGCCCCTGGGAACAGAGGGGTCTCCTGCTGGTCCTGCTGAGAGCCCCTGAAACTCTCAATCCCCAGACCCTTGGCTTGGGGCCGCCCCTGGAAGCAGCACATAAAACGTCTGCCAACCGCGCTCAGACGGAAGCTTGCAGACCCATCCCATGGTCCACTGTGAGGCCACTGGTTGGGCTAAGAGCTAGTCATGCAGCAACACATAAGTTTTATTCTAATACTTTCCAAACTTTGTACTCAAAAACGCTACCTACTTACCCCCTGACCTCTCTCATTCTATTTTTCTATCTCTGGACCTCTGTTCATCTTTCAACCCTTATACTGCATGGATCTACACTTGATGGCTGTTGAGCAACACTGTATATCTAGGTGTTTAATTATTCTCTAGGCTCAGAGGGACTTAAAGACAATAGAGATTGGATTGAGAGGCTTATTGTTTTGGGTATAAATCACTTATCAGTGAATTATTAGACTAGTCGGTAACTGCACAAAAAGAAAGAGTGATAACACCAATCAAAACTTGTGAACATCTAGAGTCTGCCAGCTACAGAGGTCTAGGTTGGTTATATCTGAAAAACTATAATCGTGTTTAGTATTAATCTTGCTCCCATTTTCAAATGGGCAGAAAAAGAAACTCAAGAAAAATGTCAAATCAAGAAACAACATCCCCCACCCAATGTAAACAGACAATGGAACAGTCACTGGCAATCCGAGAGGAGAGTCTTCTAAGTGCTGTACAAATGCAATTGATAAACATCATTAATGAAAAATGTGAAAATATAAAGAAAGTGATAAGGGAGGAAGCCATAGCTGAACAAGAGGAAACCATAAACAAGGTGATAAGTGAAAAAGAAGAAGCCATAAAGGAGGCCATAATAAAGGTTTTTCAAAGAAAGATGGATGAATTAATAGAATCCACAAATAAAAAGGTGACCGAACTCCAGCAAATGTTCAAAGAAAATAAAGCTACTGAGCTAACCACTCAAGTGGAAATCAAGGAGCTAAAGAAATCCATACATAATCTAAAAGAAGAGATGCAAGGCATCAAAAATGAGCAATTAAAAGCAAGGGAGATGAAAAATAAAGTAGATAGCTTTGATAGCAGGTTAGACAATGCAGAGGAGAGAATTTCCAGGGCTGAAGATAATTTAGTTATTATAGAGAAAGAACAGAAAATGAGTCAATCCAAATCTAGGAAAAATGAGAGAGCGCTTCAGGAGGTCCAAGATACAATTAGGAAGCCTAATTTAAGGCTAATTGATATTGAGGAGGGTGTAGAGAAAGAGGTCAATGGTATTGGAAATATACTTCAGGGAATCATCTCAGAGAATTTCCCAAATATCCAGAAGGGCAGGCCCATCCAGATACAAGAAGCTTTTAGAACCCCAAACAGACCTGACCAGAAAAGAACATCCCACCACCACATCGTAATCCGAACTGGATCAATAGAAACCAAAAAAAGGATCCTAAAGGCAGCCAGGGAAAAGGGTTCAGTAACCTATAATGGAAAACCAATCAGAATAACCCCAGATTACTCAGCAGAGACCATGCAAGCAAGAAGTGACTGGAAGCATATATGTCATGCCCTTAAGTCAAATAACTACCAACCAAGAATACTGAACCCAGCTAAGCTCTCATTCATAACTGAGGGAACAATAAAAACATTCCATTCCAGGGAAAAGCTGCAACAATATGTTGCATTTCTTTTATGACAAGAGATGTTGAGCATTTTTTCATGTGTCTATAGGCCATTCTAATTTCTTTTTCAGAGAAGACTCTCTTAAGTATTTGGCCCATCTTTTAATGGGATGGTTGTTTCTTAGGAGATTAGTTTGGAAGTGATTCAATTTTTTGATCTGTTGATATATTTCAGATATGAGGCCTTTGTCCATTGTATGGTTAGTGAAGATCTTCTCCCACTCTATATGCTTCCTAGGCAGGGGATGTGGACAGTAGGCATCACTACTACACTGTTGGTGGGAGTGCAAACTTGTCCAACCACTATGGAAAGCAGTATGGCAGTTCCTCAAAAGACTAAACATAGAACTCCCCTATGACCGAGCAATTCCACTACTTGGCATTTACCCAATTGTCCAGAAATAAGGACAGACTAAATCCAGTAGCACAACGATGTTCATTGCAGCACTATTTACCATAGCAAAGGTATGGAACCAACCCAGATGTCCCTCAGTTGATGAATGGATCAACAAGATGTGGTATTTGTACACAATGGAATTATATGCTGCTGTCAGAAAGAATGACATCGCCCCATTTTTAAGGAAATGGGAAGACTTAGAAAAAAATCATATTAAGTGAAGTAAGCCAGACTCAAATGAACATAGGCCCAATAGTCTCCCTCATTTGTCATAATCATTAGGAACCTTGGGCTCTCCTAGCAGAGACTCACAATAGAACAAAATCTAGATACATAAGGCCAGATAGTATGACAGTAAATGTAAGGACCTCCAGGATATAGAAACAAAAGCCATATAATGAGTGATTATTGTCTTTGATGTACTATGTTATCTCTCATCTCTTTTTCTCTCCCTTGTTTATCTCATATTGTTACAATATTACACCTTGTTATCTGATATATTTTATATGTGCTTAATTGGTTGTTTGAAATAAGAGAGGGAAGGGGCGAAATCAAATTGTGAAGGGGGACAGGGGGAGGGAAATGGGAAACAGGACATGAAAAAGGGTATCAATATTTGTGAAGTAATGTACCTTCTATTTGATGAATATAATGTAACCCTTCTATTAAGTATAATAAAAAACATATGGAAAAAAATTTTAGTCATTTTATATAGCATACAGTCATAGAAAATACATCAACAAATTCCATTTTGTTTATGCAATTATATTATATTAGCATTAAGTTCTGTTTTTAAAAACCCCTCAAATAGCTGAAATTTCAGATATAAAGCATTTAAAGTTTGCAAACTGTTTTTTCAGCATTTTCAAATTCTTGTCACCTTTTTAGAGCATCAGCTTAGAACACACAGATTTCTCACTAACCTTGAGGTAGATTAATAGTCAAAATCATGCCTAAATGAAAATATATTTTTTTTGCATTTATATTTAAATCGATCACTTAAAATCAATACCTGGCATAGAACAAAAACATGTTTCAGCATCACTGACAGCCTCAGAATCAGAGAATTCCCCATGCCCCCTGAAACCACCTTGGCAACAACTTTTCCTCATTTAGTTTAAATTCACCTTAAAAAAAGTCTCCATGCCATGATAAAATCACATTTTAAATATATTCTCTATCAAAACAACAAAAATAAGTTATTGCAAGTGCTTCCATAACAGAAATTCTTTCAGTTGGTTAAATGAGGATATATTTAAAGTTAAGCATCATAAAATGAAAATCAATAAATTTTGAATTTTTCATAGCAGTATGAGGGATTCTTAAAATACATTGATTAAAATTAAGCAGTGCAACACTTCATTTAAAAGTTCAAGAGATATAAACAGGTGGCACATATTTATACAAAGTTATCATTTGCATTAATTAAAAGTTGTGCTTATTCAACTATTAAACAATAGTGCAACTAGGAAAAATAAATTAATATTATAATTATCATAAGCCAATAATTACACTCTGAAAATTGCAGCAGCTTCTTATATAAATTGTTATTGAATTTTTCAAAGTACTTATGAGTTTTTCTTTTAAAGATAATCCAAGTGCAACCATATTTATTTCCACAACAGCTACAGGATTGGGTCAAGATTTGGGCACATCAAAAAGAATTGTGATAGAGATATTGAGAAGCCTGACTATAGATTCCACATTACACACAAAACTCAGAAATTCAGTACAGACTTTTACACTTCACTGGTGAAAATCAGCTACATTGCCCAAAAAAACAACAGATTGTTCAACTATTAAATAAATCACATCAAATGGATATAATAATACTACCGACTGAGGTGGTTGTACAAATAAAAAAAGCATTCCTATTCAGCCATAAAGCACCTCATCTTAAGGAGTAATATTCAAAATCTGTGAACAGTGTCAATGACAAGTGACAGTTTTCTAATCTGTCTTGAAATGGTTTTTCTAAACTGAGAATGAGCTTAGAATTGAGAGAAGACAACTGGCCCTCATCAAATTTGTCTGAGCTGTAGACTCTTCAAGATGAAATGGACTTATAACATATTGCTAAAATATTCTTTTTAATATTAACTGTATTCTACTTAACCATTTCTATTTTCTTTTTACTCTAAAGACTTAGCTACCACTGAATGAATTTATAGAGAGCTTACAAAGTCAATTTTTAAATAGATCATAATTATTTTGTTGTTGAGTTATAATTCCATATCTCTGACAGGAGTTTTCAAGTTACACAAGCTCCAAACTAGGGGAAAAATAAATATCAGATGTATCAGATGTATTTTTAGACTTCAATTTTAAGTAGAAAGTTAACTTCCATATCTGTAAAATTTTATGCACTTTTTTCTTGGCTAATTCTACAATCTTCAAAAAATGCTGATAATAAGTGGTGTTGCCCTGATTGTA
Source organism: Megascapheus bottae (assembly GCF_031878675.1). Taxonomy (NCBI): domain Eukaryota; kingdom Metazoa; phylum Chordata; class Mammalia; order Rodentia; family Geomyidae; genus Megascapheus; species Megascapheus bottae. Next base: position 61,940,904 of record NC_143547.1, on the reverse strand, counting down.
AAGAGCCATGTCTCTCTACTCTGGTTCTTGGATATGGTTACAGAAGACTAGACTTATTCAAAATGATTTTTCTGATGTGGATCAAGATCGACTGTTTAGAGCTAGTTTTTGCCCTCAATATCACGACACAATTGAAGGCCTTATTCAACCTCCTTTTCCAATTGAGTGGGCTCCTGAAAATTTTACCAAATGGACACAGGAGAAAGCTTTCCATTCCATTTTCCAGGGCCCTCCATTGGAGGAAAAGTATTTATCAATCCAAACAGGTTGCATTTAACACTCCACTGCATTTTATTATTTTCATATATTTTATTGTAACTAATAGAGGGGTTACAAATATATTCACCAGATAGAAGGTGCATTACATCACACACATTGATACCCCCTCTCATGTCCTTATCCCCATTTCCTTCCCCCAACCCCTTCTCCTCATCTTGTTCTCACTGTATTTTATTTTGTCCAGGACCAGCAGAGTCTTAGACGAGAGGCTTAGTGGTTATCCTGAAATGACATCTGGGAGACAAATAGCTTTAACTATTTCTTTAGTTACCTTACTGGATGAATCTATTCCTGATAGTTCTTTCGTAGAGAACGCAGACTTAACATTGTCAAATGATGGTTTTGATCCTGAAGTTTTACATTGAGAACCCACAAAACATTTAAATTATTCCATTTTTCTGCTACCCCATTAGATATAAGTATAATCACTGCCCTTTCTGTATTTATAAATTGGAATACTGAAGTTAATACTGAGTAAATACTGAGGTTAAAGGTGTAATGGACAAACCTGGATTTAAAAGATGTTATCACAGTGTTGTCTTAAGTAATTATAACCCAGTATGATATAATTTGCATCAAAGTGTTTTTGAAGTAGTTATAACTCCTTGTGATATAAATTACATGTGACTATATACTTCTACCAGTCACTGTGGATGTTTCCAATAATGTTTCAAGTATAGTTTTCTTTGAGTTATTATGGAGCTTAATGTTTCACTTGTATATATCACCTTACAAGGTTATCTATAGACTATAAAAATATGTGTATATAGTTTAATGAAATTCCTAAGAATTTCTTAAATTCTTTCAGGCTCTTCCCTTAACACTAAAGGTAATACTGTTGGACTACAATTTAAGTATACTTAAATCCTCAGTCAAATGGGGTGGCTTAAAATAAATATAAGTATATTCTCTAAAGTTATCTAGTTGTGTAACTTTTCTTTAACCATTCTTATGTTCAAAACACATGAGATTATTCAACAGACCAAGCTCCTCAGAGCCAGGCCCTCCTCACCCAGGACCCCCACCCAATAGCTGTCCCCTGGCTCTGCCTTCTGGTAAGACAAGGGTGCTGGGGTTATGGGGAACAGTAGGCACACTTGGGGCCCCACTTGGACTGTAGTTAAATAAGCAGCAATACACACATGGGCTCCCTCAGGACTGGAAGGAGCCCAGAGGAGGGCGCCACACTAAGCTTCTACAGAGGAACAAGTTTTCATTTTACAACCTCAGCTCCCTGGATTTGTTGTTGTTGTTGTTGTTGTTTTTCTATTTTTTTAAGTACATTCAAAAAGCAAAACCAGACAGGCACTACTAGCTCATACCTGTAATCCTAGTTACTCAGGAAGCAGAGAGCTAAGGATCACAGTTCAAAGGCAGCCTAGGCAGAAAAGCCCATGAGACTTGTCTCCAATTAACCAAACACCCCCCCATACCAGAAAATAGAGAGAGAGATATGGCTCAAACAGTAGAGCACCAGCCTTGAGTGAAAGCTGAGGGTCAGTACCCAGGTTCTGAGTTCAGACCCCAAATACCCAAATCAACGGGGAGTATGGGGGTTGGGGAGAAAGGTAGAGGACCTAAACACATGAGTAGAAACCAAGGTTGCCCCCCATCCATCTTGGTGACGGCGGCGTTGTTCCCTGGACCAGCGCCCAGGGACACAGGGAGGGTGGAGATGCCACCACTCTGGATGTCTGAGATCTCATTGGCCTTTGTGGCCAGACCACCATTGAACATGCTGGTATACTTGTTCCACGTCACATGGTCCACGCTCACCGAGGGGGCCACGATTTCCTAGGTAAACATGTTGGAGACCTTCTTGCCATCAGCACCCAGCAGTGCCATGGAGTTTTCGATAGCCAGCTTCCTCCCGCGGCGGGCAGCATTGTTGCTCGAGCCATGGGTCATGTAGTGGACCTTCAGGTTGCCTTTGGTGGTGAAAGCTCACCCACAGATATTGCACACAAATGGTTTCTCCCTTGTGTGTGTCCACTTGTGAACCTGCAGGACACTAGCAGATGAGAAGCTCTTCCCACACCGTGTACAACCATGTTGCTTGGCCTGTCAGCGTGGCTGGAAGGCAAGCAGGGGTGTCATGCCATGGGATGCCGTGGAGGGGCCCACGAAGGTGCCAGGCACTTCAACTTTCACATAGGTGGGATGCACTTGTATAAACGTGGTGGGACCAACAGACTCTTCCCCATCCCAGGCTCCCATGCCAACTTTGCTGTTGTGATTTTTGTTTCCTTGGTGTAACATAAGCCAAGTCATGAAGTTTGATTTTCTCCCCTCTTCTACCCCTTCCTTATACCGCAACCCCCCACCCTCTAGCCCTGAGAATTGTGAAGGCTGAAGATTTGGGCCAGGCCAAGTCCTGTGTATGATAGCTTGAATTTATCTACCTCATTTTATTTAAAAACTAAGTTCTTTTTGTTGTTCTTGCTGCAGTCTCTTTCTTTCCTCTTTGACCAGAAAGGTCTTCCCAGGCCTTATCTGAAAAGCTCAGATGTTATGGATGGGAACATTTAGAGCTTTTGTGACATCTTTGATGGCTTTATTATTGACCTCTTTTGCACCTAGGACAATATTGGATGGATGAATGGGAGGTTGGCCTACTGGTTTCAGGAGGCCGAGGGACCCAGCCTCTGGGGGGTGGGAGAAATCCCCTTTTTACTGTGTCCAACTCCTCTGTATTGGAATGAGGACAAAGATTGCTCCCCAATTTTTGTCTCTTCCATATTGCACCTGACTTCAGGATCCAAAAGGATTGTTTCCTACCAAGTCATGCCTTTCCTTCCAGAATTGTAAGTGTTCATATTGCTGGGGCTCAGCTCTTTACCTTGTGAGGTGAGCATCATTCCAAGGGCCAGCATCCCCAAGACCTCCTCACTGCCCAGCCAAGCTGAACGTACTTCCAATTAATGGGGGGCCTGTGGGAGGTCCCCTGGGGTTTGTACCTGCTGATGCTGTTGGAAAATAATATTTGAATATCTTCTCCCCCCCCCCCAAAAAAAAACACATAAGATGGCTGAGCTCGGGGCCGGGAGTTTGGCCTAGTGGTAGAGTGCTTGCCTAGCATGCATGAAGACCCGGGTTTGATTCCTCGGTACCACATACATAGCAAAAAGCCAGAAGTGGTGCTAAGGCTCAAGTGGTAGAGTGCTAGCCTTGAGAAAGTCCAAGGACAGTGCTCAAGCCCTGAACCCAAGCCCAGGACTGACAAAAAAAAAAAGATGGCTGAGCTCTGGTGGCTCACAACTGTAATCCTAACCCCTCAGGAGACTGAGATCTGAGGGTCAGATATTGAAGCTAGCCTGGGCAGGAAAGTCCATGAGATTCTTATGTCCAACAAACCGCTCAGAAAAAGCCAAAAGTGGTGCTGTTGTTCAAGTGGTAGAGTGCTCGCCTTGAGGAAAACAGAATCCGGGACAGTGGCCAAGCCCTGGATTGAAGCCCCAAGACTGGCCCAAATGAAAAAATAAATAAAATCACACAAGATGATAAAAGTATAACATGAAATAACACAAATGAGAAAACTGTGAAAGAAATAACAGGGCAAAGAGGAATGAGACAGGGTCATTATGGTTTGTGCACAAAGTAATACATACTGTACAAGAAGGTAGGAGCCTGATAATTTGGTATTATTAAACCTCATACATCACTTGATTCTTGACCATAAGATCAAACATCAGCCATAGACAATCTCCTTAGTTCCATTATCAAGATAATTTCACATCAATGTGACAACACTTTTAATTATATTTTATTATTTTAACTGAATTGTACAAAGGGATTATCATTCAACAAATAGGTTTATAAGTGCAATACCTGTTGATTATTATTACCACTTTTATTAGCCTCCCTCATTCATCATAACCTATCCTTTCCCCTCAATTTCCTAGTTTCACAGGATATTGAATAATATGACTACATTCTATCTTCCCCATCCTTTCTTCACCTATTTACTCCCCATGACCCTCTTCAGACTCCACCCTCCATCTTTCAAATACCAGTTTCGTGGTATTCAATTTGATGGACTGTGAGATTTTTTTCATATATTTTTTATTGTAACTAGTAGAAGGGTTACATTATATTCACCAGATAGAAGGTGCATTAATTCACATACATTAATATCCTTTCTCATGTCTTGGTAGCCATTTCCCTCCCCCCTACCCCCACCCCTCATCTTGTTTTTCCCCCTTCCCTATGCAATTTCAAATAACCAAATAGAAATATATCCAATATATCAGATAACAAAGTGAGATACTGTACCAATATGAGATAACCAAGGGACAGCAAAAGAGATGAGAGATAACATAGTACATTAAGGACAACAATCACTCATTATATGGCTTTTGTTTCTCTATTCTGGAGGTCCTTTCATTTAGCATCATCTTATATGGCCTTATGTATCTAGATTTTGCCCTGGTGTACACTTATCTCAAATTAACTTCTAGGAAACTGGAAGTGTGGCTTGGCTCTAGGGTAGGGCAGTAGCCTGGAGCTGAAGAGCTCAGGGACAACACCCACTGCCCAGGGGTAGGGCGGTACCCTTTATGTGAAAAAGAGCTCAGGGACAGCCCCAAGGCCAAGTTCAAGCCTAATAACCTACACATACAAAAAATGCTTTTTAGAGTACAAATGTGTTATGTCAATCCTTACAATATTTTATGGTTCATGAAAATTAACATTATACTAAATTAGTATGAGTTCAAACTAGTTAAATATATTAAACTAAAATAAAAGATCAGAAATTTTTCATTCCTAAAAGCTTGAATATCAAGCATACCAAACAATAGTGATGTGCAGTTTGCACCTGTAATTCCAGCCATTCAGGGGAGTGAGATCTCAAGATTGTGCTTCAAATCAGCATAGGCAGGACAAGTCTGTGAAACTATTATCTCCAATTAATCAACAAAAATCAGAAGGTGAAGGTGTGGTTCAAGTGCCAGAGACCTAGTCTTTGGAGAAAAAGCTAAGGAACAGTTCCCAGAATTTGAGTTTGAGGACCTGTGCTCAGGACTGAGCATAAACAAAAAATAAACAAAAGTATACTAGGAATTAAGGAAAAATAGCAAGGTTAATACCCTATTTTCCCATATCTAAAAATGCTATTATTTATAAGATGCTCTCTTGTCTATTAAAATTTGGCATACTGCAACTTTAGGAGCACCCTGATATCAGAAAGGATAAATTATGAAAAATAAATGAAATGTCTGAAAATATCTGGTCACATTGTTATTTAGTATCATTCATGTAAAAATGTTGTGTATTGCAATCATGTCCAAGAGATTACAATCAGAGTACCAAAGGAATCATACTAAAATCATTATCTACTGTAAATTTGTGAGATTTGCAGAAATTCTTCAAATAAAAATTTCAGCCTAAATTCAATATGGCTTTATTTTATATGGTCCTCCTCAATATCTATCTCCTCTTATTCAGTGTTTTTTTTTGTTTGTTTGTTTTTGTGTGGCTTGAGCTCAGGGCCTGAGCACTTTCCTTGGACTTTCTCAAGGCTAGAGCACTACCACTTGATCCTCAGCACCACTTACACCTTTTTTCTATGTATGTGGTACCAGGGGAATAGAACCCAGTTCTTTGTGCATGCTAGGCAAGCACTCTACCACTAGGCCAAACTCCCGGCCCCTTATTCAGTGTTTTTAATATGGTTTTAAGTATTGCTTGAATTTACATTAAATCATTAATTACAAAATTATCTTGTGTTCTCTGTATGAAATCAAGCTATGTGTTATTATGTCCCCTAGTACCTTATATGTAAATAGAAAACCATTGACGAACAATCATTATACAAACTAAACTGAGATCTAAAGAGAAGATAGTAAGGTAGAAAACAACTGAAAAGATGAAGTCTTCTTTTTTTGTCTCTCTCTCTCTCTAATCTTCAGATTAAAATCCCAAACTCTAAATGTTCATTGATGTAAAAAGAGTAATCTATTGGGAATAGCCCCTCATTCCTAAATGTTTAAATTCCCTTTAAAACAAGTAAGCTAAAATGACTTATTCTATGGTTCAGAACAACTTGGTTCTAATATGTATCTAATATGTATCTAAAAGATTACTTTTTTTTGCTAGTCCTGTGGCAGAACACAGAGCCTGGGCACTGTACTTGAGCTTTCTCAAGGCTAGCGCTCTACCACTTGAGTCACAGCACCACTTCCAGTTTTTCTGTGTACCTGGTGCCCAGGAATTGAACCCTGGGCTTCGTGCATTCTAGGCAAGCACTGTACCACTAACCCACACAGGCCTACACAAGCAGAAAAAGTGATGGGGTTTAATCTGTGTAAATTGGATTTTCAACTCTACTGGGTATCTTTTATCATTCTACCTCCCTAAGGTCAGGACATTGTCCTGTGTGATTCATATAATGATAAGGACCCTTTTGTCATTGGGTTTAGAGTTGTATTGAAGGAATTAGGAGACAATGAATTATTATGGGTTGCCTGCAACGATTAACTAAAACTTATGCCTTCAATGGTTTCTACCCATAGTTACTGGTGTCCCCAATGTCCATTAATCAATCCTTCCTTTTGTCCTTTCATATATAAGGAAGTAACCTATCCTTTCATTCTCCACCCCAGGTTACCAACACCAGAATTCTACAATATATTCACTCCACGTCCAGTAATTTTTGGTACTTCTCCCAAGGTTTAAATTCAGGGGCTCGACACTGACCCTAAGATTTTGGTTGACTCAAGGCCAGTCCTCTATCACTTGTTCCATAGATCCTCTTCTTGTTTTTGGTAGTTCATTGGAGATGGAATTTCCTACATGGGCTGGCTTTGATCTTTGACCCTCAGATCTCACCCTCCTCAATAGCTATGATTACTAGCATGAATCACTGATACCCAGTAAATGTTGACCAATTTTTAAATAGCCTCTTTAGTAAAATCCTTCAAAATTATTTAAGATTATCAATTATTTTCTACCCACCCTTACAAATATATTATCCTGTAATAATGTCTGACATTGTCACTTGAGATTTATTCTTTTAGAATTGAACCATCAGAAAAATACTGTGAGAAACTTCGGTTTCATTATTACTTACATATACACAAAAAACTTTTCTTTCTTATTTAGTAAATCATCATGTCTTGTGCCACTGAGAAGGTGTATAAAATAATTTATCAATAGAGTTTTGTTACAGGATATATGTTACTCACTTCTATAGTCTGTTGTTAGAGACAGTAAGATTCCTAAAATTCTTACCTTGGTTTTATTCTTCTTTTCTAATTGTGTAACTTTGTATAATGCTAATTTGTTTTTCAACCTAAATGTTTTATCATCTTGGGTTAGAATAAAACAATACTCATTTCAAAGGTCTCATAATGAATAAATATTTCAGTCATTCACACTATGGACTTATGCAGTAACTTGAATATTAGCTATTATTATTATCACATTTATAGTATGTTCAGCAACTATCAGTCAATCTGCTCCTCTGTTCATTTAAAATAACTTGAGATTCTTTTATGTGTCATACACTGTGATCTGCCTAGAATAAAATGTTCATAAAAGCTACCAAAGATTTCTATTTACACATGTTCTTAGGTGAACATCTAAATCTTGCAATAAAAAATACACGAACAAATGAATTTAGTTGCAAATAAAAGCCGCAGACCAATACAAAACTTAAATAAAAAATGTGTAGATATGCACATAGTAATTATGTGATCAAGACATAGATTTTCTGAGGGTTATTATAAAATGAAGATTCAGAGGAAGAGGCAGGTGCAAATATTATAGGAGATTATAAAGGTGATGACTATCAATGATATAGAAACACAAATTTAATGTATAATAGTTGAGATTTACTGTCATGGACACAACAGAACTAGGAAGCTACTGATGACTGCAAGTATGAGAAACTTCAAGCCCATTGTGAATGTTTGGGGTGGTAGTGATAAGGTTTACACTAGTGATTTCAATACAGATTGAAGGTGGGAGAGGAACTAAAAACGCAAAATTAGCAAGTTTACACAATCTTTCTCTTATAAGAGTTTGCTAAATTGTCTGTCTCACTCTAAATTTGGAGGGGCGGAGTCATGGGGCTTGAACTCTGGCCTGGGCACTGTCCCTGAGCTGTTCTGCTCAATGCTACCACCCTACCCCTAGGCCTGGGTGCTGTCCCCAGCTCTTAAGCTCAAGGCTGCTACCCTAACCTTGAGCCACAGGCCCACTTCTGATTTTCTAGTGATTAATTGGAGATAAGAGTCTCTTGGCTTTGTATTGCTTGGGCAGGCTTTGAATCTTGATCCTCAGATCTCAGCCTCCTGAGTAGCTAGGATTATAGGAATGAGCCACCACACCGGGCTCAATCTAAATATTTGTTAAACAACTGGTACAAAAAGCTGATGCAAGACACAATCTAATTTGTGTATTTTTTTTGTTTAAAACTTGTTTGATATCTTTGGGCCAGGAGTTTAGCCTAGTAGTAGAGTGCTTGCCTAACATGCATGAAGACTCAGGTTCAATTCCTTGGTACCACATACATAGAAAAAAGCCAGAAGTGGTGCTCTGGCTCAAATGGTAGAGCTCTAGCCTTGAGGAAGCCCAAGACAGTGCCAAGGCCCTAAGTTCAAGGCCCAGGACTGACAAAAATTCGTTTGATATCTTAAAGAATAAAGATCACGAATTTAATGATGCTTGAATTCATTAAAATTTTTACTTGAGGGGCCAGGAGTTTGGCCTAGTGGTTAAAGTGCTTGCCTAGCATGCACGAAGACCCGGGTTCAATTCCTTGGTACCACATACATAGAAAAAAGCTGGAAGTGGTGCTGAGGCTCAAGTGGTAGAGCTCTGGTCTTGAGAAGTCCAAGGATAGTGCTCAGGCCTTGATCTCAAGCCCAGGACTGGCAAAAATAAATTTTACTTGAGGGTTACTTTTATCAACTAAAAGAATCAATGGTTGCCTCAGTTTCTCTTAAGGCTTTACAGTGAGGATTTAGAGAAGTTGTGACTCTTGTATATTGCAGGTCAAAATCCAAAATAGCTACTGTGACAAACATACTGGTTCCTCAAAAAGAAATGATCATGTTTGCTGTGATCTAGCAACCCACTTGTGGATATATATCTAAAAGATATGAAAGCAGGGTTGCAACTATCTTCATACAACCATTATTCACAAGTGAAGAGGGAGACAGCCATGGAACAGATGACTATGCAAACAGTGATATATAAAAACAATGGAATATTTACCAGCTTTAAAAAGAGATTTCTCTACAGGCTACAGCATCAGTGAACCCTGATAACATTAGGCTAACTGAAAAAGCCAAACACAATATTACAAACACTTCAAGTATGGAAATATTTCCAAGATGCAAATTTATGGATACAGAAAGCAGAATGGTAGTTTTCAGGGACTACTAGCTAATTTTTTATTTTTGTTTATGTTTTTGATTTGTGTATTTTATTGTTGGGGTAATGTATAGAGGGTAGTGGTGCATTAGTTTTCAATTTTGATACCCCTTCTCATTCTCCTGTTTTTGGCAAAGCAGCCAACACAAATGCATATGCTTGCCCGTGCACATACATGCGTGGATGCACACTTGCTTCCCTTTCTATTTTAATCAAGTAAATAACGAAGCAGCATTTGATCCAATGGAACAGAGGTACAAAACGAGAACAAATACAGCAACTATTTCATTTCAGTTGGGAAAAGATGCTTCTTAAAAAACAAGTGACTACAGGGTAATGGTATTTCTAGGTAGCATCACAGGAGACACATTTCCCAATGTGAATAGGAAAGAAGAAATTGGTCCTGACCTGCAGGCATGGCACAGAGTACAGAGGTAGGTAGTGGGGCATTAACACCATGTGGTGCTCATAATTTGTTTATTTTTAATTTACTTTCAGCTGTGCAGCTTTCCCTAATGCTTCTCCTGTGGCCATGTTGTTTTTAACTTTGGAATGTTTTATTAAAAAAGAACACAACAGCAATTGAACTTGAAAGAACAAACTCCCAAATTAGTTCTGTTTAATGAAAAAAGAGATCTTCCCTGGAAAAGGAAAAGCTAAACTTGTGGCAAAATTTATTTTTTGATTGTAGTATCGTGGTTTATTCCTCAAAAAAGATGAAAGTTGTAGGAATTGAGCATCAGTAATTGATCAGCAGAGAATCATCTTCATATGGCTGCAAAGAGAGTCTTTTTATAATTTCTTTCATGTTCCTTTTCTCCTTATTTCTCAATATTCACTGGTTCTTGCTGGTTTTAAGTCAAATTATTCCTTTTTATGTATTTTTATTGTAATTAATAGAGGGGTTACATGATATTTGCCGCATAGATGGTGCATTAATTCAGACACATTATTACTCTTTCACATGTCTTGGTCCCCAATTCCCTCCCCCCCACCCCACCCCTCATCTTGTTTTCCCCCGTTCCCTATCCAATTTCAAATAACCAAATACAAATATATCCGATATATCAGGTAACAAAGTGAGATACTGTACCAATATGAGATAACCAAGGGACAGCAAAAGAGATGAGAGATAACATAGTACCTTAACAACAACAATCATTCATTATATGGCTTATGTTACTATATCCTAGAGATCCTTACATTAAGCGTCCTACTGTATAGCCTTTTGTATCAAGATTTTGCTCTATTGCAAATCTCTGCTAGGAGAGTCCAAGGTTTCTACTGATTATGAAAAATGAGGGAAACCATTGAGCCTAAGTTCCTTCGAGTCTGGGTTACTTCACTTAATGTGATCTTTTATAAGCTTTTCCATTTCCTAACAAAGGGGGCAATGTCATTCTTTCTGACAGCAGCATAGAATTCCATTGTGTAAAAATACCACATCTTGTTGATCCACTCATCAACTGAGGGACATCTAGGTTGGTTCCATATCTTTGCTATGGTAAATAGCGCTGCAATGAACATTGTTGTGCTGGTGGATTTAGAATGTCTTGGTTTCTGGATGATTGGGTAAATGCCAAGTAGTGGAAGTGCTGGGTCATAGGGGAGTTCTATGTTTAGTCATTTGAGGAACTGCCATACGGCTTTCAATAGTGGTTGAATGAGTTTGCACTCCCACCAACAGTGTAGTAGTGATCCCTCCTGGCCACATCCCCTCCAGCATCTGTTGTTATTAGTTTTCTTGATCCTGGCCATTCTAACTGGAGTGAGGTGGAATCTTAGAGTTGTTTTGATTTGCATTTCTTTTATGACCAGAGATGTTGAGCATTTCTTCATGTGTCTATAGGCCATTTTTGTTTCTTCTTCAGAGAAGACTCTCTTTAAGTCTTTGGCCCATCTTTTAATGGGATGATTGTTACTTTGGAGATTACTTTTGGATTGATTCAATTTTTAGGTGTTGATATGTTTTAGATATGAGGCCTTTGTCCGTTGTATGGTTGGTGAAGATCTTCTCCCACTCTGTAGGCTTCCTAATTATTTTACTAGCTATCTCCTTTCCCATAGAAAAGCTCTGCAGTTTAATGCATTCCCACTTATCCAGACTTTCTGTGATTTGTTGTGATTCTTCGTCCTTATTAAGAAAGTTTCGACCTGTGCCAAGGAGGCCTAGTTTATCTCCTATTCCTTTTTGTAAAGTTTTCAGAGTGTCGACTTTTACCTCCGGGTCTTTGATCCATTTGAAATTAATTCTAGTACAGGGTGACAAAGAAGGATCCAACTTTAGTTTTCTACATGTGCTTAACCAGTTCTGCCAGCACCACTTGTTGAAGAGGCTATGTTTCGTCCATTCTATTTTTTTGTTTCCTTGTATAAGATTAGGTGGCCATAAGTCTGTGGTTTAATATCTGGGTCTTCAGTTCTATTCCATTGGTCTTCAGGCCTGTTCTTGTGCCAGTACCAAGCTGTTTTGATAATTATAACTCTGTAATAGAGTCTAAAGTTTGGTATTGAAATTCCTCCAGGGCTGTTCTTTGTGCTAAGAAGTTTTTTTGCTATATGGGGTCTTTTATTATTCCATATGAAATTTTGGTTTGCCTCTTCTATTTATTTAAAGAATGACATTGCGATATTGATGGGTATTGCGTTGAATTTGTAGATAGCCCTTGGCAAGATTGTCATTTTCATGATATTGATTCTTCCAATCCAGGAGCATGGGAGGTTTTTCCATTTCCTCAGTTCTGCTTTAATTTCCTTTTTCAAGGTTTTTAAGATTTCATCAAAAAGTTCCTTTGCATTCTTAGTTAAGCTAATTCCTAGGTACTTTATTTTCTTTGACGCTATCGCGAAAGGAGTTGCTTTCCTGATTGTTGCCTCATTCCTCTCACTGTTGGTGGAGAGGAAGGCAGTTGAATTTTATACCCTGCTACCCTTCCAAAGATTTGAATCAGCTCAAGGAGCTTGGGAGTAGAGTCTATAGGATTCTTTTTTTTCTTTTTGCCAGTCCTGGGCTTGAGCTCAGGGCCTGACCACTGTCCTTGGACTTTCTCAAGGCTAGAACTCTACCACTTGAGCCTCAGCACCACTTCCAGCTTTTTTTTTCCTATTTATGTGGCACCGAGGAATCGAACCTGGGCCTTCATGCATGCTAGGCAATCACTTTAACCACTAGGCCAAACTCCGGCCCCTATAGGATTCTTTAAATACAGGATCATGTCATTTGCAAAGAGGGAAAGTTTTACTTCCTCTTTCCCTATTTGGATCCATTTATGCTTGCTTCTTGCCTTATTGCACTGGCTAGGAATTCTAATCCTGTGTTACAGTGGAGTGGAGAGAGTGGGCATCCTTGTCTCGTTCCTGATTGTAGACTGAATGTCTTTAGCTTTTTGCCGTTAAGTATAATACTAGCTGTGGGTATGTCATACACAGCCTTTATTATATTGAGGAATGTTCCATGGATTCCTAGTTTCTCCAGAGCTTTTAACATAAAGGGATGTTGGATCTTGTCAAATGCCTTTTCTGCATCTATTGGGACAATCATGTGATTTTTTTCCCTGTTCCTGTTGATGTGTTGAATTATATTAATTGATTTGGGTATGTTGAACCAGCTTTGCCTCCCTGTGATGAATCCTGTTTAATCATAGTGTATACTTTTTTTGATGAGTTGTTGTAGACAGTTGGCCAGTATTTTGTTAGAAGTTTTGCATTGATGTTCATCAAAGAAATAGGTCTATAATTCTTTCTTTGGTGAATCTCTGTCTGATTTGGGCATGAAGGTTATACTGGCTTCATAAAATGAGTTTGGTAAAGAACCTTCATTTTCAATTTTGTTGAAGAGCTTGAGGAGTATTGGTGTGAGCTCTGCTTTGAAGACCTTATAGAATTCAGCTGTGAATCCATCTGGCCCTGGATTTTTCTTAGGTGGAAGGTCTCTTATTGCCATTTCTATTTCAGTGCTTGAAATAGGCCTGTTTAGTTGGGTTAGTTCTTCTTGGTTCAGTGTGGGTATGTTAATATTGGCTAGGAATTCGTCCATTTCTTCTAGATTCCCAAATTTTTTGATGTAAAGTTTGGAGAAGTATTCCCTCATGATACTCTGGATCTTGGTATTTTCTGTCGTGATATTACCATTTTCGTCTGTGATTTTGTTTATTTCGGTACGCTCCCTTCTTTTTTTTGGTAAGATTTGCTAAGGGTTTGTCAATTTTGTTAATTCTTTCAAAGAACCAACTCCTTGTTTGTTGATTCTTTCTATAGTTTTTTTGGATTCCAATTCATTTAATTCTGCTTTGATTTTAATGATTTGCTTCCTTCTAGTGGGGTTAGGGTTGGTTTGTTGCTCTTTTCCCAGGAGCTTAAGGTGACACATTAAATTGTTGGCGCTCAGAGCTATAAATTTTCCTCTGAGTACTGCCTTTGCCATGTCCCAAAGGAGCTGGTATTTTGTGTGCTCCTTTTTGTTAAATTTCATAAACTGCTGGATTTCTGTTCTGATCTCCTCGATGACCCATTGGTGATTCAACAATGTGTTGTTCAATCTCTATGATTTACAGTGTTTTCGTTGGTGGAGTTGTGTGTTCAGTTCCAATTTGATGGCCTTGTGGTCTTAGAGAGTGCAGGGAATAATTTCAATGTTTCTGAACCTGTCCAAGTTTGTTTTATGGCCTAAAATGTGGTCTATTTTGGAAAATGTTCCATGTGCTGCTGAGAAAAATGTATATTGTGTTGTTTTGGGTGGAATAATCTGCAGATGTCCATTAGATCTAGTTGGTCTATATAGTTGTTCAATTCTAAGTTTTCTCTGCTGAGTTTTTGCCTTGTTGATCTGTCAAAAGGTGAGAGTTGTATGTTAAAGTCACCAACAATCACTGTGTTTCGATCTATGTATGATTTCATTGGAAGTAAAGTTAGCTTGATGAAGTTTGGAGCTCTGGGATTCTCTGTGTAGATATTTAGGATGGTTATATCCTCCTGGAGGAAATATTCCTTTAGTAGTATGTAGTAACTTTCTTTGTCTTTTCTCAGTAATTTTCGTTTGAAATCTATTTTATCTGATATAGGGATGGCAACACCAGCCTGTTTACTTTATTCTTCAATTCCCTTGCTTCTAATTGCTCATTTTTGATGCCTTCATCTCTTCTTTTAGGTCATGTATGGATTTCTTTAACTCCTTGATTTCCATTTGAGTGGTTAGCTCAGCAGCTTTATTCTTTTTGGACATTTATTGGAGTTCAGTCACCTTATTGTTTGTGGATTCTATGAATTTGTCCAATTTTCTGTGAAAAACCTTTATTATGGCCTCCTTTATGGCTTCCCCTTTTTCACATATCACCTTGTTTATGGTTTGCTCTTGTTTAGCTGTGGCTTCTTCCCTTATCTCTTTCTTTATGTTTTCACATTTTTCATTAATGTTGTTTATCAATTGCATTTGTATAGCACTTGGAAGGCTCTCCTCTAGATTTGCCACTGACTGCTCCATTGCCTGTTTATGTTGGGTGGGAGATGCTATTCCTTGATTTGACATTTTTCTTAAGTTTCTTGTTCTGTCCATTTGAGGATGGGAGCAAGATTAATACTAAACAAGATTATAATTTTTCAGATATAACCAACGTAGACCTTTTTAGTTGGCTGACAATAGATATTAGCTCTTTTAGATTGGTAATAACACTCTCTCTTTTTTTACACTTACATACAAATCTAATACAATCACAGATGACCAATTTATGACGAAAACAATGAGCCCCTCAATTCAGTCTCTATTGTATTTAAGTCCCTCTGGACCTAGAGTATAATTGAACACCTAGATACACAGCAATGCTCAGCAACCATTAAATGTAGACCCATGCATTATAAGAGTTGAAGGATGAACAGAGGACCAGAGATAGAAGAACAATATGAAAGGCAACAAGGGAGGTAGGAAAAGAATAATACAGGAGTGTAAGAATATTATAGTAATGAAGAAAGGGTATCGTGTAAGGATAACTGACCTAAGGTGATAGACAGGTAGAGTATTTGTGTAGAAAGTTTAGATGAACTTAGATAAAACTTATCAAAATAAGAAGAGTAATAAGAAGACTATATACAGAAAAGAGAGAGGTTTATATAGGAGGTTTCAATGATACCAATTTAAGAAAGAAAATAAAAAAAAGAAATAAAGAAACAAAAGAGCAACAAAATAAAAGAAAACAGAATACACACACACACACACACACAAAAGAAAACAAAAACAAAAACAAAAAAGAAAAAAAAATGAAAAAAGGTGGGGGGAGAGTCCTCAGTGTTCTGAGTTCTTACCCAAGAGATACTAGGGTTGAGAACCCGGAGTTTAAAAAGCAGGTGACTGCATCAATATGGATATCATTTTTGTTCAAACTGTACCCAGAGCTGTCATTGTGTTTCTAGGAATGACCACATTGACAGCAGGATTGCGGGAAAAGAGGAGAAAAAAAGAAAAAAGAAAAAAATAAGAATGAATCATAACATTAGAAAAAAAGATGTAGGTTAAATGGCAAAGAGAAAAATGAGAACATTTAAAAAAGCAAATGAAATGGGGTAAAAAAAAGATTAAAAAAAGGGTATTCTTCAGTTTTTTTTTTTTTGGTGGGGGGAGAGGTTAGGAAACTTGTGTCTCCACTAAATTCGGGATCTAAACACTTCACAAAGTCTTTTTCTCTTGTGATTTGTCTTTGCGGTTTTTCGGATGAGATTGCTTGTTTGGTAAAACAAAGCTGAAAGATCTGCGGGCACCTTTGTTTACCAGGTCTGGGGGCGGCGCAGGGTGATGGACTTCAGCAGCCCTGGGGCCCGATTTCTGGCTAAGGGATCTCTGGGAAATCCTTTGCCAGTTAGGTGGCGGTGTCAGCAACATCTCTCAGGCTCAAATTGCTTTGGTCTGGGTCCTTGCCAGCAGTCAAGATGGCGCTTCTCTCAGCTGGTGGGGGAGGGGCTCCCTCCCAATGCCATTCCTGGAGCAAAAGTGGAAACATCTCTTCGTAGCTACCCACAAATTGCTGGATTCTCCGGTTCCGTGAAGGTGGCAGGTCCGTTCATGGCCGGGTGTCGGCTCTAGGCTCGCGCAGGCTCTGTGTGGCTCTGTCTGCAGCCTGCGGGTCTGCGCTGCTGTGGAGCACTTTCTCAGCTTTGATTCAGAAGAGCCTTTGTCTGCCGGCCACTCCGCGGGGGATCTCCATGCTTTCTTTTCGCACTGGTATTCTTCCTTTTTTTCCTCTCTGCCTGAGTTCTCTGTGGTCCTAAAGCTTACTTAGGATCAATTTCTGTTAGAGGACTGTCTCCTGCACTGCCAGTACATGAATCTTGGCAGGAGCTCAGTATGTCTCACCCTGAACCGCAGCCATCTTCCGCCGAATCTTTAAGTCAACTTATTTCTTATGCCATATGCTAGATCTGTAAAAGTCAGATAAAAGGACATTAATGTTAATGTATACTAGACCATTATGATGGTGAGAAAGTTACCATAGGTTATAAAATATGATATTAAAGGTAGTGTCATGTTTTCCTGCTAAGTATAATTTTGAAGCAATTATACCTAAAAATGTTTATAAATGGCCTATAGACACATGAAGAAATGCTCAACATCTCTGGTCATAAAAGAAATGCAAATCAAAACAACTCTAAGATTCCACCTCACTCCAATTAGAATGGCCAGGATCAGGAAAACAAATAATAACAGATGCTGGAGGGGATGTGGCCAGGAGGGATCACTACTACACTGTTGGTGGGAGTGCAAACTCATTCAACCACTATGGAAAGCCGTATGGCAGTGCCTCAAAAGGCTAAACATAGAACTCCCCTATGACCCAGCAATTCCACTACTTGGCATTTACCCAACCATCCAGAATCTAGGGCATACTAAATCCACTAGCACAACAAAGTTCATTGCAGCATTATTCACCATAGCAAAGGTATGGAACCAACCTAGATGTCCCTCAGTTGATGAGTGGATCAACAAGTTGTGGTATTTGTACACAATGGAATTCTATACTGCTGTCAGAAAGAATGACATCGACCCATTTGTTAGGAAATGAAAAGACAAAAAAAATCATATTAAGTGAAGTAAGCCAGACTCAAAGGAACTTAGGCTCAAGGGTTTCCCTCATTTGTCATAATCAGTAAATACCTTGGGCTCTACTAGCAGAGATCTGCAATAGAGCAAAACCTTGATACATAGGGCCATATAGTATGAAGCTAATTGAAAGGACCTCCAGATATTGAAACAAAAGCCATATAACGAATGATTGTTGTCCTTAATGTACTATATTATCCCTCATCTCCTTTGCTGTCCCTTGGTTATCTCATATTGTTACAGTATCTCACTTTGTTATCTGATATATTGAATTTATTTGTATTTGGTTATCTGAAACTTGATAGGGAAGGGGGGAAAACCAATACGGGGAGTGGGTGGTGGGTGGGGGGAGGGTAATGGGTACCAAGACATGTGAAAGGATATCAATGTATGTGAATTAATGCACCTTCTATCTGGCAAATATCATGTAACCTTTTTATTAATTACAATAAAAATATATATATAAAACTAAAAAAATTTAAAAAATGTTTATAAATGGCTAAGTGGAATTATAATTTATCTATAAAAAAGCTATGAAATCATAGTTTTTTGATCTGTGAATATGAATACGTATGAGCCTGTGTGTTGTTCAAAATGAACTTGTAAGTCAGGCTCACTTGTGCTAAGAAGGACAGAAATAAAAAAGAGGGGTATAACTTCAGCTTTAACTTTATCATATCCCAATAAATACTGCTCTAATGTTCCAGTCTACTCTGTTCCATACTTATTTGAATTCATGGAATATAAGGAGCCCTTGAGCTTTTCAGAAGAAAGATGAATTTTAAATTCAAGTCACTGACCTAGTATCATTAAAAAGATGCCTCTGGCCTCCAGTTTATTTTCTGATCAAAGGAGCGTGGACTGTAGATAGAACTAATTCTCTGCCTAGCTTTCATATTATTTGGTGTGTTGTAATACATAACATTCTTTCTATGCTGTAACATATAGCACAAAGTAATTTTCACCTTGTAACTCTTTGTCACATACCAAAGCTGTCTGCTTACCTGGTGAACACAGTAAAACTGTTTGGCATAAATTAAATTGGCTGATACTTTTTTCTGCTCTACTAGATTACTCTGTGTTATAAGTGTCAACTTCAACACCTTAAAAATGAGAAAAGGCATCAAATATTAATGAATGTTGTACATGTTATAATGCTAACATCAAAATGAATATTTCTTCTAGAATTTCATCATTTTCATGTTTGAAATATTCCATCTGGATTTGTTCTCAATTTTGTAATGCTTTATATTACTGAAATTAATAATATCAATAATTATATCATCAAACAGATATGAATAATGGCTGTTAGGCAAAACATTTTGGAAATCCTAGCTAAGAATAGACTAGAATATCAGACAAAGTTTATAAAGCTATTCAAATAGAAGCTCAGAAAAAATAAATATGTAATTAGAAATTATTCCAAATGACAATGTTTTGGGGAAAAAATTTCGAATTAGAGTAGATCTTGGAAAAACATCATTGATGTCCTGAAGATCAACAATTGGCAACACAGACTGATATATCCAGCAAAAGTAGCATTTACATTTGAGGGAAAAACAAGAATATTTCACTCCAAAGAAAAGCTTTATGAATACGTGCACACTAAACCAGCGTTACAAAAAATACTAATTAATCGAGAACAAATTGTAGAACATCCAGAACCCCCATCAAGAAGCAAATATCTAAAATTCACTAAACACAAAAGGGGAAAAAAGAGAGAGAAAGAAACTTAGAAGTAAAAATAAATAACGATAATTGACACTGACCACTTCTCCATAATTTCCCTAAATGTGAACGGGCTGAACAATCCAATCAAAAGACACAGAGCAGCAGACTGGATTAAGAAACACCACCCATCCATATGTTGCCTCCAAGAGACCCACCTCACCGCCAAAGACAGAAACAAATTCCAAGTGAAAGGATGGAAACGAATTTTCCACTTCAATGCACCATGCAAAAAAGCAGGAGTAGCAATCTTAATCTCCGACAAAATTAACTTCTCAGTAAAATGAGTATATAAAGATAGAAACGGCCATTATATATTATTAAAGGGTACAATCCATGCCCATAATATTACAGTTATAAACGTTTACTCCCCCAACACGGGAGCACCCAAAGTCGTCAAAAAAACTCTCTTAGAATTGCAAAACAAGATAGACTCAAACACAGCCATAGTGGGAGACCTCAATACACCACTCTAAATAAACGACAGGTCAACTCAACAAAAGTTAAGCAAAGACACCATAGACTTAAACGACACCATAGCCGAGCTGGGCTTAACAGATACACACAGAGTCTTCCACCCAATGGCAAACCTTTTTACATTTTTCTCAGCAGCACATGGAACACATTCCAAAATAGATCATATGACAGTTCATACAGAAAAATTAAGCAGATACAAGAGGACTGATATAATCCCATGCATTCTATTAAACCACAGTCCAAAATAGATCATATAATAGTTCATACAGAAAACTTAAGCAAATACAAGAGGACTGATATAATCCCATGCATTCTATCAAACCACAGTGGAGTCAGAGTAATTCTGAACAATACAGTCAAAGTCAAAAAACATTCAATCATTTGGAAACTGAACAACACACTTCTGAATAACTCCTGGGTAAGAGATCAGATAAGAAATGAAATTAAAAACTTCCTTGAATGTAATGACAATCAAGAAACATCACAAAGGAACTTATGGGACACACCAAAGGCAGTTCTAAGAGGCAAATTTATCGCACTAGGAGCGCATATTAAAAAGACAAAAGAAGAGCATGTAAATAACCTAAAAAAACCTGAAACACATAGAGGAGCAAGGAAAATTTAATTCTAAAACAACTAGAAGGACAGAAATAACAAAAATAAAATCAGAAATAACAGAGATTAAAATAAGATCTACTATACACAAAAATGATAAATCAAAAAGTTGGTTCTTTGGAAGAGTCAACAAAATAGACAGACCCCTGGCAAGAATAATAAAAAAAAATGAAAGGGGAGACTCAAATAAAGATTAAAGGCCTCACGGGAACAATCACAACTGATTCCCAAGAAATTCATTCCATAATGAATAGGTACTACTGGGGCCTATATTCAAAGAAACAAGAAAATCTAGTAGAAATGGATGATTTCTTAAATAAATATAGGCTACCCACACTGAACAGTGATGAGGTAAACAAATTGAACAAACCAATCTCTTACAACGAAGTTGTGGAAGCAATCAGGGAAATGCCAACAAAAAAGAGCCCAGGTCCAGATGGATTCACTGCGGAATTCTACCAGACATTTACCGATGAAATAACACCTATAGTCTTGAAACTCTTCCAAGAAATAGAAACAGAAGGAGCAATACAAAACTCATTTTATGAAGCTAACATCACTCTCATCCCCAAATCAGGGAAAGACCCAACAGAAAAAGAAAGCTACAGACCTATCTCTCTAATGAACACAGACGCAAAACTCCTCAATAAAATATTGGCCAACAGAATCCAGAAACAAATTTAAAAAATCATGCACTACGATCAAGTAGGCTTCATCCCCCAGATGCAAGGTTGGTTTAACATTCACAAATCAATCAATGTAATACATCACATCAATAGAGCTAAGGATAAGAATCATATGATAATTTCTCTGGAAGGAGAGAAGGCATTTGACAAAATACAACATCCATTGCTGTTGAAAGCACTAGAAAAAAATAGGAATAAGAGGTACATTCCTCAAAATAGTGAAAGTCATACATGAAAAACATACAGCCAGTATTATACTAAATGATGAAAGACTGGAACCATTCACCTTAAAATCAGGAACTAGACAGGGATGCCAACTCTCTCCACTTCTCTTCAGTATAGTGCTGGAACCCTTAGCCAGAGCAATAAGGCAAGAAAAGGACATCAAAGGGATCCACATAGGGAAAGAAGAAATTAAACTATCCCTATTCGCAGATGACATGATCCTCTACATGAGTGACAAAATAAGCTCTATTCCCAAACTTCTAGAATTAATAAAGTTCTTTAGCAAAGTGGGAGGATACACAATTAACCTTCAGAAGTCAGTAGCCTTCTTGTACACCAACAATACACAAACAGAAGGCCAAATCAAGATAATGATCCCATTTGCAATAGCCCCCAAAAGAATAAAATACTTAGGAATATACGTAACCAAAGATGTAAAGGAATTATGCACTGAAAACTATAAAAGCCTAATGAAAGAAATTAAAGAGGAAACTAGGAAATGGAAAGACATCCCATGCTCATGGCTAGGGAGAACCAACATAGTGAAAATGGCTGTACTGCCAAAATTCATATACAAATTCAATGCAATCCCCATCAAAATCTCAAAGACATTCTTTACTGAAATAGAAGATATAATCCAATGATTCATATGGAACAAGAAAAGACCTAGAATAGCCAAAACAATTCTAGGCAAAAAGAGCAATGCTGGTGGTATTACAATACCAGACTTCAAACTCTACTATAGAGCCATAATAACAAAAACTGCTTGGTGTTGGCACAAAAACAGACCAGAAGATCAGTGGAACAGAACAGAAGACCCAGAAGTAGAACCACATACCTATAGGCAACTTGTATTTGACAAAGGAGCCAAAGATATACAGTGGAACAAACACAGCCTATTCAATTATTGGTGCTGGCAAAACTGGGCAGCCACATGCAGAAAACTATAAATTGACCCTAGCCTTTCGCCATGCACAAGCATTAACTCAAAGTGGATTAAAGACCGCAACGTCAGTCTGGAAACCGTGAAACTGCTACATGATAAAATAGGAGAGACACTGGAACTCATAGGCACATGCAAAACCTTCCTGAACAGAATCCCAAGGTCACAACAGATTGGAGAGAGACTCGATAAATGGGACTACCTAAAAATAAAAAGTTTCTGTACGGATAAAACATAATTACCAAAGTAGAGGGACAGCCAACCAACTGGGAAAAGATATTCACCAACAATACATCTGACAAATGCTTAATATCCAGTATCTACAGGGAACTAAAGAAACTAATCCCCCCCAAACCCAATAAACCATTCACTAAATGGGCAAGGGAACTAAAGAGAGATTTATCTGAAGATGAGATTAAAATGGCAGAAAAGCATATGAGAAAATGTTCATCATCTATGGTCATAAAGGAAATGCAAGTAAAAACAACCCTGAGATAACACCTTACCCCAATAAGAATGGCCAAGATTTTGAACTCATACAAAGACAGTTGCAGGCGGGGTTGTGGAGGAAAAGGACCTTACTACACTGCTGGTGGGAATGTAGACTAGTTCATCCACTCTGGAAAGCAGTGTGGAGGTTTCTTAAAGTACTGAAATAGACCTTCCCTATGATCCCACCATACCACTTCTGGACATCTATCCTAAACATCATGACCCAAGATATTATAAGGACACTTGCTCAGCTATGTTCATCTCTGCACTATTCACAATAGCCAGGCGATGGAAACAAGCCAGATGCCCTAGTGCAGATGAATGGATACAGAAAATTTGGTATATATACACAATGGAATTCTACATAGCCAATAGACAATATAAAATAATGGCATTCACAGGGAAATGGATGAATCTAGAGCGAATCGTGTTGAGTGAGACAAGTCAAGACCTAAGGAACAAAAGGCACATGGTATCCTTAATATGTGGCTATTAAATCCAAAGAGTACAAGAGTGAGGACTCAATAACTGCATACCCAAAGCTATGGACATGGTAATGGAAATATAAACATAACTATACAGACATAAAATCCTATGACTCTATAGACATGTTTTATTTCATAAATTAATGTTTCTATGACATAAAAACCCTTAGCCTAATTTTGATTAAGTTCTAAATACTATGTCCCAGTGATTGTAAATGGAGATTCCCTCCTTGAACACTTGTTTGTTAAACTTGTCATTTAAAATATGATGTAAAAATCAACATTAATAAATTCTTTTTAAAAATAAAATAATGTAAAACAGAAAAGTTGGTGTTTATAAAATGCCTAACAGTATCTGGCACATTCCAGGTGCTCAGAAAATGTTAGGTAGCTACTGTATTTTATTAATTATTTAAGCCCTTACTGGAAAAAATATTATTAGAAAGAAATATAATGTTGCATATCTGGTCTCTGTAGGATTCATCATCTGTATAGTTAGTACTAAAATTTCCAGAAACTTCATCAAATTACTTTATATATTTCAGTAATTCTACTGGAATAATACTAAATTTAATATTAGTATTAAACATTAATATTAATAGAATATTAAACATGTTAAGATGCTACTTTATACAGTTTCTTGCACACAGAAAGTATCTAAAATAATCGGACTGTAACATTGGCAGTGGGTTGAGGCTAAGGCAAAGAGCTTACTTCAGTTTCTTTTTCCCTATAATTTGAATTTCATTTTTATCAGTCAGAATATGGCTGATTAATTCTACATTTAGAGGATAATTATAATTCTAGATGGACTAGAAGTTTAAGTTCAGCTCAGAATATGTCAGAAAAGGCCATGTATTTCTTGAAGGTAAAACGCCAACTATTTGTTTAAAGTGACTAATCATAGCCCTCAAATTCTCAGTCCTCTCACATATTTAATGTAATTATATATAAGCCTTGCCTCAGTTCCACAAGTATGTATGGACCACTTCCCAAGAGTCAAATGTTATGAAGATAAACTAGAAAAAGTTCTAGCCCTCAATGAATGAGTCAATGTGAGAGACAAATGCAAGCTGATAATTTCACTACACTATGGAAAAAAATGTTATTTTGTGAACTGTATATTACAGAGCCACAATTTGTTTCCTAGATATTCCTCCATAGACCAATATATTAAAGGCTGGGTCTCCAGAAAGGTACTGTTTTGAAGTGGACAACACTTGGAAAGGTGCAGCCTTCTGGGAGAACTTTAAGTTTTTCAAAGTATGCTCTCACAGAGATTGTGGAATTCTAATTTTTTCCCTCCTGTTTCCTGAATATAAGGTGAGTAAATTTTGCTCTGCTATGTTCTCTAGGCTTTACCAAAGGTGCACAGCAACCAAGGCAAATAATCATGAACAAGGACCTCCAAAACTATAAACCAAAATAAATTCTATTTCCTTTTTCTTATGACATTTTTCTATATTCTTCAATGTTTTAAAGTAATTTTCTATGTGAACACACCAGCCCGGCTCATCAAACTTCTACCAATTCAGATGGTATATGGTTATATTAAAGTTGTTACTGTCCTGAGAAAATCCTTATAGTGTTTTTCAAATTTATCCTTCTATGAACTCAATTTTTTTAAAGAATTTATTAACATTGATTTTTACATCATATTTCAAAAGATGTATTTAACAAAAAAGGATTCAAAAAGGGAATCTCTATATACAATCACTGACACTTAGATTTTAGAACATAATTAAAATTAGACTGAGAGTTTGTATGTCATAGATACATATTAATCTATGTAATAAAACATTATGTCTATAGAGTCATAGTTATTTTTTGTCTATGTACTTGTGTTTATATTTTCAATACCATATCCATAGCATTGGGTAGGCAAATATTGAGTCCTTGCTCTTATACTGTTTGGATCTAATAGCCACATATTAAATACCATGCACCTTTTGTTACTTTGGTCTTGATTTTTAAAAATCATTTCTGGGTGCTACTACAGTGAGCCAGGAGATACACGTCCAGTTTTCTGTTGGTTAATTGGACATAAGATTTTCACAGATATTCCAGCCCAGGCTGGAACTGTGACTCACAGATCTTAGCCTCCTGAGTAGCTAGGATTACAGGTGTGATCCACTAGCACCCGGCTGGTGATGGAATTGTTAAACCTGTTTATGTGAAAAAGAATAAATTTTAAGAATTTTTAAAATATCCTAATCATTTCCAATGTATCTATAGGGAGTAGGTTAATAAAAAATAGATGTAAGTGCAAGATAGGAACATGTTGAAGAAAAACAAGTGAAATTGAAAAACTCATCTACTAAACCTAGGGTTATATGAAAACTTCCTTAATTTGGGTACAAGATAACAGTGAGAGAAAAACTGACAGAAATATATTCTCTTTCATTACTTCTAGTCAGCCTTTCACTACAAGTTCTATCTAGGGAAATAACAGAATAAAATATTTAGAAAACATATAAATTAGAAAAGAAAAAATAAATTGCTTTTATTGGCATACAGCATGATTTAGATGTAGGAAATCTCAAATAATCTGAGAAAGACACTCACAAAATCAAGAATAAAAGTTTAGCACAATTGTCAATATTACAGAAGTCAATTATTTTTTAATTTATTTAGAATGAGAAATAGGAATTTGAAATTGTGAGAGGAAAAGAAAAACCATTTTCAACAGAACTGACAAAAGTACTTACATATTAATCCAACATATATAGTAATCTGCACACTTAAAAAGAAAACACTGATTAAAAGTACAAAATAATATACATATTTGATTATTTACATTCTTGTTTATTTCTATGCTGTGTAGAAAACACCAGAAATACAAGAAAAAAAAATACTTTGATTCTACGGGAGTCTCAGTGCAGTGAGAAAAGAAGTAAGCCAATAACTATGGAGAATGGCAAGACCTAAGTTGAAATTGTCAGCAGGAGCTGACATTGGAGCTAACAAATGGGAATCTTCTGCCAGCCTTAGGAGAACTACGGAAACTTTGTGGGAGAGGCCATTTTAAAAAAATATTTATTGTAAAGGTGATAAACAGTGGGGTTACAGTTATATAAGTAAGGAAATGAGTACATTTCTTTTTAAACACTGTTACCCCTTCCCTCATTTTCTCTCTCTTATCTATCCTTGCTCTCCTCCCCACCAAAGTAACAGTTAATTTCCAGCATAGTGTCAAGTAAATATCATTGTTGCATTAGTTCATCCTTTGTCCTGCTGTTTCTGTAATTCCCTTTGCCTTCCACACATCAGATAACATATACAAGACAAAGAGTACAGAAAACTAAAATAGAAAAAAAAGAACAACATGCAGAATATAACAAGAACCTTTAACTCCTAATTCTTGGAGGTCATGTTGATTATTTTATATGGTGCTATGCACTTAGCAATTGGTCTGTTGAGATGCTCTGTTAAGAATATACTACACTAATTTATTGATCTTTAAATCCCCCAAAGTTAAATCCCTAAAGGAACAACCACCCATAGTCTTGAGCTGAAGAGCTTAAGGACAGGGCCGAGGCAGAGTTAAAGCCTCACATCATATTTCAAATGTCATATTCTACAAACAAGTATTCAAGAAAAAATGTCTATATGCAATCACTGGGAAATAAATTTAAGAACATAATTTAAAAAAAAACAGCGACCTATTAAAAAGTAGTCAAAGGCTTAAATAAAGACTTCTCTGATGAGGAAATGAGAAGGGCCAATGGATATGTGAGGAAATGCTCAATATCTCTGGCCATAAAAGAAATACAAGTCAAACCATCACTGAGATTCCCCCTTACCCCAGCTGGAATGGCCATCACCAAGAAATCTAATAACAGCAGATGCTGGTGGGGATGTACCAAAATGTTCCACTTCTACACTGTGGGTGGGAGTGTAAACTTGTTCAGCCACTCTGAAAAGTAGTATAGAGGTTCATAAAAAGAATAAATATAGATTTTCTCTGTAGCCCAGCAATCCCATTCCTGGGCATTTACTCAAGAGACCACAAAAAAAAAGATCACAAAAAAAGGCAAAAATAAAGTTACCAATGAAACTATGTTCACTGTAGCATTATTTCCCATTCCTAAAACATGGAGCCTACCCAGATGCCTCTCAGTCGATGAATGGATCAAGAGGATGGGTTATCTATACATAATGGGTTTCTATGCTTTCAACAGAATGAATGACATTGCCCCATTAGAGAGGATGTATTTCTGAAGGCCTAAGGAGAAGATAGAATCCAAACAAGCTTCAAAAAGGAAAAGGAATAGTTCAGAATTGGAAGTATACAAAGACAATGCTTTGTAGCCATCTCAACAGGCACAGGAAAGAAGAAAGTTGCCTAAAGGGAGGGAGGAGAAAAGAAAGGATGTGTGTGTGTGTGTGTGTGTGTGTGTGTGTGTGTGTGTGTGTGTGTAAGAGAGAGAGAAAGAGAGAGACAGAGAGACAGAGACAGAGAGAGAAAGGAGTTGGAATGAAAAAGAGAGGATGTAGACAGAGTTCAAAGCTTCTTCCTTTACTGTCATTCTCCTTGAAAAGCGTGGAGACTGGTGATGGGTTTCCTTTAGGGTTTTGGCACATAGTATGGTTCTTTCCCATGCATTAGCATGGGACCACACCACACTGACCACACTGTTCCTCACAATGAAAGAAAAGAAAATTCTTGTTTTCTTGTTTATCTTGCTTTTGCTTTTTTTTTTTTTTCCGGTCCCTGGGCCTTGTACTCAGGGTCTGGGTGCTGTTCATTAGCCAGTTTGTGCTCAAGGTTGGCATTCTACTGCTTGAGTCACAGCACCATTTCTGGCTTTTTCTGAGTGGTTTATTGGAGATCTTAGGTCTTTACTCTGGGCTGACGTCAAACTGGGATTCTCAGATCTAAGTTTCCTGAGTAACTAGGATTACAGGTGTGAGCCATTGGCGCCAGGCTTAAAATAAAATGGAAAATGATTAAATTAAGCCAATTAATTGTACCATTACTTTACAGCTCATTAGTTACATATGAAATAAGTAAAAACAGATTTATCAAAAATTCCATCAATCACATCTCTAGGCAGTTATCAAAGTGAACTAAAAAAAAATCCTCATTAAAAACCTGCATAACTTATTCTGTATATCATCTTGATTCATGATCAGCAAAATTTGGAATCATTCAGGATATTCAATAAAATTAAACTGTGGTAATCCATATAAGAGTTTTCTTTTTTTTTAGTGTGCAGATTACTATATATATATATATATGTTAGATTAATATGTAAGTACTTTTGTCAGTTCTGTTGCAAATGATTTTTCTTTTTCTTTCACAATTTCAAATTCCAATTTTTCATTCTGAATAAATTAGAAAACAATTGACTTCTGTAACATTGAGCTAGGCTTTGTCAACTATGCTAAAAAAAAAAAAGGTGGGGGGGGCAGCATAGGGCTGGAAGTTTAGCCTAGTGGTAGAGTGATGGCCTAGTATGCATGAAGACCAGGGTTCGATTCCTTGGTACCACATCTCTAGAAAAAAGCCATAAATGGTGCTGTGGCTCAAGTGGTAGAGCTCTAGCCTTGAGAATACCCAAGAGGCCAAAGAAAGTGCCCAAACCCTGAGTTCAAGTCCCAGGACTGGCAAAAATGGGAGGAGCCTAGTCACTGACTCATATCTGTAATTCAAGTTATTCAGGAGGCTGAATCTGAGGATCTAAGTTAGAAATCACCCCAGGCAGAAAACTCCCTATGCAACTCTTACCTCCAATAAGCTACTCAGTGTTGGGAGCCAGAGTGGAATCAAACTGTACCTTGATTTGCATCAGACAATGGCTTTATTGTCTTATTGTTTTCTGGCCTTATTCTGTTTAAATGACCTGAGATTTACCATATGAATGTAACACCTGGAAGTTCCCTGGTTTCAAGGAGGGATATAAGCCTGGAGTTGACAATAATCGAGGGGCAGTTTTTACCTGGGCTGCAGACCTCCCGGACCGATGTGTTTGTCTCTCTTCTATTTTTTCCAGTCCCTGCCCCCTATTTCAGGAACCCCAACTTGCTGCCGGTAGGCCCCGGCAACTGGCGCCCGAATAGGGACCCTGAAAATCTGGGACGACGGTGGAGGACCCCGCTGTGGTGAGTAACATATTGTAGGACTATTAAGAGAGGATCTTAAGAGAGTGTATAGTCAGGAGTAAAAATTATGGGTCAAACTCATAGCCATAGGTCATATGTACTGATCTTAACAGGCCTACTTGAAGCCCACTGAACGTGGGTGGAAAAGGGGGTGCTTCAGAGCTTCCTACAGTTTGTCGAGGAGGCATGCCCGAGGTCTATAGAGGAGGAATTCCTAAAAACCTGGCAGCGGATAGGAAAAGGAATTCAAGATTATTATA
Organism: Megascapheus bottae; assembly: GCF_031878675.1. Classification (NCBI taxonomy): domain Eukaryota; kingdom Metazoa; phylum Chordata; class Mammalia; order Rodentia; family Geomyidae; genus Megascapheus; species Megascapheus bottae. The sequence continues at coordinate 61,911,148 of NC_143547.1, read as the reverse complement.
ATGTATATGGCCCCGAAAAGACCCCAGTAGAGGCTATTAATGTATGGAATTTAGTAAGTGAATACATAAATCCTCAACATGAGAATGCTGAACTTAATCTTGAATTAAGGGAAATTTATGAATTAAAGGACCCTTCTGAAAAAACTGAGGCTGAGCCATATGCTGCAGCCCAAGGGAGTCTAAGTGAGATCTTGAAAAGGGAACAACAACCAGTAGATATTGAGTATCAGAATTCAGATTTGAATCTCAAGGAGGAAAGTTATGATGAGCCAATGGAGGACCGGATAGTTACGATAGAGAAGAAGTTAGAAGAAATCCTACATCTTCTATCGAAAATGAGGATAGAGCAGAGAGCCACCCCAGAAGTAGGAAAGAAATATGACCCTCAGGCCACTATGGTGTCTGATTCTAAACCTTACTCCTCACTCCCACCACCTCCGGCTGCAGCCTTATGGCCCCAATCCCTTTTTCAACCTTTAGGCAAGCCTAAAGGACCTAGAAACAAGTCCCTTTTAACAGGCACTACCACCAGGCACAGTGCATCGCAATTAAACCCGGCTCAGGCTGCTAGAGAGAGGGAAGATATTTCAGGGCCTCAATGCTTCCCTAGTTTAGTTGATCATGATGAACAAGTATACCATCAACCTGTTCCTGTTAAGCTATTACAGGATTTAAAAAGTGCCTGCTCCCAATATGGGCCAACTGCCCCTTTTATTCAAGTAATATTGGAGACCGCGTGTGCTGGTATTGTATGCCCAAATGACTGGAAGCGGCTTGCCAGAGCATGCCTTAGTGCAGGAGAGTACTTATTATGGGAGACAGAGTTCATTGCACAGTGTCCGGCTAAAATTGAAACAAATAGGTCTAAGAACCTGCCTTACACTTTTGATCAGTTGTTAGGAGAGGGAACCTATAAAAACACTGAAGATCAATTGGGTTATGCAAAGGAAGCCTATTTACAAATAAATGCTGTGGCTAAAGAGGCTTGGAAAAGGTTACGTAATTCCAGTCCTACAAAAAATTTAGTAGAAGTTAAACAGGGACTGAATGAACCTTATCTAGAATTTTTGTCTCGATTAATGGAGACTGCAGACCTCCTAGTACAAGATGAGAATGCAAGGAAGGCTATAGTTAGACATATGGCCGCCTGTCGGGCGGCTATCAGACCCCATAGGAATAAGGGAGGAATTATAGACTATATTACAGTTTGTGCTGATATAGGACCCTCCCATGTACAAGGCCTTACTTTAGCCGCCGCTCCTCAAGGAAAGATTGTTACTAAATTTATAAAATATAGAGGCCAGCGGCATTCTCGGGCTGCTAGACCCCCAGGGCATTGCTTCTCTTGTGGACAAATAGGACATTGGATGGCGCAATGCCCATGCCAGGCCAAGTTAGAGAAAGAAACATCACCTGGCACATGTCCACGCTGTGGTAAAGGGAAGCACTGGGCTAAAGATTGCAAGTCAGCAACAAATCGCAATGGCCACCCCTTTTCGGGAAACTGGAGAAGGGGCCAGCCCCTGGCCCCACAAAACTATGGGGAAGTCCCTCCCTCTTCTCAGCCACAAGTGCATCTTCTAACAACCCCCCAAAATCAGTCTCCGGCCTCTTCTGTGCCACCCCAGGCAGCACAAGATTGGACCTCTGTTCCTCCACCTTCTCAGTATTGACCCCAGAGATGAGGATACAACCTCTCCCCACGGGGGTCTTCGGCCCCCTTCCCCCAGGAGTGGCTGGATTGCTGTTAGGGCGAAGTAGCTCAGCCCTTAAAGGGATACAAATTACACCTGGCATAATTGACCAGGATTGTACTGGAGAAATTAAGGTTATGGCCTCTGCCCCGAGACATGTAATATCGATCCCAGCAGGACAAAAAATAGCACAGCTAGTGCTTGTGCCTTTACCTCTCGGGGAGACTGCTAATTCCCCACGTGGACAGAGAGGATTTAGATCTTCTGATATCTATTGGGTACAAAGCATAAAACAAGAGAGGCCTGAGATGACTTTATTTATACAAGAAAAGCCCTTTAAAGGAATATTAGACACTGGAGCAGATGTGTCTGTGATATCTAAAAAACATTGGCCAGCCCAATGGCCCCTAACAACCTCTATGACTTCCTTACAGGGGATTGGGTATGCAACTGACCCACAGCAGAGCAGTGTGATCCTTGTTTGGAGAGATGAGGAAGGGCACTCTGGTCATTTTCAGCCATTTGTCCTGGATCATCTGCCAATTAATTTATGGGGTCGTGATGTCATGGAAAAAATGGGAGTGTATATGTTTAGTCCTAGTGCTGAAGTTACTAAGCAGCTGCTTCATCAAGGCCTCCTCCCTTCTGGGGAACTAGGCCCAGCAGCACAGGGAGGGCCAGAGCCACTCCAACCCCAGTCTCGCTCACAGAGACAAGGATTAGGGTATTGTGGAGCGAGCTAATGGATTACTAAAACATCAAATTTTTAAGATAAAGAAAGGGGAATTGCATTCTGCTACCCCTGTGAATATACTTAATCATGCTTTATTTGAATATACTTAATCATGCTTTATTTGTTTTAAATTTTTTGAATTTGGACTTTAATAATTTATCTGCTGCTCAGTGATTCTGGGAAAAAAGAGAGCAGCGTGCTTTTGCCTTAGTAAAGTGGAAGGATCCCCTAACTGGTGCTTGGCATGGACCCGATCCTGTTCTAACCTGGGGTCGAGGGCATGTATGTGTTTTTTCACAAGGAGAAAATGATGCCCGCTGGCTGCCTGAACACTGCGTTTGGATTGTGGAGAGTGACAGTGGCCATCCAAGCAGTGACTCACTGGGCCTACACCCCCAACCCTCCAGTGGTGCATCCTGCGACGTGGGAAGGACCTGAGTTATTTGTGCATGTCAATTGGGACTGCTACTGATCCACTTGTTCAACACATTTATATGAGCTGTGTTTCTCCTCCTTTTACTATTATGTAGGGACCTTTTAACATATTCATTGACTCTACACAATTTAATTTGTGACAATTGTTCTTTTACAAATTGTATATTATTGAGATAAAGGATTGTTCTTTTTATTTTGTCTTTACCATCCCTCTTCTTAACAACCTTTTTTGTAAAAGATGCCAAGGTGAAAAGCAAAGGCCTCCAGAGGTAAGTAGAAGTCGGCTGACCCCCTGTATGTCTGTGTTTTATTTTATTTTATTTTTTTGAAAAGGTGCACTGTGGGCGTAAAACAGAGGCCTGGGTGGTCAAGGGACGCCTTGACCCCCCCCTCCCCTTCTGAGTTTCTTGTCGATAACAAGGCATACCTGAGAGTCCCACCAGCAAGACATGTCTAAATCTAAAAATAGCTGTTTGGTGAAAACATTCATCTGAGCTCATGTTTTTTGTGTTAAGTGTATCTGATTGAGTCCAATTTCCTTGTTACATGTCAATGTCTGATTATTTAAAAGTCTCTGCTTCTCTGTCTTGTTCGTGTTACATATTTTTCCTTGTCCAGTCTTGTCTTTAAAATTGGTACCAGTTCTAACTATGGATCCTTATGGTTTTTCTGTGTGTACTCAAGCACACATCCTTGTTATTTATTTGAACATTTCTGGGCCTAGTATGGCCGCTCCCCCGTGTCTGCAGTTGTAACAAGCCCTGGAAAAATAAATTCCAGCTAAGTTGCCTTGCAAAAAGTTTTGTTTTGAACCTGGTTCTCACCTGCAAGAGTAAAATTGGCAAAACTCTCTTGACACAAACTTCCGGAAAATGAACGGCCGATATTAATTTTGCGCACTTTAAGATCTTTGAGTATGAATGTGTTTGAATGAGTGAGTGAACATGTTCAAGGTTAAATTATCAGCATGCTGCATAAAACAATAGATAAATTTATACTTAAACACAAAGGCAATTGGGTAAATCTAAGCTTAAAACTTCAAGAAAAGTATTAGGTTTGAATGTTTTACAATGTCTCAAAGATATTTACGTTGTGTTAAAGAGAAATTGGTAAAAAGTATTTTTCTAAAGAGCCTGATATCTGCATTTTAAAAATCTGGTATTGCAATGCATACAGCTGTTTACATTGTAAACATTGTATCCTGTTTAGCCCAGAGGTATTAGGGAATTTGGGATTTATTACCTTTAGTTAGAGTGTGGAGACATGTATTAGACATTTAAATGTAAAATTGTTCATTAATGTCAAAAACTTTGCCTATCTGTCTTTTCTTACAGACTGACACTGGAAGTCTGATGATAACTTTTGGTGCACTGACGTTTGTAATTCTTGCATTAGGGAAAAACTGTTATTTGAGTTTAAACTGTTGATGGAGTTCTAGGCAGTAATAATCTAAACTGCAGAATAAAACAAAAAGCCTCTTTGAAAGGCAAAGGGAGTGCCTTGGGCCCTAGGGGGCCTGGAGGCAAAGGGAATTCCTTTAGCCTTAAAGGTTTTTCAAATGCAAATAAAGACCAAAGTGTTAAGAGTTTAAGTTAAAAAGTGTAAAAGTTTTAAAGAAAATTAGAAATGGTTTCTGAACAAAATTTAAAAGTAAAGTTGTCCTAAAGTTTTGTTTCTAAAAAAGAAACAAGGAAAATTAGGACCATCAAAATGGTTGCTTAATTGCTATTTCAGCTTACTCATGTAAGTTACTTTATAGCAATCTCCAGCAGGCCCATGGAGAAGGACAGCAGATCCTCATTCAGATGTAAGTTTGGCCCTCACCAAGTTCCAGGTAAGATCATGCTTAGAGACTATTTCTGAGTTGACCACCTTGTTGCTTCTAATTGGAGTAAAGTGGCCTTTTGTAGGACTCATTGATCTGAAAGCTGCAGCTTTGACCCTGCCTGGGCAAAGCAAAGTCCCTGTGAGACTGTGGTGTCTAATCTGCCAGCAGGATGCTGGGACAGAGTTGCTTTGGAGCTCGAAGTGGCAGAGTGCTAGCTCTGAGCTGAAAAGCTGAGGGGAAGCACTCAAGCACCAAGCTCGGGACTCACAATGGCAGGGTGCTAGCCTTGAGCTGGAGAGCTGAGAGACAGCGCCCAGACCCTGAGTTTAATTCCAGCAACCAACAAAGTGAAATGCCAATGGGATGTTTATCCCGGTGTGAAGAGACACTACTGGGACAAAAGCCTCCAGGTGCAGAAAACTTGGATAGCAGAGATGGTGTCAGATCTTAGAGTCACTTGTGCTTGTCCATTCAAATTAATCAGAGCCGGGAGGTCATAGAATGGTTTGTAAGCATGCCTTACTAATGCCCGTGCCTTTCATAACTGGACAGGAACTTGTCAATCTTCTGTGATAGTGGGTAGTTTAAAGTCCTAATTGAGCGAATTTTTTATTTGACACCGCCACAAATTCAGGAAAGTTTGTGGATCTGGGGCTTGTGTCTCTATTAATCTGTTTAGATCTGACAACTGAAGCATTGTTAAGGTTGCAGAGATTTAGTTCCCCAGACAATCAAGAAAAAGCCTTTGAAAATGGGTGCTAAGTAAGTTACATTATTGTAGCCAAAGATGGTTTGTGCAGTTGTTAAATGTTAAATATGATCTCTAGTTTGGAGCAAATTATTGTTCCTGATATCTAATCCTTGCAACCCCTTGATAAAACAGGCTAGGCTTCTTAAGGTCCCTGGTCAAGCACAGAGACAACGCCCCTGAGTCAGCTTGAAGAAGTCACAGAAGCTGAATCTCTGCCCATCAATCCCCTTTTGATGAAGGGACCAGAGTCATTTTTGGAAAATGAGACAGGATAAATTAGAGGTATAGGAAAGAGTAAAAATTGCACTTGTGTTTCTTTTAAAATAAAACGGGGGATATGTTGGGAGCCAGAGTGGAATCAAACTGTACCTTGATTTGCATCAGACAATGGCTTTATTGTCTTATTGTTTTCTGGCCTTATTCTGTTTAAATGACCTGAGATTTACCATATGAATGTAACACCTGGAAGTTCCCTGGTTTCAAGGAGGGATATAAGCCTGGAGTTGACAATAAATGAGGGGCAGTTTTTACCTGGGCTGCAGACCTCCCGGACCGATGTGTTTGTCTCTCTTCTATTTTTTCCAGTCCCTGCCCCCTATTTCAGGAACCCCAATTTGCTGCCAGTAGGCCTCGGCAACTCAGAAAATTCCAGAAGTGGCACTATTCCTCAAGTGGTAGAGCACTAGACTTGAGCAAAAGATTCACAGGGACTGCTCCCAGGTCCAGAGTTCAAGTCCCAGGACACACAAAAAATAAAAGTCAAATATTAATCATGTATAAAAATGCATGTATAAAAAGTAAATGCAGGGTAGTAGTGTGGCCTAGTTGTTGAATGCTTACGTAGTATGCATGAAGCCCTGAGTTCAATTCCCTTTTACCACATACATAGCAAAAGCTGTAAAAGGTGTTTTGGCTCAAGTGAGCCCAAGGACTGCCCAGGCCCTGGGTTCAAAAACAAAAAAAGAACACATAAATACAATTTAAATCCAAGTGAAAAAGTAAGATAAAATTCAATGCAATGAATGATTTAATTTATGTGACATTCTGTAAAAGATAAAAATATAGAAATAAAAATTAAACATGATTTCCTGTAAGTTGGAAGGAGAGGTGATAATCTATAACCCATAATAAAATCCCAAAATAAAGTATATTTCACAAAATAAGTGGTGTATGTAATCTAAAATTCTCAAAGTCATCAAAAATGAGGAAAGTCACAGAAACTCTTACAGCTAGAGAAGCCCAAGAACACATGACAAATAAATATAATATAATATGTACTAGGAGAAATCCCAGAACAGCTAAATGACATTCAGTAAAAGTTTAGAATACCTGTATAAAGCATAGGTTTTATATAATCAATCAATCAGTAATGGTTAGATGTTTTGACAAATGCACCACTGCTAGATAGCTTGTAAATGAATTGCACTAATTAATATTATGACATGATATTAATAATAGTGAAAGTTATATATGAAGTTTATGCAATTCTCTTTGAAACTTTTCTGCACATATAAAATTATGTACATATACATATATACAATGGGTGTTTATTTTTTAAGAAAAATTATCAGAAAAAAATTAATCCATTTGGAAATAATTCTGCTGTAGAGTGACATATAAGAATACAGTTTTAGTTCTCTACAGGTGATTCAGATTTTGCCAGCATCATTTGCTAAGGAGGCTGTCTTCCTTCCATGTTATTTTTTTTGCTCACTTATCGAAAATTAGGTAGCCATATGTCTGTGGGTTGATTTCTGGGCCTTCAGTTGGTATTCCATTGGTCCTCAAGCCTATTCTTGTGCCAGTACCAAGCAGTTTTGATTAGTATAGCTCAGTAATAGCTTGAAGTACGTTATTGATATTCCTCCAGCCTGTTCTTTCTGGATTGTTTTTGGTATTCAGGGTCTTTTATTATTCCATATCAATTTTTGGATATTGTCCTCTATTTCATTAAAGAATGACACTGGGATATTGATGGGTATAGCTTTGAATTTGTCGACTACCCTTGCAAGATTGCCATTTTCACAATGTTAATTTTTCCAATCCAGGAGCATGGGAGGTTTTTCCATTTTCTTAGTTCTGTTTTGATTTCATTTTCAGGTTTTTACAGTATTTATCATTAAAGGTCCTTTACATCCTCAGTTAAGTCATAAGTTTTTAATTTTCTTTGAGGTTATTGCAAAAGGAGTTGCTTTCCTGATGTCTGCCTTGCTTTTCTCATTGTTGGCATACAGGAAAGTCATTGATTTTTCAGTGTTAATTATACATCCTTTGGCTACTTTGCCAAAGTTTTAAATCAGATCAAGTAACTTGGGAGTGGAGTCTATCGGGTTCCCTAATTGAAGAACTATGCCATCTGCACAAGGGAATGTTTCACTTCTTCCTTCCCTATTTGGAACCCCTTTATGTTTGTGTCTTGCCATATTGCCCTGGTTAGGTATTCTAATATTATATTGAAGAGGCTTGGAGAGAGTAGGCATCTTTGTCTTCTTGCTGATTTTAGAGGAAATGGATTTAGCATTTTGCCATTTAGTATAATGCTAGCTGCAGGTTTGTCATACATAGCCTTTATTATACTGAGTGATGTTCCATGGATTCCTAGTTTCTCCAGAACTTTAAGCTAAAGGAAATGTTGGATCTTGTCAAATGCCCTATCAGCATTTATTGTGATGCTCATCTGATTCTTGTAATTGCTCCAGTTGATGTGAATTATATTGACTTTGATATATTGAATCAGCTTTGTATCCCTGCAATGAATAATGTTTGATCATAGTGTATAATTTGTTTGATGAATTATTGAGGAGATTGGCCAGTATTTTATTGAGAAGTTTTGCATCAATGTTCATCAAATAAATGGGTCTATATTTCTCTTGCTTTGATGAGACCCTCTCTAGTTTTGGGATCAGGGTTATGCTAGCTTCATAGAATGAGTTTGGAAAAGAGTCTTCACTTTCAACTTCATTGAAGAGTTTGAGTTGTCTTGGTGTGAGCTCTGCTTTGAAGGCCTTATAGAATTCAGCTGTGAGTCCATCAGGTCCTGGGCTTTGCTTGGATGGGAGGTCTCTTATTGCCATTTCTATTTCATTACTTGGAATATATCTGTTTAGTAGGTTTATATATTAATGGTTCAGTTTGGTTATATCAATATTTAATAGAAATTTGTGCCTGCACCAGAATTAATACCAAATGGATAAAAGATATTGAGGTAAAAGTAGATATCCTCAAAACTTTTCAGGAAGGAGTAGGAGATACACTAGGGCTCCTTGGCCTAGGTCAAAACTTGATTAATAAAGACCCAGAAACATAACAAATTAAAGAAAGTTTGGACAAATGGGACTGCATTAAACTGCAGAACTTCTGTATTGCAAAGGATATAGCTAGCAAGTTAAATAGAATGCCCACAGAGTGGGAGAAGATCTTCACTAGCCATACAACATACAAGGGCCTCCTGTATAAAATATTGTCAGAGACCAAGGAGTTAAACGGAACAAAGCAAAGACCCTCTAGCCTTGAGCAAATCGCATCTGGTTGAGTCATCTGCACAAAATACTTCTCGGAATAACCACAAGTTGTTGCTTGGGTTAGCACAATGGCCAAAAGAACAGCCTGACCCACCCCTAACCTTGAGACTTCTCCTTCTTGTTATCACAAAAACTCTCCATTCCCCCCCCTCTATACTCCCTTCCTTACACTCAGGGTATATAAACCCTGCTTTACTTTTAATAAATGAGACCTTGACGCGACTCAGATTGTCTCTGTCTTTCTTTATGCGCCTGGTCTCCTTCCTCTCTTTCCCTCATTGGTTTTCTTCTTTTAGGAGGTGCCTCCTCGGGCCTCATGAATAGCTGAACCCGCGGGTCAGGAGAAGTGGCGCCCAACGTGGGGCTCGAGGCACGGTGACCTACCGGACGGCGTGGAGAGCAGGGGACCCCGATTATATTAAGGTAGAGACGCCCACACCGCATCGCTCGTGCACCGTGGGAGAGTCTTGAGGTAAGTTCTGCCGTCCCATCAACCATGGGCAAAGCGTTATCAAAAGAGGTTTTATTTATAAAAGAAATGAAAGGATCACTTAGGGAGAGAGGAATAAGAGTTAAAAAGAAAGATTTGGTAAAATTCTTTTGTTTTGTTGAAAGAAAAATATGTCACTAAAACCTTATAAAAATATTTATCCTATTATTCCTAAGACTTCTCCTGATAATGGCAGGCTCAACCCCCCCTCTGAGGTGGAGCTAGAGGAGGAGGCAGCGCATTATGAGGAAGAAAGATATGGCCCTTTTCCTCTTCCCCAAGTTTCTGCAGCTACACAGATTCCAGAGATAAGGGCCCTTCACTGGCCCACCCCTCCCCCCTATCCAGACACCCCTCTCCCGTCAGCCCCACCACAGGAAATGGTGAGATCATTCTCTGTTCCTCCGGAGGTGCAAGGTCTCCTTAAATCCAAAGACTCTCTCTTGAAACAAGTGACAGAATTAAAAAACGTGCTTCATTTAAAAAGAGAGTTAAGGGACCTCACTTTGCAAATTCATGATTTACAAATGGATCTTGTTGGGGAAGCCATGACTACCCCCCATGCCTCGGGTAACAAGCCCACTAAAACACCCTCGGCCTCAAAGAGCCGCAATAGTAGACTCAGATCCGGGGCGCAAACTGTTTCCCTCTCCTTCCCTGTAATTACTCGCTCTAACACTCAACCTCGGGAACAAGAGGGGGAGGGAGGAGAAGCGAGAGAGGAGGAGGTGGACACCACCAGAAGGCAGGAGGAGGGACAAAACCTAGATTCCTCTGCCTCCGAGGAGGAAGGGGTGATCAGGAGGAAGCAAGGAGAGATTCTCAAATTACATATAGGAGATTGACGTTTAAACAAATTAAAGAACTACATTCGGCTGTTAAGAATTATGGAATTAATGCCCCTTTTACTTTAACAGTACTGGAGGGCCTCGGGGGTGAGGGACATTTATTGCCTCTTGAGTGGCACAAGATTGTACAGTCTGTTTTAACCAGGAGTCAATATCTAACCTGGAAAGCTGAGTTTATAGATAAGGCAGAAAATCAAGCTATTACCAATAAAAAACATACACAAATGGCTTCATGGTCTTCTGATAAAATTTCAGGGAGGGGCAAATTTGCCTCAGAGGAAAAACAACAAAAACTCCCTGCAGGAATATTAACCCAGACTGCTCAGGCTGCCCTGGCCTCCTGGAGAGCCGTGCCTGCTGCAGGAGCGGTTACTACCTCTCTTTCCAGGGTAGTACAAGGCAATAATGAACCATATTCTCAATTTGTTGCCAGACTGTTAGAAGCAGCTGAAAGAATATTAGGTGAGGTAGATACAGATAATATTATAGTTAGACAGTTGGCCATAGAAAATGCTAATGCAGCCTGTAAAGCTGCTTTAAGAGGCAAAACAAAGACCCTAGATTTAAATGGTATGATTAAAATTTGCAATGATGTGGATTCCTTTGAACATAAAATGTCTAAATCTATTAATTTGGCCATTGGAGCCATACTCCAAAACCAGACTCCACCTTCAGGAAAACTAGGACGAATATCTAGCCCTAAAAACTGTTTTAAATGTGGACAAATTGGACATTTTGCTAGAGAATGCCCTGGAACTATTAAACAACCCAACGTTCCTGGGACGATTCCCCTCCCCCTTCCCCTTGGCCTTTGTCCTAAATGCAAAAGAGGCCATCACTGGGCTAGAGAGTGCCGGTCCAAGACCGATATAAATGGCCAGCCTTTATCTGCGGTCTCGGGAAACGGGCTATGGGCCCCAGTAGGGGGCCCTACCTACCCACCACGACAACCAATGACCCCTCCCGCCCAAAATCTGCCTCTGATGCAAACATCACTGACTCAGACTTGTTCCGAGCCACTGCAGGCAGCGCAGGACTGGACCTCTGTTCCTCCACCACCAGAATTATAACTCCAGAGGAAGGAACAGTTGTTATAAACTCTGGAAGGTTCGGGCCTCCCCCGCCAGGAATGTTTTTTCTTATTATAGGCCGAGCTTCAAGCTCACTGCAAGGACTCTCCTTTAAAATGGTTTATCTGAATAAAAAAAGGATCTGAAAGGAATTCTCTTAAATGTTTGCTCAAAAGGGAAAATAATCATGGAATGTTCATGTAAGTCATAAAAGGTTTGAGTATGTCGCCAATGGTATGAGTATGTCTTGAGTAAAGTTGGTATGCAGTTAAACTGCAGTAATGTAAATAGAGTCAGAATTGATACACTGATGTGAGGGGTTGCTATACTTGGATGTATATTTTCTAATTGTGTGGGTTTTCTTGGGTGCAGAACTGGGAGGGAATGCTGTATGCCCCTCCAAACCAAAGAATGCTGTCTGCCCAGCATTCTGCCCAGGTCTGATAGCAATTGTTAGCCCCCCCCACCACCAGGCCATATGTTATCTCTGGTATCAGAGGCAGCCCCAGGAGTCATTTAAAGGAAAACTTGGGAAAGCTAAACTAGCTGACAGTGCTAACCATGATTCAGTCCAGTCCTTCCAGGCCTTACAGGTTGATCTAGGGACATGTTCATCGTCTGGTTTCTAACATCCTGGCTCTCCCACAGCTATCCCTAAAGAATATTTTAAAATTGTAATAGATATAAAAGACTTTTTTCTCCATTCCCCTCGATCCTGGAGATTGTAAAAGATTTGCCTTTTCCATACCCATGATAAACCATAAAGGCCCTAATCCCTGCTTTCAATGGCGAGTGTTGCCACAGGGTATGGCTAATTCTCCCACTCTTTGTCCAAAATTTGTGGCTCAATCCATAGACCCAATTCGTGTTCAATACCCTCATATATATATTATACATTATATGGATGACCTATTAATTGCTGCCAAATTAGAACTGGAGGCACATCAAGTGACTCAAAAAATAGTTATTGCTTTACAAGACAGAGGACTTTTTATCTCCCCAGAAAAAATTCAAACTTGCTATCCCTTCTTGTTCCTGGGTTTTCAATTAGAACCCTCTTTAATATATGCTCAAAAAATTCAAATCAAAAGGAATAAGCTAAATTGTCTAAATGATTTCCAAAAACTCCTTGGAGACATTAATTGGCTACGTCCTCACCTTAAATTAACAACAGGAGATCTCAAACCCCTGTTTAATATTCTACAGGGAGATTCTGACCCTTCCTCCCCCAGAAAACTTACGCCCGAAGCTGAAAAAGCCCTAATAAAGTTAGAGGAGGCCATTACACAACAAAATATAGGTTACTTCAACCCCTCCTTGACCCTTTATTTAATCATTTTTGCCACAGAATTTACACCCACCGGTTTATTGTGGCAAAAAACCGTGCCCCTGTTATGGATTCATGCCTCCGCCTCTCAGTCCAAGGTACTCCCCTCCTACCCCTTTTTGGTCTCCCAACTTATTTTTCTGGGGCTCAAGACTTCTGTCAGATATTTTGGCAAGGATCCTGATATCATAATCACCCCTTACTCTAAGGAACAAATTAATTGGTTACAACAAAGACAAGATGATTGGGTTGTTTTATGCACTGGGTTCCAGGGTAGCTTTGATACTCACATGCCCAGCGACAGACTTATTCAATTCCTTAATATTACTCCTTTCGTTTTTCTAAAAAATACCTTGATAAAGCCCATCCCCAATACTTTGAGCATCTTTATTGATGGTTCAAAAAATGGAAAAGCTTCATATGTTATTAATAATGTTTCCCACTTTGTAAATACTTCCTTTAAATCTGCTCAGTTAGTAGAATTATTTGCTGCGCTTTGTGTTTTTCGGTTATTAAAGACCCACCCTTTTAATCTGTTTTCGGATAGCCATTATGTTGTTAGAGCTTTACAAGTTTTAGAAATGGTTCCGGTTATTCAGCCTACTACACCTACTTTTCAATTATTTTTTGAATTGCAAAAACTTATTAGACAACGTTCGTACCCTTTCTTTGTAGGACATATTTGTGCTCATTCTGGCCTACCTGGTCCACTAACCCGGGGCAATGAATTAGCTGATTTGGCAACACAAATGGTTACCGTATCTCAAACAGTTGATCCGGTGACCCTTGCACAAGAGGCCCATGCTGTTCACCACCTTAATGCTCATACCCTGCGCTTAAAATTTAAAATTACTAGAGAACAGGCAAGGCAAATTGTTAAAAACTGCAGAAATTGCCTAACCCTGCTCCCTGAACCCCATGTAGGTGTAAACCCTAGAGGGCTCATACCTGGACAACTTTGGCAGATGGATGTTACTCATGTCCCCTCCTTTGGAAGGTTAAAATATGTACATGTTACCATTGATACCTTTAGTGGATTTATTTGTGCCTCTGCTCATTTAGGGGAGGCCACAAAAGATGTTATAAACCATCTCCTATATGTTTTTTCTGTCATGGGACAACCCCAAGCTATAAAGACGGACAATGGGCCCGGATATACCAGTCAAAAGTTCAAACAATTTTGCTCCCAAATGAGCATAAAACATATTACTGGAATCCCCTACAACCCCCAAGGACAAGGAATAGTGGAAAGGGCTCATCAGACTTTAAAAAATACCCTCATTAAACTTGCCTCACAAGAAACATTATATTCCCTTAAAGGAAACTATAAGACTTTGCTATTACATGCTCTCTTTGTTTTAAACTTTTTAACCCTTGACGCTAATGGCAAATCTGGGGCAGAACGCCTTTGGCATCCAACCACACAAACAGACTACGCCCAGGCCCTATGGAAAGACCCACTGATGGGAATATGGAATGGCCCTGACCCAGTCATTATCTGGGGAAAAGGATCAGCTTGCATTTATAATTCTAAAGAAGGGGGAGCTAGATGGTTGCCTGAAAGATTAATAAAACCATATAATAAACAATAAAGCCATATAATTAATTCCAGGGTGGCGCCTGAGAACAAAAATATTTTTCTTTTACAGGTCAACAACCATGATAATGAGGCCTTCCCCGTCATCACTCCGCATGATGCTATTGACGGTGATGCTCTCTGGCAGAAGTTGTCCTCCAAAATCGACGAGGATTAGACTTCCTTTTTCTACAGCAAGGAGGCTTATGCACGGCTTTAAAGGAAAAATGCTGCGTATATGTAGATAGAACAAGACTTGTTAAGGATAGCTTAGAAAAAATTACAGCTAGCCTAGAAAAGCGAAAAAGAGAAAGGGAAAAACAAGAATCTTGGTATCAAAATTGGTTCTCCACATCTCCCTGGCTATCAACTCTTTTACCCTCCCTCTTGGGCCCCCTTGTGGGACTTCTCCTCCTAATTTCTTTTGGCCCTTGGGCTTTTCAGCGCCTTACGCGATTTATAAAAAATCAAATTGATTCTGCCTTTTCCAAAAACTCAATCTCGGTGCATTATCATTGCTTAGAGGCTCAGGATGACCCTGTAGGGTCCGAAACAAGCACTCCCGAAAGAGGGCTCCAGTTTCATACACTTCTTGGCTGATAAACCCCAAGCGGCTAGAGAGCATCCAATGACGGGATTATTATGGAGCTTACCCTGGGTGGCACAACATACAGAGGCCGTCGAGGCCGGCTCAACAAGGCATGTTGCCAGGAGTAAGGGTCCCTCCATATAGCCTAAGACAGGGTGTTCTCTCCACCTATAGAGACCTTGTTCTTTAAAGGAAAGGGGGAATTGTCAGAGACCAAGGAGTTAAATGGAACAAAGCAAAGACCCTCTAGCCTTGAGCAAATCGCATCTGGTTGAGTCATCTGCACAAAATACTTCTCGGAATAACCACAAGTTGTTGCTTGGGTTAGCACAATGGCCAAAAGAACAGCCTGACCCACCCCTAACCTTGAGACTTCTCCTTCTTGTTATCACAAAAACTCTCCATTCTCCCCCCTCTATACTCCCTTCCTTACACTCAGGGTATATAAACCCTGCTTTACTTTTAATAAATGAGACCTTGACGCGACTCAGATTGTCTCTGTCTTTCTTTATGCGCCTGGTCTCCTTCCTCTCTTTCCCCCATTGGTTTTCTTCTTTTAGGAGGTGCCTCCTCGGGCCTCATGAATAGCTGAACCCGCGGGTCGGGAGAAAATATAGCTATAGCTCAAAAACAATGAATCTCTCAAAAACAAATCCTCAAAGAAACAACCACTGTTTTAAAAGGTGGCTAAAAACTTAAACTTCTCTGAAGAGGAAATAAGAATGGCCAATGAACACATGAAGAAATGCTCAACATCTCTGGTAATACATGAAATCAAAACAACTTTGACATTCCACCTCACTCAATTTAAAACGGTCCTTATCAAGAATTCTAACAACAAATGCTAGCGGGGTTGTGACCAGGAGGGATCACTACTACACTGTTGGTAGGAGTGTAAACTCATTCAACCACTCTGGAAGTTAGTGTAGCAATTCTTCGAAAGACTAAACATCGAGCTTCCCTTTGACCCAGCAATCCCACTCTTTGGTATTTACCAAAATGTCCAGAAACAAGGCCATATAATGCTACTAGCATAACAATTTTCATTGCTTTACTTACCATAGCTAAGATAAGGAGTGAACCCAGATGCCCCTCATTAAGAAGATTTAGTACTTACACAAAATGGAATTCTATGCTGCGATCAGAAAGTATGATAACATCCCCATTCATAAGGAAATGGGAAGACTTTCAAAAATTATATTAAGTGAAGTAAGCCAGACCCAAAGGAGCATAGGCTCCATGGCATCCCTCACATGTAATAATTAGTACATATCTAGGATTCTTTTAGCAGAGGATCACAATACCTCAAATACTATGTATATATGGTCATACAGGATGAGAATAAATGAAATGAACCCTAGGTTAATGAAACAAGAGATTTATCTTTGTGATTGCTGTTATTATTGTGCTATGGAAAGTTATTTTTTTTCTCTTTTTTTCCCAGTTATGGTTAATCTCACGAGGTTACTGTATCTGAATTTGTATACTGGTATACTGTATATACACTTGTTTATTTGAAATTGGGAAGTGAAGGGGGAAAAAGAGTACTGGGAGGAGAGGCCAGGAGTTCGGCCTAGTAGTAAGAGTGCTTGCCTAGCATGCATGAAGACCTGGGATGGATTTCTCAGTACCACATACATAGAAAAAGCTGGAAGTGGTTCTGTGGCTCAAGTGGCTCAGGCCCTGAGTTCATGTCCCACAACTAGCAAGAAAAATATAAAAAGATTACTGGGAGGAGAAAGGAAAGGGGAACAAAAATTTAAGACTGGATGGGGCCAGTGGTAGAGTGCATGCGTGAAGACCCAGGTTCGATTCCTCAGTACAACATACATAGAAAAAAAGCTGGAAGTGGTGCTGTGGCTCATGTGGTAGAGTTGTAGCCTTGAGAAAGCCCAAGGATGTGCGCAAACCCTGACTTCAAGGCCAACGCTGGCAAAAAATATTCAGATTGAGTATCAAGTTACAAGAAGTAATGTACCCACTACTTGACGAATGTAACTATAACCCCTCTATGCATTATTCAGGCAATAAAATACAATAAAAATTAGACATTTCTATTCATCAGCATAGAATATAAGATGTTCAGAAGTTATATTCCATCCAAACAAATGATAAATACAAAACTAATTGAAAATAAAAACTTCTTCTTTGATTTGGGAAAGGTTTAACTCATAGAGCAAATTGTTGTTCCCTAAAAGGGAGAAACATGATGTCTGGTGATCCCAGCAATGTTGGTTAAAAAAGTCCTTTGTTTTTCCTGCTTTATTATCTTAACAACCTTGTTGAAAAATAGCTAAACACAATATCTTACAGTTTACTTCTAAATTCTTGAGGTCATGGTGTGAATTTTTTTCTTTTTGCAAATATTGCTCAATTCATTCCTATTATTTTGATGATGAGTTTTTCCAATATTCCTACAATATACTTCTTTCTGTGTAACTTTGTTAATGAAAATATTTTTATTAACACTGATATTTTACATCATATTTCAAATGTCATGTTTAACAAACAAGAATTTAAGAAGGATTCCATATATTTAATCACTGGAACATAAATTTTAGAACATAATTAAAATTAAGATGAGACTTGTATGTCATATTTACATATCAATCTATATAACACATCTATAGAGTATATATCCTAACATAGATTTTTTCCCATATATTTTTATTGTAATCAATAGAAGGGTTAAGATTTATTCACCACATAGAGGGTGCATTACTTCACATACATTGATACTCTTTCTCATGTCTTAGTCCCCCACCCCGCCCCTCATCGTGTTTTCCCCCCTTCCTTTTTGAAGGTTTAAAAGTTTTCTTCAAAAGGTCCTTTAAATTCTTAGTTAAGTTAATTCCTAAGTACTTTATTTTCTTTGAGGTTCCTGCAAAAGTAGTTGCTTTCTTCATTGTTGCCTCATTCCTCTCATTTTTGGCATAGAGGAAGGTAGTTTATTTTTGAGGGTTATTTTTATACCCTGCTACCTTGCCAAATTTTGAATCAGCTCAAGCAGCTTGGCAGTGGCATCTATAGGGTTCTTTAAATACAGAAACATGTCATCTGCAAAGAGAGAATGTTTCACTTCCTCTTTCCATATTTGGATCCCTTTATGCTTGCTTGTTGCCTTATTGCTCTGGATAGGAATTCTAATACTCTGATAAAGAGGAGTGGAGAGAGTGGGCATCCTAGTCTCCTTTCTGATTTTAGGGGGAATGGCTTTAGCTTTTGACCATTAAGTATAATGCTATCTATGGGTTTGTCATACACAGCCTTTATTATACTGAGGAATGTTCCATGGATTCCTAGTTTCTCCAGAGCTTTTAGCATAAATGGGTGATGCCTTTTCTGCATCCATTGAGACAATCATATGATTCTTGTCCTTGTTGATGTGTTGAATTATATTAATTGATTTTCATATGTTGAACCAGCTTTGCATCCCTGTGATGAATCCTGTTTGATCATAGTGTATAATTTTTTTCTTTTCATAGATTTTTAAGTATGTAGTTATATCTCCAGGACTGTGTCGATAACTTTGGGTATCCTAATATTGAGTCATTGCTCTTGTACTGTTTGGATCTAATATCCACATATCAAGAAAGCCATCCACCTTTTGTTCCTTTGATCCTGACTTATCTGGCCCCACATGATTTGCTCTAGTTTCACCCACTTCCCAACAAATGCAATTAATTTATCTTGTCTGTTGGCTATGTAGAATTCCATTGTAAATATGTACCAGATTTTTTTGTATTCATTCATCTGCAGTGGGGCATCCTGGTTGTGTCCATCGCTTGGTTATTGCAAATAGTGCAGCCATTAACATGGCTGTGCAGGTGCCCTTATCATGTATAGGTTTTGAGGCTCAGGGTAGATGCTCAAGACTGGTATGGCTGGATCTTAGGAAAAATCTACTTTTATTTTTTTATTTTTTGCCAGTCTTGGAATTGAGCTCAGGGCCTGAGCACTTTCTCAAGGCTAGAGCTCTAGCACTTGAGCCTCAGCACCACTTCTGGCTTTTTTCTGTGTATGTGGTACCAAGGAATCGATCCCAAGTCTTTGTGCATGCTAGGCAAGCAGTGTATCAATAGGGCAAACTCCCAGCCTGTTTTCTGTTTAGCTTTTATTTTGGGGGGGGTTATGAGACTTGAACTCAGCCTGAGCACCACTGTCCTTGAGCTCTTCAGGTCAAGGCTATCAATCTACCCTCTGGCTTGGGTGTTGTCCCTGAGCTCTACAAGTCAAGGCTATGGCCCTACACTTGAGCCAAGCCTCACTTCCCTTTTTCTAGAGGTTAATTGGAGATAAGAGTCTCTGATTCTTTTGTGCCTGGGCTAGCTTTGAATATTCATCCTCAGATCTCAGCCTCAATATTGCAGGTGTGAGCCACTTCACCTGGCTATTTTTTTTGCCAGTCTTGGGACTTGAACTCAGGGCCTGAACACTGTCCTTGGACTTTTCTCAAGGCTAGAGCTCTATCACTTGAGCCACTGCACCACTTCCAGGTTTTTTGTATGTATGTGGTACCGAGGAATTGAACCCATGTCTTTCTGAATGTTTGGCAAGCACTGTACCACTAGGCCAAACTCCTGGTCCATTTTTAGTTTTTTTGAGAAACCTCCAACCTTCCTTCCAGAGTTGCTGTACTAGTTAATATTCCCACCAGCTGATCAGTAGGGTTCCTCTTTCTCCACAACCTCACCAACATTTGTTGTGTGAGCTGAGAATATTGGCAATTCTGATTGGTAGTATTTTAGGGTTGGTTTTATTTGGATTTCCTTTATGACCATGAATGATGAGCTTTTTCTCATATGTTTCTTTGCCATTATAACCTCTTCTTTCGATAAATCTCTCTTTACTTCTTTTGCCCATTTAGTGCTATGTTTGTTGGGTTTGAGGGGGGGGACATTTGTTTCTTGAATTCCCTGTAGATACTGGATATTAAGCATTTGTCTGATATATTATTAGTAAATTTTCCCAATTAGTCGGCTGTCTTTGTACATTAGTAGCTATGTCTTTGTCTGTGCAGACACTTTTTGTTTTTAGATAGACCCATTTCTTTGAGTCTCTCTCCAATCTGTTGTGACCCTGGGACTCTGTTCAATAAGTTTTTGTCTGTGCCTGTGAGTTTTAGTTTCTCTCCTACTCTATGGTATAGCAGTTTCAGGGTTTCAGGTCTGATATTAAGGTCTTTGCTTTTCCTTTATTTTAAAGAGTTAATTTTCTAGCTATAGTAGTCTTGATTGAGAACTTTTTCTCAAACTTTTTGTGGCACTCATTGTGCCTACTGTTTCTAATCTTTATAATTTCTGATGAAAGGCCAGCTGCTAATTTTATTAGGCTTTTCTGCACATGATTAGTTATTTTTGTCTTGGATTTTGGAAAGTATGATAATTGTGGCTTTTGTTTTTTTTTCTTTTTCCATACTTATTTTAGATCTGAATTAGTCTATCAAATTTATTGACATATTTCTTCTGTCTACTTAGATCTCCTGTTGAGCCTGTCTATTTTCACTATTTGTTGAGACATTCATTGTGTTCTTTACTATATTAGATATGTTGTATTGTAGATGACTGAATATATTTAGGACAAGTGTATCTTTGTCAAAGTTAAATGTAATAGGTTGCTAAAGGGCAATTACTATCCATTGTTTGGTTTATTTGGAAATATGTTGCTATGATAATCTAACAAGTTACTTTAATTACTTTTCTAATGGTCAACCAATCTTGAATTGTTGGAATATATCCCGCCTAGTTTGATAATGCCATGTTTGAAATTTATCAGTTTTATTTATGTTATTAAAGAAGAACTTCTTTGTTGTTTTCCTTTTTTTATATTTCCAATCAATTATACTTTTTCTAGTTTCCTAAAATAGAAACTGAGATCTTTTATTTGTAACCTTTCTGCTAATCTAAAATGATATTTCTATGAGTTTCCACCTATAGCATAAGCCATTTTGAGTTTTATTCTTGACTCTGAAACTGAAAATACAATAAGTAATAAATAATCCACTTCTCTTATGCTCAGTAAATCATTTTGCACAAGTACAATTGCACTGCAGAGAGTAAGAGACAATTTGTACATTACTGTATTGATCTCTCTAAGTGTTTATAGCTTATCTCCTTCAGTTCTTCTCAATAAAATTTGTAAACCGTTTCCTTCCGTTTTGAACTTGTAGGAAGATGAGGACTCTACTGTAAATCTTCTGTGTGCATGATTCTCTTCCTCTGGCACTTAGTTTGATACATAGTGATCCTAGAGTTCTACTTCTAGAGAGAATCTTTTCTTTCCCAAAACAAAATGAAAAAACACTTTTTTTTTTTCAAATTCTCTTAGTGTGACATTTTACCTTCTTTTAACCTCTTCATTTACATTCTTTTATTCTAGCTGTCAAGCCCAGCTTAGGTTTCAGGTATCACTGACTATATTAGAACTCTAAAATACATTTTTTAATCATTGCTCTCTCATTTTATTCTTCTAAATAAAAATCAGGAAACAGAAAGATAACTTGACAGATTTCTTATGTTTTCAATAAAAGAAATAAAATACTGTCATCTAATGCTGACAATATTGAAGCTTTTGTTAAACTTTCAAATAGATCTCCTATTCTATTCTCAGGAGGTTCAAGTATATTGCAACTCTTGATATACACTACAATGGCCTATATTTAAAATAAGCTTTCATGCAACATAACATAATTTGGAGAAATAGGATGATATCAGTGTATAAGAACAGAAATCAAAGAGGTTTTCCAAGTGTGTTATGTATCAGATATTGGGTGCTTTGTTCTTATATGATTTTTATTTTTTCTGTATGTGTGTGTGTTTGTGTGTGTGTGTGTGTGTGTGTGTGCATTTTTACTTGGGATTGAACTCAGGGTGTATAATCTAGACAAATATTGTATTCTCACTTTTAAATAGAGTAATTTAATTTGAAACACTACTAAGCTTGTAAATATTAAATCTGCTTGATAGAAATGGAAATGGAAAAGATGGGGAATGAATGATGAAAAATAAGACATTAATCAAGATTGATTTTACTGTTAATCTGACTTCTTAAACTAAAGGCACTTTGTACACCTAATTAAATATAATAAATTCTACAAAATGTGCAAAATCTAGGATCTTTTCTCTCTGTTGTATATCCTTCTAAGGGAATTGAATGCATGTCCCTTTAAAAATTTTCCAGAATGCCATATTATGCTTTCTATAACTATTAGTTATCTATAAGAAAGTAGAGAGTTAAAAATAATTATGTCAAATTTATATAATGTCATTATTTAACCTGTGATTTATAAGGATCCATCTGGATGCTTGCCTCTTCCATAACAATAAGGAAATGACAGCTATTCAGGGTAAGTGCTCCGCCATTTAGAAATTTTTACCAACAGTCTAATAGCAATAACAGCTACGACTTAGTGAGAATCCCCTATAAATAAGTCACTTTGGATATAATAAGCAATAATTTTAAAATAGCCATTTATGATAAAGTTGTTTCTGCCATTTGACAAATGTGCAGCAGTATATTGAATATATACATATTCAAAAATACTACTAAACTGAAAAACATCCATGATTCAAATACAGATTTTTTTCACTTCAAAGTTTCACTACTTTTTCTACTAGCCATACTGATGACACTACTTGATGATATTACATGTGAGTTATTGGCATTAATCATCTTACACTTTTCAGTTTTCTTTTTCAACTGGACTCCCCCATCATTAACTCCTTTATTTATTATTGACCCTCATTTATCAACATCCTTGTCAACAATAATTAATTTATACCTCTTGATAGATCCTTCCTAAATGAAATTGACCAAGGAACTCAGCACTATATTTTACATCACACTTGACACCATCCCAAGTACATATATTATACCTATAATAAATAAGAATCATACAAAAGCACAATTAACACATAGGCTCTGTATCCATTGTACAACGAATAGTCATAGCATTTTGTAGCCTAGAAAGTGCAATAAAAATACAGATAATTTATTTTAGAACTATTCTGAAAGCTAGATGCATACATTTGTAGGATTTTTAGAAATGAACTACTCCGCATACACAGTTACACACTGAATTAGTTTGTAACATAAGGGAAAATGATTAATTCTGAGTTTATATGACATCATAGTTAATTCTCTGAGTAGAGGCCATGTATGTATTCCAATATCTGGCTCTTAGTTGCTTTCTTTTTATAGCTTCTCTTATTTCTATTGTAAAATGAGACTTATGCTAATGTTAATTATATCATTTAAATTCATTATCATAAAATTATGAATCTCATATATGGTTTGATAAATACTTCTTTCTAAATCATACAGCATCATAATAACCAATATAAGAAGCACATAAATTAGGTATTTAATAATATACAATTACAATATATCAGGCAGGAAGTGTAGGCTAGTGGTAGTGTGCTTGCCTAGAATGAATGAAGCTCTGGGTTTGATTCCTCAGTACCAAATACTCAGAAAAACTCAGAAATGGAGCTGTGGCTCAAGTGGTAGATCACTAGCCTGGAACAAAAAGTGTCCAAGGACAGTGCCCAGGCCCTGAGTTCAAGCCCCAGTCCTGGCAAAAAACAAGGAAAAAAAACAATTACAACAATAACGTACCTCTTCTACCACCTCTTAAACAAAATCCTCTTGTATTGCTTTTACCAGCTGCCTGGCCATCTTTAGGTTGTGTAAATGCAGAAATCTATAATAAATTCTGTTGTATCTAGTTTTCATTAATAAATCAATATTAACATTAAAATATACTTCCCCATTGATCTCAAAGTAAGGATTTCTACATGTGAGGAAACTATTTCTTCAGTTTTTGAATTTGAGATTTGTCATAGCACAAAGAGATTAAATAGTAAAATGTGTGTTCATGCCTCTATATCACACAAACACCTTAAAAATAGGCTGCTATCACCGCTGTTGTCATAAAATATAAGCAAGTTTTAATACAAACATACCAGAAAGACATAAAATGCAGGGTTTAAATCTTCTATGTTGCTTTCATCCTCATTTTCAGGTACACCCAAACTGCTTAGCAGTAAATCTTAACTGTTGCTCTCATTAAGAAAAATGTGAGGGTCCCTCATTCATTTGACAATCACAGTAGCCAATAAATGGTTATTGATTTGAGATAACTAAAAGGGTAAAATGCAGGGACTGAAATTTGGATTAGCTTCTTTTTATTGGACTGCACTTTAACATTTCTCAAAGCAGAGGTCGACATGATAACATCATTGATCTGGTGTAAAGCAGAGACATTTAAGTTATCTTGTTTGGCCAACTGCAGTGCCGAGTTTGATTGTCCTTTCCGCATCTGGAAACAAAACACTGAGGGCGGAGGTGGTATTAGTCATTTCCAACTCCTCTCTCATACTTCTCTCTAGCTCCCAAAGCACACATTTAGGTAAGAATTCCTGTCAGGCCAGGCATGATATAGTTCTGCATTTCATGACACAAGTGGCTCCTGAGTACTGCTGTTGCTCAAGTATGGGAGGAAGAAACACCCCCTTTCCCTCAGATGATGCTTTCCAAATATTATGAGAATCTCATTTGTATTTGATATTTTACTGAGCCTTTTTACTGGCATAACTAGTTCATTTTAGTCTCTTCGCGACTTTGCTGGGACGTAGTGTTCATGTAAGACTAATACTACTGAGAAATGGCTCCTGGCCAATTTGTCACCCCTCTTAGTGATGGTTTTCGATAGGTCCCTTAAAAAATAAATATCTTGGAGGCCTTTTCACTTAGCGTCATTCTATATGGCCCTATGTATATAGGGCCATGTGTATAGTGTACTATGTTATCTCTCATCTCTTTGCTGTCCCTTGGTTATCTCATATTGTTACAGTATTTCACCTGGTTATCTGATATATTGTTCATATGCATATTTGGTTATTTGAAGTCAGATAGGGAAGGGAGGCAAACAAGATGAGGGGCAGGGGTTGAGGGGTGAGGGGAGGGAAATGGGGACCAGATATGAGAAAGGGTATCAATGTATGTGAAGTAATGCACCTTCTATCTGGTGAATATAATGTAATCTTTCTATTAATTACAATAAAAATATATGAAAAAATAACTATCTTAAGTTTGAATGTCATAAACTTCCAATCATGTTAAAATACTTGTTATGTATTATGGATTAACATACACAGTCAGTAATTCTTTGGAAACATGGGATAGTAACTTCTTACCTTTACCAAAGTCATTCAAGTTAACAAATGGCTTAGGATATGAATCTTTTCTAGAAATCTTTCTTTACTTAAAGCAGACTAGAACTAGAAACTATGAATGAAAATAGACAATTCGAGTTTGATACTGATCCTCCAAGTTGAATGAACAGAGAAATCTGTAATTCATTATTCTGGAATATCTATGTTTTTATTAAAGAATTTATTAACATTGATTTTTACATCATATTGTATAATTTTTTTAAATTTGTTTTTGGATTCTGTTGGCTAGTATTTAATTGAGGAGTTTTGCATCTGTTCATTAGAGAGACAGATCTATAGTTTTCTTTTTTGTTGGGTCTTCCCGTGGTCTAGGGCTGAGAGAAATATTAGCATCATAAAATGAATTTGGTGTTGCTCTTTCTGCTTGTATTTCTCGGAAGAGTTTCATGAATATAGGTGCTACCTATCTTTAAATGTCTTGTAGAATTGCACAGTGAAACCATCTGGACCTGGGCACTTTTTGGTTGGCATTTTCCTGATTGCTTCTGTGATTTCTTTGTAAGAGACTGGTTTGTTCATTTTGTTTACCTCTTCATTGTTCACTGTGGGTAGCTTATGTTTATTTAAGAAATCATCCATTTCTAATAGATTTTCTTGTTTCTTTGAATATAGGCCGTGGTATTACTTATTCATTCTGGACTGAATTTCTTGGACATCTGTTGTGATTGTTGCTGTGCGAACTAATCTTGTTTACTTGAGTATTCCCTCTCCTTTTTTTTATTAATCTTGCCAGGGGTCTGTCTATTTTGTTGACTCTTTCAAAGAACCAACTTTTTGATTTATTAATTTTGTGTATAGTAGATCTTATTTCAATCTCTGATATTTCTGATTTTATTTTTGTTATTTCTGTCCTTCTAGTTGTATTAGAGTCAACTTTTTCTTGCTCCTCTAGGTGTTTCAATTTATTTTTATGTTGTTTACATGCTCTTATTATTTTTAATATGCGCTCCTAGTGCGATAAATTTGCCCCTTAGTACTACCTTTGCTGTGTCCCATAAGTTTCTTTTTGATGTCTCTTGATTGTCATTACATTCAAGGAAGTTTTGAATTTCTTCTCCGATCTGATCTTTAACCCAGTACTTATTCAGAAGTGTGTTGTTCAGCTTCCAAGTGTTTGAATGTTTTCTGACTTTTACTGCATTGTTCACAGTCTGACTCCACTGTGATCATAAAGAATACATGGGATTATATCATTCCTCTTGTATCTGCTTAAGTTTTCTTTATGAATTATTATATGATCTATTTTGGAGTGTGTTCCATGTGCTGCTGAAAAAAAATGTAAAATGTTTTGCCGTTGGATGGAAGACAGTGTATATCCATTAAGCCTAGCTATGCTGTGGTGTCATTTAAGTCGATGGTGTCTTTGCTTAACTTTTGTTGAGTTGACCTGTCATTTCGTGAGAGTGGCATATTGTGTTCTCGCACTATGATTGTGTTTGAGTCTATCTTGTTCTGTAATTCTAAGAGAGTTTGTTTGACATATTTTGGTGCTCCCATGTTGAGGGAGCATGTTTATAACTCTAATATTGAGGGTACGGATTGTACCCTTTACTAATATGTAGTGGCCGTCTATATCTTTATGTACTGATTTTACTGAGAAGGCAACTTTGTCAGAGATTAAGATTTCTACTCCTGCTTTTTTGTACAGTGCATTGGAGTGGAAAAATCATTTCCATCCTTTCACTTGAAATTTGTTTCTGTCTTTGGCAGTTAGGTAGGTCACTTGGAGGCAACATGTGGATGGGTGGTGTTTCTTAATCCAGTCTGATGCTCTATGTCTTTTGATTGGATTGTTCAGCCCATTCACATTTAGGGAAATTATGGAGAAGTGGTCAGTGTTTGGGTCTAGTGTTTTTACTATGAAGTGTCTAGACGAGTTCCTTCTAGGATCTTGCCTGTTTGGAGTCCTGAAACCTTCAATAATGTGAGTATTTTCCCTTTTGAGGTTGGAGAAGTTCTCTGCTATGATTTTGGTGACTAAGGCTTACATTTCTTTGTCCTGGTACTCTTGTAATATTATAAATTTCAGGTGAATAGAATGCTACTTTTTAATTATTTCAATGAAGTATTATTTCAAAGGTCAAGGTTGATGAAGGCAGAGGATAAGAAATCAAATGAACTATGAAGGCTTAAAGCATCTCCGCAAAAACAGAACACTGACTCGACTTTCTGTTAAGTCTTTTCAATAATCTAAACACAACCAATTTTTGCAGTGCAATCAATAGACTGAAGAATAAGATGTGGTAAAATCTTTATTTTTCCTCCACAGACTCAGAGCCCACAATTAATCAATGAATTAATTTTTCTACCACTTTTGGCAGTTGTTAGACCTTCTCTTTCAAAAACTGAAAGAAAAAAAGAAAATTGTGACAATCATTGCCAGAACATGTAGTAAAAATATATTTTGAAAATTATTTGAATGAAAGTTTTTGATACTATTAAATACATCTGATATATCAGCTTAAATAACATCCAAAGAATGTACTGCTTCTCATAATTTAGGGTATTTGTCTAGATCTGTATTAGGGTTTAAATGTGAATTCAGTATGCATAGAATTTTGTGGCAATTTACCCTCTGTCTTTTTGTAAAAAATATTACCTTTAAAAATGCCTCCTTTAGTATTGATAGAAAAATGTTATTTATTGAGGAATGAGTTAATCTTTATTGTAAGTAATAAAATGATGGATTAAATATATTTTAATAATTTCATTTTCTGTCTGAAGAAAATAAGATAATGGAGAGTAGTAATATTAAAAAGTACTGGTATTTATAGAAAAACACAATGATCAGAATTGGCACGTATCAGAATTTTCATATATATTACTACAACTAAGATTATTGGTCATACTTCCGGTGTTACTGATTCAACATATATGGGTTAATAACTTTTCTTGCAAACACATTTGAAAATGGATATTGATACTGGTTATTCAGCGTGTCCACTTGGAGAACTATCAAAATAAAAGTGAGAAGAATAACTTGTATCTTAGTTTATCCTAATCACCAAGTGCATTTACATTTTCTATTTACAATTTTTGATGAGTAATATAACAATGAGAAGCTATTTAACAAGGTGAATTATATTACATATCTACCTCAAAGATAAATTCATAACAATTATCATATTCTGAAGAGATTTTGATGTAGTACATAGTAGTTAATACTAAAAGACATGATCAAGATATGATGTTAATCACCTCTGCAAAAGATATCTAAGATTCCAAAAGCATTGTTTTAAGGGACTATTTTGCTTTAAAAGGCAAATGCAAAACATTCTTGGACTTTAGTCTTCGAGGGAGAGAGCAGTTTCATACATTTCATAATATCAATTATTTGATTGGTGATTATATAGTATTACAAGTCAATGCTAAGTTTAATTATGGTCACATCTATAATCCAACTTGTTTTCCATCATTCATTCCTACAAGAGCATTATGTAAATCTCTATTAGCTATCCATCATTTTGACAAAATACCCCAGAAAATAATCTTAAAGTTAAGAAATATTTATTCTGGTTTACAGTTTCACATCAAAGTATGGAGGGCTTGCTAGTCTATTGTTTTGGCCCTAAGGTGAGGTGGAATAGAGGAATACATCCTTTTGTCAGAAACCCACTTCGAACCCAAACTACTCTTGGGAAAATGCTATTTATTAATTTAGATTGACATAACTCCAAGATATGATCATTTCACAAGAATGTCACTTCTTAACACAAATGTATTGGATTTTAATACATGAATTTTGATTGGGTATATGCAAATCCCGAACAAAGGATTTTCCAGGAAGGATCTCTCCTTTCAATTATCTTAAATCTTAAAAGATGTGATTGGAAGACAAGATGATTGGAAGAAGATGGGGTAGGGAAATGGGATCAAAAACATGAGAAAGGGTATCAATGCATGAGAACTAATGCACCTACAATCTTGTGAATATAACTATAACCCCTCTATATGTTACAATAAAAAAAATGAAGCCCAAAAAATGGAATAAAAGGATGTGATTGAGTTGGAGTTACTCTTCACCATGGTCAGGCTAACAAAATGAAAGAGAAGTTCGGAAGACCGAAAGGATATAAATAAATTCTTGCAATATTATCCCATGCATTGGAGTGTCCTTTAAATGATGCCAGTATTTTACAGATTTCACAGATCTAGACAACTATTCAAACTAGTAAATAACTCAGGTATCAACCACCACTTGTTTCCTGTCTCAAGATTTTTGTATCAGTGTTGATATGCAGCCTGCCACACTATAATAGATACAATCTACCCATGTCTGAGAAAATTTTCTTTAACCCATAAAGCTTGTACAGATGCCAAGACACATGTACCATCTAAGCAGTATGTACCCTTGGGTGGGCAAACTGGCAAAACAAAGAGCATGAAGTGATGCTTCTCTGTCTCAGCTTTTTTCCCAAATGGAAGTTGTTAAGTGACCCAGTTGTAAACTAACAGCATTGTAATGTGTATATGCTTTCAATTTCTGCAGGATGTCAAGTGTGCCCTTAAAACTCTTGCAGTTCTCTAGTGTGCATTCCAACAGAAATATGTGCAAAAAGAAAAGAAGACATGAG
Source organism: Megascapheus bottae (assembly GCF_031878675.1). Classification (NCBI taxonomy): domain Eukaryota; kingdom Metazoa; phylum Chordata; class Mammalia; order Rodentia; family Geomyidae; genus Megascapheus; species Megascapheus bottae. The sequence goes on along the minus strand of NC_143547.1, from coordinate 61,881,477 downwards.
TATATAGCAGGGCTTAAAAGGAAATTTGAATCATGCAGCTAATTGCAACTTGCTCTACTAGTTATGAATAATGATAGATTGGAATGAAACACCATCTATACTAACTCCTGTCTTAAGGTCTTCATCAAGGCACAGATGAACAATTTTTTCAGACCAAGCTCATTATTTAAAGACCAGCATGCGGTCACTTGCTATATAACAAAGACATGAGGATAATTATAAAGATTTTCAGATTTGACATTCATTTATAAGTTAGCTCTTTGAAACTTGAACTGGATAATTAATTAAATGATCACTGTAGGGGCTGGGAGTTTTGCCTAGTGGTAAGAATACCTAGTGGCATGAATACCAGGGTTTGATTTCTCAGCACCACATATATAGAAAAAGCAGGAAGAGGTGATGTGGCTCAAGTGATAGAGCTCTAGCCTTGAGAAAGCCAAAGAAAAGTGCTCAGGCCCTGAGTTCAAGCCCCAGGACTGGAAAAGAATGGTCACTATTTTGAAACATTTCACAATTTTATCTATTATATTAGTGGTAACTTTTCTAAATTGGCTATATTCCACCACTGGGAATGTCATCACAGCTCTAACTGGATTTATAGAAAGTAGGAAACATTTCCAGACCAAGTTGCACCTACATCTGTTGTGCCTGAAGCAATCTAAGCACAATGGGCTTGGTGTTGGCACCAATGACCACTGCTGGATGCCAAGCCAAGCCATGTACACCTGCATCTCATCACAAATAGGCAATGTCTTTGTCAAATATCTGGCCCTATAAATCTCTAAACAGCAAAAAAAGGAACCTGCTTTGGGGTTAATATTCAATGTCTGAATTGAGAACATAGAAAAATTCAAAGCAGAGTTGTTGAAAATGAGAAAGGTTTAGTGAGTCAAATGAAAAGCTCAATTACTTTTCAAAATGTAGACCTTACTTTTCAGGATAAAGTTTGGCATTTTCTTTTGATTTGAAATAACATGTCTGACATGTCCATTTCTTTACCAATGAAAGCACAAATCATAGCAAGAGAAGAGAGAATGAGAAAGTAATATTTTCTAAGGTCAAACTTTATGATGCTTTTCCAATGAGGACTATATTTTGTTGAGAATAGTGATATTAGACAATTCCTTTAAAGTTTTCACTTCTTTTCAAATGAAGTCTCTCCTATGTAAGCAACATAATCATAAATTATGCTTGAAAACTCAAAAATGACTAAGTAAAACCATTGGAAAATTTCTCAATAGTTCAATCAAACGTGAATGTGAATGAGGTAAAAAATGTAGTTTGCACTGCAACTATCTCATATTGTGACTATAAGCATTTTATATTCTTCTATTTTTTCCTTAGACGTATTGAGTCGCAAGCAAAACAATTAGGGAGAAAAGTTATTTTGTTTGTACTTTCCAGTTGAGGATATTTATAAATTAAGTAAGTAGCCCCTATATCTCTTTTCCTCAGCCAAATTTTGCTGATATTGAGAAGCCTAAATTAATTTTGAAGTTTGATCAAATTCAGTAAAAAGTTATTTTTAAGCAGGTCCCGCCAGAAGGTCATTCTGACCCAATTCTAAACCAACAGAGGTAGCAGCTTCAAGGAAAACAGTAAATTCCAGACAACTCCCTGTGTAAAAGTCACCCCCAATGATTTAAGGCTCTGGGATTAGATAACCATTGCGGTATCCTGACTGTAGCTGCCTTGCTGTTCCTCTTAGCATGAGCCAATCAATTCATAAAGCATCAACCCTTTGAGCTAACAAATCACTTCCAGCCAAATATCTGCCTGCCACTAGCTGCACAAATCAACTTTGAGTATTGTTCTTTGATTTTTCTGTGATGTGTTATGATTTGCTCAAACTTGTGACTAAAATTTCCAAAACCCTATAAAAACACTGTGCAATAGAAAGTCAGGACTCTCAACTCAGACCCACTGTGTTGGTGTCGGTTGTGAGTCCAGGCTCGAGCTCGCAATAAAGACTCTTGTGCTCTTACATCAAATTTGTCTTCTTGGTGGTTTTTGGGGACCTGGAAATCTGGGCACAACAATATCATCAGCGAAATCTTTTTAATTGTAAATCCAAATTTCAAATGTTTCACACCACTGCATATATCATGGTTTTATTATTTTTAAATTATGGATGTTACAAGTGATTACAATTGAAAGATGGCCCTTAGTTTCACCTAGGATAGAATATATCCCTAAGGATTTTTTAATGTTTCTATGGAAATCATAACTCCTATATAATGAATATGGGAACTGATCAGTAGGTAGAGTGAAGTCTTTCTTCTTCTGCTTTAAATTGGCAATAAGCCCATCCCAAGCCTGGCTAAGTTCTGAGAATTGGATGACTGGAGTGGTTTAAACTTCCTTAATCTATAATGGCGTAACTGTGTTTTCAAAGTTTCACCCTAATAAGTACTACAGCCTAGTATGTTTATTAGTCTTCTGAAAACTATTGAGCCAGTCCTACAGAGCAAGAAGAAAATCTGATTTGGTGCCTCAGCCTGAATTTCACTGAGGAATAAAAAAAATATATATATATATACACATACATATATATATGTGTGTGTGTATACATATATATGTGTATATATGTATTCAAACATACATAACAATGTAACATGTGATTATATGTGCTTGTGTGCTTGCCTCCCATGTGATATTAAACAAAGGGACATCCCACTCAAAATAATACAAGAAGATTAAACATCTGAGATGAATTTTTTAGTAACTCCAAGAATAATTGCACAAAAATATTTCTTCTTTGTTGTATTCTGGATTTTTCAATATCCAGGATTTTTTTCCCACAGAGATAGTGCCAAAATAAATGATAGTCCTTTTTTCTTTTTTTGTCTGTTGTGGGCGCTGTCCTCTGAGCTCTTCAGTTCAAGGCTACCGCCCTACCCCTGGAGCCTCAGCACCACTTCCACTTTTCTAGTGCTTTATTGGAGATGAATCTCTCTGACTTTAGTGCCCAGGGTGGATTTGAATCATGATCCTCAGATCTCAACCTCCAGAGTACCTAGGATTACAGGCTCTCAACCTCCAGAGTACCTAGGATTACAGGCATAAGCCACCATCCCAGCCTGATAGTCCTTTTATATATTATGGTTTTATGCATGTAAACTTGAGTACATTTTTATACCACTTATTTCCATGTGCACAGTGGATTTTCCTGTGGAGTTATGTTGTAGATTTCATTTTATAAATGGAAAGTAAAAAAGGAGAAAACATGTGCCTAGTCAATCAGGCCATACTTCCTGTTTCATGTTTAGAGCTTACTAGCTGTTTGAATTTCTGTGAAACATTTAATCTTTCTGATATTTTGTTGCCTCAATTGAGAAACTAGATTGTTCTGTCAATCATAAAGTCACTTACAGAAATAATTCCAGTCATGTGGTTGCTGTTATAATTACATGAATTCTTTGTAGCAATCATCATGTTAAATGCTTTATTTGTCAGGAGATACAACTTACCAGTTAAAAATTCAAGTGTACACAATTGCACTAATTAAAATAAGGTAGATATAAGGAGCTGAAATACTGTAATTCCTTAGAAATCAAAGTCAAATTTCAACAAAATAATTATAAGGGAACCACCCAATACTTGAAAAGGATGGGGTTAGATTAAGGGAAAAGGGCAGACAAATTAAGGGAAGAGATGGAGAATGCTGTTAAGAATTCACTGTAAATAGCCAGGCACGGGTGGCTCACTCCTGTAATCCAAGCTACTGAGAAGGCTGAGATCTGAGGCCTGCGGTTCAAATCCAGCTTGGGCAATACAAAGCCAAGACACTCTTATCTCCAATTAACCTCTAGAAAAATGAAAGTAGGACTGTGGCTCAAGGGTAGGGCGGTAGCCTTGAGCTGAAGAACTCAAGGACAGAACCCAGGCCAGATTTTAAGCCCCATGACCCACTCCACCCACCTGCCCAACAAAAGAATTCACCGTAAACACTTTGAAATTAAGAAGAGTAAAGGAAAGGATGGGCAAGTTTGGGAAAGTTTGGGATGGGAGAATGTTGAAAGAGATGACATTGAACAAGATATACTATATTCATAAACTGCTTTGTTAAATGGGAACATATTCATACAACTACTTAACAATAATAAAAGTAAAATAAGAAAAATTGAATTTGGAGTCAGATCTCTAACTCCTAACTTTAATTCCTACTAATTGTGTATTACTTGAGAGACCACTTCTCTTAGCTGGTTTCCTTAGCAACAATATATAAATGCATACAGCCAGTCTCATAAAGTTTTTATGCATGAATAAAGATTTTATTTTATTTTATTTTATTTTTTTTTTTTTTTTGGCCCCTTTCTCTTTCTGGCCCCGCTCGCTCCGGCCCTGCTCGCTCCGGCCCGGCTAGGTCCCCTTTCTAGCTCAGGCCCCGCTCGCTCCGGCCCCGCTCGCTCCGGCCCGGCTAGGCTCCCCTTTCTAGCTCAGGCCCCGCTCGCTCCGGCCCGCTCGCTCCGGCCCTGCTCGCTCCGGCCCTGCTCGCTCCGGCCCTGCTCGCTCCGGCCCTGCTCGCTCCGGCCCGGCTAGGCCCTCTTTCTAGCTCAGGCCCCGCTCGCTCCGGCCCCGCTCGCTCCGGCCCGCTCGCTCTGGCCCCGCTTGCTTCCTCCCGGCTCGCTCCAGCTTGCTCTTGGCCCCGCTCGCTCCGGCCCGGCCAGCTCTCGCTTGCTCCTGGCTCTGCTCGCTCTGGTTGAATAAAGATTTTAAACTTTAATATTTTGTTTCTATCACTGGCACTCTCTATTCTCTTAAATTTCCTTAATCTTTTCATTGTAAACTCCATTATTATTTTATGTTTTATTTTATTTTCTCCCACTGAGATGTAAGCCACATGATACAAGTGATTTGTTTTTGTCAACATTTCCCCCAAATCAGTGCTTAGCTCAAATATTTATCAGATGAATGAATAGATGTCAGCAATTTAGTACTCACATAGGTAAAAACTGCTTATTTATTAAGTATTTATTTATTTTAAGATATGAAAAGAAGCCAAATGTTACAATGCATGCTCAAAAGAGTAAGGCTGGAGGATAATAAGTTCAAGGCAACCCTGGGCTACACTCACCATCTTATTATATACCCTAAAAGATAGCAATGCCTCTTTTGAAAGATCATTAAATTTCTAAAATGTTGACTTCAGTTCAGTAACAAATTTTACAGCAATATATCTATTCGCAGTTAGTTGCACAGTGGTTTTCTGATTTGCAGTAAAGACTGAAATAATTGTTTTAGGAAATGTCTATATTTCTACCTACAGAAACATAAATAAAAGGCTTATATTACTGCATATAAAATAATTTGGTTCTATTATGAACAATTTGTATGTGAAGGAATATGAATTACAAAGATTCTATTTAATGTTTGACAATAATCTATTCACTACCTTATATAAGTAATAAAATTAAGTTAAAAACTTTAAAAGCAAATATATAATAATAAATAATCTTTAACTAAACCTCTAAATATTTAAATAAACATAATTTTAAGGTCATGAAAGTAGGTGATTTTAATGTAATAGAGAAGAAATTTAGAAAATTTCTCCTTGACTTACCAAATTTGATCTGTGTCTTCCCTCTGTAGAGGGAGGGCTGGGTGAAGGCAGCCAGCCGGCCCTATCTTTTCTCGGTCTCGTCTTAAGCAAGGCGTGTTCTCTTTGCCCTTCCTGCTGGTCAGGGGGCAAACAGTGCTAAAAACCCCGACAGGTATGAATTAAAATTTTTCACTATGATAATTTCATGCAGGCGTACTATGGTGTGTATTAATCATGTTCATATTCTCTTCTGCACCGAACCACAACATCCCAAACCTAATAATTCTACTTTTAATTTTATAGTTTTTAATTGAAAGTTTTCAAAAATGGGATACAATAGCGATATTTCTTTCTCTGAGTCTGACTTATTGCAGTGAAGATGGTGTGTACCAATATCAAGCAATTTGCTGAAAAAAACACAGTTAGAATTACATTTTTGGGGAGAAGCAGCAAGATGGTAGAAGTGCAGCTTGGATGTAACTGAGCTGTCTCCGAGAAACCAGTGTTCACATTCCAAGTCCATGGCTATAGAGTCAAACCAAGTGAGCTGTAATAGTACAGAGATTTTGTCCAGAGAGGAAAAATTCAGTCAGCCTGCTTAGAAGACAGATGTGAGTACATGGCTGGCAGCTGAAGCCAAAGTATTCAGACAGAACCAGAACAAAGGTTCCAGAGCCATAATGTGTGTGGGATTTCACTCACCTTCAGCATGAACTGGATGACTAAAATGGAAACAAAATCCTGCTGACCACAGATGGGTACAGTTTATGGACAATGAAAAAAAAATGGAAAGAGTACTACACAAAAGATATTCTCACTCCTTCCCACAGAACAGATTGGAGAAGGTAGCCTCCCCTCCTCCACCCCTAACCCCTACCACCACATGAGAATAATGCCATCTTTGATAATGGCATAGACCCTGCCAGAAAACCTAGCAGATAACTTGGGGCAGATAAGCAGCAAATGTGGCTCCATCTTTCAACAGGGTAAAGAAAGGAATCTGACTAGTGAACTAACAAACTCCATAGAGGGGAACCTTGGATGTGGCAACTTTCTTTACCTGACAAGCTCACTGAGAGGCAATCCCACGCACCTTCATTGAGCTAAGGCAATTCATTCATATAGCAGCCAAACCAGCAGTAGAGTGGGCTACATCAATTTTAAAGCCAAAAGTATGGAAAAAATCTAACTGGAAAATCAGAAAAATAAATAAATAAAAACTGGAAAGGTTGTAAAAGCTGAGAGCTTCTCCAGGTTGGGCAAAAAATGTGTAACATGGATAAGCCACTCCAGGAAAAGCCACCGTCTCTGGAAAGGTCACAGCATCACCCACACGTAAGCTCACTTGCACCAACAAGCTACACAAACAAGCCAACTCCTCCCTGTATTACACAGAAAGCAAATCACTCTGCCATTAATTCAGTCTGGAAGGAGGGAAACAAAGACCCCAAGTCTGCTTGATTTTTTCTGCTTGCTTAAACTGATTTGAGATACCAACAAAGCCACAAGGAAAACTGACCACAAGGAAATCAAAGGTGCTACCAAGAGACTGAGAGCAGAAATAGGGAAGGCACAAGATCCCACATATGAATTGAAGACTTTTTTTGTAATTATATTTTTTCTTCTTTTTTTTCTAATTGTTAGTAGTTTTATTTCCTTTTATTGACTTTTCCTTCATTTTTCTTAATTTTTGTTTCTCTTCTTCAATTTTTTCTTCCTATTACTCTTCTGTGCATTCCTTGATACACAGCCTATGAAGATTTTCAGGCTGCCTCCTTAATTGTGTGCATACTTAATTCAGAGTCTAAGTTGATCAACCAATTCTCCATTGGGCAATTAGTATTTTTAATATTATTGTTATCACTTTTTTCATATATTTTTATTGTAATTAATATAAAGGTTACATGATATTTGCCAGATAGAAGGAGCTTAAATTCACATACATTGATACCCTTTCACATGTCTTGGTCTCCATTTCCCTCCCCCCCCACCCCTCATATTGTTTTCCCCCCTTCCCTATCCAATTTCAAATAACCAAATACAAATATATCCAATATATCAGGTAACAAAGTGAGATACTGTAACAATATGAGATAACCAAGGGACAGGCAAAAGAGATGAGAGATAACATAGTACGTTAACAACAACAATCATTCATTATATGGCTTATGTTTCTATATCGTAGAGATCCTTTCATTTAGCGTCATACTATATGGTCTTTTGTATCAAGGTATTGCTCTATTGCAAATCTCTGCTAGGAGAGCCCAAAGTTTCTACTGATTATGACAAATGAGGGAAACCATTGAGCCTATCTTCCTTTGAGTCTGGCTTACTTCACTTCATATTTTTTCTAAGTCTTTCCATTTCCTAACAAATGGGCAATGTCATTCTTTCTGACAGCCACATAGAATTCCATTGTGTACAAGTACCACATCTTGATGATCCACTCATCAACTGAGGGACATCTAGGTTGGTTCCATATCTTTGCTATGATAAATAGTGCTGCAATTAACATCATTGTGCTGGTGGATTTAGAATGTCCTTGTTTCTGGATAAGTGAGTAAATGCCAAGTAGTGGAACTGTTGGATCATAGGGGAGCTCTATGTTTAGTCTTTTGAGGAACTGCCATACTGCTTTCCATAGTGGTTGAACAAGTTTGCACTCCCACCAACAGTGTAGTAGTTATCCCTCCTGGCCACATCCCCTGCAGCATCTGTTGTTACTAGTTTTCTTGATCCTGGACATTCTAACTGGAGTGAGGTGGAATCTTAGAGTTATTTTCACTTGCATTTCTTTTATGACCAGAGATGTGGAGCATTTCTTCATGTGTCTATAGGCCATTTTTGTTTCTTCGTCAGAGAAGACTCTCTTTAAGTCTTTGGCCCATCTTTTAATGGGATGGTTGTTACTTTGGAGATTAGTTTTGGATTGATTCAATTTTTTGAGCTGTTGATATGTTTTAGATATGAGGCCTTTGTCCATTGTATGGTTGGTGAAGATCTTCTCCCACTCTGTAGGCTTCCTAATTAGTTTACTAGCTATGTCCTTTGCCATACAAAAGCTCTCCAGTTTAATGCAGTCCCACTTATCCAGCCTTTCTCTGATTTGTTGTGATTCTTGGTCCTTATTAAGAAAGTTTCCACCTGTGCCAAGGAGGCCTAAGTGCATCTCCTATTCCTCCTTCTAAATTTTTCAGTTTGTCAGCTTATACCTCCAGGTCATTGATCCATTTGGAATTAATTCTAGTGCTGGGTGACAAAGAAGGATCCAGCTTTAGTTTTCTGCAGGTGCTTAACCAGTTCTGCCAGCACCACTTATTGAAGATGCTGTCTTTCTTCCATTCTATTTTTTTGGCTCCCTTGTCAAAGATTAGGTGGCGATCGGCCTGTGGTTTAATATCTGGGTCATCAGTTGTATTCCACTGGTCATCAGGCCTATTCTTGTGACAGTACCAAGCTGTTTTGTTAATTATTCCTGTGTAATAGAGTTTGGTATTGAAATTCCTTCTGTGCTGTTCTTTTTGCTAAAAAATGTTTTTGCTATACGGGGTCTTTTGTTATTCCATATGAAATTTTGGATTGCCTCTTCTATTTCTTTAAAGAATGGCGTTGGGATATTGATGGGTATTGCATTGAATTTGTAGATAGCCCTTGGCAAGATTGTCATTTTCACGATATTGATTCTTCCAATCCAGGAGAAGGGGAGGTTTCTCCATTTCCTAAGTTCTGCTTTAATTTCCTTTTTCAGGATTTTAAAGTTTTCATCAAAAAAGTCCTTTTACATGCTTAGTTAAGGTAATTCCCAGGTACTTTATTTTCTTTGAGACTATTGCAAAAGGAGTTGCTTTCCTGATTGTTGCCTCATTCCTCTATGTTGGCATAGAGGAAGGCAGTTGATTTTTTGAGGGTTAATTTTATACCCTGCTACCCTTCCAAATTTTTGAATCAGCTCAAGGAGCTTGGGAGAAGAGTTTATAGGATTCTTTAAATACATTATCATGTCATCTGCAAAGAGGGAAAGTTTTACTTCCTCTTTCCCTATTTGGATCCCCTTTATGCTTGCTTCTTGCTTTATTGCACTGGCTAGGAATTCTGTGAGAATTGGCATCCTTGTCTCCTTCCTGATTTTAGAGGGAATGGCTTTAGCTTTTCACCATTAAGTATAATACTAGCTGTGTGTTTGGTCATACACATCCTTTATTATATTGAGGAATGTTCAATGGATTCCTAGTTTCTCCAGAGCTTTTAACATAAAGGGATGTTGGATCTTGTCAAATGCCTTTTCTGCATCTATTGAGACAATCATGTGATTTTTTTTCCCTGACCCTGTTGATGTGTTGAATTATATTAAATGATTTGGGTATCATGAAACAGCTTTGCCTCCCTGTGATGAATCGTGTTTGATCATAGTGCATACTTTTTTTGATGAGTTGTTGTAGACGGTTGGCCAGTATTTTGTTGAGAAGTTTTGCATCGATGTTCATCAAATAAATAGGTCTATAGTTCTCTTCTTTGGTGAATCTCTATCTGGTTTGGGCATTAGCGTTATGCTGGCTTCATAGAATGATTTTGGTAAAAAGCCTTCATTTTAAATTTCATTGAAAAGCTTGATGAGTATTGGTGTGAGCTCTGCTTTGAAGACCTTACAGAATTCAGCTGTGAATCCATCTGGCCCTGGGCTTTTCTTAGGTGGAAGGTCTCTTATTGCCATTTCTATTTCAGTGCTTGAAATAGACCTGTTTAGTTGGGTTAGTTCTTCTTGGTTCAGTATGGGTATGTTAATATTGCCTAGGAATTCATGCATTTCTTCTAGATTCTCAAATTTGTTGATGTAAAGGTTTTAGATTATTCCCTCATGATACTCTGGATCTTGGTAATTTCTGTTGTGATATTACCATTTTTGTCTGTGATTTTTGTTTATTTTGGTGTGCTCCCTTCCTTTTTTAGTAAGATTTGCTAAGGGTTTGTCAATTTTGTTAATTCTTTCAAAGAACCAATGCCTTGTTTTGTTGATTCTTTCTATAGTTTTTTTTTAGACACCATTTCATTCAAATCTGCTTTGATTTTAATGATTTGCTTCCTTCTAGTGGGATTAAGGTTGGTTTGTTGCTCTTGTTCCAGGATCTTAAGGTGACACCTTAAATTGCTGGTTTGCGATTTTTCCAATTTGTTATTGTAGGCACTCAGAGCTATAAATTTTCATCTGAGTTCTGCCTTTGCCGTGTCCAAGCGGAGCTGGTAATTTGTGTGCTACTTTTTGTTAAATTTCATAAAATGTTGAATTTCTGTTCTGATCACTTTGATGACCCATTGGTGATTCAACAATGTGTTGTTCAATCTCCATGAGTTACAGGGTTTTCTTTGGTGGAGTTGTGTGTTCAGTTCCAATTTAATGCCCTTGTGGTCTAAGAGAGTGCAGGGAATAATTTCAATGTTTCTGAATCTGTCCAGGTTTGTTTTATGGCCTAAAATGTGGTCTATTTTGGGAAATGTTCCATGTGCTGCTGAAAAAAACTTATATTGTGTTGCTGCTGGGTGGAATAATCTGCACATGTCTGTTAGATCTAGTTGGTGTATATAGTTGTTCAATTCTAAGGTTTCTCTGTTGAGTTTTTCCTTGAGGATCTGTCCAAAGTTGAGAGTGGTGTGTTAAAGTCACCAACAATCACTGTGTTTCGATCTATGTATGGTTTCAGTGAAAGTAAAGTTTGCTTGATGAAGTTCGGAGCTCTGGAATTAGGTGTGTAGATATTTAGGATGGTTATGTCCTCCTGGAGAAAAGATCACTTAAGTAGTATGTAGTAACCTTCTTTGTCTTTTCTCACTAATATTAGTTTGAAGTCTATTTTATCTGATATGAGGATGGTAACTCCAGCCTGTTTGTGGGGGCCATTAGCTTGATAGAGTTTATTCCAACCTGTCATTTTCAAAAGGTGTTTGTTTTTTGGGGTAAGATGTGTCTCTTGAAGACAGCAGAAGGATGGATCTTGCTTTTTGATCCAACTAGATAATCTATGTCGTTTAATTGGAGAGTTAATTCCATTGATATTGAGAGTCAGGATTGAGAAATTTATTTTTTCCTGCCATTTTTACAAGCTTTCATTAGGGCCTATGTCTTGATAGTTTTTGTGGTACTTAGATGGTATGATTTTTAGGTGGCATTTCTTTCTCTGTATTACATTTGTGTTGGTTTTCTATGTGTAGAACATCTTTGAGAATTTTCTGTAATATTGGTTTTGTTGCTACATAATGTTGCAGCTTTTCCCTGGAACGGAATGTTTTATTGTTCCCTCAGTTATGAATGAGAACTTAGCTGGGTACAGTGTTCTTGGTTGATAGTTATTTGATTTCAGGGCATGGCATATATCATTCCAATCTCTTTTTGCTTGCATAGTCTCTCCTGAGAAATTTGGGGTTATTCTGATTGGTTTGCCTTTATAGGTGAGTGTTCTCTTCTCCCTGGCTGCTTTTAGGATCCTATCTTGGGCCTCTATTGATCCAGTTCAGATTATAATGTGGTGGTGGGATGTCCTTTTCTGGTCAGGTCTGTTTTGGGTTCTAAAAGCTTCTTGTATCTGGATAGGCCTGCCCTTCTGGATATTTGGGAAGTTCTCTGAGATGATTTCGTGAAGTATATTTCCAATGCCACTGACCTCTTTCTCCAGACCCTCCTCAATACCAATTAGCCTTAAATTAGGCTTCCTAATTGTATCTTGGACCTCCTGTAGCGTTTTCTCATATTTCTTAGATTTGAATTGACTCATTTTCTGTTTTTTTCTATAACAACTAAATTATCTTCAACCCCGGAAATTCTCTCTTCTGCATTGTCTAACCTGCTATCAAAGCTATCCGCTTTATTCTTCATCTCCCTTGCTTCTAATTACTCATTTTTGATGCTTTCCATCTCTTCTTTTAGATCATGTATGGGTTTCTTTAGCTCCTTGATTTCCATTTGAGTGGTTAGCCTAGCAGCTTTATTCTCTTTGGACATTTCTTGGAGTTCAGTCACATTTTTGTTTGTGGATCTTATGAATTCGTCCATTTTTCTTCAAAAAATTTTTATTATGGCCTCCTTTATGGCTTCCCCTTTTTCACATATCACCTTGTTTATGGTTTCTTCTTGTTTGGCTGTGGCTTCCTCCCTTATCTCTTTCTTTATGTTTTCACATTTTTCATTAGTGATGTTTATCAATTGCATTTGTATAGCACTTGGAAGGCTCTCCTCTAGATTTGCCACTGAATGCTCCTTTGCCTGTTTATGTTGGGTGGGAGATGCTATTCCTTGATTTGACATTTTTCTTTAGTTTCTTGTTCTGCCCATTTAAAGATTGGAGTAGCATTAATACTAAACAAGATTATAATTTTTCAGATATAACCAACGTAGACCTTTTTAGTTGGCTAACAATAGATATTATCTCTTTTAGATTGGTAATAACACTCTCTCTTTTTTTACACTTACATATAAATCTAATACAATCACAGATGACCAATTACGACCGAAATAATAAGCCCCTCAATCCAAACTCTATTGTATTTATGTTCCTCTGGACCTAGAGTATAATTGAACACCTAGATACACAGCATTGCTCAACAACCATCAAATGTAGATCCATGCATTATAAGAGTTGAAAGATGAACAGAGGACTAGAGATAGAAGAATAATATTAAAGACGACAAGGTAGGTAGGAAAGAATAATACAACAGTGTAAGAATATTATACTAATGATGAAAGGGTTTCGTGTAAGGATAACTGATCTAAGGTGATAGGAAGAGTATTTGTGTGGAAAATTAGCTGAACTTAGATAAACTTATCAAAATAAGGAGAGTAATAAGAAAAATATAGAGACAAGATGGAGGTAGATATAGGAGGCTTCAATGATACAAATTTTGAAAAGAAAAAAAGGAAAAAAAACAAAGCAGCACCAAAATAAAAGAAAATAGGACACATAGAAAAAAACAAATACATGAACAAAATTTTTAAAAAAAAGAAAAAAATAAGAAAAGGTGGGGGGAGATTACTCACTGTTCTGAGTTCTTACCCAGGAGATACTAACGTTGAGAACCAGGAGTTTAAAAACAGGTGACTGTATCAATATGGATATTGTTTTTATTCAGACTGTACCCAGAGCTGTCAATGTGTTTCTAGGGATGACCACAGTTACAGCAGGATTGCGGAAAAAGACAGGAGAAAAAAGAAAAAAAGAAAAAAAGAAGGAATGAATCATAACATTAGAAAAAAATGTGTAGGTTAAATGGCAAGAGAAAAATAAGAACATCTAAAAATGCAAATGAAATGGGATTAAAAAAAAGAGTATTCTTCAGGTTTTTTGGGGGGCGGGAGGGTGGGGCAGGACAGGAAACCCATGTCTCCACTGAATTTGGGATCTAAACACTTCACAAAGTCTTTTTCTCTTGTGATTTGTCTTTGCGGTTTTTCGGATGAGATTACTTGTTTGGTTAAACAAAGCTGAAAGACCTTTGGGTGGCTTTGTTTACCAGGTCTGTGGTCGCAGGGGAAGGAGTTCAGCAGCACTGGGACCGGATTTCCGGCTAAGGGATTTCTGGGAAATCCTTTGCCAGTAAGAAAGATGGCGCTGTCACCAACACCTCTCATGCTCCAATTGTTTGGCAGGGTCCTTGCCAGCAGTCAAGATGGTACTGCTCTCAGCTGGAGGGAGAGGGGCTCCCTCCCAATGCCAATCCGTGAGAAGTGGAATCTTCTCCTCGGAGTTATTCACATTGCTGGATTCTCTGGTTCTGTGAAGCTGGCAGGTCCGTGCATGGCTGGGTGTCGGCCCTGGGCTCGCTCAGGCTCTGTGTGGCTCTGTCTGCAGCTGGTGGGTCTGCGCTGTTGAGACACTGCTGTCTCTGCTCTGATTCAGAAGAGCCTTTGTCTCCCCGGCATCTCTGTGGCTGAGTTCCACGCTCTCTTCTCGTGCCAGTATTCTGCCTTTTTTTCCTCTCTGGCTGAGTTCTCTGTGGTCCTAAAGCTTACTTAGGATCAATTTCTGGTAGAGGATTGTCTCCTGCACTGCCAGTACATAAATCTCGGCAGGAGCTCAGTATGTCTCACCCTGAACCACTGCCATCTTCTGCCGATCTATGTCATGCTACTCAGTGTTATTACTTTATACATATGTAAATCTTAACTTTTTGTCCTTTTTCTTTTTCTCTTTTTTCTTGTTTTTTTTTCCCCTCTACATTTAGATCTTAGTTTTCTTTTCCTTTCCTTCTCTGCATTCCTTTACTCTGATTTTCTCATCCCATTTTTCATTACATCTTTTAATCTTTCAACTTCAACCCATTTTCTTTTATGTTTGTTCTTTCAATCCTTCTTATTTTCTTTAGTCTGTTCATCCCTAATTATCTGTCGCTGAACTAGACTATATCTGTATTCAGATATAGTGACTATTACTGTGCCAAAGTGACTGATTGTGTCATCCTTTCAGTCTAAATTAGTGTAAACATCATGATAGACTTGTTCATTGATGACAAATATAGATAATCCCCCTCCTGAAACACTCTTACCCTCTCCTAACCAAAAAAAGCACACAGAGATAGAGGAAAAACTATCTATGATTTTGAACTTTTAAAATCAATGCAAACAGAGAGTCTTGGATTGGACTTTGTCTTAAAACTGTGCACTGTGGTGGTACTGGATCTACTTACATATCTGAGAAAGAAGTGATAAAGTAAAAATGCCTATCTTTGATTGTGCATCTTTGATTTCTTATCTTTGATTGTCTGTGCAACTACAGAATTCTGCAATAGTGCCCTGTCTTAAAATTGTGTTCTGGTGTGGAATTCAATACATTGTCATTTTCCAGGAAGGAGAAATAGAGTTAGTATATCTACCTTTGATCATGACCCTCTAAAATCTGTTCAACTATAGGGTTCTGGGTTGGTGCTTTTCTTATAATTGTGTTTTTTGTGTGTGGAATTCAATACACTATCATTTGCCAGGAAGGAGAAATAGAGTTATTATATCTATCTTTGGTTATAACCCTCTAAAATCTGTCCAACTATAGGGTTCTGGGTTGGTGCTTGTCTTGAAATTATATTCTGGTATGGAATTCAATACATTTTCATTTGCCAGGAAGGTGAAGTCTATAACCATATGATTTCCAAATAGACAAGTTTGTATTTTTATTATCTATTTATGAACATTTATTTCACTGTTTTACTAGATTAGCTTAAATAGTAAAATATTTTTGTATAATATTGAATATATAACTCCTTGCCTAATTCTGGATCTTAATAAAAATGACTTTAAAACGTCAATATTTGATACTAGTGCTTTTTACCAGCCCCATTGTATACCATCATTCCTAATTCTGCCTACTTGGTAATTCTAAGTGTCCCAGATTTGTCCTTTTCAAGAAGAAAATCTGGGGCATTTTATTTATTATTGGACATTTTGATGTTTTATATGAATGTGAAAAGTACTTTTATATAAAAATAGTTCAAAAAATTTTAATGTGTTATTGATTACAATGATTATACTGATTGGTTATACTGGTTACTTTGAAGAGAAATCGCATAAATTTTAAAATGTTGAGTATTCCAATGTATAGACATAGTGACTATTTTTTTTTCCAGTCTTGGGGCTTGAACCCATGAAATTAGCACTGTCCTTGAACTTTCAAGGCAAGTGCAATACCACTTGAGCCATAGCACCACTTCCAGTTTTACTCCCTACATGGTACCAAGAAATTGAACCCAAGTCATCATGCTTGCTAGGCAAGTACTGTGTCATTAGGCTACACTCTCATCCCATGGTCATTCCATTTATACCTCTAGGTCATCTACTAATATTCAAGATTTGTATATAATAAGCATATGCATACTTTTCCCCATATTTTTCTATGTTTGTAATTTGAGTGTGTATATTTAGCTTGCTAGAAAAAGAAATCAACATAAAAACAAAACTGGCTATTTTTACCAAGTTTGCACCAGTAATGCTAAAGTTAAATTTTTGTACTAACACTTCATTTGTCACTTTTTCTGGATACTTCCCTAAGCAATTTAACTGATTATGAATAATGACAATTGATATGGGACTTTCCCACTACCTTCCTGCCTAGACTCTCCAGAAAAATTTTAATAGGGGTCCTAGAAATAAGGATACTCACATGAAACTGCAGACTTGGAAAGTAGATCATCCAAATGGCCTGATGCTTGAGAAATACTCATTCATCTCTCAGGAGCAAAACTGGATCCCACTTCCTGTAATAATTACTAAATTGGTGTAATTATGTGATTATTAATTATTATTATGGGCATCATATTTCAAGAATTAAGTGCACAAAATGTTTGCATATATCTACACCAAGGACATGTAGAAATAAAAATTTTCAGAAATCTAAATTTGACAGCACAAAAATATTTACCTAAAAGAATGCAGCAATGAAGTAATTAAAAACATATCTACAAAAATAATATTAAAAAGCTCTAAAATATTGATGTCATATAAGAGAAAAAAAGCCTTGAAAAATGCATAGGGCAGGCAAACCTTCAAAATATACATTTTTTATTGACAGGATACTGTATAGATGGGTTACAGTTACATTACTGTGGTAGTAGATGCATTAGTTCTCACACATTGATACCCCTTCTCTTGTTTTTGTCCCCGTTTCCCTTCCTCCACTCCATCCCAATTATCTTCTTTTCCTCCCATTCGCTTTCCTATTTCAAATAAACAAATTAATATACAATGTAGCATGTAGCAAAGTCTGATACATTAACAACATGAGATTAACCATAAGGGTGAATAAAAGAGAAGAGAAATTACATAGTACATTAATAACAACAATCACACTAAATAGACTTTTTGATTTTATATCCTATAGTTCATTTCATTTAGTCACATCCAATATGACCTTTATGTATATTGGTTTTGAGCTACTGTAATCCTGTGCTAGAAGAGTCCTAGATGTGTACGAATTCTTACAAATGAGGGAAACCATTGAGCCTATGTTTCTTCGGGTCTGGCTTACTTCACTTTAAATCATTTTTTCCAAGTCTTTCCATTTCCTTATGAATGGGATGATGTCATTCTTTCTGATGGCAAAATAGAATTCCATTGTATGTAAGTACCACGTCTTCTTAATCCATTCATCTAACGAAGAGCATCTGTGTTAGTTCCATATCTTAGCTATAGTAAATAGTGCTTCAATGAACATCGTTGTGATAGTGGCTTTAGTATGTCCTTGTTTCTGGATATTTGGGTAAACGCCCAGGAGTAGGATTACTTGGTCATAGGAAAGCTGCATGTTTAGACTTTTGGGGATCCAACACAATGTTTTCCAGAGTGGTTGTACAAATTTTCATTCCAAGAAACACTATAGTAGAGCTCCTTTCTGGACACATCCCTGCCAGTATTTGTTGTTTCAGATTTCTTGATAATGGCCATTCTAACTGGAGTGAAGTGGAATCTCAAAGTTGTTTTGCTTTGCATTTCTTATATGGTCAGAGATGTTGAGCATTTCATGTGTCAATAGGTCATTATTATTTCCCTTTTCTGAGAAGTCTCTCTTTAAATCTATAGCTGATTTTTTTTGCCAGTCCTGGGGCTTGAACTCAGGGCCTAAGCCCTGTCCTTGTGCTTTTTCCTCAAAGCTAGCATTCTGCCACTTCAGCCTCAGCAACACTTCCAGATTTTTCTATGTATGTTGAACCAAGGAATCCATACCCGGTCTTCATGCATTCTGGGCAAGCACTCTACCACTAGGCCAAATTCCTGGACCTTTATCACACCTTCAATGGCATGGTAGTTGCTTTGAGGATTTGTTTTAGAGAGATTCAGTTTTTTGACCTGTAGATATATTTTAGATATGAAGCCTTCACCCACACTGTGGGCTTTCTTTTTAACTTGCTAGCTGTGTTCATTGCTATACAGAAACTCTGAAGTTTGAAGGAGTCCCATTTGTCCAAACTGTCTTTAATTTATTGTTTTTCTGGGTTTTTACTAACAAAGATTCGACCTGTGCCAAGGAGACCTAGTGTATCTCCTTTTACTTCTTTTAAAGTTTTCAGGGTATCTGCTTTTACCTCAAGGTCTTTGATCCATTTGAAATTAATTCTGGTGGAGGAAATCAGCAGAAGATGGCAGCAGTTCAGTGTGAGTCTTTCTGAGCTCTCACCAAGATACCAGTTCTAGCATCGTAGGGGAAAGTTCATATTCAAATATCGATCCTGTTAGCTTTAGCACCACAGAGATCTCAAAGAGGAGAAAGGCAGGATACCAGCACAAGAAGACAGCATGGAGCATCCCCAGCCAGAGCCACTGCAGAGACAAAGCCTCACTCCGGCACTTGAGCATTCAGCACTTCTTGGCAGCACAGACCTGCCGGCTCCAGACAGAGCCTGCGCGAGCCCAGAGCCGTCACCTGGCCACGATGCGGACCTGCCAGCTGCACGGAACCAGAAAGTCCAGCAATTTGTGAATACATTAGTGGAGACATTTCCACTTCTGCTCGTGGAAAGGCATTGGGAAGGAATCCCTTCCCCTACCAGCCAAGAGCAGCACCATCTTGACTGCTGGCAAAGACCCTGACAACCCAACTGGAGCCTGAGAAGTGGTGCTGGCAGTGCCATCATTCAAAAGGGCAAAGCTTTCCCAGAGGCAGCTTAGCCGGACTTCTGCCAGAGATAACAGAAGTTCCTCCTCCTGGACAGGGCTGCACTCCTGGTAAACAAAGCCACTTGCAGCTCCACTGTTTTTGTTTTTGTTTTTTCTTTGCCCAATCAAGCAAGCTGATCAAAAACCGAAAGCCAAATCGCAAGGAAAAAAAGACTTTTTGAAGTATTTGTATCCAGAATTTAGTGGAGACACAAGTTTACTATCCTGTCTCCCGCTCCCCGCGCCCTGAAAAAAATGAATACTAACCGTTTTTGTCTTTTTTCCCTTTATTTTTCTACCCTTTTTTCTGCATTTTTATGTGTTTTTTTTTGCTATTTTACCTCCACTGTTTTTTAATGTTATGATTCTTTCCTTCCTCCTCCCCCCCTTTTCTTCTGGCATTGTGTTCATTCGTAGAAACATAGTTACATCACTGGGTACAGGGTGCATACAAATGATATTTTTATTGATACAGTTTCCTGCTTTTTAATCTATGGGGTCTTAACCCTAGTATTTCTTGGCTAAGAACTCACAATTGTGTGGGATCTCCCCCCACTTTTTTCTTGTTTTTATTTCTCTTATTTTTTTGTTTATTTTTGCTTTTAAATATTATCATTGAACTCTCCTATATATACACCTTCCTCTTTTCTTTATATATTCTTATTACTCTTCTTATTTTCATAAGTTTTATCTTATTTTTTTCTAAATTTCCTATTGAACTATTTTACCTTTCTATCTCCTTAGGTCATTTATCCTTACGCTATCCCTGTTCTTCATTACTATATTAATCTTACACTCCTACATTACTATTTTCTTACCTCCCCTCTTGTCTTTCATACTATTTTTCTATCTCTGGTCCTCTGTTAATCCTTCAGCTTTTATAATACATGGATGTACAGTTGATGGTTGTTGAGCAATAACATATATCTAGGTGTTCAATTATACTGTAGGTCCAGAGGGATTTAAATACAACAGAGACTGGATTGAGGGGTGTTTTTTGGTCATAAACACAGTGACAGGTGGTGGTACTAGAATTGTCTGTAAGTTCACAAAAAGAGAGAGAGAGTGATAATACCAATCTAAAATTGTCTGGCCATCTAAAGAGCTCTAGATTGGTTATATCTGGAAAATTGTAATTTTGTGCACTATTAACCTTGCTCCCATTTTCAAAGGGGCAGAACAAGAAACTCAAAAATGGCAAATCAAGGAGTACTATATCCCACCCAATATAAATAGGCAATGGAGCATTCAATGGCAAAACAAGAGAAGAGTCCTCTAAATGCTATACAAATGCAATTGATAAACATGATTAATGAAAATTTTGAAAACATATATAAAGAGATACGTGATGAAGCCATATCTAATCGAGATGAAACCATAAAGAAGGTAATACATAAACGGGATGAAGCCATAAGTAGGCCATAAAATTGATTTACATAGAAAAATGGATGAGATCATAGAATCCACAAACAAAAAGATGATTGAACTCCAACAAATGACCAATGAGAGTAAGGCTGCAGAGCTAAACACTCTACTTTCACTAAAACACTTTACTTTCAGTAAAACCACACATAGATCCAAACACAGTGATTGTTGGTGACTTTAACACACCACTCTCACCTATGGACAGATCAACCAGGCAAA
This sequence comes from Megascapheus bottae, assembly GCF_031878675.1. Classification (NCBI taxonomy): domain Eukaryota; kingdom Metazoa; phylum Chordata; class Mammalia; order Rodentia; family Geomyidae; genus Megascapheus; species Megascapheus bottae. Next base: position 61,860,670 of record NC_143547.1, on the reverse strand, counting down.
AACTCAACGGAGAAACCTCAGAATCAAACAATTGTATAGAAAAACTTGATCTGATAGACATCTGCAGATTATTTCACTCAGCAACATCACAATATATGTTTTTTTTCCAGCAGCACATGGAACATTTTCCAAAATAGACCACGTTTTTGGCCATAAAACAAACCTGGACAGATTTGGAAACACTGAAATTATTCCTTGCATTCTCTCAGACCACAAGGGCATCAAATTGGAACTGAACACCAGTCTCCACCAACGAAAATCCTGTAACTCATGGAGATTAAACAATACCTTGTTGAATCACAAAGTGGTTATTGAGGAGATCAGAATAGAAATTCAACAATTTATGAAATGTAACAAAAACCAGCACACAAAATACTAGCTTCTTTAGAACACAGGAACGGCACCCTCAGAGGAAAATTCATAGCTCTGAGTATTTATATTAACAAATTGGAAAAATCTCAAACCAACAATTTAATGCCTTACCTTAAGATTTTGGAAAAAGAGCAACAAACCAAACCTAATCCCAGTAGAAGGAAGCAAATTATTAAAATCAAAGGAAAACAAAATGAATTGGAATCCAAAAAAAACTATAGAAGGAATCAACAAAGCAAGGAGTTGGTTCTTTGAAACAATTAACAATATTGACAAATTCTTAGCAAATCTTACCAAAAAAAGAAGGGAGCATATCGAAATAAACAAAATCACAGATGAGAATGCTAATATCACAACAGAAATTACCAAGATCCAGAGCATCATAAGAGAATACTTTTCAAACCTTTATGTCAATATTTTTGAGAATCTAGAAGAAATGGAAAAATTTCTAACCAATATTAGCATACCCACACTGAACCAAGAAGACCTAATCCAACTAAACAGACCTATTTCATGCACTGAAGTAGAAATGGCAATAAGAGACCCTGCATCCAAGAAAAGCCCAGGGACAGATGGATTCACAGCTAAATTCTATAAGGTCTTCAAAACAGAGCACACACCAATACTCCTCAAGCTCTTCAACGAAATTGAAAACAAATGCTTTTTGCCAAACTCATACTATGAAGGCACTATAACCCTCATCCCCAAACCATGCAGAGATTAATCAAAGAAGGAGAACTATAAACCCATTTCTTTGATGTATATTGGTGCAAAACTTCTCAACAAAATACTGGCCCACTGTCTACAACAACTCATCAAAAAATTATATACTATGATCAAACAAGATTCATCACAGGGAGGCAAAGCAGGTTCAACATACGCAAATCAATTAATATAATCCAACACATCAAGAGGAGCAAGGACAAAAATCACATGATTGTCTCACTAGATGCAGAAAAGGCATTTGACAAGATCAAAAACCCCTTTATGCTAAAAGCTCTGGAGAAACTGGGAATTCATGGAACATTCCTCAGTATAATAAAGGCTGTGTATGACAAACCCACAAGTAGCATTATACTTAATGGCCAAAAGCTAAAGCCATTTTCTCTAAAATCAGGAATGAGACAAGGATATACTTTCTCTCCACTCCTCTTTTATATAATGTTAGAATTCCTAGCCATAGCAATAAGGCAAGAAGCAAGCATAAAGAGGATCCAAGTAGGGAATGAGGATGTGAATCTTTCCCTCTTTGCAAATGATATGATTCTGTATTTAAAGAACCCAAGCTGCTTGAGCTGATTCAAAACTCGGCAAGGTAGCAGAGTTTAAATTCATCCTCAAAAATCAACTGTCTTCCTCTCTGACAACAATGAGAGGAATGAGGCAACAATCAGGAAAGCAACTCCTTTTGCACTAGCCTCAAAGAAAATAAAGTACCTAGGAATTAACTAAGAATGTAAAGGACCATTTGATGAAAACTTTAAACCCTAAAAAAGGAAATTAAAGCAGAACTGAGAGAATGGAAAAATGTTTCGTGCTACTGGAAAATGGAAATTTTGCCAAGGGCTATCTACAAATTCAACCCAATACCCATCAATATCCCAATGGCATTCTTTAAAGACATAGAAGAGGTAATCCAAAATTTCATATGGAATAATAAAAGACCCTCTATAGCAAAAACAGAAAAAACAGTGCAGGAGGTATTTCAATACCAAACTTTAGACTCTATTACAGGGCTATAGTAATATAGCACAAGAGCAGGCCTGAAGACCAATGGAATAGAACTGAGGACCCAGATATTATCCCACTGACCTATGGCCACCTAACCTTTGGTAAGGGAGACAAAAAATAGAATGGATGAAAGACAGCCTCTTCAAAAAGTGGTGCTGGCAGAACTGATTAGCCACCTGCAGGAAGCTAACGTTGAATCCTTCTGTGTCACCCTGTACCAGGATTAACTCCAAATGTATCGAAGACCACTGAAAGAAAGAAAGAAGATACACTAGGTCTCCTTGGCACAGGTCAAAAATTTCTGAATAAGTACCAAGAAACACAACATATCATAGAAAATCTCCATTAGTGGGACCGCATTAAACTGCAGAGCTTCTATATGGCAAAGCACAGAGCTAGCAAATTAACTAGAAAGCCTACAGAGTGGGAGAAGATCTTCACCAACCGTACAACAGACAAAGGACTATCTTAACAGCTCAAAGAATTGAGTCACTCCAAAATTAATCTCCAAAGAAACAACCATCCCATTAAAAGATGGGCCAAAGGCTTAGAGTCTTTTCTGAAGAAGAAATAGAATGGCCTATAGACACATGAAGAAATACTCTCCATCTCTGGCCATAAAAGAAATGCAAATCAAAATAACTCTAAGATTCCACCTCACTACAGTTAGAATGGCCATGATCAAGAAAACTAATAACAACAGATGCTTGTGGGGATGTGACTAGGAGGGATCATTACTACACTGTTGGTGGGAGTGCAAACTCATTCAGGCACTATGGAAAGCAGTAGGGCAATTCCTCAAAAGACTAAAGAAAGAGCTCACCTATAACCCAGCAATTCCACCACTTTGTATTTAGCCAATCGTCCAGAAACAAGGACATACTAAAGCCTCTAGTACAATGATGTTCACTATTTATCATAGCAAAGATATGGAACCAACCCAGATGTCCCTCAGTTGATGAGTGGATCGACAAGATATGGTATTTATACACGATGGAATTCTATGCTGCTGTCATAAAGAATGACAGTGCCCCACTTGTAAGGAAATGGAAAGACTTAGAAAAAATCATATTAAGTGAAGTAAGCCAGACTCAAAGGAACTTAGGCCCAATAGTCTCCCTCATTTGTCATAATCAGTAGAAATCTTGGGCTCTCCTAGCAGAGATTTACAATAGAGCACAACCTAGATACATAAGGCCATATATTTATGATGCTAAACGAAAGGACTTCCTGGATAGAGAAACAAAAGCTCTATAATGAATGATTATAGTCCTTAATGTACTATGTCATCTCTCATCTCTTTCTAGAGTTATCTCATAGTATTACAGTATTTCACCTTTTTATCTGATATATTGGATATATGGTACTTGTTTTTTTTGAAATTGGATAGGGAACGGGGGAAAACAATTTGAGGGATGAGGTGGTGAGAGGGAAATGGGAACCAAGACATGAGAAAGGGTATCAGTGTATGTGCAGCAATGCACCTTCTATTTGGTGAATATAATGTAACCCTTCTATTAATTAAAATAAAAATATATGAAAAAAGAAATTGATTCTGGTGCACTGTGACACATAATGGTCAAATTTTAGTTTTCTACAGGTACTTAGCCAATTTTGCCAGCACCATTTGTTCGAGTGGCTCTTTCTCTTCAATGTTTTTCTTTTCTTTTCTTTTTTTTTGTCGCTTCCTAATTAAAGATTAGGTGGCCATAGATCTGTGGGTTTATTTTGGGGTCTTCAGCTCTCCCTCCTTGTTCCTCAAACCTGTTTTTGTGCCATTAGTAAGGTTTTTTTGTTTACTAGAGTTCTGTAATAGAGTCTAAAGTTTGGTATTGATATATATATTTCTCCAGAGCTGTTCTTTCTGCTGATATTTTTTGCTATACAGGATTTTATATTATTCCATATAAATTTTTGGATGCCTTCCTCTGTTTCATTAAAGAATGACAGTGGGATATTGATGGTATTGCCTTGTATTTGGAGAAAACCCTTGACAGGATTGCCATTTTCACGATATTGCGTCTTCCAATCCAGGAGCATGGGATGTTTTCCACATTCTCACTTCTGTTAAATTTTCATTTTCGGGTTATAAAACTTTTCATCATAAAGGTCATTTGCATTCTTAGTGAAGTTATTCCTCAGTATTTATTTATCTTTGAGGATATTTCAAAAGGAATTTTTTTTTCTGAGTTTTCTGCCTTGGCCTTCTCATTGTTGCCATATGGGAAAGCAGTAGATTTTTTTTAAATTATTGATTATTATGGTTAATTTTATAGAGTGGATACAGTTACATTCTCCAGATAGTAGGTGCATTGCTTCTCACACATTGATACACCTTCTCATGTGTTTGTCCCCATTTCCCTTCCCCCATCCCCTTCCAATCATCTTGTCTTTCCTTTCCTATTTCAAATTATCAAATAAACTTATATACAATATAACAGATAACAAAGTCAGATACAGTAACAATGAGATTAAAGAAAGGGCAAAAAACTGAAGAGAAATAGTTTAGTTCATTAAGAACAATAATCACACAAGTTAAAGCTCTTGTTTCTATATATTAGAGATCCTTTCATTTAGTCTCATTCTATGTGACCTGGGTTTTTCGCTATTATAATCCTCTGCTAGGAGAGTCCTAGATGTGTACCAATTATTACAAATGAGGGAGAGCATTGAGTCTATGTCCCTTTTGATCTGGCTTACTTCACTTAATATGATTTTTTTCCCAAGTCTTTCCATTTCCTTACAAATGGGGTGAGGTCATTCTTTCTGATTGTGTATAGAATTCCATTTTGTATAAATACAACATCTTGTTCATCCAATCATCTACTGAGAGGCATGTCAGTTGGTTCCATATCTGAGCTAAGGTAAATAGTGTTGTGATGAACATCATTGTGCTAGTGGCTTTAGTATGTCCTTGTGTCTGAACATTTGGGTAAATGCCAAGGAATGGAATTGTTGGGTTATAGGTGAGCCCTATGTTTAGTCTTTTGAGGAAACACCTCTGTGGTTTCCATATTGGCTGAACCAGTTTACACTCCCACCAGCAGGGAATAGCAATAACTCCTGGCCACATCCCCACGAGCATCTATTGTTATTAGATTTCTTCTTCTTTTTTTGCCAGTATCTTGAGCTCAGGGCCTGAGCTTTGTCATTGGGATTTTTTCAAGGCTACCACTTGAGCCATAGCACCACTTCTGGCATTTTTTTATAAGTATGTGGTACCGAGGAATCTAACCTGGGTCTTTGTGTATGCTAGGCAAGCACTCTACCACTAGACCAAACTCGCAGCCATGTTATTAGCTTTTCTTGATCATGGCCATTCTAACTGGAGTGAGATGGAATCTCAAAGTTGTTTTGATTTGCATTTCTTTCATGGCCAGGAATGTTGAACATTTCTTCATGTTTCTTTTTTTTTTTTTTTGCCAGTTCTGGGCTTGAGCTCAGGGCCTGAGCGCTGTCCTTGGACTTTCTCAAGGCTTGAGCTCTACCACTTGAGCCTCAGCACCACTTCTGGCTTTTTTCTGTGTATGTGGTACCAAGGAATCGAACCCGGGTCTTCATGCATGCTAGGCAAGCACTTTAACCACTAGGCCAAACTCCTGGCCCGATTTCTTCATGTTTCTATAGGCCACTCTTAGTTTCTCTTCAGAGAAGTCTTTCCTCAGGTCTTTAGACCATCTTTTAATAGAATAGTTGTTTCTTTGAGGATTTCTTTTGTAGAGATTCAATTTTTTTTTAGTCGTAGATATATTTCAGATGTGAGACCTTTTGTCTGTTGTATGGTTAGTGAAGATCTTCTCCCACTCTGTGGGCTTTCTATTTAACTTGCTAGCTATGTCCTTTGCCATACAGAAACACTGCAGTTTAATGCAGTCCCATTTGTCCAAAGTTTCTTTAATTTTTGAGTTTCTGGGTCTTCATTAAGAAATTTTCGACCAGTGCCCAGGAGACCTAGTATATCTCCTATTCCTTCCTGTAAAGTTTTCAGGGTATCTGCTTTTACCTCAGGGCCTTTGATCCATTTGGAATTATTCCTGATGCAGTTGATATTAAGGATCCAGCTTTAGTTCTCTACAGGTGCTTAGCCAATTCTGCTAGCACCCCTTGTTTAAGAGGCTGTCTTTCTTTTATTCTGTTTTTTGGGGGGGCTCCATTATCAAATATTATATGGCCATAGTTCTGCGTGTTGATTTCTGGGACTTTGGTTCTATTCCCTTGGTCCTCTGGTCTGTTTTTGTGCCAGTGCCAAGCTGTTTTGTTTACTATATCTCTGTAATAGAGTCTAAAGTTTGGCATTGTTATTTCTCCAGTGCTGTTCTATCTGCTAAGGACTGTTTTTGTTATTCCCCATGAAATTTTGGATTGGTTCTTCTATTTCCTTAAAGAATGATATCCCAAACCCAGACAGGGACTCATCAAAGAAACATTTGATGTTTGAGGGTTAATATTATACCCTGCTAATTTGCCAAAGTTTTAATTCAGCTCCAGCAACTTTGTAGTAGAGTCTATAGGACTCTTTAAATACACAATCATGTCATCTGCAAAGAGGGAAAGTTTCATTTCCTCTTTCCCTGTTTGGATCCTTTATTATAGTGAGGAATGTTCCTTGGATTCCTAGTTTTAAAAGAGCTTTTAGCATAAAGGGATGTTGGATCTTGTCAAATTCGTTTTCTGCATCTATTGAGACAATCAGGTAATTCTTGTTCTTGCTCCTTCCTGTTGATGTGATGAATGATATTAAGTGATTTGTATATATGGAACCAGGTTAGCATCCCTATGCTGAGTCCTGTTTAATAATAATGTATAAAGTTTTTGAGGAGTTGTTGAGGATGATTGCGCAGTATTTTGTTGAGAAGTTTTGCATCAATATTCAACAAAGAAGTAAGTCTATAGTTCCCTTTCTTTGCCCTGCCTGGTTTTTGGATGAGGGTTATGCTGGCTTCATAGAATGAGTTTGGCAAAGAGCATTCATTTTCAATTTTGTTCAAGAGCTTGAGGTGTATTGATGTGAGCTCTGCTTTGAAGGCCTTATAGAATTCAGCTGTGGATCCATCAGGTCCTGGGCTTTTTTTGGATGGGGGAGCCTAATTGCCATTTCTAACTCATTACGTGAAATGGGTCTGATTAGTTGGTTTAGGTCTTATTGGTTTAGTTTGGGTATGTTAATATTGGCTAGAAATTCATCCATCTTTTCTAGATTCTCAAATTTGTTGACATTAAGGTTTGAAAAGTATTCCCTTATGATTCTCTGTATCTTAGAAATTTCTTTCATGACAGTTCCATTCTCATTCGTGATTTTGTTTATTTGGGTGTCTTCCCTTCTTTTTCTGGTCAAATTTGGTAAGCTTCTGTCAATTTTGTTATTTTTTTTCAAAGAACCAACTCCTTGTTTTGTTGATTTTTGGACACGCATTTATTTAATTCTGCTTTAATTTGGGGATTGGTTTGTTGGGATTAAGGTGCACCATTGAATATATGGTTTAGATTTTTTCCAATTTGTTACTCTAGATACAAGAACTGTAAATTTTCCTCTGAGTACTGCCTTTACTGTGTCCCAAAGTACTTGTATTTTATGTGCTCCTTTTTGTTAAATACCATAAACTGTTGAATTTCTGTTCTGATCTCCTCAATGACCCACTGGTGATTCAATCACCATGAGTTACAGGGTTTTCCTTGGTGAAGATTGGTGCTCAATTCCAATTTTATGCTGTTGTCTGAGAGAATGCAGGGAATAATTTCAATATTTCTGAACTTGCACAGGTTTGCTTTATGCCCTAAATTGTGGTCAATTAGAAAATGTTTCATGGGCTGCTGAAAAAAAAACGCATATTCTCGTGTTGCTGGGTGGAGTAATCTACAGATGTCTGTTAGGCCTAGTTTGTTCAATTCTGGGGTTTCTCTGTTGAGTTTTTGCCTATCCAAAGGTGATATGTCACCAACCATCACTGAGTTTGGAACTACGTGTAGTTTTAGTGTAAGTAATGTGTATTTGATCAAGTTGGGTGCTCTAACATTGGGTGTGTAGATCTTTAGGGTGGTTATATCCTCCTGAAGGAGAGAGTCCTTTAGTAGTATGTCTTTGTGTCTTCTCACTGAGTTTAGTTTGAAGTCTATTTTATCTGATATGAAGTTAGCAACTCCAGCCTGTTAATGGGGTCTGTTACCTTGAAAGATTTTATTCTAGCCTCTCTGTCTCAGAATATGTTTCTTGAACAAGAATTGTCTCTTGAAGGCAGCAGAAAAATGGATCTTGCATTTTGATCCAACTAGATAGTCTATGTCATTTAATTGTAGAATTAACTCCATTAATTTTTGAAAAAATTTAAACTAGTTCCTGCCATTTTTCTATTTCGTTAGTGCCTCTGACTTGTCAATTCTTGCTGTAATTAGCTGGTATGCTTTTTAGGTGTCATTTATCTGTCAATAACATGTTTCTGTTGATTTTCAATGTTTAGAACATTTTGAGAATTTTCTGTATTGCTAGTTTTGTCGTTATATTAATGTTTCAACTTTGTCTTGCTGTGGAACTTTTTTTAATATTTTTTCAGCTATTAATGAGAGCTTAGCTGGATACAGTATTCTTGCTTTGTAGTTATTTTTCTTTAATGCATGGCATACATCAAATCTGTGGTTATTCTGATTGGCTTTCTTCCATTATTCTTTGTCTTCCCCACATTCACATTCATGTATACCCTTCTTCATGTTTTCAAACATTTCATTGATCATTTTCATCAGTATCATTTGTAGAGTATTTAGACGATTCTCCTGTAGGTTTCCCATTTACCGCTCTGTTGCCTGCTTATTTTGATTTGGAGATGCAATTCCTTGATTTGCCATTTTTCTTGAGTTTCTTGTTCTGCCTTTATGAAAATGTGAGCAAGAATAATATCACACAAGATTATAATTTTATGATGATAATCAACCTAGTGCCCTATAGCTTCTTTTGTGCATTTACAAACAAATCCAACACCACCATCTAGCATAGTTTTATGACCAAAATAAACCCACAATCCATTCCCTATGAGATTTAAATCACTCTGGACCTACTGTATAATTCAGCACATATGTATACAGTCTGTGTCAACAACAGTCATCTGCAGAACAAAGAACTATGGAAATTGAAAAAGGAGCAAAGGACCAGAGATAGACAGGTATTGTGAAAGACAAGATTAATGTAGGACTATAAGAGTAATGTAGTAATGAAGGAAAGGAATAGAGTGAAGATAAGTGTGATCTAAAGTGACAGAAAGGGAAAATAAATATTAACAGGTCTTATCAATTTAGGTCATTAATTCTGGATCTCTTGATATGTCTACTATCAAGAGACAAACCTCACAGATGCATCTCCTTTTAGCTCCTCAAACTAGACTTCCTAGTGCCTATTGCATTTTGAAAACAAACCTAGGGTTAGAAAAAGATAGAAAAAATATAACAAGACATTTAAAATACAAAGTAAAAATCAGTGTTAATAAAGTATTTTAAAAATAACAAAATAATAATGTTTTATTACATAGTTTAATGTGTGTCTATGACATACAATCCCTCAGCCTTATTTTAATTATGTTCTAATATCTAAGTGCCAGTGATTGTATATAGAGATTCCCTTCTTGAATACTTGTTTGTTAAATATCTCATTTGAAATATGATGTAAAAATCAATGTTAATAAATACTTTAAATGAAAAATTTAAAAAATAACAAAACAAAAAAATTAAACTTAAAAAGTATAAAGAATTTTAAAAAGAATATATAAAAGAAAAAGAGAAAAATATATAGAAAAGAGATAAATGATGAAAAACACCTCAAAATTATGAGTACTTAAAGGAGAAATACTAAGATTAAAAACTGAAATATTAAAAAGCAGGGGACTGAGTCAATGAAAATAAATTCTGAAACAAGTATGTACACAATGAAGGAGGATGTCGACTATTTGCTGTCGCTATGTTTCTAGGAGTGAACAGATCTACAATGAAAAAAAGGGGGGAGGAAGAAGAAAAATGGCAAAAAAAGAATAAGTAAAAATGAAAATGAAAATAAGTAAAATTTTAAAGTTATGATTAGAAAAAATATTCTTAATCTTTTGTGGGGGAGAAATTTGTATCTCCACTGAATTCAGGATCCTGTCTCTTTATGAAATCTCATCATCTGTGATAATTCCTTCTCCTTTGGCTTAGTTGTTTTTTCCAGTCATTTTGCTTGAGTGCTCAGAAAAAGTTCTGCCTTATAGACTTGGGGTCTTTGTGACTGCTCACTCAGATTAATTTACTGGCAGTGTGATTAGCTTTATGTGTTTTGCAGGAGAAAGTTGGCTGTTTTGGGTAGCTTGGATGTGAATGGAGTTGTATTGTTTCTGGAGTGGATGGTGATCTTCAGAACTCAATCTGCTCCAGCTTGTAGCCACTATTGTTTTATCTAATTCAGTTGAGAGTAAAGTAGGGGTGGTGCCTCCTCTGAGTTTGTTTACTGAGAGAGGAGCCAGCCACCCTTCCCAGGGAGGAATTGCTCCCTCCAGGGAAGGGAACTAATCCCTTGGCCAAGCTGACACTAGTCAGATCCCTTTACCCTTTTGAGTAATGACGCTGTGGAAACCACTTCTCAGATTCCAGTTATCTGTTAGCTGTTCTGGCAGGGTCTTTGTCAGTAGCCAACATGGCTCTGCTCTCAGCTGGTGGTGGAGGGATTACCTTCCCAGTGCTGTGCTGTGAGAAGGAGTGAGAATGTCTTAATGAAGTACTCCCACTTCCCCTTGACTGGTGGTTCCTTTTGCTATCTGCATCTGACTGTAGCCTGCAGGATGAAGATTTCCACTTCTAGTTACCTGATCTGTGCAGCAGGAAGTGAGGTGCTGCTCAGAACTGTCTTCTTAAGCAGGCTACCTGATATATTCCAGTTTGAATGAGATCCCTGTGCTAATATAGCTTACTTAGTGTCTTTCTTTTGCTATAAAATTTCTGCTAAAATTCTAAAACTGTGAACGTCTGCCATCTTTCCAGAATCATATTTTTTGTTTTCATTTGTAGTGTTTCCTGCTATTTTCCTACTATTACAGACATATTGGGTTAAAATGTATGTTTTTATTGTTTGTATTTTATTTGTCTCATCTGTATTTTAGCCATTTTTTCCTCTCTTGATTTATGTTTTATTATAATTTTACATTTTTGTTAGAGTATTACACACATTTTATTTTTATAATTTCTCAGGAGATTGAAATATAAACTTTTGACTTAGTAAATTATACCTTTAATAGTTGGAGTTCTGCTGTCACATGTGCATGTCATTAAATATTTTTTAAACTTCAAACCAAATTACATAACTTTAAAATTGAATATTTATTTACATAATGACTATTCTACTGCACTCTACTTCTATCAACATTTTTCTGTGGCAACCTAACATCATTTTCGTCCTAATGAAGAAATATCACTCATATTTACTTTTTAAAAGTGATGCCAGTGTATTCATTACTTTTGTTTTCTAGAAAAAAAATTATTTCACCTTCACAGTGGAAAGCTATTATTTTATATCAAATAAAATTTTCTCTTAGCAGTTGTCATCACTGCTCTGATATAATTCAACTACAAGTGGACTTTTGTTCTTAAGAAACTTCAGATATAATTTTTATTCCACTGTATCACATGCTTCCTTTCCATCAATCTTGCTTTATGCTTGTATCTTCACCTATGGAAAAGCAGTAGGTTTTTTATACTTTTCCTTTTTTTAATTTTATTTTTTGTTGAGTTAATGTATAGAGGGGCTACAATTACATTCGCCAGATAGTAGGTGCATTACTTCTCACATGTTGATATCCCTTCTCATGTTTTTTGTTCCCATTTCTTTCCTCCTGCCCCCTCCCAATCATCTTGTTTTCCCCCTTCCCTACCCTATTTCAAATAAACAAATAAAAGTTTATACAATATACCAGGTAAAAAATTCAGATACAGCAACCACATGTGATTAACCATAAGTGGATAAATAAAAAGAGATTAGAAATAACTTCACATAGTACATGAAGAACAACAATCACAAAGATAAACTTCTTGTTTCCATAACCTAGATGCCTTTTTCTCATTCTCTCTTGCTTTTATCTTCAGTATCTCAGATATTGAATTTATTCATATGCTAAACATTTTCACTAGGTTCCCTGTTTACTTCAGACACTAATGGACTGTTTATGGTTTTTCTTGGTTCTTCCTTAGATAATAGTTCATTCATGTTCTCTTTCTTGCTTTATTTTGCTATTCAATTGACTTACATTATTTGTACTTTTAGCTCTTCATTTTTGATTCTTTACATGAAGCCTCACTTATTTATTGAATATCATTTCTTTCTCTAGGGGCTTTAGACTAGTTATTTTATTTTCAATTGTTTTTCCTTTTTTTTGCCAGTCCTGGGTGGAACTCAGGGCTTGAGCACTGTCCTGGGGCTTTCTCAAGACTAGAGCTTTACCATTTGTGCTACAGCACCACTTCCACCTTTTTTTTTAATGTGTGTGGGACCGAGGAATTGAACCTGGGTCTTCGTGCATGCTAGACAAGCACTCTACCACTAGGCCAAACTCCCAGCCCCTCAATTTTATTTTTAACAGTACTTAGGCTAGAATTCAGATCCTTTCCTTTGCCAAGCTGACACTCTTCTGCTTAAGCCAAATCTCCATTTTTAATCAATATTTTAAAATACCTGTAAATCTTTGTGTAATATCACTAATGGCTACTGTTACGAGTGTATTGACTAATTTTCTGTTTTAACTTTCTGTTATTTATTATTTTCTAGAGTACTTGTAATATGTGTGTGTGTGTGTGTGTGTATGTGTGTGTGTGTGTGTGTGTGTGTGTGTGTGTGTGTGTATGGTTAAAAAGTATAGTGGGAGGCATCTGGGTTGGTTCCATGTCTTTGCTATGGTAAATAGTGCTGCAATGAACATCACTGTGCTAGTGGATTTAGTATGTCCTTATTTCTGGACTGGTGAGTCCAGTAGTGGAATTGCTGGGTCATAGGGGAGATCTATGTTTAGCCTTTTGAGGAACCACCTTACTGCTTTCCATAGTGGTTGAATGAGTTTACACTCCAACCAACAGTGTAGTAGCAACCCTCCTGGCCACATCCCCACCAGCATCTGTTGTTGTTGGATTTCTTGGCCCCTCAGTTGATGATTGGATCAACAATGTGTGGTATTTATACACAATAGAAATCTATGCCACCGGGCCGGAAGTTTGGCCTAGTGGTAGAGTGCTTGCCTAGCATGCACGAAGACCCGAGTTCGATTACTTGATACCACATACTTAGAAAAAGCCGGATGTGGTGCTGAGGCTCAAGTGGTAGAGCCCTAGCCTTGAGAAAAAAAATCCAAGGACTTAAGTCCAGGAGTGGCAAAAAAAAAAAGAAATCTATGCCGCCATCAGAAAGAACGACATTGGACCATTTGTAAGGAAATGGAAAGACTTGGAGAAAATCATATTAAGTGAAGTAAGCCAGACCCAAAGGAACATAGGCTCAATGGTTTCCCTCATTAGTACACATCTAGAACTCTCCTAGCAGAGAATTACAATAGCTCAAACCCTAGATACATAAGGCCTTATAGGATGAGGCCAAATTAATGGACCTCCAGGTCATGGAAACAAGAGCTTAATTACAAGTGACTGTTACTCTTTATGTATTATGTTTTTCTCTCTTCTCTTGTGTTGCCCTTTTAATCTCATATTGTTCCAGTATCCCACTTTGTTACCTGGTATATTATATAGGGGTTTACTTGTTTATTTGAAATATGAGGGGAAAAATGAGGGGAGGGTGTGGAGGTAGGGAAATGGGGACAAAAACATAAGAAGGGATATCAATGTGTGAGAAGTAATGCACTATCTATCTGGCAAATATAACTGTTACCCATCTATACATTGAAATAAAATATTATTAAAAAAGTGTACAGGGAAAGGCTAAAGCTATCTAAATCCAAGGAAAAATAATTTACTTTCAACATGCACACATGGTACTCACATCTCATTTTGGTCCAGTAATGGCCGAGTCTCTATCTTTACATACACTAATAAATTTCTAGCTTGTTCATATTTCAAGGATGTCACCTTTCAGCACACTCTCCTAAAAGTCAATGTTTACTGTGAAGTAATTTCTCCATGGTATGGTCTAAAGCTTACTTTCTGTTCTCGAGCACTGTTAAACAGTGGAAATCTCTGCCTATCTTTTCAGGATATTACTAACTTCTCTCTAGTTGCTTTTAGCATCCTGAGAATGTGTATTTTAAAAGTTGGAAAATGACTTGAGATGAAATGTACAAAGAGTTTGGGACAAATGTTCCTGCAGTTATCTCACCTCTTTGAATCTTGTATGTTTGGTTTGACTGAATGTCAATTTTTGTGTTTCTGATTCTCTAGGAAAAAAAAATCTCACCTTGCTTGTCTTTTTCAACTCTGGATTGTCACTATACTACGTGAGGTATACACCTGGTTCCTCAGAGGGTTTTTAAATTAATCTTAATTTTGTTTGCTACTCCTGGGCTTGAGCTTAGGGCCTGAGCACTGTCCTTGGACTTTGTCAAGACTAGAGCTCTACCACTTGAGCCTCAGCACCACTTCCAGCTTTTTTTATGTATGTGGTAACAAGGAATTGAACCAGGGTCTTTGTGCATGCTAGACAAGCATTTTACCACTAGGCCAAACTCTGCCCCCTAATCTTAATATTATTGTATTGCAATTAGTGGATTTATGCAATAAAATTTCTACTTTTCAGAAGTTACTATGTATTTTTGTATATTAATTAATAATTGATGCAAATATTTCAAGATTTTAAGAAATCCTCCATTTTAAGTTATAATATAAATTGTAATTATTCTCATCATGTATACCCTTAAACATGTATGATATTATTTATTATTTGATATCTCTCTCACACATTTTCATTATCTCCTCATTTCTCTGAGAAAAAGGAGCTTAGATTTTATATAAATATGGTTATATTCATCTTCTTTCCAATAAATGTTGAGAATTTTCTTGTAATCTCATGTTATATTTGCTTTCATTTCCTATTTTACTTTTTGTCAGTCATGGGGCTTGAACTCTGGGCCTGGGTGCTGTCACTGAGCTGTTCAGCTAAAGGCTATAACTCTGTCATTTGAGCAACAGTGCCACTTCCGGTTTTCTGGTGGTTAATTGGAGATAAGAGTCTCACAGAATTTTCTTCCTGAGCTTGCTTTGAACCTCAATCCTCAGATCTCCACCTCCTGAGTGGCTAGGATTATGCTTGTGAGCCACCAGCTCCCAGTTATTCACTACTAATTTTATTTTGTTATTCTTTTATTCTTTTCCTCTGTTAGTTTTTCTAAATCGATGAAATTTTGTTCATTTCTCTTACCCATGGGGTTAAATTTTACCAACTATTATGTTTTATATTTTGCAGGTGGTTACTGTCCCATTCTTAGAAGTGATTATCATATATGTACATACTTACATAAGTAAATTGTAAATCTGAATTTCATTAAAATATATACTCATGCTCCTAGATTAAACTCAGTTTTAGAAATATTTAGTTCCTAAGTATTTCACACATCCTTACTCTAATTTAGGATGAAAATCGATTTTAAATATTTCACTCTATTTTTCTCTTCTGTATTTCCAGAATTCTATTTAAATTATATACTTTATTCTTCATTACCTTAGAAATCTCACTGCTTGGGATTTGAAATGTAACTGGGCACTGATGGCTCACATCCATAATTCTCACTATTTGTAAGCTTGAGATCTTAGGATCTTGGGTTTGAAGGCAAACTGGGTAGATAAATTTGTGAGATTCCTATATCCATTTATCCAAGAAAAATTCAGATTTGGAGGAATAGCTCAAGTGGTAGAGCACTGGCCTTCAACAAGTAATCTAAACAAGAGAAACCCTGAATTCAACTCCAATACTGACAAATGAAATAAAATATGATAATATAAATGAAATTTTGTAAATGTACCTATAATACACAAAATACATTAGAAAAAATTAAATGAAATAAAATTAAGAGAATATGAAATTTCCCTCATAGCCTCATATATTGAAGGCTTGGTCCCCAAGTACTGCAGCTGTTTTGGAAAGTAGTGGAAATATTAGGATATCAGATATACGATATTAGGAAATATTAGAATATTAGGCTACCCGGAGAATAAAGGTCCCTCAGATCACAGCTCCTTTCTCTCTATTTCCTGGTCACCCACCATAAGGTGAACACCTTTGCTCTGTTACACTAATTTTCCACCTCTGGGACCATAATCCATAACATAACCCTTCACCAATAATTTATTTTTCTCAATAATGGAAAAGTCTGAGAAATATAGAAATGTTCACCTAAATTAGAAACATTGGACCTTGAAAGTACATTCATCATTAAGGTGTCTTTATACTGACCTTTTCCCGGTCTTGATTTTTCTTTTCTAACAACTTATTCATTCAGAATACTTTCTCAAGTATTTTGATAGTTTAAGTCACACAACAATCTATAAAAGTGCATATTTCACAGTTTTTGGTTTTCATTTACAAATGAATATAATTTGGCAGAGTATTGCAATATGTGATTCTAAAACTTTTTCGGTGGTCTACAGATCAGGTATTATGTCCGTAGACCATAGGCAGGATTTTACTTCTTTTACAAGTAGCATAAGTCTCTACTGTGTAAAGCTGGTGACATTTTATCATCATTTCTGAATTCATACATTTTACTAGACTGTGTATATATTGGTACTTCTTCATGAATCTAAACTGTTATTCAGTGAATATTTTCATCCTACATTTAGGACTTCCTTTGATTTAAAATAATTTTCTTTTATCCATTAACATTAATCAAGGAATAATTATTTCTCCTCTTCCACTTATTAATTCATTTTGAATTATTGTATGATTTTTATGTTTGGCATTCTATATTCATTCATGGATCTTCCTAATTCATTTTATTATTTCCTTACTATTTTAAATGACATGAGATTGTGACAGAAGGAAATTTAGAGCAGATTTAATTCCTTATTTTTCTTGCTGCTTTGGAACATTAGAAACTTGAGAAAAATCAGGTGGGTATTAGTCCTTTCTCCTGATGAAAGCTGAAGTTTAGTATATGGTTTCTAAAATCCAAAAGGAGCTATATTGTTTTGAGTACTTACTATCCTCTCACAAGTAATCAACCTAGAATTTCTTTATCTTGTTTTGGTATTTTTTGAAAAGGTTTCCTATTTATTTTGACCTATTTAAACCTGAATAGATGACTTGCACGGGTGAACAAATGGATTTTGGTCCCTGTGATTAGTAGAGGGCTACCACTTGAACTTAGAGAAGCATGAGAGCATGACATTTTTTTCTTTGATCTTTCTCAGAGAGAAAATATTTTGTCATGTGTAGAGACTAGCAAATGCCTTACCTTAAATCACTTGGTTGTATAATGCAGCTGGAGAGACCTCAACAACTTGACTTGAATGACTATCAAAAGAACACAAATCCATTGTATAACAAAGAAGAAAAATAAGTACAATTCACTGAAGAATACTCAGTAATCTGAGAAAAGAAAAGCAATATACAAAATAAGCTACTTCTATTGAAGATAAAAGAAAAAGATGAAAACTTTAATGATGAAGAAAAACAGAAAATTCTAGAGGCAGATATCTGTACCCCTGCACAAAAACAATGCATTTTGGAGCCAGGAAAACAGGTTTTGTTTTTGTTTCTTATCAGACACATGTGGAATTTTAACTAAGAAGTCAATCAAATCAAGTTAATCTATCTTTCAAGCAGCTCTGTGACTAGAACGCTGTGAAGAATTATTCACAAAAAATAGGTTCTTTTTGTCTAATGCTGTAAGAGTTCTTATAAATTCTTGCTATGTTCTGCTGTAGTTTTATACACATTTTCATGCCCTTACCAGAGCTATCAATCTATATTAGTAAGAAATATTATTTAGGGACCTAGTTGTTCACCATATTCAATCTTTTTTCATAGAAGGCTCATAAGACAAGTGGAAAGTATGGTTTATCTGTGTTGATTGAGGTGAGGTGATAATACCAAAATAAGTCTGAATATCATGCATATATTTCTACTCTGTTGCTTTTAAAGTCCAAGAAATATTTGTTTGCTATCAAATGGAAAATATAGTAAATTTCTCAATTATTTCACATAGTATTTGTTATATTATTTGTGTACTAAATTATTCAAGGGCAAGTTTAATATGATTTTGTAACAGAATTTAGACACAGCAACCCATTGCTTAAAACCTGAATGAATCCGTTATAAGCTAATAAGAATATTACCTATGAAATATTAACCTTTGTTTTACTTTGAGTCTTTATTAGATTCTTCTTATTTATACTACTAGCGAGTGTTTACATGAATAGCATATGGAAAAATTGTTTCAGCATATATGTTTAGATAAAATTTCCTCATTGCTATACATAAGTAATATCACTAATTGAATCTATTAAGGTAACTATATAAATATACATTTCTCTACTTATGAAGATGTTTTGGAATTGGTCCAACTGCTGTGCATTTTTTTTCAATTTTGTGTAAGAATAATTTTAGAAATGTGCAGAAATATGCCCCGATCTCAATTTTTCAGTGTGTCTTATGTATTTCTGTTTTGCTGTAAATGTCTATTTCTTTGGTTTAAAATATTGCTTTTTATTATATTTTATTGTTTGGGTTATGTATAGAGGGGTGATAGTTACTTTGTCAGTTAGTGGGTACATTACTTCTTGAACATTGATACCTTTTTTCATGTTTTTCTCCCATCATCCTTCTCCCAACCCCCTCCCAATCATATTGTTTTTCCCCTTGCCATCTCTATTTCAAATGAGCAAATTAATGTATGTACAGTTATCCAGGTACCAAAGTCAGATACAGTAACAAAATGAAATAAACCAAAAGTGAAAAAAGATAAAAGAAAGAGTTACACATAATACATTAAGAACAACAGTCACAAAGATAAACCTCTATTGGCATGTCTTTCAGTGTCTAGATACAACAAAGTAGATTTTCTTGTGCCTGCTATTTTCTGAAAAATCACTAAATCATAAACTTTTTCATACCATTACTTACCCTCTTGGTTCCATTCAATCACAAGCTACTGATGGAGAGTCAGCTATAGATAGACACTATGCTGAAGGTTGAAAAACACACATTATTTTGACCTTCACATAGTTTACATTCTTTTGTGGGAAAGTACCTAAATAAGAATGTAAGTACAAACTAGCTGTCTCAGCCTCTACAGTAGCTAGGATTATAGCTACCAGCCACAGACACCCAGATTTTATGCTGGTTATTTTGAAGATGGTATCTCATGGATTTTTCTGCCAGGGATAGCTTCCATCAACAATCCTCCTGAACACAACCTCCTAAGCCTAAGGGTATGAGCTACTGGAGCCTGACTTTAACTTTAAAAAATATGTGCATTCACAATCCCCCAAAATTTTTATGTTGTTGTTGGTATAAATAAGATCATGACATAATGTTAGGAAACCATTTTGCTGTTAACCTCTCTGAGTTTGAAAATTTGAGCAATTATATAACCACTTCCAAGCTATGTTACTTTGAGCAACTTAACTTTCCGTGCCTTGTTTTACTTAGCTGCAACGTGTTATAATAATGGAACTTTCACACTATGTGGTCTTAGGGATTACACATCTCTGCATAGAAATGCTTAGAACATGAGATAGCATGTACAAAGTACAGATCGAAAATTAGGGATTATTATTTTAATACAAACATGAGTATTAATTCACAATAGCATAGTATCAAACACTGTGACACAAGAAAGCATATTGGATCATAGTACAAAATAAGATTCTATCCTTGCTTACAAATTACTTAACTATTTTGCACTTCACTATGTTCAGTAATAAACTGAAAACAAGTAAGTGTATAAAATAATAGTTGTTACTATAATGAATTATAGATGAATAAAATTGAAAGGTGAATAGTTATCCTTCATCATAAATATGTACCAATTATCAACTTGACCCTCAGTAATACTGGCATGAGAACTATGGTCATTTTTTGTTATAAATTTCTTCCTTTTCCTTATGGAATTATTTGGCAAACATAGGTTGGAATGAATTCTTCTTGAATGATTCAAATTAATATTTTTTTTGGTTTCCATCACTTTATATCTACATTTACTCACTGTAAAGTTTATACCAATTTTTCTCTAATAAAATCTTCAGTGATTGTTCAAAGAAACAAATGATAGCAGTGAGACAATTTGATTCATACATACTCTGTTTCCCTAGTATACAATTTCTTGAGAAGTAACAATTTAACCATTAGTAGTCCACTGACTCATGCTAGACACATATTATAGTTATGATGATTCCAAAAGAGTAGATCATGACAAAACAGGCTTGCTAAAGAGAAAACTAGTAGATCTTTACAAAACAATGACAGTAAGAAAATGAGTTGAATAAATCATTGAAACAGCAGGCTGAATCTTCAGGGTGTCACCACAATCGAGAATGTGCTACAATGATCTCCTTAGGAATTATTCTCAAAATGTGGAGGGATACCATAGATGGGTGCCTTAGAAAGAAGAAATTTGGATGGTGCAATTTGATAATGATTACTTAGTGGGATATGAATAAAATCACCGCATTTCCCCATGGAGTTTATGTAACCAACATACTCTTTTAGTAGTTTAGGTTCTCTAAAACATATTTTCATATTATAAAACTAATGAGATCTCACTGAACTACTGAAAATACAAAATTATTAAAGAAACTGAAAACAATTGTAATCTTATAAGGAAATAATCAAGGTTACATTTTTTCATATATTTTTATTGTAATTAATAGAAAGGGTACATTATATTCACAAGATAGAAGGTGCATTACTTCACATACATTGATACCCTTTCTCATGTCTCAGTCCCCATTTCCCTCCTCAAACCCCCGCCCCTCATCTTGTTTTCCCCCCTTCCCTATCCAATTTCAAATAACCAAATAAACACATATTCACTATACCAGATAACAAGGTAAAATTCTATAACAATTTGAGATAACCAAGGGATAGCAAAAGAGATGAGAGATGACATAGTACATTAAGGACAACAATCACTCATTATATGGCTTTTGTTTCTGTATCCTGGAGCTACTTTAATTTAGTGTCATACTATATGGCCTTATGTGTCTAGGTTTTGTTCTATTGTAAATCTCTGCTACAAAGCCCAAGGTTTCTACTGATTAAGAAAAATGAGGGAAACCATTGAGCCTATGTTCCTTTGAGTCTGGCTTACTTCACTTAATATGATTTTTTCCAAGCCTTTCCATTTTCTTACAAATGGGGTTATGTTCTTTTTGATGGCAGCATAGATTCCATTGTGTATAAATACCACATCTTGTTGATCCACTCATCAACTGAGGGACATGTGGGTTGGTTCCATATCTTTGCTATGGTAAATAGTGCTGCAATGAACATTGTGGTGCTGGTGGATTTAGTATGTCCTTGTTTCTGGATGAGTAAGTAAATGCCAAGTAGTGGAATTGCTGGGTCATAGGGGAGCTCTATGTTTGGTCTATTGAGAAACTGCCATACTGCTTTCCATAGTGGTTGAATGAGTTTGCACTCCCACCAACAGTATAGTAGTGATCCCTCCTGGCCACATCCCCGCAAGCATCTGTAGCTATTAGATTTCTTGATCATGGCCATTCTAACTGGAGTGAGGTGAAATCTTATACTGTTTTGATTTGCATGTCTTTTTTTTTTACTTATTAGAGTTTATTTAATCAATAACTATGGAAAACACTTGTTTAAACTTGAATTTCAGCTAAACAATGACAGTTTACATTTTAATATTTTTACATTTTGTGTAAGGACATATTCGCACATATTTGAGAATACTTATAGTAAAAATTATTCATTGTGATCTGAAATAGTAATTTAAATGAGAGCCCTATAGTTTTCCCTAAGCATTCTATGATTGTCCTATATGCCCATGTCTGAAAATTCTTTATTTTTCATAGGAAGTCACACTTTTTATATTTACTTTTTATTTTTTATTGTGAGTAATAGAAGGGTTACATTATATTCTCCATAGAGAAGGTGCATTGCTTCACAAACACTGATACCCCTACTCAAGTTTTTTTTTAATTGTAATTAGTAAAAGGGTTACATGATATTTGCCAGATAGAAGGTGCATTAATTCACATACATTGATACCCTTTCACATGTCTTGGTACCCGTTTCCCATTTCCCTCTCCCTACCTCCTTCCCCTATCTTGTTTGCCCCCTTCCCTAGCCTATTTCAAATAAGCAAATAAACATATATACAATATACCAGATAACAAGGTAAGGCACTGTAACTATATGAGAATAACCAAGGGACAACAAAAGATATGAGAAATAACATGGTATACTAAGAACAATAATCACACATTTCATATCCTGGAGGTCTATTCATTTAGCCTCATCCTATATGGCCTTATGTATCTAGGTTTTTCCCTATTATAATCCTCTGCTGGGAGAGTCCAAGGTTTATATTAATTATGACAAATGAGGGAAACCATTGAGCCTATGTTCCTTTGAATCTGGTGTACTTCACTTAATATGATTTTTTTGCAAGTCTTTCCATTTTCTTACAAATGGGGTTATGTTCTTTTTGATGGCAGCATAGAATTCCATTGTGTATAAATACCACATCTTGTGGATCCAGTCATCTACTGAGGGGCATCTGGGTTGGTTTCATATCTTTGCTATGGTAAATAGTGCTGGAATGAACATCGTTGTGCTCGTGGCCTTAGTATGTCCTTGTTTCTGGACGATTATGTAAATGAAAGGAGTGGAATTGCTGGGACACAAAGGAGCTCTATGTTTAGTAAGAAACAAGCTTTTTATCAGGGAGTTTATACTGGCATTGAGCAAAGAAGCAGGTTATTCTATTTTTAAATTTTTTATTATAATTAATAAAAGGGTTATATGATATTTGCCAGATAGATGGTGCATTAATTCACATACATTGATACCCTTTCACATGTCTTGGTACCCATTACCCTTCCCCCCACCCCCCACCCGTCTTGGTTTTCCCCCATCCCTATCAAATTTCAAATAACCAAATACAAATAAATTCAATATATCAGATAACAAAGTGAGATACTATACCAATATGAGATACCCAAGGGACAGCAAAGGAGATGAGAGACAACATAGTAAATTAAGGACAACAATCATTCGTTATATGGCTTTTGTTTCAATATCCTGGAGGTCCTTTCAATTAGCTTCATACTATATGGCCTTATGTATCAAGATTTTGCTCTATTGCAGATCTCTCCTGGTAGAGCCCAAGGTATCTACTGATTATGACAAATGAGGGAAACCATTGAGCCTAAGTTCCTTTGAGTCTGGCTTACTTCACTTAATAGGATTTTTTCTAAGTTTTTCCATTTCCTATCAAATGGGGCGATGTCATTCTTTCTGACAGCAGCATAGAATTCCATTGTGTACAAATACCACAACTTGTTGATCCACTCATCAACTGAGGGACATCTAGGTTGGTTCCATATCTTTGCTATGGTGAATAGTGCTGCAATGAACATTGCTGTGCTACTGGATTTAGTATGCCCTTGTTTCTGGATGGTTGGGTAAATGCTAAGTAGTGGAATTGCTGGGTCATAGGGGAGTTCTATGTTTAGCCTTTGGAAGCACTGCCACACTGCTTTCCATAGTGGTTGAACAAGTTTGCACTCCCACCAACAGTGTAGTAATGATCCCTCCTGGCCACATCCCCTCCAGCATCTGTTATTATTCGTTTTCCTGATGCTGGCCATTCTAACTGGAGTGAGGTGGAATCTTAGAGTTGTTTTGATTTGCATTTCTTTTATGACCAGAGATGTTGAGCATTTCTTCATGTGTCTATAGGCCATTTTTGTTTCTTCTTCAGAGAAGACTCTCTTTAAGTCTTTGGCCCATTTTTTAATGGGATGGTTGTTACTTTGGAGATTACTTTTGGAGTGATTCAATTTTTTGAGTTGTTGATATATTTTAGATATGAGGCCTTTGTCCGTTGTTTGGTTGATGAAGATCTTCTCCCACTCTGAAGGCTTCCTAATTAATTTGCTAGCTATGTCCTTTGCCATACAAAAGCTCCGCAGTTTAATGAAGTCCCACTTATCCAGGCTTTCTCTGATTTGTTCTATTTCTTGGTCCTTATTAAGAAAGTTTTGACCTGTGCCAAGGAGGCCTAGTGTATCTCCTATTCCTTCTTGTAGAGTTTTCAGTGTGTCAGCTTTTACCTCCAGGTCTTTGATCCATTTGGAGTTAATTCTAGTGCAATATGACAAAGAAGGATCCAACTTTAGTTTTCTGCAGGTGCTTAACCAGTTCTGCCAGCACAACTTGTTGAAGAGGCTGTCTTTCTTCCATTCTATTTTTTTGGCTCCCTTGTCAAAGATTAGGTGGCCATAGGTCTGTGGTTTAATATCTGGGTACTCAGTATTATTCCATCGGTCTTCAGGCCTGTTCTTGGGCAGGTACCAAGCTGTTTTGAGAATTATAGCTGTGTAGTAGAGTCTAAAGTTTGGAATTGAAATTCCTCCAGCGCTGTTCTTTCTGCTAAGAAGTGTTTTTGCTATACGGGGTCTTTTATTATTCCATATGAAATTTTGAATTGCCTCGTCTATTTCTTTTAAGAATGACATTGGGATATTGATGGGTATTGCATTGAATTTGTAGATAGCGCTTGGCAAGATTGTCACTTTCACAATGTTGATTCTTCCAATCCAGGAGCATGGGAGGTTTTTCTATTTCCTTAGTTCTGCTTTAATTTCCTTTGTTAGGGTTTTAAAGTTTTTGTCAAAAAGGTCCTTTACATTCTTAGTTAAGCTAATTCCTAGGTACTTTATTTTCTTTGAGGCTATTGTGAAAGGAGTTACTTTCCTAATTATTGCCTCGTTCCTCTCACTGTTGGCATAAAGGAAGGCAGTTGATTTTTTTTTATTGTAATTAGTAAAAGGGTTACATGATATTTGCCAAAGTTGATTTTTGAGGGTTGATTTTATAGCCTGCTACTCTTCCAAAGTTTTGAATCAGCTCAAGGAGCGTGGGAGTAGAGTCTATAGGATTCCTTAAATACAGAATCATGTCATCTGCAAAGAGGGATAGTTTTATTTCCTCTTTCCCTACTTGGATCCCCTTTATGCTTGCTTCTTTCCTTATTGCACTGGCCAGGATTTCTAGTACTATGTTAAAGAGTAGTGGAGAGAGTGGGCATCCTTGTATCCTTCCTGATTTTAGAGGGAATGGCTTTAGATTTTCACCAGTAAGTGTAATACTAGCAGTGGGTTTCTCATACGCAGCCTTTATTACATTGAGGAATGTTCCATGGATTCCTAGTTTCTCCAGAGCTTTTAACATAAAGGGGTGTTGGATCATGTCAAATGCCTTTTCCGCGTCTATTGAGACAATCATATGATTTTTGTGCTTGCTCCTGTTGATGTGTTGAATTATATTAATTGATTTGCGTATGTTGAACCAGCTTTGCCTCCCTGTGATGAATCCAGTTTGATCATAGTGTATAATTTTTTTGATGAGTTGTTGTAGACCGTTGGCCAGTATTTTGTTGAGAAGTTTTGCATCGATGTTCATCAAAGAAATAGGTCTATAATTGTCTTTCTTTGATGAATCTCTGTCTGGTTTGGGAATGAGGGTTATACTGGCTTCATAGAATGAGTTTGGTAAAGAACCTTCAGTTTCAATTTCGTTGAAGAGCTTGAAGAGTATTGGTTTGAGCTCTGCTTTGAAGACCTTATAGAATTCAGCTGTGAGTCCATCTGGCCCTGGGCTCTTTTTAGGTGGAAGTTCTCTAATTGCCATTTCTATTCCAGAGCTTGAAATAGGCCTGTTGAGTTGGGTTAGCTCTTCTTGGTTCACTGTCGGTATGTTAATATTGTCTAGGAATTCATCCATTTCTTCTAGATTCTCAAATTTGTTGGCGTAAAGTTTTGAGAAGTATTCCCTCATGATATTCTGGATCTTGGTAATTTCTGTCGTGATATTACCATTTTCGTCTGTAATTTGGTTTATTTCGATATGCTCTCTTCTTTTTTTGGGAAGATTTGCTAAGGGTTTGTCAATTTTGTTAATTCTTTCAAAGAACCAACTCCTTGTTTTGTTGATTCTTACTATAGTTTTTTTGGATTCCAAATCATTTAATTCTGCTTTGATTTTAATAATTTGCTTTCTTCTACTGGGGTTAGGGTTGGTTTGTTGCTCTTTTTCCAGGAGCTTAAGTGAGACATTAAGTTGTTGGTTTGTGATTTTTCCAACTTGTTGTTGTAGGCACTCAGCGCTATAAATTTTCCTCTGAGTACTGACTTTGGTGTGTCCCAAAGGAGTTGGTATTTTGTGTGCTCCTTGTTGTTAAATTTCATAAACTGTTGGATTTCTGTTCTGATCTCTTCGATTACCAATTGCTGATTCAACAATGTGTTGTTCAGTCTCCATGAGTTACAGGGTTTTCGTTGGTGGAGATGTGTGTTCAGTTCCAATTTGATGCCTTTGTGGTTTGAGAGTGTGCATGGAATAATTTCAGTGTTTCTGAATCTGTCCAGGTTTGTTTTATGGCCTAAGATGTGGTCTATTTTGGAAAATGTTCCAAGTGCTGCTGAGAAAAACGTATATTGTGTTTTTGCTGGGCGGAATATTCTGCAGATGTCTGTTAGATCTAGTTGGTCTATATAGTTGTTCAGTTCTAAGGTTTCTCTGTTGAGCTTTTGCCTTATTGATCTGTCCATAGGTGAGAGTGGTGTGTTAAAGTCACCGACAATCATTGTGTTTCCATCTATGTATGATTTCAGTGTAAGTAAAGTTTGCTTGATGAAGTTCGGAGCTCCTGGATTGGGTGTGTAAATATTTAGGATCGTTATATCTTCCTGGAGGAAAGATCCCTTTAGTAGTATGTAGTACAGGTTATTCTATTCTGAGAACTTCATTAAAATACAATTAAGGGAAGTGAAGGCAAAGTCTTCTGCATCACAATATGTCAAGCTCTCATTCTGAAAATCAAAAATGCTAACATAATTACGTAATTACAACCATCTATCTTGTTTTCATTTTCTACATAGACTTAGAAGCACAGAACCATTATGTGTAAGATTGTCAACCTACATAGTAGATCATGAGTTCATTACCAGACTGTGCTAGATCTACACAAGAAGATCTGTCTCAATAATGGAAGGAAGGAAGGAAGGAAGGAAGGAAGGAAGGAAGGAAGGAAAGAAGGAAGGAAGGAAGGAAGGAAGGAAGGAAGGAAGGAAGGAAGGAAGGAAGGAAATCAGGAAATCTTTCTGCAAAAGAATATGAATTTTAGCACTAAATAGAGATATTTTCTTTTCTTCTTACTTGATGCCAAGAGAACAGAGAAATTAGAAAGATAATATCTGTAGACTATTCGATGATCCTACATTAAATTAAGTAAATCTTTTACTACTGATTAGGATGTTGAATTTATTTGAATTACTTCAGTGCCTAGAAAAATAACAAATCAATAGACCAACTCCCTTTTCCCTGTTGTAAAATAAGAATGACATTTTATTATTTGAATTTCCTCCTCCTCTTACCATTATGGTATATAATCTATTTTAAAAAGTCACCTATACTAGTGTTATACCCAAACTCTGTCCTTTTTATCCCTAAGCCTATAAAGGTTAGCCTGGTTCTTTTTTTAAATTGTAATTAATAGAAGGGATACATTATATTCACCAGACAGAAGGTGCATTATTTCACAAACATTGATACCCTTCCTCATGACATGGTCCCCATTTCCCTCCTCCCCTCCCCCCACTCATCTTGATTTTCCCCCTTCCCTATCCAATTTCAAATAACCAATTAAGCACATATAAAATATATCAGATAACAAGGTGAAATATTGTAACAATATGAGATAACCAAGGGATAGCAAAAGAGATGAGAGATAACATAGTACATTATGACACTAAATGTAAGGACCTCCAGGATAAGGAAACAAAAGGAAGTCACGCTTTTCTCCAATCTACTTTCATTTGTTTCAAGGAGTGCTGTTTCTGTCCTGGCATGGAGCAAAATTAGAACACAGATTTGGTTGACTGGGCAGCAAATTCATCTTGTTGCTGTTTTCTTTTCAAAACTGGCTTTGAAAAGAAATGATTATGGTAATCCAAATAAACTCAATCCTAGTACTCAATTAAACAAATCAGAAAGATGACTTTACTTTCAGTTGAGATTTGTGAGCTTCAAATTGAGGAATGGCATATCTTTTATGGCCAGAGATATCGAGCATTTTTTCATGTGTCTATAGGCCATTGTTATTTCTTCAGAGGAGACCCTCTTCAAATCTTTGGCCCATCTTTTAATGGGATTGTTGTTTCTTTGGAGATTAGTTTTGGAGTGATTCAATTTTTTAAGCTGTTGATATGGTTTAGAGATGAGGCCTTTGTCTGTTGTATGGTTAGTGAATATCTCCCACTCTGTAGTCTTTCTATTCAGTTTGCTAGCTCTGTCCTTTGCCATACAGAAGCTCTGCAGTTTAATGCAGTCCCTCTCATCCAGATTTTCTTTGATTTGTTGCAATTCTGTGTCCTTATTAAGAAAGTTTCAACCTGTGCCAAGGAGATCTAGTGTATCTCTTATTCCTTCTTGTAAAATTTTCATTGTATCTGCTTTTACCACCAGGTCTTTGATCCATTTGGAGTTAATCCTGGTACAGGGTGACAAAAAAATACCCAACTTTAATTTTCTGCAGGTGCATAGCCAGTTCTTCCAGCAGCACTTGTTGACAAGGCTGTATTTCTTAGAACAAAAGATTTTATGGATATCTTTTACTTTACAAAATTAAATTCAAGGGTTGGAATTTGGCCTAGTGGTAGAATCCTTGCCTAGCATGCATGGAGATCAGGGCTCAATTCCTCACTACCACATACATAGAAAAAAAGCCAGAAGTGGTGCTGTGGATCAAGTGGTAGAGTTCTAGACTTGAAAAAGCCCAATGACAGTGCTTAGGCCCTGAGTTCAAGTCCCAGGAAAAAATAAAGTTCAAAATGAAGTTGAAAATTAGTCAAATTTAAATATTTCCATGTATTTTCTTAAATCATAAATGTCTAATTCTTTCTCATGGTCTCGGATTTTTAAACACTAAAATTTTCACTTGTAGCTCCTAAAATTACAAAGATTAGATTTCATTAGATTAAATAAACTAACAAATCATAATGTATTCCTAAATACAGTTTATTTTATTTTTTTCTGATATCAGTGTTGAGTTTAGATAGGACTTTATTCTATGGATGCTTAGTTCATATTCCAAACCTGTGTTGTGAAATGATCCTTTGGGTAACTATCTTGAAAGCTGTTGAAAATACTTTCTGGTATATTGAAAAATCATCAAAATTGCTTAAAAACTTCAGGAGAAATTTGAGCTTTAACCTAAATAGTATACCACTGTGAAGGATGGGAAAATTAAGAATAGTCAGGTAAGAAAAAGGGCTATAAAAGTCAATAACAGTGTAGTAGTGATCCCTCCTGGCCACATCCCCTCCAGCATCTGTTGTCATTCGTTTTCCTGATCCTGGCCATTCTAACTGGAGTGAGGTGGAATCTTAGAGTTGTTTTGATTTGCATTTCTTTTATGACCAGAGATGTTGAGCATTTCTTCATGTGTCTATAGGCCATTTTTGTTTCTTCTTCAGAGAAGACTCTCTTTAAGTCTTTGGCCCATTTTTTAATGGGATGGTTGTTACTTTGGAGATTAGTTGTGGAGTGATTCAATTTTTTGAGTTGTTGATATATTTTAGATATGAGGCCTTTGTCCGTTGTTTGGTTGGTGAAGATCTTCTCCCACTCTGTAGGCTTCCTGATTAGTTTACTAGCTCTGTCCTTTGCCATACAAAAGTTCTGCAGTTTAATGCAGTCCCACTTATCGAGCCTTTCTCTGATTTGTTGTGATTCTTGGTCCTTATTAAGAAAGTTTCGACCTGTGCCAAGGAGGCCTAGTGTATCTCCTATTCCTTCCTGTAGAGTTTTCAGTGTGTCAGCTTTTACCTCCAGGTCTTTGATCCATTTGGAGTTAATTCTAGTGCAAGGTGACAAAGAAGGATCCAACTTTAGTTTTCTGCAGGTGCTTAACCACTTCTGCCAGCACAACTTGTTGAAGAGGCTGTCTTTCTTCCATTCTATTTTTTTGGCTCCCTTGTCAAAGATTAGGTGGCCATAGGTCTGCGGTTTAATATCTAGGTCCTCAGTTCTATTCCATTGGTCTTCAGGCCTGTTCCTGTGCCAGTACCAAGCTGTTTTGAAAATTATAGCTCTGTAATAGAGTCTAAAGTTTGGAATTGAAATTCCTCCAGCGCTGTTCTTTCTGCTAAGAAGTGTTTTTGCTATACGGGGTCTTTTGTTATTCCATATGAAATTTTGGATTGCCTCTTCTATTTCTTTAAAGAATGACATTGGGATGTTGATGGGTATTGCATTGAATTTGTAGATAGCTCTTGGCAAGATTGTCATTTTCACAATGTTGATTCTTCCAATCCAGGAGCATGAGAGGTTTTTCCATTTCCTTAGTTCTGCTTTAATTTCTTTTTTTAGGGTTTTAAAGTTTTTGTCAAAAAGGTCCTTTACATTCTTAGTTAAGCTAATTCCTAGGTACTTTATTTTCTTTCAACCACTATGGAAAGCAGTGTGGCAGTGCCTCAAAAGGCTAAACATAGAACTCCCCTATGACCCAGCAATTCCACTACTTGGCATTTACCCAACCACCCAGATACAAGGACATACTAAACCCACTATCACAACAATGTTCATTGCAGCACTATTCACCATAGCAAAGATATGGAACCAACCTAGATGTCCCTCAGTTGATGAGTGGATCAACAAGTTGTGGTATTTGTACACAATGGAATTCTATGCTGCTGTCAGAAAGAATGACATCGCCCCATTTGTTAGGAAATGGAAAGACTTAGAAAAAATCATATTAAGTGAAGTAAGCCAGACTCAAAGGAACTTAGGCTCAATGGTTTCCCTCATTTGTCATAATCAGTAGAAACCTTGGGCTCTACTAGCAGAGATTTGCAATAGAGCAAAATCTTGATACATAAGGACATATAATGTGAAGCTAATTGAAAGGACCTCCAGGATAGTGAAACAAAAGCCATATAATGAATGATTGTTGTCCTTAATGTACTATGTTGTCTCTCATCTCCTTTGCTGTCCCTTGGTTATCTCATATTTGTATAGTATCTCACTTTGTTATCTGATATATTGAATTTATTTGTATTTGGATATTTGAAATTTGATAGAGAAGGGGGGAAAACCAAGATGGGTGGGGGGTGTTGGGGGGAGGGAAACGGGTACCAAGACATGTGAAAGGGTATCAATGTATGTGAATTAATGCACCTTCTATCTGGCAAATGTCATGTAACCCTTTTACTAATTACAATAAATAAAAAGACAAAGAAAAAGTCAATAACAGGAAAACAGTTGGCATTGTGGGGTATCAGATTAGGGATCATTACACAAAATGAAGATGTCAGAATTCTCAAAGTTGAAATAAAATAATATGTTATTTATTCGATGGTTTACTTTTGTGGACTTAATTTTTGTAGCTGTAAGCATATTTTGGATACTAGTAAAAATCTCCCATTCTGTGTGCTTTCTGTTTATATTATAACTATGTTCTTTACCATACAGAAACTTTTCAGTTTGATGTTGTCCCATTGTGATTCTGGTTTCTGGTCTTACATTAAAGTCTTTGGCTCATTTTGAATTCATTCCCATGTAAGGTAATATATAAAAGGAGCTAGCAGGATATTGGAAAGAATTTTGGTTAGAAATTGGTTGTATCCTGGATGTATTAAGCATTCACTGTATAAATTTAACAAGTTTTTAAATTTCATTGCCTCTGCTTTTTGTATC
The DNA here is from genome assembly GCF_031878675.1 of Megascapheus bottae. NCBI lineage: Eukaryota > Metazoa > Chordata > Mammalia > Rodentia > Geomyidae > Megascapheus > Megascapheus bottae. Next base: position 61,828,683 of record NC_143547.1, on the reverse strand, counting down.
AAAGTTTATTTGTATTTTCAATAATTCACTTAACATATGTTTCTGTGTACCTGATTGGGTTCTTGGCTCTCCTAATACTGAGATTCTGTGGAAGGGGATCACAGTCTACTTGTCAAGTTGGTAGCTTCTAGCACTAACCACCTAATAGGGTTTATACAAAATGAAATGAGATAAAATATGTCAAGCCACTTAGAAGATGGTGTGGTACATCATTCTGCAGAATAAGTTAGATTAGTAAACCAAATCCTGGGGGCGCTTTTAGTCTGCAACAAGCCAATATTTTTGTTAAAAAGAGAAGTACTGAGAGTATTGAAATTTATTTATGTAGATTGCTTGTATCTTTCTAATGGTTCAGCACTGAAAAAGGACAATAATAAAAGTCAGAATTAGTACAAAAATGTCCTAAAACTATGCTGGTATTAAAAATCTTCAGTATATCTGAATAAACATAGAAGAGTTAGAAGAGGTTAATATATCAAGATGTAATAAATATTTGACTGCGTTGAAAACTAACAATGAAAATCTTTTTCTCTCTCTCTTTTTTTTGGTCAGTTGTGGCCTTGAACTCTGGGTTTGGGTGCTGTCCCTGAGCTCTTCAGCTTATGGTTAATGCTCTACTACTTTGAGGCATGGCCAAACTTCTGTTTTTCTAGTGATTAATTGGAGATAAAAGTCTCATGGACTTTCCTGCCTGGGCTGGATTTGAACCATAATCCTCAGATCTCACCCTCCTGAGTAGCTAGGATTACAGGCGTGAACCACCAGCTCCGGGTCTGATTTTATTGTTTTTAATAGGGCCATATAGGGTGAGGCTGAGCAAAGTGAGCTCCAGGATAGGGAAACAAGAGATATATTCTTGTGATTGTGTGTATTATATAAAGTTATTTCTTTACTCTTTTGTCCTCCCCCCTTTATGGCTTATCCCCTGTTGTTGCGGTATCTGACTTTGGTGATTAGTATATTGTATATACATTATTTGCTTATTTGAATCAATAAAGGGAAGAGAAAAAAACAAGATGATGAGACAAAGGACATAGGGTGAACAAGACAATATGTTGGAAATAAACTTTATTCACAAGACAATGTGTTGGAAATTAACTATACAACTTGGGGGCGTGGTGGAGGAAGGGAAACTGGAAGAAAAACATGGGAAGGGGTAGCAATGTTCAAGAAATAATGTTCTCACTACCTGAATTATTTAACTGCAATCCCTCTATACATCACCCTTGACAATAAAATTAAAAGTAAATATAATAATAATAATAATAATAATAAACTCTTTGGAAAGTAACCTTGTAAAGTCTTAGTAGCTACATATAGTCAGACAAGCCTATTAATATTGATTGATTTGTGATATAAAATTTAACTGAGAATGTCATTTCTCCCCTCAAAATTCTCATAATTTTCCATAACATTGCAAATAAAATCTCATCTACTTATTAGTCAATGATGTCCAGTTTGGCCAAGTCTCTATCAGTTTCTTCATCATAATCTATATTGTTCTGTCACTTACTTTCACTTTCAAATATATAAAATCACACTCCTGAGTTGTGTGTTTGCTGTTTGCTCTACATCAAACACTTTTTTTCAACTATTATCACTGCTGCTTCACATTGTTAACATTTCTATGAATAAATCCTAAAAACTTTTCTACCATTTGCCAGCTGCCACAGATGCACCCACTATAGATCTGGAAAATATCTGGCATATGGTAAACACTAAGGAAAAAATTGAGAACTGATTGAATGAGTAGTTGAATTAAAAAATCCCAAATGGAGCTCGGGAAACTGAGGTTATGAGTGGGGTTGGAAGATAAGGGGTAGATTATTGAAAGAAGAAACATTCATCAAGATGCCCGCAATTATAAACTCACATGTTTAGTATATAATTTCAAAAATCCCCATTCTTCCTAACACTATTGCCAAAGGAATAAAATTGATTATCTAAAGATGACCATGTATGCCATATTATATACCACGTTAATCAGATTTGAAGAATGTTTATTAAACAAATAAGCCAGGTTTTAGTCATGCTTCAGTTTTTCTATACAGATTTTCCTGTGTAATTAAAACCCTAATATTATCACATGCTAATTTAAAATTAAATTTTGGACTTAGATCATTTCAGTTTTTTGGCTTGGTAGATGAGCTATTTATGTGCAGAGATAATTTTAGCATGATGAGCAGCACTTTGCTCCTAAGTGCCCATGATAGGGTTTGAGATGTAATTCTGTGGTATAAGCACTTAACTAGCATGAAGCCATTGGGTTTGGTCCCCCAGTACTGTGCAAAAGCCATGATGCTGCTGTATTTGTAGTCTGTATGGCATGCTCCCTGCCCCTGTCCCTTTAAAGGTTAGCTAAATTTTATTACCAGGAAAAAATTTCAGGGCTCAGTTTTGAATATTTGTGGATCCTTGATGCAGGCTAGGATTCTATGTGCAGATTAGCATAGGATGGCGAGGAGTCTGTGGTCTCAAGCCATGTTCAGCACAAAAGCAGTTTTAAGCAGAACACAAGCATACTACATTGTCCCATGCATGACAGTGTATGTAATCTCATCGTTTGGGAATCAATACTTTTTGGAGGTGTTTTTGATAAGAGCTGGAGTCACACCAAAATGCATAGTATGTGAACACCAGTAAAACACAGAACATCCAGTCAGTAATTCCAGTATAGATGCCGTAAAAAAAAAAGCCACTTGCAGCATGGCTTTTTTGCTGGGCAATTGGACATGAGTCACTTGGGCTATTGTGTCTGTAGTCCTCTAGGTTTTAGCCTTGTAGTTGAAGATGAAAGGCAGGAGCCACTGGCACCTGGCTTAAGGCCTTTATTTAAATTAGTTTTGAACTTTTCTAATTCAAAAGTGCTTAAGAGGCAAGATTCGGTTGAAAAGTTGACAATTTCCTAGAGTGACACAAGTCTGGAGAGTGGAAGTATGGACATAGAAATTTGCTGATTTAACTGGTAACCAAAGTGGGTGACATTGTTGAAGTCTACACCTAGTTTGCAGCTGAAGTTAGAAGTGTATAGGCTAGCTTGGAAGCTCCTACATAGAAGAACAATGTAACTTTGGCTCTTCCACAGTCCCTTAAGGTCACTTAACCAAGGACACAAATATTTTTTTGGGTTCTAGGAGACTGCCCCTCCAGGATATCACTGTGTAAGGGCAATGGACTGGAAGGAAAAAAGTAAAAGTAGACGCTGTTGGAAGGTATCCTGTGCCCATGATGGATGAGATAAATAAAGTTTGGGGTTGCTGATTTTTTTTAAAAAAGAGAGAATTCTTTCATCAGACATTAATTGAAATATCATCATGTCTAAAAATTATTTTCCTTTTGGTGAGTTATAAAATTAAATCACATAGGAAATTAGAAATGATAATATTCATTGTTTAGGATCTTATAGTAACTCCTTGGGGCTTAAATTTAAAAATATAAATACAATTCATTTATGTGTACTTCCGAAAGTCAAGCTGCACAATTAAGCAGCTGTTGGTAATCTTTAATATGCAATTATTTTGGCTTATGTGTTTTGAAATTTAATATTCTAAATTGTAGTTAGGACCTTTTTAGAAGTATGGAATTTCATTAAGCTATATAATTTAACAAAAACTTACTGGTATCTACTTTGCTATTTTTGGTTGCTATTTAATATTGTCTCTGATTTGGGGTTTACTTAAAATACGTATACTTATTTTCTCACATTTTAGATTAAGATATGATTTTAGAAGCATAGTTAATAACATCCAAACTAGGATTTTTGTACACTATAATATATACAGAAGTTAATATATAGACAGCCTGTTTCTTTAACCCCTTGCTTTTATTTATATTTTTTAGTTAATTTGAATACAGAATATGGGTCAAGTGCCTTGTTCTTGTGAGTACCCCAGTTTTAACAAATGATGAATAATAAAAATGATGCTAGAAATAACAAATGATGATTTGAAAATATGTAAACAAAGTAATCTAGGTTCAGAGTCAGAACCTAGTATTTAATAGTTATGTGACTACAGAAAATTATTCAGCCTTCCTATATCATTTTTATATGTAAAACAAGTTTTGGTGCATATGTTTTGCTTAACTCAAGGGTTTTTATGAAAAGTTCACATGAAAATAAGAAATGCTACTTAATACACCAACTAACACATAAGGCATACTAAAAATTTTCTAAAGCTTTGAAAAGAATTAAATCAACATTTGTCAATATTTTAATGCTTAAGTGTTTGCCTTGCATTGTACAAGTTACAAATTGTCTGTAAAGAAGTTGAGAGGTAGGGCCAGGTGTTTGGTCTAATGGTAGAGTGATGCCTCGCATGCACAAAGACCCGGGTTCGATATCTCGGTACCACATACATAGAAAAAAGCCGGAAGTGGTGCTGAGGCTCAAGTGGTAGAGCTCTAGCCTTGAGAAAGTCCAAGGACAGTGCTCAGGCCCTGAGCTCAAGCCCAGGACTCGCAAAAAAAAAGAAGTTGTGAGGTATAGGAAGGGAATATTCATCTATACAGAGAGTAACATGTAATGAAAGAAAATGTAAACCTCTACAGTGAAAGGATTTATCATGCACATTATCTATTTCTGTATTTATCTTTTAACATGACGAATAATATTACAAAGTCATAGTAATAAAAAAACAGCTGGGTACTGGCACAAGAACAGGCCTAAGGACCAACCGAATAGAACTGAAGACCCAGAAATGAAGCCACGGACCTAAGGCAACCTAGTTTTTGAAAAGGGGGCCAAAAAATGGGATGGGAGAAAGACAACCTCTTCAACAAATGGTGTTGGATAAATTAGTGAAACACGTGTACAAAACTAAATTTAGACCCTTATATATCACCCTGAACTAGAATCAATTCCAAATGGATCAAAGATATTGAGGAAAAAACAGATATCCTGAAAATATTACAGGAAGGAATAGGAGAAACACTAGGGCTCCTTGACACATGTAGACACTTTTAAATAAAGATCCAGAAACATAACAAATCATGGAAAGGTTATATAAATGGGACTGCAATAAGCTGCAGAGTGTCTGCATGGTGAGAGACACAGCTAGCAAGTTAAATAGAAATCCCACAGACTGGGAGAAGACCTTCACCAGCCATACAACAGACATTGGCCTCATATAACTACAGCTCAAGAAATTAAATCCCCCCAAAACATTATTTAGCAAGTGGGCTGAAACTTAGAGAATTTTTTGAAGAGGAAATATGAACAGACAATAGATACATAAAGATATGCAACATTGATACTCACTTGACACTATGTTGGCTGAGAACCTTACAACTTGGGAGAGAGGAGATTAGGAAGGGGTAAATGGGAAAAATGAAGGATGAGGTAACAATGTTAAAAACAAGTAATACTCATTATTTGACTTAAGTAACTCTAACACCTGGTAAGTGTAACCCCTTTGCTCATTACCTTTTCAATAAAAATTAAAAGAAAGAGAAATGGTCCTATCAGCCAGGAACTGGTGGCTGATGCCTATAATTCCAACTACCTAGGAGCCTAAGACCTTGAAGATCACTCTTAGAAGAGAACTTGGGTAGGAAAGTCCATGAGACTCATATTTCCAATTAGCTACCAAAATATCAATAACAAAAACAAAAACAACCCAGAAGTTGAGCTGTGGCTCAAGTGGTAAAATGCTAGCTTTGAACTAAAGAGTTCATAGACCAGTATGTAGATCAGTTCATAGATCAGTATATAATATTTTAAGAAAGAAAAACAAAGAAAAATAAAGGAAAAATAGTAGTCCAACAAGAACATAAAAAGCTTTTCTCATTACTGGATGTTGTCTATTGCTCAAGGAGAAGCCTTAGGGATGAGCTAAACTAAATTGGGATTCTACAGCAAGAAAGAGGCCAGAAGGGTTGTTTCCCCCATTATATTTAATACAGAAAACTGCTTATGACAGAAGTTTAACATATGGTACTACATCTACTTCATATAGCTTCCTAATTCTGCCCAATTTGATGTAGCAAAGACATGCTGAGAGCTGTTGACTTGCCAAATGATTAAAACTATTCCTTAAAAATAGGGCTGGGAGTTTGGCCTAGTGGTAGAGTGTTTGCCTAGCATGCACGAAGACCCAGGTTCGATTCCTAGGTAACACATACATAGAAAAAAAGCCGGAAGTGATGCTGTGGCTCAAGTGATAGAGCTCTAGCCTTGAGAAAGCTCAGGTCCTGAGCTCAAGCCTAGGAATGACAAAAAAAATCCTTAAGGATACCTAAAAATCTTAGAAAATAAAAAAAAATTCATGTAAGATTTATACTGTTATGTATTACACCATCCAGAACCTACTAGAACCTAATCAACATATACTAATATGGAGATATGTAAGTAGAGGAGTGTGACAATAAATAAATGGGCCAGAACTAAACCCAGACCCCTTGGAAACTGATTTATGACAAATATAGTAGTTTAATTTAGTGAAAATTACTGAAAAATAATAAACATTGCTGGTTAAAATGCATCCATTTTAAAGGAATGAGATGGACTCAAATCTTATTCAAATAGAAACTCAACACAAAAATGTAGCATTCTGACAATACTGTGTGCCAAAAAAGATATTTGTACATACATTTTGAAATGTCTTAAGATTGTATCCTTTTGAAGTCTCTTCAGTTTGATTAAACACTGAGTGAATCATAAATGAATAATCAAAAGTTAAGAGGAAGTCTTTCAAAAGAATATTTTGGTTTGTGTTTGTTTGCAGAGAACTTTGGGATCTCTATTCCATTTTTTTAATGCAATTGTTAGCTAGCTAGAAAAATGTCTTCGATGAATAACATGATAAAAAAGAAAAGAAAAATTTGACCCTTCTTTCACTATGTGCTTCAAACAATGTAAGCTTTTTGCCAAAGTTCCATGTGATGACACAGTGGTTCCCAAAGTGTCTGTATTAAGAGTTGGATATTGTGTGAGGTGAATAGGTCATGAAGATAGAGACAACTGTTTGTGCTGGTGCCTTAACCTTGAACTTTTTATCCTATAGAACTGTAAAAAATAAATTTCTGTTGTTCTTAAACTACACAGTATGTGGCATTTTGTTTTATCAACCTGAATGAACTAAGACAGCATGTGAGCTTATGAACTTTATCCATAGCTAATAAAAGTAGGTTCAATTACCAACTTGAATGTAGAAGCCACAAACGTTAAGGTCATTCTTCTCATAAAAGAAAACCTTATCAGGTCTCCGAAGTCTCCAAAGTTTCATCTCAGTATTTTATTTTCATTTTGAACTTCTTCCTTTTAGTTTGCATATTGTTATCTGGAAGTATTTGAACACAAATTCTTTACAAAAATGTACCTAAAATTTAACAAGCTTTTTGTTTGTATTATACATTTAATGGTAATGAATTCTGTGATGGCAGTTCTAGGGCTAGCTGAAGACACCAGAACATGTAAGTTTTGCTTGGAAAATATTTCAATTTGTTTAATGACTTTCAGAGTAAACAAAAGTGCTGTTCTTAAGATGAGCCCATGAATTATAGAGCATTACACATAAGATCAGTATCTTTACAAGTATTATTTATTTATCACTCAGTACCAGTTAACCACATATTAATTAATAGGCAACTGAGGAAGTAACATGAATTAGCAAAATTTAATGATTTTACTATATTTCAGTCTTATATTTTATTTCTCTGTCTTAATAAAAGGTATAATATTTAAGGTGTAAATATTTTCCTCAGTTTTCTCCTTAATTACATATGAAAGATGAGTATATTTTTAATTTCAGTACATTTTAAGAGCTTGATTTTAAGATCACATTCATTTTAAACCTACAATTACTCTATTAACTATTACATTTCTGTAACACTTACCATTGAATACCAAGCACTATTCTCTAAAAGATATCCAGCTTTCCTGATAGCACACACAGGAAAGTTTATCATATTTTATTTTAATTAACCCCAAAATTTGTACTGTGTAGGTCTAATTTTATTAATCATTCATTTGAATCATATACATGATACACACAAACATATATAGGAGAAAAATTAATGAATAGCAGAAAAGAAAAGCAGTAGAAACTGTTCTGTTACACCTTGCTGTGACTATAGGTTTTTCTAGCACTAACAATAAACACTTTCTATTTGCTCACTTAACATAAGCCCTCTCATTAAGGATCAACTGTATACAACATCACTCTGTGGCCATGATAACTCCTAATTAAAAATAGGCCATTCCATAATCATGTTAAATCCCATATTAAAACAAGTCACATAACTGATCCAGACAATAAAATATAAAACTTCTGTTCTTGGAGTATTTGAAATTTATTACTGTCTAAACAGCTCACTACAACTTTAGTATGTTATCTCACAATTAGATCAGAAGTCCTTGTACAGGTAGCTGATCAGAATTATCTGCTCTGGAATTTGTCACACAAAAAATGAATCAAGTGAAAAAGAAAGCTGAGTGTGAGTGCAAGATTCTAAAAAAAAAATGGACACGGTAATGAAACAAAACAAGCAAGGACAAAGCAATGTTGAAAACATCAACTACATTGCCAGCAATATTAAAAAAGAAAGGACTTACCTTAGTTATAAAACATACTAGGAGTTTGAGAGTTATTGAAACTGTTGGTATTGATAATTAAGAAACTGAAAAGAAAAAAAGTATGGAAAACCAAAATGAAAGAATTGAGAAAGGAAAGAAAAGGGAAGTGGAGATGTGGCCATATTGTTAGCCTGAGTGAGATAGGAAACAGAAGAAAAGAACAAGACAAGCTTCAAGAAATAATAGTGATGCCCTGTGCCAGTTACCCATGCCTCTAATCCTAGCTAATCAGGAGACTGAGATATGAGTATGGTATGCACAGAGTAACTGGTCACTTTTTTCTCCAAAAGCAGCAGCCACTCTCAAGTGACTCTTGACACTGGATCCTAAGAACACCAAGTGTGATGAATCCTTGAACCAGATGTACTTGGCCCGTATGATTTTGGTGTGCAAAATTCCTGAGTAACATCTGTTTTCTACCTCAGAGAATGCGAATGCAGAAGGCTGTGCGCCAAAGTCTATTGACAATTGATGTTATGGGCCTCTGAGTGACACTGCTTGCCATCCAAACCAACTCACAAATTTCAATCCAAGTCACATTTTTCTGAGTTCACATGGATTCTCTGGATAGTCATTTGCTTAGCCAGTAGAGTTGGGAAAGCCTTTGGTATTTGGAGATATAAAAATACAAGATCTTCTCTTCTCCTGGGTTTACAGATCCTACTAGATCTGATTTAGGATGATTCTTTCAGTGTGACAGAAATAACTAGGGTAGAAATTTCAGGAGGTCCTTCTTTAACATCTGTTGCTGAGGATACAAATCTTCCATGTTGAATTACATTTTTGAAGATTATCAGCTTGTGTGCTTCCAAGGCTTTCTGTAAAAGAGTAAAAGCCATTTTCATCTGTGACCAACTTTAACATAAAGGCTTATTGTAAATAGTTAACCCATATTAGTAAACATTAAAATATTAAGGGCTTCAACAACAAGGCCAGAAGGACCTGAAGTCTGTCTAAGATGATTAAAGGAAAGAAAACATTTTATGCTATTCGGCCTTCTAGCTGCAGTAAGATAACCAAGATCATGATGCCCTGGGAAAAATATGTTTATATGACACAACATTACATGGCTAACTGCAAAAATTTGCTCCTGTCACTGCTTGCTTGCTTAAACAAAATCTCCCAGGCAACTTGTGTGGAGTTCTTGCCTTTATAAACCCAGTCCTGCTAAAGCTTATGGCTGTATTCTAAGATCCTGATCTTGAGGTTTAGTCCTGGTGGGGGGGTCAGACCCTCCCTTTCTCAATAAATGTTTAATACTCCAATCATGTTCTGAGTGGTCTTAGACAATCTCTGGACCCCATAACACTCTTTTTCTCTTGCCTATCAGCTCAGTAAGGGAGATTCTTCTCCTCCTTCCCTACCATGTTGCTTAGTATTCTATGTTATGGTTTACTTTTTCTTTCATAATTTTTAAGTTTAGTAATCTGGGCATCACCTGCCCTCTATCTCCTATTTACTATTGTCCTCCCTGGCATTTCCATACCTCCAAATCTTCATATATCTGATATTTTGCCTCAACTGTTTATGCAGGTGCAGGAAAGCACTGGATATCTCTAATCTGATCTTTCCCACTTTAGCAAAATAAATTTTCTTTAGGCAAGACACAAAAGTCACAGGACACAAAAGTAAAAACTAGACAAATGAGATTGTATCTAACTAAAGAGTTTCTAAATAGTAAAACCAACTCTGATCAGAGAGAATAAAAAACCCACAGTAATGAGATGAAATATTTTCAAGCCATTTATCTGACAGAGATGGGACTCAAGAATGCATGCATGAGCAACAGAAACAACTCTACTGTAACAAGCCAACTACATTGATTTAAAAATGAGTAAATGTTCAGAATGTAAATTCTGTCAAAGAAAACATAGAAAGGGCCAAATAAATGACAAGATGCCCACAATCAACAATTGCCAGGGAAATGCAGATCAAAACAGTATGAAATATCATCTCACATTAGTTAGGATGACTATTTCCAAAAGACAAAAATAAAAGGGTTAGCAAGGATTCAGATATTGGTGAACTAATACACTACTGGTGGAATTGCAAATGATGAAAACAACTTCAGAAAATCGTATGGAAATTTGTCAAATGTGTAAAAACTAATATGACAATATGATCCAGCAACCTCATTAGTGAGAATATGCAAAAGAAATGAAACAGTATAGCAGAAACACCTAATCACAAATGAAAAGACACATAATAAACCAAAATGTTATTATCAAATGCATTTTTGCCAGTCCTGGCTTTGGATCAGGGCCTGAGCACTGTCCTTGCTTTTTCTCAAGGCTATCTCTCTACCACTTGAGCTATACCACCACTTCTGAATTTTTTCTATATATGTGGTATCGAAGAATTGAACCTGGGTATTGCATTGAATTTGTAGATAGCCCTTGGCAAGATTGCCATTTTCACGATGTTAATTCTTCCAATCCAGGAGTGTGGGAGGATTTTCCATTTCCTTATTCTGCTTTGATTTCCTTTTTCAGGTTTTTAAAGTTTTCCTTGTTAAAGGTCTTTTACATTCTTAATTAATTCCTAAGTATCTTATTTTCTTTGAGGCCATTGCAAAAGGAGTTGCTTTTCTGATTTCTGCCTTGGTCTTCTCATTGTTGGCATTCATGAAAGCCACTGAATTTTGAGAGTTAATTTATACCCTTCTACTTTGCCAAAGTTTTAAATCAGATCAAGTAACTTGGGAGTAGAGTCTATATGGTTCTTTAAGTAAAAAATTATGTCATCTTCATGAGGGAAAGTTTCACTTCTTCCATCCCTATTTGGATTCCCTTTATGTTTGATTCTTGCCTAATTGCTCTGCCTAGTAATCGTAATACTATGTTGAAGAGGAGTGGAGAGAGTGGGCATCCCAGTTCCTGAATTTGAGGGAATGGCTTTAGCTTTTCGCCATTTAGTATAAAGCTAGCTGTAGGTTTGTCATACATATCCTTTATTATATTGAGGAATGTTCCATGGATTCCTAGGTTCTCTAGAGATTTTATCATAAGGGAGAGCAACTCAAATAATTTTTTGAGGGCTTATATATTTTTTTATTAAAGAATTTATTAACATTGATTTTTACATCATATTTTAAATGACAAGTTTAGCAATCAAGTGTTCAATGGGGGAATCTCTATTTACAATCACTGGGACTTAGTATTTAGAACTTAATCAAAATTAGGCTAAGGGTTTGTATGTCATAGAAACATATTAATTTATGAAATAAAACATTGTCTATAGAGTCATAGGTTTTTATGTCTATATAGTTATGTTTATATTTCCATTACCATGTCCATAGCTTTGGGTATGCAGTTATTGAGTCCTTGTTCTTGTACTCTTTGGATTGAATAGCCACATATTAAGGATACCATGCGCCTTTTGTTCCTTAGGGCTTGACTTGTCTCACTTAACCTGATTTGCTCTAGATTCATCCACTTCCCTGCCATTAGTTTATCTTGTCTGTTGGCTATGTAGAATTCCATTGTGTATATATACCACGTTTTCTGTATCCGTTCATCTGCAGTAGGGCATCTGGCTTGTTTCCATCACCTGGCTATTGTGAATAGTGCAGAGATGAACACAGCTGAGCAGGTGTCCTTATACTATCTTTGGTTATGATATTCAGGATAGATGCCTAGAAGTGGTATGGCGGGATCATTGGGAAAGTCTATTTTCAGTTCTTTAAGAAACCTCCACACTGCTTTCCAGATTGGCTGAAATAGTCTACATTCCGACCAGCAGAGTGGTAGGGTTCCTTTTTCTCTACAACCCCGCCAGCAACTGTCATTGTCTGAGTTTAAAATCTTGGCCATTCTTGTTAGGGTAAGAGGTAAACAAATTGAACAAACCAATCTCTTACAACGAAATTGTGGAAACAATCAGAGAAATGCCAACCAAAAAGAGCCCAGGTCCAGATGGATTCACTGTGGAATTCCACAAGACGTTCAAAGAGGAAGTAACACCTATACTCTTGGAACTCTTCTGAGAAATAGAAACAGAAGGAGCAATACCAACTCATTTATTGAAGCTAATATTACTCTCATCCCCAAACCAGGAAAAGACCCAACAAAAAAAGAAAACTACAGACCTATCTCTCTAATGAACACAGATGCAAAATTCCTCAATAAAATATTAGCTAACAGAATTCAGAAACAAATTTTAAAAAATCATACACTATGATCAAGTAGGCTTCATCCCACAGATGCAAGGCTGGTTTAACATTCGCAAATCAATCAATGTAATACATCACATCAATAGAGCTAAGGATAAGAATCATATGATAATTTCTCTGGATGCAGAGAAGGCATGTTGAAAGCACTAGGAAAAATAGGAATAAGAGGTACATTCCTTAAAATAGTGAAAGCCATATATGAAAAACCTACAGCCAGTATTATACTAAATGGTGAAAGAGTGGAACCATTCACCTTAAAATCAGGAACTAGACAGGGATGCCCACTCTATCCACTTCTCTTCAATATAGTGCTGGAACCCTTAGCCAGAGCAATAAGTCAAGAAAAGGACATCAAAGTGATCCACATAGGGAAAGAAGAAATTAAACTACCCCTATTCACAGATGACATGATCCTCTACTTGAGTGACCCAACAAACTCCACTCCCAAACTTCTAGAATTCATAAAGTACTTTAGCAAAGTGGCAGGATACAAAATTAACCTTCAGAAGTCAGTAGCCTTCTTGTACACCAACAATACACAAACAGAAGGCCAAATCAAGAAAATGATCCCATTTGCAATAGCCCCCAAAAGAATAAAATACTTAGGAATATACTTAACCAAAGATGTAAAGGAATTATTCAATTAAAACTATAAAAGCCTAATGAAAGAAATTAAAGAGGACACTAGGAAATGGAAAGACATCCTATGCTCATGGCTAGGGAGAACCAACATAGTGAAAATGGCTATACTGCCAAAATTCATATACAAATTCAATGCAATGTCCAACAAAATCTCAAAGACATTCTTCATTGAAATAGAAGATATAATCCAAAGATTCATATGGAACAAGAAAAGACCTAGAATAGCCAAAACAATTCTAGGCAAAAAGCAATGCTGCTGGTATTACAAAACCAGACTTCAAACTCTACTATAGAGCCATAATAACAAAAACTGCTTGGTATTGGCACAAAAACAGACCAGAATATCAGTGGAACAGAATAGAAGACCAAGAAATAGAACCACATACCTATAGGCAACTTGTATTTGACAAAGGAGCCAAAGATATACAGTGGAACAAACACAGTCTATTCCATTATTGGTTCTGGCAAAACTGGGCAGCCACATGCAGAAAACTAAAAATTGACTCTAACCTTTTGCCATGCACAAGCATTAACTCAAAGTGGATCAAAGACTTCAATGTCAGACCGGAAACCGTGAAACTGCTACATGATAGAGTAGGAGAGATACTGGAACTCATAAGCTTAGGCAAAAGATTCTTGAACAGAATCCCAGGGTCACAACAATTTGGAGAGAGACTCGATAAATCGGACTACCTAAAAATAAAAATTTTCTGTACAGATAAAAACATAGCTACTAAAGTAGCAAGAAAGCCAACAAACTGGGAAAAGATATTCACCAACAATACATCTGACAAATGCTTAATATCCAGTATCTACAGGGAACTCAAGAAACTAATCCCCCCTAACCCCATAAACCATTCACTAAACGGGCAAGGGAACTAAAGAGAGACTTATCAGAAGAAGACATTAAAATGGCAGAAAAGCATATGAGAAAATATTCATCATCTATGGTTATAAAGGAAATGCAAATAAAAAGAACTCTAGTAATTTTAAGGCTATGGTTATGTGGGAAATAAACTGTTTTCCCTTTTCTGTTTTTTTGTTTCATTATTTTGTTGTCAGTATTTCTTTAATATATGCCAGGTGGCCTCAAACTCATGATCTTCCTAACTTACCTCATCAGAGCTAGCATTTATAGGTATGTATCCTTACACCCAGAATTTTCATTTATTTTTTAATCATTTATGTTTATTGAAAACATGATAAGCAGGGGGATTAGAGTTACATAAGTAAGGTAGTTAGTACATTTTGAAAAAACATTGTTACCCCATAACTTAATCCGTTACAAAACTAAATACATTAAAATATTCAACTCAAATGAATGGTGCAATTTGTCTTTCTAGAAATAGGAAAGTAAATCTCGAGTTAAATTGGCCTAATAGATTAATGAAGTTCCATCCCCACCCCCGCTGCATCCTATTCATTCCTCTTCATCTCAAATAGATAAAAGCGGCCTCTTGTCTTTGATGATCTTAATACTACATGGTGTCTCAGAATACACTGAACTCTTGTTTCAAAATATAGAGAAAAAAGCTGGGTACAGCAACATAATACACTACTTACTGGATAACATATATCAGACAATTGCTATGTCTTGTATTTTGTAAATAGGAAAGCACAGTAAACGATTAGGAATTCAAAATTTTATGAAGAAAGAGAAGGAAAATTCAGTCCTAATATTCAGTGCATACCCTATGAATTTTTAAAATGAATGCAGGGGAGAAGTTGGGTTGGAACGAATGGGGAAAAATGATGGAAGACTTGATAGTGATCAAGATAAATTATATTTACAAATTGATTTGTAAAACTACTTAAAGATAATAAAAATATTTCAAGTCATAAAAATAAAATTTCTAACACACTTATGAATATTTTTAGTCTGTATTACAATTGAACATATTAGGGCTATAGGAGAGGTTAATGAAAATTTTCTCATAGGTATAGAAACTATAATGTACGAGATATTAATTCATTGAAAACCAAAACTTTAGTGAATAACTAAGAGTTTATCACACTCCAGAAAGTAGTTATAATCCATTTTAGTGGCTTAAAATATAAAAGTATAACATATGTAATAGAATAATATTATAACAAGTCACAAGAATGCTACAAATATTTGACATAAATAATGGAATTGCAGTAGAAGATATTTGATATGGATGTAAGAGGAGTAGTGTGAAATGTAATCACAGCTATTTTGAAGATGCAAGAAGAAAAAAGGACAGGAGCAAATGGTTATTTGGACAAAGTGTTCTTGCTTTAAGTGTCAGAACAAGATTGGTCAAACAAGCTGTTCAGCAACCAATTAATTGAGTTGTTTAAAATTTAATGAATTGGTTAAATGTTTCTGTGAACATAGCTTATTTTAATTGACAAAATTAGACCATTATTAAGCAGTACATTGCAAAGGAAAGTGCTCAGGCTTTGAAGACTTAGTCTTGGAATTGAATCACACCCAATTGTACTAGTAAACACCAGATTTTATTGACTAAATTACTTCATTTCTCAGAGCTTCAGTTCTCTCTCTTTATTTTCATCAGTTCTGTCGCTTTAACTCAGGGTCTGGGCACTGTCCTTTGGCTTTCTCAAGGCTAGTGCCCTACCACTTGAGCCACAGCACCACTCTCAACCTTTTCTGTGTATGTGGTACAGAGGAATCCGACCCAGTGCTTTATGTATGCTAGGTAAGCACTCTACCAACAAGTCCACACTCCTGGCCCACTTCAGTTTTCTTACAGGAGTAGAAATACTTTACTAACAACTCTTTAGTAGTTAACTACTACAATATTTGTTGTAACATTTTATGCATTTTGTTATATTAACATATTATGCTTATATGAATGTAAATTGATAATTACTTAATGTTATATAGCAGAAAAATCAGTGAGCTAAAATCAGATAACTTGATCAAATTACTATGCTATCTAAAGCAAATTCATCCCCCATTCTGGATAAGGGTTTTTCTCTTTCATAAAATGAGAAGAGCAAGACAGTCTTCAAATTAATTTTGTCTTCTTAGTTTAACTACACAAGGTAGCTGTACATATGCAACTCTGGAATGATAATTGATTATTTAATGATAATTCCTTCTTTGACTATATAGTATAAACTAACATTTATATATAAAATGTATTTCTTCATTTTTAAAGAGCGAGACTTAATCTTTAAATATTTTACCAAACTCACATCCAGGCACCACTATGCATAAATCACAATTTCACAATGTAATGAATTTTTAAAAGTGTATCTATTTGCATAACTACCAACCATTCAAAAATACTTATTATAATTACTTACTTCCTTATATGTCACCCTGCAGTAGAGTAGATCAAAGACTTTGAGGTAAAAGCAGATATCCACAAAACTTTACTGGATGGAATAGGAGAGACACTAGAGCTCCTTGGCATAGGTCAAGACTTACTTAATGAAGGCCTGCCCAGAAGCAACAAATTAAAGTATGGACAAATGGGACCGCATTAAACCGCAAAGCTTCTGTATGGCAAAGGACAAGGCTAGCGAGTTAAATAGAATGCCCATAGACTGGGAGATCTTCACTAGCCATAAAATAGACAAAGGCCTCATATCTAAAATATACCTACAGCTCAGAAAAAGGGAATCTCTCAAAAACAAATCCTCAAAGAAACAACTATCTCATTAAAAGGTGGGCTAAAGCCTAGACAATGGACATATGAAAGAGTGCTTGACATCTCTGGCCATACAAGAAATGCAAATAAAAACAACTTTGAGATTCTACCTCAGTCCAGTTAGAATGGCCATTATCAGGAAATCCAATAACAGAGGCTGGCTGGGATGTGGCCAGGAGGGATAGCTACTGCACTGTTGGTGGGAGTAAAAACTCCTTCAACTACTCTAGAAAGCAGAATGGCGATTCCTCAATGGAGTAAACGTAGAGCTCCCCTATGACCCAGGAATCCCACTCCTTGGCATTTCCCCAAATGTCCAGAAACAAGGACATACTAAGGCTACTAGCACAACGATGTTCACTGCAACATTATTTACCATAGCTAAGATATACAACCAACCCAGATATTCCTTAGTAGATGGACAAATCAAGAAAATGTGGTCTTAATAAATACTAGAATTCTATGCTGCCAAAAGAAAGAATGATATCGCCCCATTCATAAGGAAATGGAGTGGTGTATAAAAGTCACATCAAATGAAGTAAGCCATACCCAAAGGAATATAGACTCCATGGGTTCCCACATATGTAATAGTACACATCTAGGATTCTTCTATCAGAGGATCTCAATAGCTCAAAAGCTGTGTACATATGGCCATATAAGATCAGACTATGTGAAATGAACTCTAGGATATGATTTATCTTCGTGATTGTTGTTCTTAACCTACTGTGTGAAGTTATTTCTTTTCTCTCTATTTTCCCCCTTATGGCTTATTTCATATTGTTACTGTATCTGACTTTTTTACCTGGTATATTGTATATACATTTATTTGCTTATTTGAAATAGAGAAGGGAAGGAGAAAAACAAGTTATTGGGAGGGGGTGGAGGGAGGGAAAGTGGGAGAAAATTATGAGAAGAGGTATCGATGTTGAAGAATATGCCCACTGCCTGACAAATGTAACTGTTAACCCTCTATATGTTACTTAATAGCATACAATAATCTGCAATTATAAAAAGAATTGGCTCACATCTCTGAACTGTGCATTTTTATTTATCCCAATGTTTTCTTTTGAAAAAGGAAAATATTCAAAATGGATTTTATTAGGTAATAAAGTCCAGAAACTGACTTTTGAAACTCCCTCATAAGGTGCAATTATTAGCCATGGACAAATTGTTTGTGCTATTAGCAAAATGGTCCTCAGTGCCAATATTTCACTAATCAGCTCTCCTGCCTTTGTGTTAAGCTATGTTACCTTCATAAAATTCTGACATAGTCAATTCCGATGGGGTTAGTATATTTATTTAACTAACTCACATTAGGAATATTGGTTTCTGGACACAAATAATCTATTCTTTGCATCACTTTTCCTTATTTTATAGAAATAACTTGTTAGTTATCTGAGGGCCAATTCAGAGATGTAAGAAAACCTACCCTTATTAATGAATATCACCAGAGATGTTTTTTCTTTCTAGTTGTATGATGTTTGATTTTTTACCAGTATCTGCTCCATTGAACAAATTGTCCTAGCACTTTGCGTTCACTCAATGAAAGGACTCATTTTCTTTCTATGACTACTTAGAGACTTCTGGATATTGTGACTGGATACCAAACTTTGGCTATTTTTGAAGTTTTTCAATTAATGAGACATTTAGGACTCATCCAGACATTTGATACTTTATAGACCACCTTATATCTATCTGTTAATTATCTCCAGCTCTTACAGCTATTCACAACTGAAAAGAAATTATTTAAATATCTATTACTGTGAATACTTGAATTCCTGCATTCCTGTATGTATATACCCATATTCATGTCCCAAACAAGTGTGCAGGAGTGGAAGATAAATAGGTATTGAAAGTAGAAGAGAATTGGTAAAGAGATAAAGAATATTGCCCCAAGCTGAATGAAAACAAGTAATTTAAACTGGTGCTTTCACATTTCTTTTCATGTTGATACAAATTTTTTTCTTTGTATATACAAGTCTCTAAAGCCATTATCTCAGCTTCCTCAAGGAAGTTTATGATTAAAACCTAAAGTAAGCTCTACAGATCCCCTGAATTCTTCATGGTAGACTAACTCAATTCATCTAGATGCACAATTATTAATAGCAAAAAATGCATTTATTTAGTTTACTGACTCCCTTTAGGACATAGTCTTGTATGTCACAAAATTAAAATACAATTTATTTTAATGACTTGTTAAATGATATCTGAGCAGATGAAGGACTACACTGGGATCAATTATAAATTTACCAGTTTTAGCCATTAATGTTCTCTTTCATTATTTTCCACTTTTCTTTTTATCTCTTCCTGACTTTCCTTGGCACCTAAGTATTGCTGCTTAACAGGCGGAATCAGCTAAGCTCTTTTTTTATTGTTGCATAATGTATAGAGGGGTGACAGTTACAATCGCCAGGTAGGTGCATTACTTTTCACACATTGAAATCCCTTCTCATGGTTTTTGTCCCGATTTCCCTCCCCCCCCACCACCTCCCAATCATCTTGCTTTCACTCTTCCCTATCCTATCCCAAATAAACAAATGAATGTATATACAATATACTAGGTTACAAAGTCAGATATGGTAACAATGTTAGATTAACCAAAAGGCAAAGAAGGAGAAGAGAAATAACATTAAAAACAATCACACAAGATAAAGCTCTTGTTTCCATGTCCTAAAGATCCTTTCATTTAGTCTCATCCTATATGACCTTATATACTTAGGTTTTGAACTATTGTAATCCTCTGCTAGGAGAGTCCTAGATGTGTATTAATTATTACAAATGAGGGAAATCATTGAGCCTATGTCCTTAATATGATTTTTCCAAGTCTTTCAATTTCCATACAAATGGGGCCATACTGTTTTCCATAGTAATTGAATGAGTTTACACTCCTACAAACAGTATAGTAGTGATCCCTCCTGGCCACATCCCCACCAGCATCTGTTGTTATTAGTTTTCTTGATCATGGCCATTCTAACTGGAGTGAGGTGGAATCTCAAAGTTGCTTTGATTTGCATTTCTTTCAGGTGAGAAATATCAAGCACTCCTTCATGTGTCTATAGGACATTCTTAGTTCCTCTTTAGAGAAGGCTTTCTTTAAGTCTTTAGACCATTTTTAATGGGATGGTTGTTTCTTTGATGATTTGTTTTTGAGAGATTCAATTTTTTGAGCTGTAGATATATTTTTGATATGAGACCTTTGTCTGTTTTATGGCTAGTGAAGATCTTCTCCCAGTCTGTGGGCTTTCTATTTAACTTGCCAGCTATGTCCTTTTTCATGCAGAAGCTCTGCAGTTTATTGCAGTCCAATTTGTCCAAACTTTCTTTAATTTGTTCTGTTTCTGGGTCTTTATTAAGTAATTTTCGACCAATGCCAAGGAGAACTAGTGCAGCTATGTTCTCTTTTAAGGAAGTAAATAAGAGAAATAAATCTGTTGTGAGTTATAGAATGTTAAGCATTATCCCAAGAAAAATCTCTGTGACAGGGCATCCTGAGTAGTCTGAAGAATTAACATTTAGATATGGTCCCTCATGTGATACATGTAAAATGTCTTGAAGAAGGTGAGTATTAGGCTTAGAGAATACTAACACACATTAATATTCTTCGTAATATCTGTTCTTCAAGTTGGAGCTAATCTAACAAAATCAGTGCATCCAAAATTTATAATTTGTGACTTTATCTGAAAAAATTTGTTATGTGGACTTAGAATAAAATTTGAAAGAACTGAAACCCTGAATATAATTTCAGCTAAAGATAATAATAACTGCAAACAATATGATTCTGATAAAATTCTTGGAACATTTTCATTGGTGACCAGTTTTATTTCTTTCTGTATTGTATTGTGCTATATTAAAAGATTTTCTGACACTGGCTGGATGATTAGCATTATCTTAGCATCAAAATTTTTATTTGCCCAAATCTTGAATTTTTTTTGTGGGTGCTGTATCTCACTAATTTTAAGCAACTTATACATATCTAATTTTCCTCTGATTATTTCTTTCTTTCTAATATCTTTTAACATTCTTGGTATGAAAATTGTGTGTGGTGTGAGATACTTTGCTACTTTCAGTTCATTACTTTGGTTGGGCCCTGTATTGAACATATGATTATCAATTTTGAATCCAATAGGGCCTCAGGTCTTGCATCTTTCGTAGAATTTTTATGTAAAAACTGTTTAGTAGAATAAAATTCTTTTGTCTGGTTGATTTTTTTTCACGTAACACTTGGTCAGTCTACGTATTTGCTGGGAGCAGAGTTAAATTATTTGCATGGATTATGTGTGAGGGAAAACTTCATTTCTACAATGTCTTATAAAACTCCTCCAGGGTATCAAAGAATATTCCTGAATTTAGAGTTTAGTAAAGGTGTTCAACCTTTAAATAAATTGAATAACATAAACAGTATATAATGAGGAAGGCAAGAAAAGTAAGATGATGACTGTGAACTTAATCCCCATCAAATCATATTCAATAAAATTATAACCAGGAATGATTATACACAACTAATCCTGGGTACTTGGAAGGTAGAAACAGGGAAACTATGATTTGAGGGTAACCTTAGAAAAGTGAGTATGAGAATTTACTGGATAAAAATACTCAAATGATATGGCAATTGCCTATTAAGTGCAAGCTCCCAGGTTCAGTTCTCAGTATTATAAACTATAACTAATTCATTATGTAGTTATGAGGAAAAAATGTATGTTTATACACACCAGGATAGGAACATTATCTAGATGACATGACATGATATGACTGTCAATTATGCTGCCATTTTTTTGTCGACACTGTTTTGATATCATGTTCATATATCACTGCAGTCTTCAGTTCATTATGTGAAAGTTCATAATAACATAAGAACTTTTAATACTTTATATAGTAATCTTTCTAAAATCTTAAGAATTTGGTACTCTTACGCTTTTTTTTGCCAGTCATGAGATTGAGCTCAGGGCCTGAGCACTGACTTTCTCAAGGCTAGAGCTCTACCACTTGAGCCTCAGCATCACTTCGGGCCTTTTTTTCTATGTATGTGGTACCAAGGAATCAAACGCGGGTCTTCATGCATGCTAGGCATGTACTCTTCCCCTAGGCCAAACTTCTGGCCCCCTGAGTTTTTTATAGGATAAAAATTTTATTCAATGTTTTATAATTAATAAATGAAGAGCTCTCCCATATGAGTACTGGGAGCAGTGAAGGCTGATCCTTTTGAGTACAGTTGTATTTGAGAGTTTCTGCTCAGTTTTAATATCTCCATTAACCCCACCCAAAGGCTTATAAACAGATAGTTCATTACTGAAGACATTTTTATTTAAAAGTGTTCACCCTACTGCTCTAGGGCAGAAAGGATTTGGATGAGAATTTTAATGTTCTTCTCAAATATAGATTGTACTGGAATTTCCTTAGTAGAAAGCTACAACATCTTTTAAAATAAAATCAGAGTGCATAGCTAAAATTGTTTTTAGAACCTGATCATGAACTGCTAATATCTTTTCATTTTTAGTGAGTTGTGTAGCAGTCTCCAACAGTTCTTAAGGATAACTCAACAGCTAATAATGCTCTGAGCTCTAAAAAACTGTATAATACTTGATAACTTATAAACTAATATTTTTGTTTGAACATAAATAGCATTTTAATGTAAAATAATATTCTCCTTGGCTTTATATAATAAATAGACTTTGTTAAAACATGAAAATGCAGCTAATGAGGTACCCATGTCCAATATGTAACCGATAGATTAATGTATGTAAAGGTGATTTCCAAGCATAAGGACAAACTGTTTGATACATATTTTTAAAGAGCAAAGCCAAAGCTTAATTTAGTGGCTTATGCTTGTAATCTCAGCTAATTAAAAGGCAGAAGTTGTGAGGATTGTAGTACTAGGTTATCCCTGGTGAAAACTTCTTGAGGACTTACCTCAACCAATAAAAATCTGTTTATGGTGGTGTAAAAATTGTTCCACCTACACAGGAGGTAACACTATCTCCAAAGGTTGTTTTTTCACAGATTTGGCATTGAGGTTTGAACACATGAGTTTGAAGCACAGTTTTATTTGTAACATTTTTCCTTTAATTATCTTGAAGTAATTGTTCAAAAGGATTGCTATTTAACAAAACAGTTTATAAATACAATGTAGTTTGATCAATGCCACCACTTTCAATATTCTCAACTATCCCATTCGTTCTCAATCCTTGGCTCACTCTTCCTAATTTTGTAGTATATACATTGGATTCTTGACTGCATTCTCCCCCCTCATTTCCTCTTCATCTGTCTACACCTTTCTCCTTGATCTTCTCCCACTCCTCTCAACTGCTTGCTTCATGGTGTTTTATTTTGGTGAACTATGACTTTTCCTTTCCAAAAAACAACACAATTTGAGCTCTCCTTTGACTCTACTGTATATCCATTTATCATCTAATACATTTGTATAAATTTTCATACCATCAGAATTCTTGAAAAGTGGTATAGACAAATGCATCCATGCATACACATTCTTATGCCACCGAAATGTAATATGTTCAGCATTATAGGCATACCTTCTACCAAACCCTTGTGTCTTTTGAAATTTAGAAATGATAGTACAACGAAATAGAAGTTGACCTAAAATTAAACCTATTAAGCTTTCAGTAATACTTCAAAGGACATACTTATCTGTCACCTTTTTACTTTGACTGAATGATGTATACATAAGCAAAATATTGGTTTAGGAAACTCTGAAATAATGGCATGGAAGGAACAATATAAATATTACAACATAAGAACCGAAACCCATAGAAAAAGGCTATCAGAGCTGAGAAAATCATATAAATTTAAATAGAAAGCAACTAAGTGCGTGAATGGCTATATCAGAAAAAAATGCTTTATTTAGAATGTTTGGAAATTTTATGTATTTCTATTTCCTAACTTATTTCTGGTGTGCTATGTCCTTGCTATTAAAAAATGGAAGTTACCACCTGCTATCAAACAAAAACAAAAATTAGATATCTGAGTTAAAAACAAGTCTTGCTTTTAACATTCTAACTGGTCTTCTGGAATGAATGATCTTCGTCTAACCTATCTTGTTTCCGAAGCAGGAAAAAGCAGAAGTCATGAAAAAGCAGCCATGTAAGATCCAGAGGAACAATAGGAGCAAGATTGATACTAGAGGAGGTAGTGATAGATACATGCAATAAAACATCTAGGAATATGGGGAGAAATGGAGTGGAATTGTATTGGAAAACAAAACAGTCAATGTAGCCATATGTAAGAAAGGTTGGTTTGGGTTCCTTGTCACATTCAAATAAAATATTAGAGCTGAAAGGTGTTATAAATGAATTCAAACTTAGAAAGGTTAAACAGTATGTCTAAGCAAGTAGGAAAAGAATTATTAAACTTGAAAACCATTGTTGTATTGAACAATTTTAATCCTAGTTACTCAGAAGGTAAAGATTGGAACTACCACAGCTCAAGGATAGGTTTAACAAAAAGGCATCAAGAACCCTATTTAAGAAAGAATTTGAATGTCATGGTACACACCTATGATACCAGATGAATGGAAAGTGTAGTTAGGTGAATTGCAATCTATTAGCAGCCCCGGGAAAACACAATATCTTATCTGAAAAATAAGTGAAACAAAATCAAAAGAGCTGAAGGCATGGCAAAAATAACAAAATATTTGCCTATCATGCACATGGACCAGTAATTCCAAAATATATAAATGTGAATAGTGCCTAAAAATCATTGGTTCAACTGCAAGTTCAAGAACAGTGGGCATGTGAAAATTGTGGAAAAAAATAAAAAAAGAAAGTAAAAATTATGTGAAGACATTGTTTGGCTAAAGACAGGTAAAATTTCAGTGAAGATATGAATCTAAAAAAATGATAGAATTTAGAAAAACTCCATGTATGGTAAAGTAAAAAATGTCTATATTGATAGAAACTGTAATGGAACTGCCAGAATCCAAATGTGATGACAAAATATTAAGAATGCTAACATGGAAGAGGTCTAAAATTTAAATACACAGAATGACATATTTACTCATTGGAAGCCCTTCTAGTATTTCTCTAACATAGAATCCTTAAAGATAGCTCAGAGGGCCAGAAGTTTGGCCTAGTGGTAGAATGCTTTCCTAGCATGCATCAAGACCTGAGTTCAATTCCTCGGTACCCTGTACATAGAAAACAGCTGGAAGTGATGCTGAGGCTCAAGTGGAAGAGCTCTAGCCTTGAGAAAACCCAAGGACAGTGCAAAGGCCCTGAGCTTAAACCCCAGGACTGGCAAACAAGAAAATGATAGCTCAGAAGCCAAAAAAAAGTCTTTTCTTCACATTTACTTGCTCCATACTTGCTCCAATTTTCTTTTCTGAGTATAAAATTTGAAATGATTTATCTTCAAGTTTGGTGATTATTGCTTCTCCTCTACCTAATTTGCTCCATATTTCTGCTTATTCCTCGTGTGGAATTTACATTTCAGTTACTATATCCAGTTCCTCAGTGTCTGCTTATTTTTATCTTTTTAATCTTTTTGTTCATAATCTCATTGTTTATGCATTACTGCTATTTTATTTAGGTGGCATTGTGTATTCTCTTTTAACTTACCAGGGATCTTTCAGATATTTATTTGGAATTTGTGTGGTAATTGATGTCCACTTTCTTAGCACTGATTTAGAGAAATATTTTTTGAATCACACTTTTCAATTTTCTTGAATGTTTTTGCCATATTTTTAAATAAGATGGAATTCATTTTACATTTTATTGTAGAATATTATCCTGCATGAATGGTGTTCAAACCTTTTATATGCCCAATTTACTTTGGACTAATCAGAAAATGCAGCAATTCTGAATTGAAAAATAACCTTTAAGAAGATCAAAAATTTAACATATGCCCTTCCTACAATAAAGAAAATTCTGGACAAAGTGGTTTCATTAGTAATTTCTCCTTAAACTTTAAAGAAACATTAATATCAATTCTTCTCAAATGATTCCAAATATTGAAGGGAAAACAATAAATCCAAGCTTATTCTCTGAGACCAGGCAAAGAAAAACATAAAAAGACAACTACAGACAGTCAATAGTAATGTAAACAAACCATCATGAAAAAGTTATTAAAGCCATAGAAATTCATTTTATTTCCATATTAAAAGTGATATAAAAATATTCAATAAAATACCAGTAAATTGAGCTTATAAAAATTATTGAATACCATCCATAGAGGATGATATTCTACAATAAAATGTTTCAACATATGAAAATCAATTATAATGAATTATATTAAAATAAGGATGGGGAAGCTCACTCTCATAACATTTGAAGTAAGAACATCAGGATCATCGTGTGACATAGTCAACAATAGAGAAATGTAAAACAACTACTTAAGTATGATAAATGCCATATATAAAAATCCAAAGCAGGAGATCGGCGGAAGATGGAGGCAGTTCAGTGTGAGTCTTTTTGAGCTCTCAGCAAGATACCAGTCCTAGCATCATAGGGGAAAGTTTATACACAAAGATCTATTCTACGTAAGTGTTAGCACCACAGAGATCTCAGTCAAAGAGGAAAAAGGCAAGAAATCAGAGCAAGAAGACAGCTTGCGCTCAGAGCCACTGAGGAGACCAAGCCTCTCTCCGGCACTGCTTCTTGGCAGCACAGATCTCCCGGTTCCAGACAGAGCCAGACAGAGCCTGACTGAGCCAAGAGCCCTCACCCAGCCTTGGCTAGAACCTGCCAGCTTCATAGGAACCACAAAACCCAGCAATTCATTTCCAAATCTGTTCATGGATCGGCATTGGGAAGGAAACCCCTCCCCCAACAGCAGATAGCAGCGCCATCTTGACTGCTGGCAAAGACCCTACAACTGGAGCATGAGAAGTGGTGCTGGCAGCGCGATCCTTCAAAAGAAGGTCTGTCTCTGGCTCTGGCGGAAGTTCCTCCTTGTGGACGAGACCGCATTCCTGGTAAACAAAGCCACTGGTGGTTATAACAATTTTTTTTCTGCCCAATCATATAAAATAATCAGAAAAACTGCAAAGCCAAATCACAGGAGAAAAATACTTTTTAAAGTGTTTGGATCCTGAATTTAGAGGAGACAAAAGTTTCCCACCCTGCCCCCCCAAAAAAACAAACTGAAGAATACTTCCCTTTTTTTGTTTTTTTTTCTCTACTTTTTTTCATTGGCAGTTTTATGTGTTCTTATTTTTTTTTGCCATTTTACCTCCACATTTTTGTGTTAATATAATGTTTTTTTCTTTCCATTTTTTTTCTTCGCTTTCCTTCTGCAATTATGTTCATTCCTAGAAACATAGAGACAGCAGTAACATGCTTTTTAATCTGTCAGTTCTTAACCTTAGTATTTCTTGTTTAAGAACTCAAAATTTTGTGGGTCGTCCCCCCACCTCTTTTTTTTTACTTTAAAAAAAATTTATCATTGATCTCTCCTATATATACCTTCCTCTTTTCTTTATATATTCTTCTTTTTTATATAACTTTTATCTTATTTTTTTCTAAATTTTGTACTCAATTATTTCACCTTTCTATCACCTTAGGTAAGTTATCCTTACACTATACCTTTCCTTCATTACTATATTGATCTTACACTCCCACATTACTCTTTGCTTATCTCCCCTCTGGGTTTTTTTTTCACTATTTATCTATCTATCTCTGGACCTCTATTCATCCTTCAACTTTTATAATGCATGAATCTACAGTTGATGGTTGTTGAGAAATACTATACATCCAGGGGTTCAATTATACTGTCGGTACAGAGTGACTTAAATATCATAGTGATTTGATTGTGGATTTGTTTTTAGCATAAAACAGTGATTGGTGATGGTATTAGATTTGTGTCTAATTGCACAAAAAGAGAAAGAGAGTCATGATACCAGTCTAAAATTGTGAACTTCTATTATCTTGCCAGCTAAAGAGCTCTAGTTTGTTTATATCTTAAAAATTGTAACCCTGTGCAGTATTAGTGTTGCTTCCATTTTCAAATTGGCAGACCAAGAAACTCTAGAAAAATGGCAAATCAAGGAGTAGCATATCCCACGCAATATAAACAGCCAATGGAACAGTCAACAGCAAAACTGTAGGAGAATCATCTAAATGCTAAATATTCCAATTGGTAAACATGATTTATGAAAAGTTTAAAAACATATGGAAAGAGCTACATAAACAAAAGAAAGCCATACCTAAATGAGAGGAAACCATAAAGAAGGAGATACATGAAAATGAGGAAACGTTAAAGGATTTACATGAATGTGAGGAAGCTACATAAAGAAAAATGGATGAATTCATAGAATCCATAAACAAAACGCTGACCAAATTCCAATAAATGTCCAATGAGAGTAAAGCTCCTGAACTAAAGAACTACAAAGAGACCATTCAAATGGAAATCAAGGAGTTTAAGAAGTCCATACGCGATCTCAAACAAAAGATGCAAGGCATTAAAAATGAGCAGATGGAAGAAAGGGAGATGAAAGTATTGATAGCAGGTTAGACAATGCAGAAGAGAGAATTTCTGGGGTTAAAGATAATCTAGTTGTTATAGAGAAAGAACAGAAAATATGTCAAACAAAATCTAGGAAATTTGAGAGAAGGCTTTAGGAGCTCCAAGACACAACTAGGAAGCCTAATTTAAGGCTAATTGGTATTGAGGAGGGCCTGAAGAAAATGGTGAATGGTACTGGAAATACATTTCAGGGAATCATCTCAGAGAACTTCACAAATATCCAGAAGGGCAAGTCCATCCAGATACAAGAATCTTTAGAACCACCCCAAACAGACCTGACCATAAAAGGACATAAAATCGCCACATTATAATCCATACAGGAACAATAGAGACCAAAGAAAGGATCCTAAAAGCAGCCAGGGAGAAGAGAACAATCACCTACAAAGGAAAACCAATCAGAATAACCACAGATTTCTCAGCAGAGACCATGCAAGCAAGAAGAGATTGGAAGGATATATGTCATGCCTTAAAGACAAATAACTATGAACCAAAAATACTGTACCCAGCTAAGCACTCATTCATAATAAAAGAAACAGTAAAAACCTTCCATTCCAAGGAAGAGTTACATTACATAGCAACCAAACCAGCATTACAGAAAATTCTCAAAGATGTTCTACACATTAAAACCAACACAAACATGTTACTGACAAAGAAATGGCACCCCAAAATTATACGAGCTAATTACCACAAGAGCTGTCAAGCCACAGGACTTAACGAAAGCTTTTTAAAAATGGCAGGAACAAGTAAACATTTTGCAATACTACACTAAAGATCAATGGACTTAACTCTTCAATTAAATGGTATAGACTATCTAGTTGGATCAAAAAGCAAGATCCACCCTTCTGCTGTCTTCAAGAGACATATCTTGCCCCAAACAAACAAACAAACATTTCGTGAAAGTGAGAGGTTAGAATAAAATTTGTCAAACTAGTGTCCCCCATGAACAGGTTGGAGTTGATATTCTTATATCACAGAAATTAGACTTAAAACTAAAATTAGTGAGAAAAACAAAGGTTATTACATACTAATAAATGGATCTCTCCTCCAGGAGGACATAACCATTTAAAATACCAACACACCTAATCCCAGACCACTGACTTTATCAAGAAAACATTACTTTCACTAAAACCACACATAGATCCAAACACAGTGATTGTTGGTGACTTTAACACACCACTCTGACCTATGGACAGATCAACCAGGCAAAAACTCAACAGAAAAAACTTAGAATTGAACAACTGTATAGACCAACTAGATCTAACAGACAACTGCAGTTTACTCCACTAACAACATCACAACATACATTTTTTTCAGCAGCATATGGGAAATTTTCCAAAATATACCACATTTTAGGGCATAAAACAAACCTGTGTTGATTCACAAATACTGAAATTATTCCCTGCATTCTCTCAGACCAGAAGGCCATCAAATTGGAGCTGAACACAAAACTCCACCAACAAAAACCCCATAACTCATGGAGATTGCCAAAGTTTTGAATAAGCTCAGTCAGCTTGGAATTGGATGCTATAGGTTTCTTTAAATACAGACCCGTGTCATCTGCAAAGAGGGAGAGTTTCACTTCCTCTTTCCCTATTTGGATCCCCTTTACGCTTCCTTCTTGCCTTATTTCTCTGGCTAGGAATTCTAATACTATGTTAAAGAGGAGTGGATAGAGTGGGCATCCTTGTCTCATTCCTGATTTTAGAGGGAATGGCTTTATCTTTTTGCCATTAACTATAACACTAGCTGTGGGTTTGTCATACACAGCCTTTATTATACTGAGGACTGTTCCACAGATTCCTAGTTTCTCCAGAGGTTTTAAAAAAAGGGGTCTTCTCAAATGCCTTTTCTGCATCTATTGAGACAATCATGTGATTTTTGTCTTTGCTCCTGATGATGTGCTGAATTATATTAATTGATTTGCATATGTTGAACCAGCTTTGCCTCCCTGTGGTAAATCATGTTTCATCATAGTGTATAATATTTTAATGAGTGACTGAATTCGGTGGGCCAGTATTTTGTTGAGAAGCTTTGTATCAATATTCATATAAGAAATGGGTCTATAGTTCTCTTTCTTTGATGAATCTCTGTCTGGCTTGGGGTTGAGGGTTATACTGGCTTTGTAGAATGAGTTTGGCAAAGAGCCTTCATTTTCCATTTCGTTGAAGAGCTTGAGGAGTAGTGGTGTGAGCTCTGCTTTGAAGACCATATAGAATTCAGCTGTGAATCCATCTGGCCCTGGGCTTTTCTTGGATGGGAGGTGACTCTCTTATTGCCATTTCTATTTCATTGCTTGAAATTGGCCTGTTTAGTTGGATTAGGTCTTATTGGATCATTGTGGGTATGTTAATATTGGCTATAAATTCATCCATTTCTTCTAGATTGTCAAATTTGTTGGCATAAAGTTTTGAAAAGTATTCGCTCATGTTGCTCTGGATCTTGGTAATTTCTGTCGTGTTATTACCATTCTCATCTGTGATTTCGTTTATTTTGGTACGCTCCCTTCTTTTTTTTGGTAAGATTTGCTAAGTGTTTCTCAATTTTCTTAATTTTTTCAAATAACCAACTCTTTGTTTTGTTGATTCTTCCTATAGTTTTTTTTTGGATTCCAATTCATTTAATTCTGCTTTGCTTTTAATAATTTGCTTCCTTCTACTGCGATTAGGGTTGGTTTCTTGCTCTTCTTCCAGGCACTTAAGGTGACACATTAAATAGTTGGTTTGCAATTTTTCCAATTTGTTATTGTAGGCTCTCAGAGCTATAAATTTCCCTCTGAGTACTGTTTCTGCTGTGTCCCAAAGGAGCTGTTATTTTGTGTGCTCCTTTTTGTTAAATTTCATAAACAGTTGGATTTCTGTTCTGATCTCCTCTATTACCCATTGGTGATTCAACAATGTGTTGTTCAATCTCCATGAGTTACAAGGTTTTTGTTGGTGGAGATTGGTGTTCCGTTCCAATTTGATGCCCCTGTGGTCTGAGAGAGTGCAGGAAATAATTTCAGTGTTTGTGAATCAACACATGTGTGTTTTATGCCCTAAAATGTGGTATATTTTGGAAATTGTTCCATGTGCTGCTGAAAAAAAAAGTGTATTGATTTGTTGCTGGGTGAAATAATCTGCAGGTGCCTGTTAGATCTAGTTGGTCTATACAGTTGTTCAATTATTAGGGTTCTCTGTTGAGATTTTGCCTGGTTGATTTGTCTATAGGTGAGAGTGGTGTGTTAAATTCACCAACAATCACTGTGTTTGGATCTATGTGTGGTTTTAGTGAAAATAAAGTTTGCTTGATGAAATTCAGTGGTCTGGTATTAGGTGTGTAGATATTTAGGATGGTTATGTCCTCCTGGAGGAGAGTTCCCTTTATTAGTATGTAGTAACCTTGTTTGTCTTTTCTCACTAATTTTAGTGTGAAGTCTATTTTATCTGATATGAAAATGGCAACTCCCGCCTATTTATGGAGCCTGTTAGCTTGATAAACTTTATTCCAACCTCTCACTTTAAAAAAAAAATGTTTGTTTTTTAGGGCAAGATGTGTCTCTTGAAGACAGCAGAAGGATGGATCTTGCTTTTTGATCCAACTAGATAATCTATGTCGTTTAATTGGAGAGTTAAGTCCATTGATATTGCGAGTCAGGATTGATAAATATTTATTAGTTCCTGCCATTTTTAAAAGCTTTCATTAGGATGTTTGTCTTGACAGTTCTTGTGGTACTTAGATGGTATGATTTTTAGGTGCCATTTCTTTCTCTGTATTACATTTGTCTTGGTTTTAATGTGTAGAACATCTTTGAGAATTTTCTGTAATGTTGCTTTGGTTGCTACGTAATGTTGCAGGTTTTCCCTGGAATGGAATGTTTTTATTGTTCCCTCAGTTATGAATGAGAGCTTAGCTGTGTACAGTATTCTTGATTGGTAGTCAATTGACTTAAGGGCATTACACATATCCTTCCACTCTCTTCTTGCTTGCATGGTCTCTGCTGAGAAATCTGGGGTTATTCTGATTGGGACTGGGCGCTGTCCCAGAGCTCTCCAGCTCAAGGCTACTTCTCTACCCCTTGAGCCATAGCACTCAGATCTCAGTCTCCTCTGTAGCTAGGAGTATAGGCAAGATCCACCAGCGCAGGCTTTGATTGCCTTTCTTATTTGAACAACAATCTGTAAATGGAACAACATAATTCCACTTATAATAATAAGTTCAAAATTAATCAAATAATATAAATTAACCAGGATCATACAAGGAGTTTAGCCTATTGGTAGAGTAATTGCCTAGCATGTGCAAAGATCCAGGTTCAATTCTTTGATACCACTTACCTAGAAAAAAAAAAGCCAAAAGTGGTGCTGTGACTCACGTAGTAGAGTTCTAGCCTTGAGAAGGACCAAGGAAATGAATTATTTAAATAAAAAGAAACTCTTCTTATGTCTTGACAATACTATTCAGTTTCAATGACAGCCAGTAATCAAAAGCACAATGGCATTATTTTTGTTGGTCAAATAGAAATGTTTATCTTAAAATTTTCTTGGAAACATAAAGGATCCTGAATAGTAAACTGTTTCTTTTTACAGTCCTGAAGCTTGAACTCAGGGACTGGGAAACGTGCATGAACTTCTTTTTGCTCGAGGCTAGAGCAACAAAGTCACTTCTGGCTTTATCTGTCAATATGGCACTGAGCAATTGAACCTAGGGCTTCATGTATGCTAGGCAAGCCCCCTACCACTAAGTCACATTTCCAGCCCATGTAGTTTGATTGTTGACAGTGACTAGTAGAAAGGAAAAGGGTAATATTTTCTAGTGAATACAGAATATTTTATTTCAAAAAGATGAAGAAAATAGAATGAAATGAAAAAAATGAGGGCATTGCATAGGGCAGTGTAACTCCGGCTCCCCCTTTTCCCCTTGAAAGGGTGAGAGGATTATATAGGAATGCTGCTGCTGCCTGCTGCTGTCTCTATGGCAAGAAGGAAATGGAAGAGCATGAACTCAGAGACACAGTTCATTAATAAATGATAAAATATTTATGAAGTATGTCTTCAATCAAGTATAACATTTTGATGCTTTGCATATAGACTCCTTCAGCCCTCACTATGCCAGCAGCAACTGCAGATCACAGCCAAACAATTTGTGAAGTTTGGGCTTGTAACCTAGATGAAGAGATGAAGAAAATCTGTCAAGTTATCTGAAAACATAATTACGTTGCTATGGACACTGAGTTTCCAGGTGTGGTTGCGAGATCTACCGTAGAATGCTGTCAGTACCAACTATTCCAGTGTAATATAGACTTGTTAAAGATAATTCAGCTAGGACTGACATTTATGAATGAACACGGAGCATACCCTCCAGGAACTTCAACTTGGCAATTTGATTTTAAATTTAATTTGACGGAGGATTTGTATGCTCAGAATTCTATAGAGCTACTAACAACATCAGGTATCCAGTAAAAAGAAAACATGTAGAAGGGGCCGGGAATTGGGCCTAATTGTAGAGTGCTTGCCTAGCATGCATGAAGACCCAGGTGTGATTCCTTGGTATGACATACGTAGCAAGATGCCAGAAGTGGTGCTGTGGCTCAAGTGGTAGAGCTGTAGCCATGAGAAAAATCCAAGGACGGTGTTCAGGCCCTGAGCTCAAGCCCAGAACTGACAAAAAAAAGCATGTAAAAGAAGGAATTGACACTCAATACTTTGCAGAACTTCTTATGACTTCAGGAGTGGTCCTCTGTGAAGGGGTCAAATGGTTATCATTTCATAGCAGTTATGACTTTGGCTATTTAATCAAAATATTGTCTAATTATAAATTGCCAGAAGAAAACTTGAATCCTTTTAGATTCTTCGATGTTTTTTTCCTGTCATTTATAATGTGAAATGCCTCATGAAGAGCTGCAAAAATCTCAAAAGTGAATTACAGGAAGTTGCTGGAAAGGATAGGACCACAACATCAGGCAGGATCTGATTCATTACTTATAGGAATGGCCTTTTTCTTTTCTTTTCTTTCTTTCTTTCTTTCTTTCTTTCTTTCTTTCTTTCTTTCTTTCTTAAGAATGGCCTTTTTCGAAATGTGAGAAATGTTCCTTGATGATGCCAAATGTTGAGGTCACTTGTATGGCCTTGGTTCTGGTTCATCCTATGTACAGAATGGCTCAGGGAATGCATATGAAGAGGAAGCCAACAAGCAGTGATGGTATGAAATAGTCCTTTTATTTTTTATTTTATTTGAGCTACACATATGCTTGTATATATTTTTTTAAATCTCTGGTTGGATTCCTTGAGCATTATACAAAACCTTTTCTCCCCCTTTCGTGGCACATTTTATTTTCTGCCTTTCAGAGCTAAGTATGACTGATCCTATCTCAGAACTTAATGAGTAGAAGTACATTCAGGTTAAATTTGGCCTTAATTTGATATATGTGTTAGCAAGTATGTGTAACCGAGTGGGGTAATCATCATACTGAATAATTTGATAAACTGCCTATTTGAGCTTCCCTCCATCCAGTTCTAAATTAATTAGTATCGCCTGTAATTTATTTCCTTGTTTCATGTCTTTCCCTTCCATTGTGCAGGAGTTTTTAAGAATTTGAGATTATGGACCATCAATTTTGCACTTTAGAGAGTTATTCCAAGCCTCTGTTTTATCTCAGAAATTGTAGTTTTTCTTGCTCTTAGCTGAGAAAATGACCATCAGCCAATTTTATACAGTATTTGCTTGTTTTTGACCTACTGAATATAGCACTTGTATTGTGCAAACTGTTGATTCAGCAAGACTACCAACAGCCAATAGACAAGGAATTACTGTTTCTGTATGTAGTGTTTACTCTTCCAAGCACATCTCATGTCTGTCATTTGTAGTTGGCATGTGTAGGCTGCTCTGTGACTGAAGAACATTCAAACCAGATTTATACCCTTCAGGAAAAGGCCCTTGTGATTGGGTATTTAGTGTCTACCAGGAAACTGGCATTCATAATGTTGAAGCTACAGATATTTTATGATAAATTTCCCTTTATCTGGTTTCTTTATTCTGTAAATGCTTACGTTTATTATCTTTTTTTTTAGTTTATAGCCGTATTTATGATGTTCTTCATTTGTTGATTATACAAATCAATTTCATTAAAGTCCAAAGATAAGTTTTTAGGTATATCTTATATCAAATTTATCAAATTAAGAGTCAAAATTTGTGCTACAAAAATAATGGAGTGATTTTATGCAAAACATCAAAATACAATATATATATGTGTATATATATATGCACATATATAGCTAATAGTTATCTGAGGAGTGTAATGCTTGTTTACTTTTTGTGTATATCTCTACAATCTATTTAATATATGTTGACAAAAGAGACTGTGAAATATTTACCCAGGCAGAATATGTGACCAGGCTCAGAGCATGTACAGGGAGACTTATTGGTAATCATTAAGTCTACCCAAAGTGATAGACTACAAGTCAAAATATGTTATCTACACTTCAATGAGTAACATTAGTAGCATTAGCAAATCTCCAGATGTTAGCAAGATTAGTTTGTTTCCCTTGTACATCTTTATTATATTCATGATATTACAATGCTATATTGGGTTGTCCTTTTTAAACAGAACATTATTTGTAAAAACAGATGGTATTTGTTTTTAAAGCTTTTGTAAATAAAGGCTTCAGAAAAGTTTTCTTAAACATAAACAAAAAAATGAAGAAAACATGAAAAACTATAGTGATTCGCCAATTATGTTTTAAGGTTTTAAGTTATACTGTTAAATTATACATTGCATAGGTGTGGAAATACCACAACCCCTTCGTAAAACAAGTCTATATTAAGTCCAAAGTAAACACAGTAAAATCCTCTGTTTAAAAAGTAAACAATGAGGGATGGGAGTTTAGCCTAGTGGTGGAGTGCTTGCCTAGTATGCATGAAGACCCAGATTTGATTCCTCCTTACCACATACATAGAAAAAAGCCAGAAATGGTGCTGTGGCTCAACTGGTAGAGCTCTAGCCTTGACAAGGACAGTGCCTAGGCCCTGAGTTCAAGCCCCAGGAATGACAAAAAAAAAGTAAAAAATGAATCCAATGAAAAGCAAGCCAGTGTATGGGAAAGCCATTTGAAATTTATGTATCTGATAAGGAAAACTATCTTGAACATATTAAGGGTTAGAATTCAACAACAATAATGTTATCACAAATTCAATTAAATTATAAGGACCTTGAACAGACATTTCTTGAGAGAAAATTTACATATGAGAAATAATTCCAGAGAAAATTTGTTCAAACATTAGGAAAATATAAACCAAACCCACAAGATGTAACTGCGTTATCCTGTTTACTATAAAAGCAGTAAACAAACTTGTGAGTGTGCAAAGAAATTAGAATCTCTGTACATTTCTTTTTTCATATATTTTTATCGTAATTAATAGAAGGGTTACATTATATTCACCAGATACAAGGTGCATTACTTCACATACTTTGATACCCTTTCTAATGTATTGGTCCCCATTTTCCTCCCCACACCCCCGCCCCTCACCTTGTTTTCCCCCCTACAAATAACCTAATACACATATATACAATATAACAGATAACAAGGCGAAATACTGAAACAATATGAGATAACCAAGGGAAAGCAAAAGACATGGGAGATAATATAATACATTAAGTGTGGGGCACGTCGCATCAGGGAAATGGCTTGGGACCGCACCTGGCTGAGATGGTGCCTGCTGCCCGGTTGGAAGGCGTGGCTGTGGTTTCTAAGGCCACCTCTGGGATAGAGCCCTCCTGCCCTCTCTGACAGCACATGCATCCTACTTCCTCAATGAGAGTATCCTACATTAGCTGAATGGTCCTCAATGAGAGTACCTCCCCCGGGATCTGCCCACCTTTGTGCTAATAGGCTCCTGCATCCTATATTAGCTGAATGGACTTCCTCAATAAAGGAGTTCCTGCCTTGATGGGTCTCCCTGACATATCTGATTGTCCTCTGGGGTGGGAGGGCTGGGTGCAGGAAGTCAGTCGGCCCTCTCCTTTCTTGGCTCATCCTGGTCAGGGTGTGTGCTCTCTATCCCTCCTGCATATCGGGAGGGACGGAGGACTAAACACGCTGACAATTAAGGACAACCATCACTCATTATATGGATTTTGTTTCTATGTCTTGGAGGTCCTTTCATTTAGCATAATTCCATATGGACTTATGATTCTAGGCTTTGTTCTATTGTAAATCTCTGCTAGGAGAGCCCAAGGTTTCTACTGATTATGACAAATGAAGGAAAACTTTGAGCCTATAATCCTTTGAGTCTGGCTTACTTCAATTAATGTTACTTTTTCTAAGTCTTTCCATTTCCTTACAAATAGGGCAATGCCGTTCTTTCTGACTGCAGAATTCTATTGTGTATAAATACCACATCTTCTAGATCCATACATGTACTGAGGGGCATCTGGGTTGGTTCTATATCTTTGCTATAGTAAATAGTGCTGCAATGAACATCATTGTGCTAGTGGATTAGTATGTCCTTGTTTCTCGATGAGTGAGTAAATGCCAAGTAATGGAATTGCTGGGTCATAGGGGAGCTCTATGTTTAGTCTTTTGAGGAACTGCCATACTACTTTCCATAGTGGTTGAATGAATTTGCACTCCCACCAACAGTGTAGTAGTGATCCCTCCTGGCCACATCCCCGCCAGGATCTGTTGTTATTAGATTTCTTGATCATGGCCATTCTAAATGGAGTGACATAGAATCTTAGAGTTGTTTTGATTTGCATTTCTTTTATGACCAGAGATGTTGAATATTTCTTCATGTGTCTATAGGCCATTTTTGTTTCTTCTTCAGAAAAGACTCTAAGTCTTTGGCCCATCTTTTAATGAGATGATTGTTTCTTTGGACATTAGTTTTGGAGTGGTTCAATTTTGAGAGCTGTTGATATATTTTAGATATTAGGCCTTTGTCTGTTGTATGGTTAGTGAAGATCTCCCACTCTGTAGGTATTCTAATTAATTTGCTAGCTCTGTCCTTTGCCATTCAGAAGCTCTGTAGTTCAATGGGGTCCCACTTATCCAGACTTTCTCTGATTTGTTGTGTTTCTTGGTCCTTATTAAGGAAGTTTTGACCTGTGCCAAGGAGACCTAATGTATCTCCTATTCTCTGTACATTTCTAAGGGAAATATAGGATGTCATAATCTCTGTTGTTTACATTTTAGTGATTTCTCAAAATGTGAATTTGAGCAACAACATGATTGGAGAATCCTCAGTATACTCATTTAGTAAAATTTATTAGCATTCATTCTTCAACAGAGTATATTGTTTTTGGTCTTGTTTTGTCTTTTTTGTTTTAGAAATCATCACACACTAACCATAAGCCCAAGGCACACAGATAATGGAAGGGTCAAGGTTACCTTCTCAGTGTCAGAGATCTGTTCCCCGTTTTAGCAAGAAACCATCCGCATTGCTTTGAATGCAAGGCTGCCAACTCAGGATATCAGGAGGTGATTGTACCTACTCACTGGGCTTAGAAAGCAGAACTTAGATACTTACTGTTAAAGACTGAGCAGAACACAGGAGTGTTTGAATGTTTACTTTGTAAATACTATGTTGCTCTCGTCCTTTAAGCCCTTTTGTCCCTGGCTTGATTCCTCAGTACCACATACATATAAAAATCCAGAGGTGGTGCTGTGGTTCAAATGGTAGAAAGCCCAAGGACAGTGCTCAGGACCTGAGTTCAAGCCATATTTAACTCAAAATTGGGGGAGATTTCAGATATTTATTTAGGAATTCCTTGAATGTAGAGTCCTGTGCATTGGTTATTTGTGGCCTAATTGTGTGTAACAAAGTCATATCATGTTGTGAATTAAATTGGCCCACTACATAGCACTCTGAACAGATTTATTTAAAAAGCAAACAAGGAGAAATTAGTATCCCAAACCAAAGCATAATTGAAATGATATTCACAAAACTTCATAGCCAATTCTGTCTTGTACATTAGAGAGATTATGTAAAAAAACAAAACTCTGTCTAGTAACTGTCAAAAAATGCAAAATGCATGGATCATGGTTTGAAGCCAGATAAGGCAGGAAATTCTGTGAGTCTCTTGTCTCCAATTAACTATCAAAAAAGCCAGAAGTGGAGCTGTGACTTAAGTGGTAGAATGCTAACCTTGAGCAAAGCAGCTCAGGGATAGTACCTAGACACAAAGTTCAAGCCCTGGGACTGACATCAAACAAAAGATATTTTGGATATCATATGTAGAGATCCTGTATTATTATTTTCCTGTTTTTTTCTCTTAGTGCCCATAAAATCTTTCCATCTATGTAACATATGTCATGTGTAGGGCCTGTCATAAATTCTTTAAAATTATGACATTTTTTATTTTTTAAAAATCAATAATTTCATATATTTGAGTAGTTTTAGGCTTACAAAAGAAAACTGAGGAGAGAAAAACCTGCAATGATGTATCTTTCAATTTCCTCCATGCTTAAACATATTGTATTAATGTGACATATTTATTACATTGATGAACTTAACCTAGTAGATTTTTAACTAATAGATATTTGCCAGTATTTTTAGTTTAAAAGTATTTCCTATATTTTCTGTTTGCTTAAGACTCTATTTAATAGAAAAGATTAGCACATAAGAAATGGAACATTGCCTTTCTCCCACAAGAAATGCTGTCTTGTATTTTTATCTGTCATGAGGGAAATTTCTTAGGATATTTCCTATTCTCCTAGTTCTAGTGAGTACCCAGGGGGATCAGTGTAGAAGAGTTGACAAGTAGTACAAAATCTCCTTACACCTGAATTCTCCATACTACATTAGCAAGCTTTTTTTTAATCAGTCCTAATACTTCTTTTTTTTTAATTTAAAAGTTATAGTTTAATACTATCCAGTGGGCATAGCTCCTAGTGACACCTATTCTATTTAAAAAAGTCTTTATTTCTAAACTCTCATTTAACCTATCTGTCTTTGCTTAAATTTTTGCCTTTTGGTTATCATGTGACCTATGTCACTAATAACCAGTATTTCATGTGACTTTACAGATTGTTTGGCATTTTGCCTTTTGCTAAGTGTGGAGGTGTTCAGGTTAGCACTTTATTTAAAAATCATAAATAGATGCAGAAGCTATCATGATAAATCATTTTTATGAAAATTAAACAAGATGAAAAACTGGTGTTTACAAAGACTTATAGTAGTTAATGTAAGTTAAAAATAATTCAAGTTTTTAATTATTTTAAACCCAGTCCCTGGACTTGTGCCACTGTAATCTCACTACAACTTTTGCCATGATAAATTCATTTTTATCCTACTAATATGTGCAATACAAGCATCCTTAATCACTTTCAGAGTCTTTTCAGTGGGACAAATTGGTGTCAGTAGTTTCCTGACATGCTGTAATATAGCATAAAGGAAAAAAATCAGTTACACTATTACAAGTGAAAACATCAATCTTGGGTACAGATATCAGGTCCAAATACTCTTCTGCTTTGTCATTCATTTGCTTGAAACTTGTTAGTGAATGCTTATAAAACATTTTGGATTTCTGAAGTAGGTACTGTATCTAGTATATGGTAGATATTCAAAAATGTTTTCTCATTACTTAAGAATAAAAGTGAATGCAAATTTTTGAATAAATATTTGAGTATGAATCTTGAGCTCTCAATTACTAGCAACTCAAGTTATATTCAGTATTAATGTATAATATTCTTGTTTAATTCTAATTCAGTTTTTGTTCTTCATACTTGAATACTTGGAATCTATTATAAAGGCCAGCAATACGTACTGTTTAAAATGTTAATAAATCTAAACCCTATTAGTGTAAAATGTTTATATTTTAACACACCTAACTTTAATGTAAACTCCAAGAATAACAAAAAGGGGTTGTAAGTGTGATTTTCTGATTTATTTAAGATTTTCATTGTGTTATGACTCTATATAATGCTTTAATTTGCATTGTATAAAAGGTTTTCTACTGTATTTTTCCTTATAATACAATGGTCATAAATTCACATTCAAAACAGGAAAGGTCTCAAATGTTTACAAAGAATAAACATATAGAATATGAAAGAAATACAAATAAACTATATGAAGTCATTATTTGACATATATTGAGGACCCTCTGCATATTAAGTTTAGAAGTTATTTAAAGACATATCCTGATTTTTGCTCTTTGGAATCACATTAACAATAGGAAAGACATATTTACAATCTCTCCCCTATTATTATATAGAGTGATTTATGTGACACCAGATGCAGAGCTCCTTTCTCAACAGCACATCAGTAAAACAGGAAGGAAACATCCACAGACACAGAATTTATTCATGACATTCACAGAATTATTTCTAGTTGGTCTGTAGCTTCATTTCCTTAACTGAATAAATGTAATAAGTTTTAGTTTATTTTCCTAATAACTGCTGCTCTCTCCTTCCACTTATAATTGTCACTCTGTTACATGTTTAAGCTCTGATACTATACTATTTCCTAAGTGTCTTTTTTAAGGCACTACAGGGAAAGAAAGCAATAAAAGATCCTTTAGTCTCACATCTGTAGTTTATATGTGCTTTATAAAATTTGCATTGTTGGCTTATTTCCTTGTGACATGGGTTTTTGTACAAAAATTGTGATTAACTGATGCTTTCAGACCATCAGGTTCTGCTTAATGAAGGTTTGCTTTTTTTATTTAGTTTTATCTTTTACATCGTACATTACATTGTATAAAGAAAATGAGAAATGCATGGTAGCCTAGTAGAATTTCTGATAATATAAATAATATTAAAAGGAAAAAAGCTGGATCCAAATAAAAAAATAATGTAATCAGATGTGATGGTCCAAATGAAAGATTGCTGACAGATCTCTGTCACCACCAACCAAAAGTATATTTCAAGGTATATGGCTGCAATCAGCAGTTTGTAAAGGCTAGCGAAGGATGACTGCAGAAGGACAGATATATAGCTAGTGAAATTTGAATAATACTGCACAATATCTCTCCAAGAAATACTCAGATATAGAACCATCTACACCCTGTCCTTTCTTAATTTCTTTACTTCTGGCACAAGCTACATACATGGGCCGCTTTACTAACAAAGTGTCCAAATGGAAGGCTGGATACATGTCAGCCAGCCTTGCACAGGTTTCTATATAATAAAATAGCAATAGGGAGGTAAGCTAAAGGGAAAAACTCATTCCTTTCTTGAGAGTTGTTAAATAAACCTGCCCAGCATGAGAAGAAATTTTTCATGTAAACATTCAGTTGAACCCCACACCTAGTTCTGGAACAAAAAGTTCAGCCACATATACTCCTCTATAGTTAAGATTCACTCCCTAAATGCCACTGAAAAGGCAAGAAAGCATACGATGTAAGCATACGTTATTCCTGAGAATTTTTTCACTGTGTGGATAGACTCAAGGCTTCCTGTATGACTGAAAAGTTATAAGTGGATTAAACCATCAGGAAACATCTAGATCCCTAACATCAAAACAAAAGCTAGCAGGCACAAAGATACTACCAGAGAAGCCTTACATATACCTTTCAATATCCCAATGTCATTCTTTAAAGAAATAGAAGAGGCAATCCAAAATTTCATATGGAATAATAAAACACCCTGTATAGCAAAAATACTTCTTAGCAGAAAGAACAGCACAGGAGGAATTACAATACAAACTTTAGACTCTATTACAGAGCTATAATTATCAAAACAGCTTGGTACTGGCACAAGAGCAGGCCTGAAGACAAATGTAATAGAACTGAAGACCCAGATATTAAACCACAGACCTATGGCCACCTAATCTTTGACAAGGGAGCCAAAAAATAGAATGGAAGAAAGATAGCCTCTTCAACAAGTTGTGCTGGCAGAACTGGTTAAGCAACTGCAGAAAACTAAAGTTGGATCCTTCTTTGTCATCTTGCACTGGAATTAACTCTAAATGGATCAAAGACCTGGAGGTAAAAGCTGAAACACTGAAAACTTTACAAGAAGGAATAGGAGATTCACTAGGCCTCCTCGGCACAGGTCGAAACTTTCTCAACAAGGACTAAGAAACACAACAAATCAGAGAAAGGCTGGATAAGTGGGACTGCATTAAACTGCAGAGCTTTTCTATGGCAAAGGACATAGCTAGTAACTTAATTAGGAAGACTATAGAATGGGAGACAATCTTCACTAACCATACAACGGACAAAGGCCTCATATCTAAAACATATCAACAGTTCAAAAAATTGAATCACTCTAAAACTAATGTCCAAAGTAACAACCATCCCATTAAAAGATGGGCCAAAGACTTAAAGATGGTCTTCCCTAAAGAAGAAATAAAAATGGCCTATAGACACATGAACAAATGCTTAACATCTCTGGTCATAAAAGAAATGCAAATCAAAACAACTCTAAGATTCCACTTCACTCCAGTTAGAATGGCCAGGATCAAGAAAACTAATAACAACAGATGTTGGAGGGAATGTGGCCAGGAAGGATCACTACTACACTGTTGGTGGGAGTGCAAACTCCTTCAACCACTATGGAAAGCAGTATGGCAGTTCCTCAAAAGACTAAACATAGAGATCCCCTAAGACCCAACAATTCCACTTCTTGGCATTTACCCAACCGTCCAGAAACAAGGACATACTAAATCCACTAGCACAATGATGTTCATTGCAGCACTATTTATCATAGCAAAGATATGGAACCAACCCAGCTGTCCCTCAGTTGATGAGTGGATCAACAAGATGTGGTATTTGTACACAATGGAATTCTATGCTGCTGTCAGAAAGAACAACATTGTCCCATTTGTAAGTAAATCGAAAGACTTAGAAAAAACCATATTAAGTGAAGTAAGCCAGACGCAAAGGAACATAGTCCCAACAGTCTCATTTGTCATAATCAGTAGAAACCTTGGGCTCTCCTAGCAGAGATTTACAATAGAGCAAAATCTAGAGACATTATTCCAAATAGTATGACACTAAATGTAAGGACCTCCAGGAGAAGGAAACAAAAGCCACATAATGAGTGACTGTTGTCCTTAATGTATTATGTTACTCTCATCTCTTTTGCTGTCCCTTGGTTATTTCATATTATTACAATATTTCACCTTGTTATCTGATGTATTTTATATGTGCTTAATTGGTTATTTGAAATAAGGGGGGGAATTAAGATAAGCGGGGGGAGGGTGGGTGGGAAATGGAGACCACTTCATAAGACAGGGTATCAATGTTTGTGAAGTTATGCACCTTCTAACTGGTGAATATAATGCAACCCTTCTATTAATCACAATTAATTAATTAATTAAATAAATAAATAAAAGTGATTGCTATCTTAAAAAAAAAAAGAGTCCCACAGACTCTCCTGCCTGGTCTGGCTTTGAACCATTAAAAAAAAGAAAAGAAAAGCCTTGCATTTAATTTTCTAACCTAAGCAAAGAATGATGCAGGTTT
The DNA here is from genome assembly GCF_031878675.1 of Megascapheus bottae. Taxonomy (NCBI): domain Eukaryota; kingdom Metazoa; phylum Chordata; class Mammalia; order Rodentia; family Geomyidae; genus Megascapheus; species Megascapheus bottae. The sequence goes on along the minus strand of NC_143547.1, from coordinate 61,783,804 downwards.
TATAAGCCGGGTAGTCTCATAGAATCTGAGCTATCTGCCATAAAATCTCCAAAGACACATTAAAGTGACATCCTCAGTTGATAAAGGAAAAACTTGCAACAGAAAAGTCAGAAATCACTTGACTTTCTTAGCATGGCAAACGGTAGACTTCAGGAACAGGTGAGTGCATTCTACCTCATGGTTTGTGCTTAGAAAATACCTCCGAAAAATCAACCACAGAACCTCACTTTCATGTTATGGTTAAGATCCTCTTGCTACGTGTATTGTTAATATTAAAATCAATTTCTTTTTTTGATTATATACATAGCTGAGGGGCTAATGGACAATGTGGCCTTCTCTTATAGTGTTTTCAATCTTTTAAGACAGACATCAGCCAAAACATCATTATATAAGCAAAAGTTATGTAGAAAGGTAGAATCGATAAGATATAAATACATAACAAACAGATGACAGACAGACCAATAGATGATAGATATATAGATAGATAGATACATAGATAGATACATAGACAGACAGATAGATAAAAGACTTACTAAGGGATTGACTCACATGATTATGGATACTGAGAAGTCCTACCATAAGCTATCTATCTGCAAAGTGGAAATCACTAATGCTTACTTTCACTTTGAAAGCCCCAGAAATGGGGAAACCAACACCGGTCTGTACCCAAAGCCAAAGCTCTGAGTAACTTTGGTTTAACTCCCAGAGTCCTAAAAACTGAAGCCACTGTAATTCTTATGTTAAAAAATCAAGAGAAAATAATTGTGTCAGCTCCAGAAGAGAGAAACACAGAATAAATGTGCTATTTCTCTGTTTTTTTTTTGTTCTACATAGATCACCAACTGAGATTTCATGGTGTCTTTCCATTAAAGAGAGTGAATCTTTACCAATCACTCCAAATTTTTTTCTTCATTTTGAATCCTTCTAGGCCCTTTAATGATCCTTCAGAAACACCTGCCATGAACATACTTAGAAATAAAGCTTTATTCAGCTGACTATGTGTTCTTTAATCTGGTAAGTTTGACATTTAAATTTAACCAAAACATCATTTTAATGTAATGTCAACATGACTGTTTTGGCCATCTCTCTAATACTTATCTATAGAAAGGAGATTGATTCACATTGCTTCTTCCGATTCTGACTGCTAAAATATTCTAAATACTAGTGGAAAGAAAACAAATTGGAACGTGTAAGTAGGAGAGAGCTGAAATCAGGGAGTCACTATCTCTATATACAGAAATCTATGCAAGTACTAGAGAAGTAACAAGGTAATCAATGATTGGAGCACCAAGAATTTGAATCTATGAAATCTCTACTTTTAAAAGGGGGCCTAATTTCACTTGTCATTCTACTGGAATATCTAATGTATTATCTTTTTATGTCTTTGACAGAAATACTTGTTTACCACTCGGTATGTTTACTTACAGATTCCTAAGTACATTCTAGTTAACACAAATGAGGGAAACATTTCAATCTATGGTTTAATATAATATAATTTTTCCTATGTCTTTCCATTTCCTTACAAAAGACACAACATTATTCTTTCTAATGGATGAGTTGCATTCCATTATGAATATATGCAACATTTTCTTAATCCATTTGTACACTTTGGGCATCTGGCTTGATACTATATCTTGGCTATAGTAATGCTGCAATGAACATGGTTGTGGTTGTAGTTTTAGTGTGGGCTTGTTTGTGGTCAGTTGGATAAATGCCCAAGACTGTAATTGCTGAATCATAGGGAAGCTGTATAGTACTCTTTAGGAAACTCTATATCACTTTCTAGGGTGGTAAAAAAAATACCAAAAAATGAATTCTTGCAAGGGGACAATTGCAACAAGGGGAGAAGGGTAGATAAATGAAAAGGGAAAGAGGGAATGCAGAAAACAATTCATTGTATGTACCACAGAACCAAGAAATATAAGGGAAAGGGTGGGTTGAAGGAGGTGAAAAATTTGAAGTGATGATACAGGTCAAGATGCATTGTACACATAAACTGCTTTGTTATAAGATAAAAGAAATTCAATAAATAACCTAAAATTAAGAAAGGAAAGCCATAGTTTGAGAGGGGTGAGTAAGAATGTTTAAATGGATAGCAGTGATCAAGATACACTATATTTATAAACTGGATTGATGGATGTCAACTCTATTGTACATGTACTTAACTATAATAAAAATAAATAAGTATATGCATAAATGGGATTTTAACAAGTCCTTCATGACCAGTGTTTCTGGCAGTACTGTAAATGGTCATCATTTGTTTGCAAAGGCTTCTTATAAAGTATCATGGATTATTATCCAAATGTCCTGAAAGAAGGGCATACTAAAGCCACTAGCACAATGATGTTCATGGCAGCACTATTTACCATAGCAAAGATATGGACCCAACCCAGATACCCCTCAGTAGATGATTGGATCAAGAAGATGTGGTATTTGTACACAATGGAATTCTATGCTGTCATGAGAAAGAACGACATTGCCCCATTTGTAAGAAAATGGAAAGACTTGGAAAAAATTACATTAAGTGATTTAAGCCAGACCCAAAGGAACATAGGCTCCATGTTTTCTCTCATTTGTGATAATTAGTACACATCTAGGACTCTCCTAGAAGAGGATCACAGTAGCTCAAAAGATATGAACATATGGTCATGTAGGAAGATACTAAACAAAATGAACTCTTAGTATATGGAAACAAGAGAAAACCCTTATGGTGAATCTCACATGGTTACTGTTTCTGACTTTGCTACCTGGTATATTATAGATACATTTATTTGTTTATTTGAAATAGGGAAGGTAAGGGGGGAAACAAGGTGATTGGGTGGGGAGAGGGAAATGGAGATAAAAACATAAGAACGGATATCAAGAATTGGGAAGTAGTGTACCCATTACCTGATGAATGTAACTGTAATGCCTCTATAAATTACCCCGACTACAAAAAATAAAATAAATAAAATAAAATATCCTTGAATACTTAATTTAGGGTGTCAACTCAAATCCTTAAGGGTATCTGGGATTACTGATGGAAGAATATGGAGAGTTTATTATTAATCTATTTCTTGTTCAGTAGTGACAGGCAGAATTACCTGCCTGCTAACAAAGGTTTTAAAAATAAGATATAAACTTCAGTATGTTTTCAGTTTAAGTGGATAGTTGAGTGGTCCCCAAATTAAAGTACCTATGATGTCATATATAATTGCATCTATGTAGGATGCAGGGTGAAATGAAAGAATATGATCTTTATTTCTACAGTGCTCGTGGAGATGTTAAAATTTTTTCTGGAAGTTTTAACATTTTTGCATGTTAATTATTTTTAGCAATAAAATGCTAACTATTGCTTTGTCCTTTATTTTTCACTGTATAGATAAAGTTTCTGGGTGGTTAGAAATATTAAATGACACAACAATAACCCAGTGGTTTAGAAGGGAAATGGAAACCTTCTTACCTGAACATAACATTAGAGAAGTTATATTTTGTATTGTATAAATATACTTAGCCCTAACAGTAGTGTTTGACAATGTACATGTCTAAGCCCATATTTAGTTACCAAAAATATATGTGTCTGTCGGTCTGTCTTCTGTCTGTCAGTTTAGGACCATCTGTCTATTTGTCCATTCATCCATCCACTTATCCTATTGTCTATTTATCGGTCCAATTATCTGTACATCTGTCTATCCATCAGTTAAGCTGTCTAGTTATCTAGCTATCTAGCTCTGTTCATCCATCCATCTATCATCTATGTATGTATGTATGTATGTATGTATGTATGTATGTATGTATGTATGTATGTATCTATTTATCTATCTATCTATCTATCTATCTATCTATCTATCTATCTATCTATCTATCTATCTACCTACCTCTGCCCATCCATTCAGTCATGTGTATATCTCTGTCAATCTATTAATCTATCCATCTCATTCTGTCTTCAATAATCTATTTGCTTGTGTGTCCATCCATTTGTTAATCCATTTACATCTGTTTTTCCAGTTATCTATCTATCTGTCCATCTCTCTTTGTACATCCATCCATCTGACCATTTATCTGTTTGGTTAACCAGGCATCCATCTCTATCTATCTCTATCACTTATCTATCCATCCAACTACTCAGTTAGAGTATGTTGGAATATCTTTTATATACCTGGCACTAAATGTAAAAGAAAGTACAAATATGAAAGAAAACTAGAAAGGGTGAGAAATACATGAAAGGTAAGCTTTCAATGAGATATTGCAATGATAAGAATATACAGGAAGATTTATAGGCATACAGGACAAGGTTATAGCACTAAGCTCAAATTTAGATGGGCTATAAGAATCATGGAGAAAATTATACATAGAACAGAAGCTGATGGGCAAATTAAAGGAAATTATTCAAGAGAAATGTCAGTTAAGGAAGTGGAGGAAGGAGCAAAGGCAGATAAGAATACAGGTCAGCATTTTGAATATGCATACTTGATCACAGTCTTTGTAGTAAAGTTTGGGAAAGGTGGTATGGTCTTCTATTAATGAAAATAACCTGTTACGAATGTAACTTTAATCCCTCTATACATCACCCTGATAATAAAATAAATACGTCTTTAAAAATGTTTTAGACTCATGAGTATCAAGATTTATTTATCTAATCCAAACTTGTATCATAGTTTACAACATTCTTAGATTAAAAAAATACATGTCAATATTAGAGTAAGATTGAAGTCACCTATGAATGCAATATATTTCACTTTATTCCCCCAGAAAAATTAATTTAGAATTTTATTTGGACAATCTATAAAATATTCATTATTGAAATATAAATATGGCTAAGTGGTTCATATATAAAATAGATTAATATCTCAGTTTTATCATTGTTTACTTTTCCTAAAACATATGCCCACATACATAAACCAGTTTTGAGAAATGAGTAACAAAATGTAGATTGGGAAATAATTGGAATGACTTTTTTCCCCAGGTTAATATGTGGACAAAATAACTGAAAGGGTCATAATTGTCTTTAATGTCACAGAATTCTGTATGACTCTGTTTGTACAGATAAATACATACCAGGCAATAACTCCAAAAAGCATATATAATACCTAGCCATATCATAGAAAGCTAGTAATGAAGTTTGAGATGTAGACTGTATTCTTAATAAGTTAATATTTATTCATTGTGAAAGATACAGATTTGAACAAAAAATAAAATATAAACATCTAATTTGGAAAATACTAGGATCAAATAATGGAAGATATTTAGAGCACATTCTAGCTGTACTAAAAGCCTCAAATCTGCAGTATCAAACTGGAAAATATTAATAGATGCTGCAGAGGAAGAAATACAAATGTTCAGTTATGTATGAATGGATTTTTATCCCAGAAATATGTATATAAGAGGAAATTTAACTAGCATGAGAAAAAAAATGACAAAATTCAAAACATTCATGATTAGTTCAAGTAAATGTAGGGAGTCATAAATACAATTTAACTATTGTGAGCATTGTAAATTTGTGAAGAGCATCACGGAACTATTAGACAATAATATAGTCAAACCCTCAGAATATGTTTGCACTTTGACATGGTGCTTCAATTACTAGCCTGTCATCTTAAATAATTCTGTATTCTGGATGTAACTTTGGACTGGTTTATGGTAAGCTGTTGAGTCAGGGACCGTCAACAACACACTTCACTGATTCCAGACATAAAGGAAAATGAAATATCACATTATTATTGGAACCTCAATTAAATATCTCTATGCATAAAGTTATGTTTTTCTTCATTGGCTTCAGCCCCAGAACAGTGGATTTAGGAATTTAGGTCTCTCGGACTATCCCTTTATGCTTTATCTCAAATAGTATTTTAAAAACTCTCCCTTCCATCTGGACTGTGGATTGTTAATGTATTAGCTCTTCTGCCCTTTCTAATGGATCACTCTTGAGTTAAGTATGTTCATTCATGAATAATAGTTTAATTATTTATAATTTTGTTATTTGCAGTGTCCTGGGAGTATATCAAGAGCTATAAACTCATGAAGGGCTTACTAGGGAGCAAAAGACAACTTACTGAGTAGACAGAAACATACCTTGCTCAATGAAATGTGTCACCATGGTTCTTTAAGTACTGTGAGTCATGCCAAGAGTTGCAGTGGGTATGAGGTCACTATAATGACTATCAATCCTAAGACTTAACTCTTTTCTTAGAGCTCTGTAATGACTTGAGGATTTCTTTTAGAACTAAGAATCAATAAAAAAGAATCAGATTAGAAATTGAAAATAACTTTTAAATATGGAAAACCTGATGCAGTAATAACTTAATATTCATTGTATGTCTCAGCTTCCTTGGAATTCTTTTCCTTTGAGGATCCTTCAAAAGAAAATAATCAACAGCAAGTTTTAAACAGACAAAGCATGCAACTTTTGCTATTTTAGATCACAAGTACTTGGGAATTCATAGGTAGGAATTAAATGATTACATTGATTGGAATGTTGTTTCTACTATTAACATAGATTAACTTCCTCATCAATAAGTATTTGATATTCTTTCAATGCCTTGATAAAATACACTTTGGACTCTTTAATATGTACAGATACAATATTTATTGTATAAATATAATGGAAACATACTGTTAATATTTATGCTTTTTTATTTACTTCTTGATCTTATGTGCATTACTCTTTTCTGAAAATTGTAATTCTGTCTTGAATACCATTCTGTGAACTGATCTCTACTATCACCTCTGGATATGTCCCTCCCAATTAACTCTAAGTGTCGTTTTTCTTCAGACATTCTCTGACTATCTTTGGAGTAACAACCTTCCCTATCTAGCATTTCTTTCACTCAGAATCCTCTTAGTGTGTTAATATAAAAACTAAATCTGTGTATTGACACTAATGACAGATTATTGCATTCATTTCCTTGATAATCTAAATGGTGGTATTTGACTGCATATTTCAGGCTGCATGTGTGAGCCAGTAGGGGGAATGCTAGTCTAGTGTCTCTGAAATGGCACCATGTGGATAACTTGTAATACTCTGCTGCTCTGACTCCATTTGTCATCTGATTTATGTTTTATATTTGTAACTACTATTTTCAGGCCTGTCATTATTGGTGGCTCAGCCTCTGTTTGTCTCACAAATTTTGAGAGCCTTTTTTTTCTCAAAGTAAGTCACCTCTGATTACAGCACAGCAGTAGGCCTCTTGGTTGTTGTTTTCCAATAGCTCGTGGTACTTTTGGCTTTAGAATACCTTTTCTTTCCTTTAAAAAACATACAAAATCACTCCCTTACAAATACACAAACTTTAAATTATTGCATATACTTAGCTCACTGAGATAATAGTATGAAAAATTATCAAATTAACACAAAATTTCCTTGATGTTCCTCTGCAATGTCATTTTCTTCATGGGAAATGTTTTGATTTTATATACCTATATCTATACCTATCTATCTATCTATCTATCTATCTATCTATCTATCTATCTATCTATCTATATCTATATATAGATGAGTCATGGGGTTTGAACTCTGCCTGGGCACTGTCCTTGAGCTCTTTAGCTCTACGATACTGCTGTACCCTGCAGCCAAGCCCGACTTCCCGTTTCCTAGAGGTTAATTTGAGATATGAGTCTCAGGTCTTTTTGTGCCCAGGCTGACTTTGAACCTTGATCCTCAGATCTCAGCCTTCTGAGTAGCTAGGGTTATAGGCGTGAGCCACCACTCCGGGATAATTTGATATTTCTAATAGGTAGCAACATTTAAAACTTTGTTTTCTAGTTAAAATGTAAAATTACTTGTCTTTATGAAATATAATTTTTGTTTGAGAGTTTGCAGAAACTAGCTACAAGTGATAGTTTTAGTAAAAACTTAAATTAAAAGCACTTCTTTATTCTTGTTACTATGTGAAAAGCATCTTGTTTTCTGAAATATTGAAGAAATTAATATAGCCATTCTGAAAGGGTATTACTGCAAAAAGCATGTCTAATCAGTAATTCCTTAATTTGAATGTTTTCTGGTGTTTCAAAGCCATAATTATGTATAATTCATGACAAAGTGTACTTTTATATGCTGTCTATTATTGTTTCTATTTTATTATATTATGGCTATTATCATGAGAGGTTTATTTTCCAAAAATATTTATACTCTTCAGGGTTTCTGGTTTATTCTTATTTATTTACATAATTATGACCCCACAATGCCAAAAGTTTGGCTATCAGTGTAGGATTATGCGTATTCATAACGTAGAAAAAATCTAAACAATAAATTAATTATGTTTAAAGCTACTCTAGAATAAATGAGTGTTTTTATATAAAGTAAAGAGATTAATATGTTTTAGCTAAGCATTTGTAGTACACAAATTATTTGTGAAAGCAATGAGCTAGGCTGACTTTAAAAAATAATATAGCTTAATATTTGTATTTGCTGGTACTTCTTATGTTTAAAGTGTATATATTTAAGCTGAGATACTGAAGCACCTAATACTGCTATACTTAGTATGGCTTCTCTTTTGCAACTGTAATTTTATTTTAAACAAAAACATTATGTTTTCAATCAAAAGTAGTGAGTGGCGTTTGAAGGGTTCTCAACATTATGAACAGAACTTTTATGGCTAAGCCTGTAATTATTTTCCTTTATACCATCTTCTCTTTATGTAGAATAAGAGAATTTCAATTTTTAGCAGGGAACATTGACACTCAGAAGAGAACACTTTATTTCCAGAATTTATCACAGTTATAGTGATCACATTATTAACATTTGGGCAGTTAGAAGCCTAAACTTTTTGTGAATAATCTGGAAAGTTTTCTTAAACAATATGGATTGCATTCATAGTTCATTTTCTTATTCTTCAATTATATATGGAACTAGAGCTAATGAATCCCTTACATATTCCACGGAAGTACTTCTATAGTCAATATGGGCTTTGTATTGTGACACAGTTCCAAAATTAGTTCCTATTATAAGGATATTTTGACATAAAGAAAAATATCAATATTCTTCTCTACCATTTAGACCTTATGTTTTATTACAAAATAACAGCAAGTCAATTGTTATCTTCAAATGAACAGATCAAAATAAAACATTAAAGACCCAAGATGCCCAAAGCAGTCCGACTTTCATATGCAATAGGCTTCAATTGTAGTATATACATAATGTTGTTGCATAATATTCCTGGATATTTAATTAAGAATTCTCAAACTTTGAAACTATCTAGGTTAGTGTCCAATATTTAATGTGCAATACTTTGGTTTCTTAGGATACCCAGCCATCATGTCATGTCTTGACCTCTTTTGCTTCATGTTAAACTTCCTGTTCTTGATTCTGTTCCCTCAGGTACCACTTAGCTAACTAATTAACTGAATCAAACTGCGATTTAAAAGGTTAATAATGGACTAATGTGTTACACTCCTCAAATAATATTTATCATCTGGTCAAGCTCTTGTTATTTTAATCCAAAGGGGTAAGATTATATAGGCTTCAGGGTTTCTCTTTTTTCGTAATAATGAGTAAACATTTAGGACTCTCCTAGCAGAAGACTGTAATAGCTCAACAGCTATGTACATAAGGTCATACAGGAAGAGACTAAACAAAATGAACTCTAGGATATGAAAACAAGAGATTTATCTTTGTGATTGTGGTTCTCAATGTACTGTGTGCAGTTTTTTTCTCTTCTCTTTTTTTCATTATGATTAATCTCATGAGGTTATTGTTTCTGACATTTTTCCTGGTGTATTGAATATACATTTATTTGATTATTTGAAACAGTGAAGGTAAGGAGGAGAAACAAGATGATTGGGAGAGGGCAAGAGGAGGGAAAAGGAGACAAAAATATGAAAAGGTGTATCAGTGTTCAAGAAGTAATGAGAAAATTGGCGGAAGATGGCGGCCATTCAGGATGAGATGTACTGAGCTCCTGCCAAGATTCATGTACTGGCAGTGCAGGAGACAGTCCTCTATCAGAAATTGATCCTAAGTAAGCTTTAGGACCACAGAGAACTCAGGCAGAGAGGAAAAAAAGGCAGAATACCGGTGCGGGAAGAGAGCATGGAGTTCTGCCACGGAGTGGCCGGGGAAACAAAGGCTCTTCTGAATCAGAGCAGAGATCGCGCAGTGACCCGTTGGCTGCAGACAGAGCCACATAGAGCCTGTGCGAGCCCAGTGCCGACACCTGGCTGTGCACGGACCTGCCAGCTCCACGGAACCGGAGAATCCAGCAATTTGTGAGTACCTCTGAGGAGAAGTTTCCACTTCTGCTCTCGGAACGGAAGGGCATCAGGAGGGAGACCCTCCCCCACCAGCTGAGAGCAGCGCTATCTTGGCTACTGGCAAAGACAGGCCAACGCAATCGGAGCCTGAGAGATGTTGCTGACAGCGCCATCTTTCTAACTGGCAAAGGATTTCCCAGAGATCCCTTAGCCAGAAATCCGGCACCAGTGCTGCTGAAGTCTGTCCCCTGCTCCTGCCACAGACTGGGTAAACAAAGCCGCCCGCAGATCTTTCAGCTTTGTTTTCCCATTCAAGCAATCTGATCCGAAAAAACGGCAAAGCCAAATCACAAGAGAAAAAGACTTTGTGAAGTGTTTGGATGCCGAATTTAGTGGAGACACAAGTTTCCTATCCTGGCCCCCCCCACAAAAAAAACTGAAGAATACCTTTTTTTTTTCTTCTACCCCATTTCATTTGCATTTTTAGATATTCTTATTTTTCTCTTTGCCATTTAACCTACACCTTTTTTTTAATGTTATGATTCATTCCTTTTTTTTCTTTTTTTTCTCCTCTCTTTTCCCGCAATCCTGCTATCACTGTGGTCATTCCTAGAAACACATTGACAGCTCTGGGTATAGTCTGAATAAAAACGATATCCATATTGATACAGTCACCTGCTTTTTAAACTCCTGGTTCTCAACCCCAATATCTCTTGGGTAAGAACTCAGAACAGTGAGGAATTTCCACCCACCTTTTTTTTTTTAAATTTCTGTTTTTGTTTGTGTGTGTGTGTGTGTGTGTGTGTTCTGTTTTCTTTTATTTTGTTGCTCTTTTTTCTTTTTTTTCTTTTTAAAATTTGTATCATTGAAATCTCCTATATCTTCCTCCCTCTTTTCTCTGTATATTCTCATTATTACTCTTCTTATTTTGATAAGTGTTATCTAAGTTCATCTAAACTTTATACACAAATACTCCTCCTGTCTATCACCTTAGGTCAGTTATCTTTACACGATACCTTTTCTTCATTACTATAATATTCTTACACTCCTGTATTATTCTTTTCCTACCTACCTTGTCATCTTTCAAATTATTTTTCTATCTCTGGTCCTCTGTTCATCCTTCAACTCTTATAATGCATGGATCTACATTTGATGGTTGTTGAGCAATGCTGTGTATCTAGGTGTTCAATTATACTCTAGGTCCAGAGGAACTTAAATACAATAGAGATTGGATTGTTGGGCTTATTGTTTTGGTCATAAATTGGTCACCTGTAATTGTATTAGTTTTGTATGTAAGTGTACAAAAAGAAAGAGAGAGTGATAATACCGATCTAAAAGAATAAAATGGATAGCTTTGATAGCAGGTTAGACAATGCAGAAGAGAGAATTTCCGGGGTTGAAGATAATTTAGTTGTTATAGAAAAAGAACAGAAAATGAGTCAATTCAAATCTAGGAAAAATGAGAAAATGCTACAGGAGGTCCAAGATCCAATTAGGAAGCCTAATTTAAGGCTAACTGGTATTGAGGAGGGTCTGGAGAAAGAGGTCAATGGCATTGGAAATATACTTCAGGGAATCATCTCAGAGAATTTCCCAAATATCCAGAAGGGCAGGCCCATCCAGATACAAGAAGCTTTTAGAACCCCAAACAGACCTGATCAGAAAAGGACATCCCACCGCCACATTATAATCCGAACTGGATCAATAGACGCCAAAGATAGGATCCTAGCGTATCCTCCTGACAAGTTGGCAGCAACAACACGGTTCTGGTCATTGTCGCCGCTGCGGTAACGGAGCAGCTCGGGTGATGGAGCCCGCCTTTGCCACCTTTGGTTCTGCTCCGCAGGCCATACCCGCTCCACTCTCGGCCCTGCGGCTATCAAGAGGGCATGAGTGCTGATGAGGGGAAGCGGGCGCCCCGCGGGAGGAGCCCTCCCTCACCCCTCCTGCTGCCGGGCTGCTCAGAAGCTGGAGGCGGCCTGGCCTGCGTGCTCCCTGATGCCAAGGAGGGGCTGCCCTGCCTGACCTGGACAGCTGGGGCTGGGGGCCGAGCAGCAATCGGGTGGGAGCCCCGGACTGCTCCTGGGGAGCGATGAGCAGTGGCAGGAGAGCGGTGCCCAAGCCCAGGTTCTTGGTTGGAAAGGATTTCCTCACGTGATCTATGCCTGTCTGTGGAGGTGGCCTGATCTCCATAAAAATGAACCAAAGCATGTTAAATATTGTCAGTATGCATTTGACTTAAAATGTGATAGTGTCTGTGTGAATCCATATCACTATGAACGAGTTGTTTTACCTGGTATTGATCTCTCAGGATTAACACTACAGAGCAATGCTCCATCAAGTGAAGTATGTTCATGACTTTGAGGGACAGCCATCATTACCTACTGAAGGACATTCAATTCAAACCATCCAGCATCCACCAAGTAACCGTGGGTCAGTGGAGACATACAGCACCCCAGCTCTGTTAGCCCCACCAACTTTCCAACATTCCTGAGGCTTCTACAAGTCAGCCTGCCAGTATTCTGGCAGGCAGCCATAGTGAAGGACTGTTGCAGATAGCTTCAGGGCCTCAGCAAGGACAGCAGCAGAATGGATTTCCTGGTCAGCCAGCTACTTACCATCATAACAGCACTACCACCTGGACTGGAAGTAGGACTGCACCATACACACCTAATTTGACTCACCATCAAAACGGCCATCTTCAGCACCACCCATCTGTGCTGCCCCATCCCAGACATTACTGCAAGTTGGTAGTGCTTAAATAATGAGTATTTTGGAAACTGATAAATTCTATGTTAAATATTGTGTAGAATAATGGAAACATCGTAGTTCCTCATAGGTAGTTTGGATATTTTTGTACTTGATTTGATGCGTGAGATTTTTTTCATATACTGTTTAAATCATGTATGTTATGACATTGTTTAAAATTCAGTTTTTTTATCTTGGGGCAAGACCGCAAACTTTTTATACCTTTTGGTTACTCTAAGCCTTTTGCCATCAATGATCATATCAATCGACAGTGACTTTGAATAGAGAATTTAAGTAGAAAAGTTGCAGATGTATTGATGTACCACAGACACAATATGTATGCTTTTCACGTAGCTAGTAGAATAAATAAAACTGAGTCTCAACATAGAAAGTTGAATTCTAGGTTTGATTTTTAAAATGTTTTTTCTTTTGAACTTTTGATTCCAATCTCAGTAGCAAGACAACTTCTATTAAATGACAGCCAACAGTCAGTTGTATTGGGCAGTTTTGGTTCCCCTCACACTCTACCAGGACTTTCCCATGGACATTATGGATCGGGTAGAGTAGGTTGTTTTCTGAACTTTTGTTTTACTATAACAAAAATTGGCCTAATTGTCTATATGACAAATAGATTTTTTACAAGGTGGTGTGAGATAAAATCAAAGATTATCAGATGCCAGATGCTTTTACATTTCGCTTGAAGGGCTTCTATAAGCTTTCTATTAATCTTTTAGGTGTGTTATCTACATTTGAGCTCTAGAAACAGGCATACTAGTTCTCATATCAACTGAAATGAACAAGTCCTACAGCCTCATTCAGTAAGTCTTTACTCAGACTGTCCTAGAGGCCACTGAGTGCTCAGTGCTGGGACTTAAATCTAGATGTTCATCCAAGTTATGTGACCCTTTTTTTTCCTTTTTTCTTTTTTTTTGTTAGACCTGGGGTTTGAACTCAGGGCGGCCTATATGTTGTCCCTGACTTTTTGCTCAAGGTTAGTGCTCTACTACTTGAGCCATAGCTCTATGTCCTGCTTTTTTGTGGTTAATTGGAGATAAGAGTCTTACAGACTTTTCTGGCCAGAGTGACTTGGAACCTTTATCTTAAGATCTCAGCCTTCTGAGTAGGTAGGCTTACACAAGTGTGAGCCACTGATGCCTGGCAACAGGTCTTGGTTTTGAGCCAGCTTTGCTACCAATTCATTTTTATTCTTAAGAGCTTACCAATACCTTTGGTAAAGACTTAAATTTAAGTATGTAAGTTTATTGATTTCTTTAACAAAAGTTTTACTGGCATAATTATAAAAAGATACCTTTACACGTTTTTGTCTTTAAGTGCATTTTATTATGAATGAAGAATAAAAATATGAGGAGAGAGTTTTGGAAGAACAGATTTTTTTAAATCCAGATTATGAACTAACCATGTAGTTCTATAACTGTTCCTTCCTTTGCTACTTTAAAAAAAGTTTTTATGTTAATAATCTTTAGAAAATATGTGGAAAATATTTGCTGAGAAGTATCTCAAGCCACCTGTCTTGGTTTCTAATAAGAACTATAAACTACAGAAGTACTTCTAGTTACTGTTTGCTTGTATTTGACCTGTATTGTCATACCTTTGGGGTAAAATATCTTGTATGTTCTCATTACTGTCTGACAACGTGATTGTCCAGCTGTCTTTCCATTGCTTAGACGTGGTCCTCTTTCATGGATAAGACTAAAAAATCTCATTGCTTTACTTGTATGTCTCATTTAGGGTAAGATCATTTCTGTACTGTAGTTCTTAAAAGTCTGATTATTATGTGGATATGGTTCTGGGAAACTTTCTCTTAATTCATATTTTGAGGAATTTCAGAATATCAAATGTCAGTGAAAGCTGAATGCGAGATGAATCAGCTATATCCAACTTGAAATCCATTCCACTCTTGTCTTGTGCCTTTCCTTGTATTGTCCAAGAGAATCCTTAATGGTGTTGCCTTTTTTTTTGCCTGGGAGTACATTCTTTGGTGGGATAGAGTCTATTTTTATAAGCAGTTTACTGCCCCTGGTTTACTAATGTAATGATAATAAATCACTGCCATATATATATATATATATGTGTGTGTGTGTGTGTGTGTGTGTGTGTGTGTGTGTGTGTGTGTGTGTGTGTGTATGTGTGTGTGTGTGTGTGTGTGTGATCCTGAAAGCAGCCAGGGAGAAGAGAACAATCACTTATAAAGGCAAACCAATCAGAATAACTCCAGATTTCTCAGCAGAGACCATGCAAGCAAGAAGAGATTGGAAGGATATATGCCATGCCGTGAAGTCAAATAACTACCAACCAAGAATACTGTACACAGCTATGCTCTCATTCATAACTGAGGGAACAATAAAAACATTCCATTCAAGGGAAAACCTGCAACATTACGTAGCAACTAAAGCAACATTACAGAAAATACTCAAAGATATTCTACACATAGAAAACGAACACAAATGTAATACAGAGAAAGACATGGCACCTAAAACTCATAACATATAAGTACAACAAAAACTATGAAGACACAGGCCCTAATGAAAGCTTGTAAAAATGGCAGGAAATAATAAATATTTCGCGATCCTCACTCTCAATAGCAATGGACTTAACTCTCCAGTTAAATGACATAGATTATGTAGGTGGATCAAAATGCAAGATCCATCATTCTACTGTCTTCAAGACACACATCTTATCCCCAAACACAAACATTTTTTGAAAGTAAGAGGTTGGAATAAACTCTACCAAGCTAACGGCCTCCATAAACAGGCTGAAATTGCCATTCTCATATCACATAAAATAGACTTCAAGCTAAAATTACTGAGAAACGACAAAGAAGGTTACTACATACTACTAAAGTGATCTTTCCTCCATGAGGACATAACCATCCTAAATATCTACACACCCAAATCCAGAGCTCCGAACTTCATCAAGCAAACTTTACTTTCACTGAAACCATACATAGATCGAAACACAGTGATTGTTGGTGATTTTAACGCACAGATCAACAAGGCAAAAACTCAACAGAGAAATCTTAGAATTGAACAACTATATGGACCAACTAGATCTAACAAACATCTGCAGATTACTCCACCCAGCAACAACACAATATACGTTTTTTTCAGCAGCACATGGAACATTCTCCAAAACAGACCACATTTTAGGCCACAGAACAAAGCTGGACAGATTGAGAAACGCTGAAATTATTCCCTGCACTCTATCAGACCACAAGGGCATCAAATTGGAACTGAACACCCATCTCCACAATGAAAACCCTGTAACTCATGAAGATTGAACAACACATTGTTGAATCACCAACGGATCATCGAAGAGATCAGAACAGAAATTCAACTGTTTATGAAATTTAACAAAAAGGAACACACAAAATACCAGCTCCTTTGGGACACAGCAAAGGCAGTACTCAGGGGAAAATTTATAGCTCTGAGTGCCTACAATAAAAAATTGGAAAAATCTCAAACTAACAATTTAATGTGTCACCTTAAGCTCCTGGAAAAAGAGCAACAAACCAACCCTAATCCCACTAGAAGGAAGCAAATTATTAAAATCAAAGCAGAATTAAATGAATTGGAATCCAAAAAAACTATAGAAAGGATCAACAAAACAAGGAGTTGGTTCTTTGAAAGAATTAACAAAATTGACAAACCCTTAGCAAATCTTACCAAAAAAAGAGGGGAGCATATGGAAATAAACAAAATTTCAGACAAAATTGGTAATATCACGACGGAAATTAACAAGATCCAGAGTATCATGAGGGAATACTTCTCAACCTTTATGCCAACAAATTTGAGAATCTAGAAGAAATGGACGAATTTGTAGCCAATATTAACATACCCACACTGAACCAAGAGGAACTAACCCAACTAAACTGGCCTATTTCAAGCAATGAAATAGAAATGGCTATAAGAGACCTTCCACCTAAGAAAAGCCCAGGGCCAGATGGATTCACAGCTGAATTCTATAAGGTCTTCAAAGCAGAGCTCAAACCAATACTCCTCAAGCTCTTCAAAGAAACTGGAAATGGAGGTTCTTTACTAAATTCATTCTATGAAGCCAGTATAACCCTCATACCCAAACCCGACAGAGATTCATCAAAGAAAGAAAACTATACACCTATTTCTTTGATGAACATCGATGCAAAACTTCTGAACAAAATACTGGCCAACCGTCTACAACAACTCATCAAAAAAAGTATACACTATGATCAAACTGGATTCATCACAGGGAGGCAAAGCTGGTTCAACATACGCAAATCAATGAATATAATTCAACACATCAACAGGAGCAAGGACAAAAATCACACGATTGTCTCAATAGATGCGGAAAGGCATTTGAAAAGATCCAACACCCCTTTATGTTAAAAGCTCTGGAGAAACTAGGAATCCATGGAACATTCCTCAATATAATAAAGGCTGTGTATGACAAACCCATAGCTGGTGTTATAGTTAATGGCAAAAAGCTATAGACATTCCCTCAAAAATCAGGAACGAGACAAGGGTGCCCTCTCTCTCCACTCCTCTTTAACATAGTATTAGGATTCTTAGCCAGTGCAATAAGGCAAGAAGCAAGCATAAAGGGGATCCAAACAGGGAAAGAGGAAGTAAAATTTTCCCTCTTTGCAGATGACATGATCCTGTATTTAAAGAATTCTATAGACTCTACTTCCAAGCTCCTTGAGCTGATTCAAAACTTTGGAAGGGTATGAGGATATAAAATTAACCCTCAAAAATCAACTGCCTTCCTCTACGCCAACAGTGAGAAGAATAAGGCAACAATGAGGAAAGCAACTCCTTTTGCAAAAGACTCAAAGAAAATAAGGAAACTAGGAATTACCTTAACAAAGAATGTAAAGGACCTTTTTGATGCAAACTTGAAAATCCTGAAAAAGGAAATTAAATCAGAGCTGAGGAAATGGGAAAACCTCCCATGCTCCTGGATTGGAAGAATCAACATTGTGAAAATGACAATCTTGCCAAGGGTTATCTACGAATTCAACCCAATCCCCATCAATATCCCAAGGTCATTCTTTAAATAAATAGAAAAGGCAATCCAAAATTGCATGTGGAATATTAAAAGACCCCGTATAGCAAAAACACTTCTTAGCAGAAAGAACAGCACAGGAGGAATTTAAATACCAAACTTTAGATTCTATTACAGAGCTATAATTATCAAAACAACTTGGTACTGGCACAAGAATAGGCCTGAAGACCCATGGAATAGAACTGCAGACCCAGATTTTAAACCACAGACCTAAGGCCACCTAATCTTTGACAAGAGAGCCAAAAAATAGAATGGAAGAAAGACAACCTCTTCCACAAGAAGGGCTGGCAGAACTGGATAAGTACCTGCAGAAAAATAAAGTTGGATCCTTCTTTGTCACCCTGCACTAGAATTAACTCCAAATGGATCAAAGACCTGGAGGTAAAAGCCGACAAACTGAAAACTTTACAAGAAGGAATAGGAGATTCACTAGGTCTCCTTGGCACATGTCGAAACCTTCTTAATAAGGACCAAGAATCACAACAAATCAGAAAAAGGCTGGATAATTGGGGCAGCATTAAAGTGCAGAGCTTTTGTAGGGCAAAGGACATAGTAAGTAAATTAATTAGGAAGCCTACAGAATGGGAGAAGATCTTCACCCAACCACACCATTGATTAAGGCCTGACATCTAAAATATATCAACACCTCAAAAAAATTGAATCACCCCAGAACTAGTCTCCAAAGAAACAACCATCCCATTAAAAGATGGGCTAAAGACTTAAAGAGAGTCTTCTGCAAGAAGAAACAAAAATGGCCTATAGATACATGAAGAAATGCTTGACATGTCTGGTCATAAAAGAAATGCAAATCAAAACAAAGCTACGATTCCACCTCACTCCAGTTAGAATGGCCAGGATCAAGAAAACTAATAACAACAGATGCTGGAAGGGATGTGACTAGGAGGGATCACTACTACACTGTTGGTGGGAGTACAAACTCATTCAACCACTATGGAAAGCATTATGGCAGTTCCTCAAAAGACTAAACAGAGCTCCCCTATGACCCAGCAATTCCATTACTTGGCATTTACCCAATCATCCAGAAACAAGAACATACTAAATCCACCAGCCCAACAATGTTCATTGCAGCACTATTTACCATAGCAAACATATGAAACCCACCTAGATGTCCCTCAGTTGATGAATGGATCAACCAGATGTGGTATTTGTACACGATGGAATTCTATGCTGCTGTCAGAAATAATGACATTTCCCCATTTGTAAGGAAATTGAAAGACTTAGAAAAAAATCATATTAACTAAAGTAAGCAAGACTCAAAGGAACTTAGGCTCAATGGTTTCCCTCATTTGGCATAATCAGTAGAAACCTTGGGGTCTCCTAGAAGAGATTTGCAGTAGAGCAAAACCTTGGTACAAAAGGCCATATGGTATGAAACTAAATGAAAGGACCTCTAGGGTATAGAAACAAAAGCCATATAATGAATGATTGTTGTCCTTAATGTATTATGTTATCTCTCATCTCTTTTGCTGTCCCTTGGTTATCTCATATTGTTACAGTATCTCACTTTGTTATCTGATATATCAGATATATTTGTATTTGGTTATTTGAAATCGGATAGGGAAGGGGGTAATAGAACAGGCGTGCTGGAGGTGGGGGGGGCAAATGGGGACCAAGACAGGTGGAAGTGTATGAATGTATGTGAATTAATGCACCTTCTATCTACAAATATCATGTAATCCTTCTATTAATTACAATAAAAATATATAAAAAAAGAAGTATTGGGGCCAGGAGTTTGGCCTAGTGGTAGAGTGCCTGTCAAGCATGCATGAAGACCCGGGTTTGATTCCTCGGTACCACACACATACAAAAAAGTTGGCAGTGGTCCAAGGATAGAGCTCAGACCCTGAGCTCAAGCCGAGGATTGGCAAAAGAAAGAAAGAAAGAAAGAAAGAAAGAAAGAAAGAAAGAAAGAAAGAAAGAAAGAAAGAAAGAAAGGAAGAAAGAAAGAAAATCCTCTACCTGACATGTGACTATTACACCTCTTTACATTACCACCATAATATTTTTTTAAAATGACTATGTTGGGTAAATATAGCCGAAAACATAAAATATAAATTGAAATTCAATAGACTTGCACTTATATCCTAATCAAAGGTCTTAAAAAAAAACAAATCCTAGATACATATGGCCATATAGGTTGAGGCTAAATGAAAGGACATCCAAGATATAGAAACAAGAGCCATGTAAGGTATGCCTGTTGATCTTAATGTACTATGTTATTTCTCATCTTACCTTGTTATCTGATATATTGTATATATGTTTGTTTATTTGAAATAGGAAAGGGAAGGGGGAAAACAAGATTAAGGCAGGGGGTGAGGGAAGGAAATGGGGACAAAAATAGAGAAGGGGTAGCAATGATTGTTAAGGAACATACCTTCTATCTGGCCAATATAATGTAACCCTTCTATTAATTACAATAAAAAAAATTTAAAAAATAACCTGAGAGCCATATGAAAATTTTGATAGCCTCCTGTGTTTATTATGAGGCTTAAATGAAAGGCAAAATGAATAAATGTAAACTTGTTTATGGAACCCGAAAAAATCTTCTTTCTAATGATTCCCTGTTTTATAATTATGGAAACCATGACAGAGGAAAAAGTCAGTTGTCTGTGGTATAAGTTTTTTTTTAAGGATTTTACACAGCTTTTTTTTATTATAATTAGTGAAAGGGTTACATGATATTTGCCAGATAGAAGGTGCATTAATTCACATACATTGATACCCTTTCACATGTCTTGGTACCCATTTCCCTCCCCCCCACACCCCCCACACATCTTGGTTTTCCCCCTTCCCTATCAAATTTCAAATATCCAAATACAAATAAATTCAATATATCAGATAACAAAGTGAGATACTATAACAATATGAGATATAAGGGACTGCAAAGGAGATGAGAGACAACACAGTACATTAAGGACAACAATCATTCATTATATGGCTTTTGTTTCAATATCCTGGAGGTCCTTTCAATTAGCTTCACATTATATGTCCTTATGTATCAAGATTTTGCTCTATTGCAGATCTCTGCTAGTAGAGCCCAAGTTTTCCACTGATTATGACAAATGAGGGAAACCATTGAGCCTAAGTTCCCTTGAGTCTGACTTACTTCACTTAATATGATTTTTTCTAAGTCTTTCCATTTCCTAACAAATGGGGCGATGTCATTCTTTCTGACAGCAGCATAGAATTCCATTGTGTACAAATACCACAACTTGTTGATCCACTCATCAACTGAGGGACATCTAGGTTGGTTCCATATCTTTGCTATGGTGAATAGTGCTGCAATGAACATTGTTGTGCTAGTGGATTTAGTATGTCCTTGTTTCTGGATGATTGGGTAAATGCCAAGTAGTGGAATTGCTGGGTCATAGGGGAGTTCTATGTTTAGCCTTTTGAGGCACTGCCATACTGCTCTCCATAGAGGTTGAACGAGTTTGCACTCCCACCCACAGTGTACTAGTGATCCCTCCTGGCCATGTCCCCTACAGCATCTGTTATTATTCGTTTTCCTGATCCTGGCCATTCTAACTGGTATAAGTTTTTGTGTAGAAGCAAATCAAGAGTAGATATCAGATCTAATAATTTTTTTCAGAGATCATTCCACCTTACTACACTGGGGAAAGTCTTTTGGCAAAGGTCAAATTGCCATGTTATTTTTAAAAGTAGCATTAGTATAATGGTTTCTTTTCTGACAGTGTATTTCATATGTGATTCATTCTGAAGCCTTCTGGGCTAGTTCATAAACGGATATAATGAATTTCTCAATGAATGCATGTAGGCATCCTCAAATTTTAGACTTTTTTTGTCATTTGGCCTGAATAGACATCACTACATGTGACAGGAAAGGGTTATTTCAGGTACGCTACATGAAATAAATTCACCTAAATCACGATGAATTATAATAGGAATGTCATTTATAAATTTATTTTTTGGTAACTCATGGATCTTGGATTCTAGGCCTGGGTGCTGTCCTTGAGCAATTCAGCTCATGTATACCACCCTACCCCTTGATCCTCAGTCCCACTTCTGGCTTTCTTGTGGTTAATTGGAGGTAAGAGTCTCAGATACTTTTGTACCCCAGATGGCTTTGAACAGCAATCCTCAGATCTCAGCTTCCTGATTAGCTAAGATTAAAGGTGTGAGCCACCACCCCCAGCTGTCATTAATACATTAACTTTATGATTTCTCTGATTTTTGTAGGCCACAAATGTTATAAATGAAACATATTTTGTCTCCACTGCAGACACTGTTGTCCAATAACAAAGCATTAAATATAATTTGTTTCCACAGAAAGTAATATTTATCAAGATATTTTAATTTTGAATTCAAAGTAAGACTATAAGTCTTGGAAAATAATCTTAGTTTAGATTTAGCTGAACATTTTTGGACATAGTAAAGTACATTGCTGTGTGTATATGATATTTTGTCACAATTGCTTATAGTAGTGTAACAATTATTTCCAAATTCAGTGAAATAGATCTTCTTATTGTACTACAAAATTTTGTATGTCCAGAATTCCAGTGAGGTTTAATCTACCTAAATAATATCTTCCGGTGATGTCACTGAGTTTATTCAGTGACATTCAGCTAGGAGTCTTTTGTTTTTTTGAATATATAACCTGATTTTGATCACAAGATCCATATATTTTTCATTAAAGAATTTATTGACATTGATTTTTACATATTTCAAATGACATGTTTAACAAACAAGTATTCAAGAAGGGAATCTCTATATACCATCACTGGCACTAAGATTAGAACATAATTAAAATTAGCTGAGGGTTTGTATGTCATAGATATATATTAATCTCTGTAATAAAACATTACGTCTATAGAGTCTTAAGTTTTTATGTCAATGTAATTGTGTTTATATTTCCAAAACCATGTCCATAGCATTGAGTATACAAATATTGAGTCATCCATCTTGTAGTGTTTGGATCTAAAAGCCACATATTAATACCGTGCACCTTTTGTTCCTTTGGTCTTTATTTGTCTCATTCAACATGATTTGCTCTAGATTCATCCATATATTGATGGCATAGCAGGGGCATAACTATGGTTTTCTTTTTCTCTATATCATGTCAAACATTGTAGTTTTAAGTGACCAAGTTTTTTTTTTCTTGGTCCGCAAGAGTATTATAAAATTAAGAGACAAAGTGCTGAGATAAGAAACAGGTATCAATGTTCAAAAAGTAATGTACCCACTACCTCATAAATATAACTGTAACCACTCTAAAAGTTACCCTGAAAATAAAATACAATTAAACAAGAACTAAATTGAAACCTATTGCAGAGACAATATCATATCACCTGATATTTAGACTTGCAATAGCAGCAGTGACTGGACAGGAGTTTTGAGCATTCTCCCTTGCTGTCATCTATGATATATACCATTTTTATCTATGATGGACACAATTTACATGCATTTGTAATAGTTGGTGTACAATGTAAGTAGCTTTTGGGAAGAGGCAGGTGTAATGAGACTAATGAAAACTTTTGTCTTTAATGTCAGCATTTATCAATTGTGTTGGTAAGGCTGATTAGAGGTATTAAAAGAATATTGACCATAATTATAAACTATCTGGTTAAAAGAATCTGGACTGAGTTTTTCTAATGAGAAGAGTAGAAGTTACAGAAATTTATTTATTCATTTTAAATTCATTTTTATTTTAATACCATTTTTGCAGTTTACTTAATTTAAAATTACTGCACAACCGGGGCTGGGAGTTTGGCCTAGTGGTTGAGTGCTTGCCTAGTATCCACGAAGACCCAGGTTCAATTCCTCGGTACCACATACATAGAAAAAAGCCAGAAGTGGTGCTGAGGCTCAAGTGGTAGAGTGCTAGCCTTGAGAAAGTCCAAAGACAGTGCTCAGGCCCTGAGCCCAAGCCCAGGACTGGCAAAAATAAATTAACTAGTATGAAAGCTATGTTTCCTAACCCTAGATCCTGGAGACAGACACTGTATTAGTTCTCTTTATTTGATTATACAAAGCAACTGCAAGAGGCCATGTCTCCAAGGAAAGGGCCCAGAATCTCATGACACCATGTGAGTGAGGTCTAAGAATTTGTCATTATCTTTAATCCTTAGTTACCAACTGATTTTTACAATAACATTTTCATAAGCTAAACCTTTACTATTCTATTCTTCATTTTGTGAAAAAGGGATTTTAACATTTAGCCATATGAGAAAAGAGAATTATACTCACCCATTAGGAAGAATTATATTGTAACGTTTGTAAAGAAACTAGTTAGGGAAAATATGTTAATTGAATAAGTCAGATCCAGAGACACAAAGGATCTATATTTTCTCTAGACTTAGATTACAACTAAGGAAATATATTGGGTGTATACAAGTGTGTTAACTGACATATGGTAGAATCAAGGGAGATCTCAAGCAGTGTAATTTTTGGAAAGCCGAAATCAAAGTTTAGCAACTGAGAACACCAAGAAGCAGATAATTAAAAGGGGTTGGGTAGGGTCAAGGGGAAAGAGGTAGAAGATGAAAAGGAAAAGAGAGGGAGAATGTAGATAAGAATTCAACGTATGTTCTATAAAATTAAGAAGAGTAAGATACGGACTAGGTACAAAGAGGGATGAGTGCAAAAGTTGAAAGCATTGACATTGATTAAGATATAGTATTTTTCTTAACTACTTTGTTAAGTGGTAACATCTTGGCATAATTACTTAGTTAATAAAATAGAACATTTTACAGATCTCATTAATTTGTTTTCATTTCAGGTGAAATTATTGTTATTATTCCATAATTACTTAGAAGACATATTTGTTAAATGGTGTTATTTTACTTACCACAATATTTTTATGCAGAAACCTGGAATATACTTAGAAATTTTCCTCATTTTTTTCATTTTCTCATCATCATCCTGGGAATCAATTCCAGAGTCTTGTGCATACTAGGCAAATACTGATATACATGTGCAGTGCTAAACTTTTAGTGTAATGAAAGCTATTGGAAAAAATTGCACAATTCTTTTTGTCTTTGATCACATAGTTTTGATGAAATTTTAACAAAATCCTTTTGGCTTTTTATTTTTTGTTTCTATACACAATAAATTTGATTCATTCTAAGACTGGTAGGAATTTTTCTTTTATTTTCACTTTCCTATTTTTCTTGTTTTTTTAATTATAATGTACAGAGGGGTTACAGTTATATTTGCCAGATAGTACATGCATTAATTTTCAAACACTTATAACATTTATCATGTTTTTTTCTCATTTCCATACTCCTACCCCCTCTCAATCATCTTGTTTTCCCCCCTTCCCTTTCCTATTTCAAATAATTAGATGTATATACAATATACCACGTACCATAATCAGATATGGTAAAAATATGAGATTAACCAAAGGGCAACAAAAGAGAAGATAAATAACATATTACATTAAGAACAACAATCACAGAAGATAAAGCTTTTGTTTCCATATTCTAGAGATCCTTTCATTTATTCTCATCCTATTCGACCCTGTGAATCTACGTATTAATTTATTGTAATCCTCCTTGAGGAGAGTCCTAGATGTGTACTAATTATTACAAATGAGAGAAACCATTGAGCCTATGTTCCTTTGGGTTTGGCTTACTCCACTTAATATCAGTTTTCCAAGTCTTTCCATTTCATTCCAGTGGGGCAATGTCATTCTTTCTGATGGCAGCATAGAATTCCACTGTGTATAAGTACCACATCTTCTTGATCCAGTCATTTATTGAGGGACATCAGAGTTGGTTCCATATCTTTACTATGGTAAGTAGTGCTGCAAAGATGATTGTGGTGCTAGTGGCTTTAGTATGGCCTTGTTTCTGGACATTTGGGTAAATGTCAAGGAGTAGGATTTCTGGGTCATAGGGGAGCTCCATGCTTAGTCTTTTGAGGAACTGCCATACTGCTTTCCATAGTGGTTGAATGAGTTTACATGCTCACCAACAGTGTAGTAGTGATCCTTCCTGGCCACATCCCCACGAGCATCTCTTGTTATTGGATTTCTTATTCATGACCAATCTAATGGAAATGAGGTAGAATCTCAAAGATTTTATTAATATTTGCATTTCTTTTATGGCCAGAGAGGTCGAGCATTTTTTCAGGAGTCTATAGGCCATTCTTACTTTCTCTTCAGAGAAGTCTCTCTTTAAGTCTTTGGCTCATCTTTTAATGGGTGGTTGTTTCTTTGAGGATTTGTTTTGGAGAGATTCAATATTTTGGGCTCTGAGTATATTTTGTTTTTGTTTTTACTTTATTTTTTTGCCAGTCCTGAGCTTGAGGTCAGGGCCTGTGCATTGTCTTTGGACTTTCTCAAGGCTAGAGCTCAACCACTTGAGCCCCAGCATCACTTCTGGCTATTTTCTATGTATGTGGTACCGAGGAATAAAACCTAGGTCTTCATGCATGCTAGGCAAGCATTCTACAACTAGGCCAAGCTCCCAGCCCAGCTCTGAGTATATTTTGATATGAGGCCTTTATCTGTAGTATGGCTAGTGAAGATCTTCTCCCACTCTGTGAGGTTTCTATTTAACTTGCTAGCTATGCCACGTACACTGATACCCTTTCACATGTCTTGGTCCCCATTTCCCACCCCGTACCCCCACCTCTCATCTTGTTTTCCTCCCTTCCCTATCCAATTTCAAATAACCAAATACAAATATATCTGATATATCAGATAACAAAGTGAGATACTGTAACAATATGAAATAACTAAGAGACAGCAAAAGAGATGAGAGATAACATAGTACATGAAGGACAACAATCATTCATTATATGGCTTTTGTTTCTATATCCTAGAGGTCCTTTCATTTAGCATCATACTATATGGCCTTATGTATCAAGGTTTTGCTCTATTGCAAATCTCTGCTAGGAGAGCCCAAGGTTTCTACTGATTATGCCAAATGAGGGAAACCATTGAGCCTAACTTCCTTTGAGTCTGGCTTACTTCGCTTAATATGATTTTTTCTAAGTCTTTCCATTTCCTTACAAATGGGGTGATGTCGTTCTTTCTGACAGCAGCATAGAATTCCATTGTGTACAAATACCACAACTTGTTGATCCATTCATCAACTGTGGGGCATCTGGTTTGGTTCCATATCTTTGCTATGGTAAATAGTGCTGCAATGAACAATGTATGTGAATTTATGCACCTCCTATCTGGCAAATATAATGTAACCCTTCTATTAATTACAATAAAAATATATGAAAAAAATTATACATGAAGTCCCTACCCAGCTCTTGACTGGAACAAAAAAATTACATTTTGCTGCAAAGCTTGATTTCAATCCATGCTGGCTGGACATTGTAAGGTTGAAGTGCTGAAGAAGTATCATTCAATCCCTAGAAAAATATGATTGACAGAAGAAAATTAAAGCAGGTATCTTTAGTAAAGGCAGGAAAGCCTATTACACTAAATATTCAGTGTCAGAAATAAATGGACAAAGATAAAATATCAAGTCAGTTAAAAGTTAACTTGTAAGAGAGAAATGGCACATATAAACATACCTTCCTATTATAGCAAGAATTGACAAGTCACAGGCCTTAACAAAATAGAAAAATGGCAGAAACCAGTAAATATTTTTATTAAAGAATTTATTAATATTGATTTTTACATCATATTACAAATTTCACGTTTAACAAACAAGTATTCAGGAAGGGAAAATACATATAATCACTGGCACTTAGATTTTAGAACATAATTAAAATTAAGATGAAGGATTGTATGTCATAGGTATACATTAATGTATGTAATAAAACATTATATCTATAGATTTTATGTCTATGTAGTTATGTTTATATCTCCAAGACCATGTCCATAACATTGGTTACCCAGATATTGAGTCATCGCTCTTATACTGTTTGGATCTAATATCCATGTATTAAGGATACCATGCAACTTTTGTTCCTTTGGTCTTGACTTATCTCACTCAACATGATTCGCTCTAGCTTCATCCACTTCCCAGAAAATGCCATTATTTTGTCCTGTCTATTCGCTATGTACAATTCATATATATATATATATATGTATATATATGTATATATAATCACACATATATCACATTTTTTGTATCAATTCATCTTCAGTAGGACACATGGGTTGTTTCCATCCCTTGGCTATTGTGAATACTGCAATGATGAACATAGATGTGCAGGTGTACTTACCATATCCCACGTTATGATGCTCAGATAGATATCCAGGAGTGGAATAGTATGGGATGATAGGGAAGGTGTATTTTCAGTTCTTTAAGAAACTTCCAAACCGATTTCCAGAGTGGCTGAACTACTTTACATTCCCACTGGCAGTGCAGTAGGGTTTCTCTTCCTCCACAACCCCACCAGCATTTGTCATTGCCTTAGTTCAGAATATTGGCCATTCTTATTGGGGTAAGGTGGTGTCTTAGGGTTGTTTTTATTTGCATTCCCTTTATGTCCACAAATGTTGAGCATTTTCTCATATGTTTTTCTGCCATTTTAACCTCTTCTTTTTATTAGTCTCTCTTTAGTTCCCTTGCCCTTTAGCGATTGGTTTGTTGGGTCTGGGGGGGAATTAGTTTCTTGAGTTCCCTATATATAATGGATAGTAAGCATTTGTCTGATGAATTATTGGTAAATATTTTTTTCTCAGTTGGTTGGCTGTCTTTCTACTTTAGTAGCTATGCTTTTATCTGTGCAGAAAGTTTGTATTCTTAGGTAGTCCCATTTTTCGAGTCTCTCTCCAAACACTTGTGACCCTGTGATTCTGTTCAGAAAGTTTTTCCCTGTGCCTGTGAGTTCCAGTATCTCTCCTACTCTATCATGTAACAGTTTCAAGGTTTCAGGTCTGATATTTCTTTGATCCATTTTGAGTAAATGCTTGTGCATGGTGAAAGGCTGGGTCAAATTTTAGTTTTTCGCATGTGGCTACCCAGTTTTACCAGCACCTATAATAGACTGTGTTTGTTCCACTGTATATCTTTGGGTCCTTTATCAAATACAAGTTGACCATAGGTATGTGGTTCTATTTCTGGATCTTCTATTCTGTTCCATTGATCTTCTGGTCTATTTTTGTGCCAATGCCATGCTGTTTTTGTTATTATGGCTCCATAGTATAGTTTGATCTCTGGTATTGTAATATCACCTGCACTGCTCTTTTTGGCTAGAGTTGTTTTGGCTATCCTAGGTCTTTGTTGTTCCCTATGAACTTTGGATTACCCCTTCTATTTCAGTAAAGAATGTGTATGGGATTTTGATGTGGATTTTATTGAATTTGTATATTAATTTTGGCAGTATGGCCATTTTCACTGTATTGATTCTCCCCGCCCATGAGCATGGGATGCCTTTCCATTTCCTGGTATCCTCTTTAATTTCTTTTGTTAGGATTTATAGTTTTCATTAAATAATTCATTTACAGCTTGGGTTAAGTTAATTCCTAAGTATTTTACTCTTTTGGGGGCTATTACAAATGGGATCATTTTCCTCATTTCTCCTTCAGTTTGTGTATTGTTGGCATACAGAAAGTCTATTGACTTTTGCAGATTAATTTTGTATCCTACCAATTTGCTGAAATGGTTTATTAGTTCTAGGAGTTTGGGAGTGAAGTTTATTGTGTCATTCAGGTAGAGGATCAAGTCATCTGCAAATAGGGATAGTTTAATTTCTTCTTTCTCTATGTAGATCCCTTTGATGTCCTTCTCTTGCCTTATTGCTCGGACTAAGAGTTCCAGTACTATATTGAAGAGAAGTGGAGAGAGTGGGGATCCCTGTCTAGTTCCTGATTTTAAGGTAATTGTTTCTAGTCTTCCTCCATTTAGAATGATACTGGCTGTGAGTTTGTGATATATGGCTATAATTATTTTAAGGAATGTACCTCCTATTCCTATTTTTTCTAGTGCTTTCAACATGAATGGATGTTGTTTTTGTCAAATGTCTTCTCCGTGTTCAGAGAAAATTTCATGTAATTCTTATTCTTAGCTCTATTGATATGATGTATTACATTAATTGATTTGCGAATGTTAAACCAGCCTTGCATCTGTAGGATGAAGCTTACTTCCTCATAGTGTATAATTTTTAAAATTTGTTTCTGAATTCTGTTGGCTAGTATTTTGTAAATGCGAGTTTTTTAGTAGCTCTAGAAACATTTTTTAAAAAGGAGGGAATCCCATGTGAAAGGGTATCAATGTATGTGAATTAATGCACCTTCTATCTGGCAAATATCATGTAACCCTTTTACTAATTACAATAAAAAAAATTTACTGGGAAAAAATACTGTGTAATAATCTCCATCAACTCCTCAAAAATTATATGCTGTGATAAAACAGAATTCATCACAGGGATAGAAAACTGGTTCAATATATACAATTCAATTAATATAATTAATCACATAAACAGGAGCAAGGACAAGAAGCACAGGATTATCTTAATAGATGCAGAAAAAACATTGACACCCCTTTAGGCGAAAAGCTCTGGAGAAACTAATAATCCATGAAACGTTCCTCAGTATAATAAGGGCTGTGTATCATAAACCTACAGCTAGCATTATATTTACTGGTGAATAGATAAAGTTTTTTCCTTTAAAATCATGAATGAGACAAGGATGTCAACTCTCTCCACTCCGCATTAATATAGTGTTAGAATTCCTAGCCATAGCAATAAGGCAAGAAACAAGCATAAAGGGGATTCAAATAGGAAAAGAGGAAGTAAAACTTTCCCTCTTTGCAGATGACAAAATTCTGTACTTAAAAAACCCTATAGACTCCACTCCCAAGCTCCTTGAGCTGAGTCAAAACTTTGGCAAGGTAGCAGGGTGTACAATTAACCCTCAAAAATCAACCACCTTCCTGTATGCCAACAAAAAATCAGGAAAGAAAGTACTTTTGCAATAGCTTCAAAAATATATTCTTTATTCATTAACTAGGAAGGTAAAGGACCTTTGTGATGAAAACTTTGAAAACCTGAAAAAGGAAATTAAAGCACATGTAGAAAAACCTTCCATGCTCCTGGATTGGAAGAATTAATCGTGTAAATGAAATCATGCCAAGGGCTATCCACAAATTCAATGCAATTCCCATCAATATCCCAATGTCATTCTTTAAGGAAATAGAAGAAGCAATCCAAAATTTCTTATGGAATAATAAAAGACCCGTATTCAAAAACAAGCCTTATCAGAAAGAACAGAAATGGAGGAATATCAATACCAAACTTTAGACTCTATTACAGAGTTATAGTAACCAAAACAGCTTTGTACGGGCACAAGAACAGACCTGAGGAATAATGGAATAAAACGGAAGACTCAGAAATCAACCCATAGAACTATGGCCACTTAATCTTTAATAAGGGAACCCAAAAACAGGATTGAAGAAAGACATACTCTTCAATAGTGTTGGCATTATTTGTTAATCACCTGTAGAAAACTAAATTTGGATCTTTCTATGTCACCCTCTAACAGAATTAATTCCAGACTGGTCAAAGACCTGAGGTAAAAGCAAATACCCCAAAAACTTTACAACAAGGAATAGGAGAGACACCAGGTCTCCCTGGCACAAGTTGAAACTTTCTTAAAAAGGACCTTGAAATACAAGAAATTAAGAAAGTTTGTGCAAATAGTACTGCATTAAACTGCAGATCTTTTGTACTGGAAAGGACATAGCTATCAAGTTAAATAGAAAGCCCACAATCTCGGAGAAGATCTCACTATATCTCACTATTTCTACAATATATCTACAGCTCAAAAAATTGAATCTCAAAAGTGAATCCTCAAAAAACAACCATCCAGAAAAACCTGGGCTAATGATTTAAAGAGGGTCTTCTCTGAAGGGGAAATTAGAATGGCCTATAGGCACATTAAAAATGTTCAACATTTCTGGCCATAGAAGAAATGCAAACCAAAACAGCTTTGAGATTCTACCTCACTCCAGTTAGAATGGCCATTGAAAAGAAATGTAATAACAACAGATTCTGGCAGGGATGTGTCTTGGAGGGGTCACTACTATACTGTTGCTGGGTGTGTAAACTCATTCAACCACTATGGAAAGCTGTGTGCTGATTCCTCAAAAGACTAAACATAGAGCTCCCCTATGACCCATCAATTCCATTCCTTGGCATTTACCCAAATGTCCACAAACAAGGACATACTAAAGCCACTAGCACAACAATGTTCATGGCAGCATTATTTACAATAGGTAAGATATAGAACCAAGGCAGTAACCCCTAAGTAGATGAATGGATCAAGACGATGTGGTATTTATACACAATGGAATTATATGCTGCCGTCAGAAAGAATGACAGTGCCCTATTCGTAAGGAAATGGAAAGTGTTGTAAAAAAGCATATTAAGTAAGCAAGATTCAAAGGAACATTGGCTAAGTGGTTTCTCCCATTTGTAATAATCTGTACCCATATAGCACATCCCTAACAGAGGATTAAAATATCTCAAAACCTACATACATAAGGTCATATCAAATGAGCCTAAATATAATGGAATCAAGAGTTTTATCTTTGTGATTGTTGTTCTTAATTTACTGTTATTTCTCTTCTGTTTTTTTGTCCTTGTGGTTAATCTCATGATGTTACTGTGTTTGACTTTGTTCCTGATATATTGTACATATGTTTTTTATTTATTTATTTGAAATAATGAAGGGAAGGGTGGGAAATAAGGTTATTGGAAGAGGGCAGTGGGAGGGAAATGGGAACAAAAACATGAGAAGGGTTATCAATGTGGGAGAAATAATGCACCTACTACCTGATGAATGTAACCCCTTTATACATTATATCGACAAAAAAAGTCACTTGTTAAAGCAGATTGTAATCATAGTGACTACTTGGTATCAAAAAATGGACACTAAGGTAATGAAGAAAATCCAGCAAATAGCATTTTTACTAATGTATAATAAATTGTGATAAAAGACACAATGTCTAATTAGCTCTAATTAACATCTCACTGGTTTGTTCAACCTCCTAATTTGAAAAGTATCATATTAACAAGCCATGTTTTTCTTTGTGGATGAACTCATTGCTTATTGAATCTGTGTCTGTTCATGATTTCATGTGTTTTTAAAAATAATATGCATCTAAATATAATTCCTTTCATCAATCTTTCATGCATAATTATCTTGAAATTGGAGCTGTATAAATTGCTCTTCATATTATTTTCCTTTCTATTCATAAAATTTTAAACTCAGGTGTTGAAATTCATTCATAGTATATTTCATCAAGACATTTCAAAGCATAAATTTCCTCTGTCATCTTTGTATATGTAAAGCCAGATACCTATAACAATGAAGGAGATACTTTGTATGTTTGTTTTGTTGTTGTTGTTCTTGATTTTAAAGAACCTGGAATGTTTTTTCCATTCCTGTGGCTTGAAGTCAACTCAAGGCTAGGATTTGAGTCACAGCACCACTTTTGGCTTTTTTCTGTGTATGTGGTACCCAGGAGTGGAACCTAGGTCTTAGTGCATGCTAGGTAAGCACTCTACCACTAGGCCATGCTCCAGTCCCAAAGTTAAATATTTTTTGTCAGGGTTTTTTTGTTGTTGTTGGTGGTGGTGGCGGTTTTTTTTTTTGCCAATCCTGGGCCTTGAATGCAGTGCCTGGGCACTTTCTTTGGACACATTTTGCTCAAGGCTAGTTCTCTGCCACTTGAGCCACAGTTCCACTTCTGGCTTTTTCTGTGTATGTGACAGAGAGGAATCAAACCCAGGGTTTCGTGCATTATAGGTGCTCGAGCACTCTACCACTAGGCTGCACTCCCAGCGCTTTCTCAGTGTTTAATGTGAATTTATAATCTACATTAGGGTCTGTAGTTACTGCCATTAATACTGGCCAAGATCTATTATATTTAAAAATTCTTTGAGACTTTTCTATCAAGTATGAACTGACTTTTAGGTTATAAAATTGCTAATGCTCATATAATTAAAAATATTTTAATACATTAAATGTCTATACATAATAAATGTAAATATGCCCTTGTGTTCACTTCAGTTGTTTTTAAGCTAAAGATTACATATATGCATATTTAGATAGATTGACACATCTCTCTCCTCAAAATCACCAGAGAAGCATTTTTATCAGTTGCATGAGTCCTTAAACATATATTATCACATTTTCATTACAATTATATTACAATTATTATATGTAGCTTGCACCCTATTTTTAAATGCATAATTTATATAAATAATGTCAAGTCGCTACTCTGAAATCACTAAGGACAGGAAATGTCAGTTAAGCTGGAAAAATGTGAAGTTCAGCTACTAGTATATTCTGCTTACAGGACTAAGAAGGCCATATGGTAGTTAACACCTCTAGAGAATGAAGAAAAATGTGCTTGCTATATTTTAAAATAAGTCCTTGTATAGATGAAATAATTAAATTTATTAATATTTTCTGAATTTTAAAATCATAAATAATCTGAGCTGTACTGACAAATATGAAGACTGTGATCATAAGGTGACTTATCCTCTAGCCATCTTCTTCATCTTTTCTTTCTTGCTTTATTTTTATAAATAAATTAAGGCTTTTCTATTAATATCCATTTCCTTTACATTACCATGAGGAGAGATCTCAGATAGTGAAAGCAAGGGAAGAAAGTTTAGAGTCTTAAAGATGGTTGGTTGACCAATAATAAACTTCCCAAACATTTATAATCAAGTCTCTATTTTCAGTATTTACCTCCTTTAAACTACTTCTTCAATTTGAGCAATTTATGGTATTGACTGATATATTATTCCATTTGTTCCCTTTCTATTGATTCAATGGTCAGTGAAGAAAATGTAACACTTACAAGGGAATCAGTATGGAAACAACTACTGAACTATTTATCATTCTGAAACACAATGATCACAGTTATAATTGAGACTAAGCATATCATATCTAGACACTACAGGTAATATATAGATTGTACTTGCCCCTTGAACTTTTCTTTTCTTTTCTTTTTTGTCAATCCTAGGACTCAAACTCAGGGCCTGGTCACTGTCCTTGGGCAAATTTTGCTCAAGGCTAGTGTTGTGACACTTTAGCCAAAGCACCACCTACAGCTTTTTCTCTGTATATGGTACCAAGAAATTCAACTCAGGGCTTTGTGCATGCTAGACCAGCACTCTACCACTAGGCTATGCTCCCAGGCCAATTCCCCTTGAACTTTGAACTTCTGTGATTATCTCAACATCATTTGCAGAAAATGTAAAATTATTCTTTAATTAAATACTTAACTTCAGCCATAGAAAGGCGGCATTTTGGATTAATATGTCCTTGACTGTCTAAGACTATTTCCAAGCAGAGCTGAAATCTATTTAATGATATATTCATATACTAAGCAAGACTTTTTTATTGTAAACTGAAATAAAAATGAAATTATCACTTCCATCTGGATAGCAACTGCTTTATAATCACCTCAAATGGCCATTGATTACCTTCAGATAGAAATCCCAAAAGCCAGTAGGCCAAACCATATCAATGTTATATGTAAACATCAGCAATTTAAAATCAATACTTAGAAAAATTGAATTGTATTCTGAAGGACAGACTAAGAGGAAGTTGTGTTGTATCAGCTGAAAGAAATATGTTTCATTATACAGTATAAATAGACAATTGACAGCCAGTGCCAAGTCAATGCCTTAGAGAATAAGAATGGAATGAAATTCATAGTCTCTTCTTCCATAAAGCATACTTATTAACTGGAAGTACCCATGGGAGAATTGATGCTATCTGCTTCAAAACTGCCCTATATATTCAATTTTACAAATAGGAAAAATTCAAACTTCTCCATTAATTTTAATTGTTATTTTCAACTAGTCACACATTTTTGACTATGGCTTGCTTTAGAATTACAAAGAATTAGGATACTTTTAGCATTTGAATAAAAAGAAAAACAACTTGTAAAGAAATACTTGCATTTTTCACTTTTTTGGTTTTAGAAGTCATAGATTGATATATTCTTTTCATTTTACTAATTCTTTTTAGAAAATTATTTCATACCTTTTACAAAATTTATATACCTGTTTTATTAATTTAAAAATTGAATTAAGAAATACCTATAAAATCCTACTGTGTTTGAATCTAGACTATATACCATTTGTAAAGTTCTAGAAAATGATACAACACATGTAAGTAATTCCTTCATGTTCCCTGGATTGGACAACACAATGGAAAGCAGGCTAACATCTGTCTTATTTTTGCTTATTTGTTCTTTAATTTCTTTTTTATTGTAATTAATAGAAGGGTAACACTTATATTCACCAGATAGAAGGTATATTACCTCTCATACATTGATACCTCTTCTTGTATTTTGCTGTATTTTTTTTTGAGCCAAGATCACATTTTGTAATTCAGACTGGCCTAGAATGCACTAAGAAGTCCAATATTCTTTGACTTTTTTCCCTTTTTTATTGATTGTGAGGCATGAATTTATGGCCTGGGTGCTGTCCCTGAGTTTTTGTGCTCAAGGCTAGTTCTCTACCATTGAGATCCACAGCTCTACTTCCCACTTATTCTAGTGAATAATTAAAGATAAGAGTCTCAAGGACTTTCCTGCCCAGGCTACCTTTGAACCCGGATCCTCAGATCTCGTTCTCCTGGGTAGCTAGGGTTACAGGCATGAACACTGAGACTTGGCTTTGAGTTCTTAATGTTCTAAGTTCCACCTTGAGAGTTCCAGAATTATAGGTTTGTGCCAAATACAGCCACCAGGACTTGACTCAAAATATATCAAGATATGAAGTGGTACACCATTCTTCAGTTTGTACTAAATATTTTCTTCACCAGAACTCCTTACTATAAAAGTTAATATTTTTGCATCATTCACACCTAAGTATCCCAGACAGTCAAATGAATTTGTCAGTTCACTTCTCCTTAAGAATAGTAGTCAAGCCTGTGAGATTCTTGGACACCTTTGAGAAAAGGGATAGTGCAATATAGAGGAAATATTATTGAAATGGAGAAATAAAGGATGTTGAAAACAAGTTTTACCTGAAGTCAGCAAGTGTGAATAGCTCTATATTTATGATTCTCTACATTAGAATGATTGATATAACTGATAGAAGGCTTATCTCTACACTTTTATTTTAAACTTATTTCTGTCTTCTCCTCCAAGACTATTGAGATCCATATTTGTTGTCTTTGGTTTTCTCACATTAAGCTTTCTCAATGATTTTTTTCAATTCTCAGAGATGCTTTACTTGAAAAGAAAAAGCATCTCTGAGCAATTACAATCCAGAACATGTATAAAATTAAGTTTATCTACCTCTGAAATCTAAATTTGAATAATTTATATTGTCTTTGAGCAAAACAGTAATGGTAATTACTATAATGATGTAGCCAGAAAATTGGGGGTCGTGATTATTAGGAATTTCCTTGAAATTTTGCACGGATTATCTCCTAATTTTTAAAATTCTTACAATATAAGTGAAAAACTGTATGTTTTGATGCTAGAACCAACACCAGGGTCATCTTTAAATGTCCCCAGAATCATACAAACTACAAATAGTGTTAGAATAGAATGCAATAGAATAGAATTTCAATTTATGCATGGTAAAAATTTCCTCTATGAACTTAGAAACTACAAAATACTAACTTTTGTGGCTCTATGTGAATGTAGGACAACACACTGATAAGTGGGTGCTGTAACATTTGAGCCACTCTGCCAGCCCCCTTTTTTCCACTGGTTATTTTGGGATAGTGTCCCATTATATGCTTTGCTAACCTTGACAGTAATCATCTTACTGGTGCTTCCCTTTGTCTCTGGGATACGAAGAATACATCATGACAGCCAGCTACAGTGCTTCCCCTAAACCTTGATTGACAGAGAAACTTTTGAATTTTAACATAAAGGACAATCTCTCAATTAGCTGAAATTATGGGATGGAGCCAATCTGCTCTGGATACTTTATGTAGAAGATATTTGAAATACTTCCAGCATATTATTAGTTTTATGAAAGCTCTGAACATATATCACTACATTTATTGAGCATAACTATTATTTAGTATAACAAAATTGTTATTAAAATCTATAGCAAAAATGTTGGCAGAAAATCCTTATACATTTTTGGAAAGAATCTATTTTATTGTCATTATAAAGGTGATGTACAGAGGGGTTACAGTTACATAGATCAGATAAAAAGCATATTTCATGTCACTTTTTCCCTCATGTTCTCCTAGATTTTCCTTCCCAACCCCTCCTGCATAAGTTGCATTGTTTATGCTGTATTTGTTTACCCTTTCTCCTTAAATTTCTTTGCTCATTTGAGAAGAAATGTACTCATTTCCTTATCTATATAACTCTAATCCCTCTGTATATCACCCTGTCAATAAAATTACTTTAAAAAAAAGATAGAGAAATCAAAACCAGTGACAAAGAAGAAAACAAAAAAGGAGTAAAATAACATAAAACTTCTTATTTCCATTTCTTGGAGTTCATTTTGATAAACATCATTTTATTTTTATTTTTTGTCTTTTCCTGCAAATGTACTTTCTAAATAACACATTATATATCTGAAATACATATAATAAAAAATATATATGTGTTTACATTCACATATGTGTACGTTGTATACATATAAGATATATAATGTAGGCACAACTGATGATTCATTATGGATTAATATTTTAACATATTAGCAGGTCATATTATATAACTTTTTTACATGTGCTTCATCCTCTGTCAATACTGCTTTTTTATAAACATTGTTTCATATGCCCAGAGTTATTGAGCCTTTGTGAACCTCTCCTAAGTATATCCTCTGTTGGTCTCATTGTGTGAATCTATTTTTGATTAGGAGCAAAATGTGGATCATTTCCACATTGTCCATATTTCTGAAGAAAATATTTTGATATTTGTACATTTTTCCAAAATTTTCAAGAGGAAGAGTAAACAAAAAAATTTAAAGATGAACCATTTGGATTACTTTAAGTAGACATGCAGGTTATGATGTAAAATAAAAAATTAAAAATAATGGAAATATAGCAAGTTATTTTAATTAATGCCTATCATCTTTTTTTGTCTACCAACACACATGTATTGATTTATTGACCAGTTTCCAAATTCAGTGTCATGGGTTTGAAATACTGAAACAAACACTCACATACACCCCAGTTTATAATACAGAGAGTAAACTGGACTGCAAATAAACAAAGTTCTAAGAGAACCTAAACACCATACATAGCCAAACACCATGTGAAAGATCTTCTTTTTATATATTTTTATTGTAATTAGTAGAAGGGTTACAGCATATTCACCAGATAGAAGGTACATTACTTCACAAAGATTGAGTGAATGATTTTAACAATGCCTATCATTTTAAGGCAGTTTGTGATACCATACAAAAGGTAATTAGTTTGTGATGCCATACAAAATTAATTGGTAAGGTTAGAAAAATTCTTGGTGAACTAGTGCACAAATTGCAAATCACTTTAATTGGTACTGGTATTATTTTTTCACACTTCTAAATTCATTTTATTTGTCATATCATAATAGACACAATCTCATGTATATAAAAGCAGAGCGAGAGAGACATTTACACACACACACACACACACACACACACACACACAGAGGTAGACAAAACAGAAACAGGTATCAATAATACCAGTATAAAGAAAAAAAAACAACTGGTACATTCATTGGTATTTTTTGCATCATTTTTTCTCAATAAGATCACTTTTTCAAAAAATTGAACCTGCTGAAGTCAGTAAACTAGTGTTTAAAAAAATGACCCACACAGGCAAAAAGCAAAGAAACAAAGTGAAATACAAACAAAGTAACCAAGAGAAAACCATTATCTTCAACAGGAAAAACAGAATTAACACAGAAGAAAACAACGTTCACCTGAAATACCAGGAGAAAACATATTGCTTGCAGTGCATAAACTACTTAAAAGAAGCTTTTATTATCATAACTATTTATGAGTTTGTGTTCCATATATAAGCAGACTTTAGTGAGGGTTGTTTGAGGATTTCTGGCATTAAAACCAACAGTACAAGGTGGGTCCAATTAACAAAACTTTAAACAAGTACTAAATTCTGGCACAGAAGAAAAGATTAAAGGAAAACAAAAGAGAGAGCTCTTTCCTCAGTGGCCCATACCTGTTGATAATGTCCTCTGATACTGGAACTTGAGACAGTTAATTCATCAGGCCTTACATATTTTGAGTTAACTGGAGAAATAGCCTATACTGAGAGTGACAACCAACCTAATAAGTGAGCTGTGATGTGATACACTATTCTCACAGTCAGTGTCAGAAATTAAGTTAGGAATTAGGTTAGAAACTCTAAATGAATTCTCAATTCCTTTTTTATAATATTTTTCTGTAATTAATAAAAGGGTTACATGATATTTGCCAGATAGAAGGTACATTAATTCACATACATTGATACCCTTTCACATGTCTTGGTACCCATCACCCTTCCCCCGACCCAACACCTACCCCCCGTCTTGGTTTTCCCCCCTTCCCTATCAAATTTCAAATAACCAAATACAAATAAATTCAATATATCAGATAACAAAGTGAGATACTGTAACAATATGAGATACCCAAGAGACAGCAAAGGAGATGAGGGATAACATAGTACATTAAGGACAACAATCATTTGTTATATGGCTTTTGTTTCAGTATCCTGGAAGTCCTTTCAATTAGCTTCATACTATGTGGCCTTATATATCAAGGTTTTGCTCTATTGCAGATCTCTGCTAGTAGTGCCCAAGGTTTCTACTGGTTATGACAAATGAGGGAAACCATTGAGGCTAAGTTCCTTTGAGTCTGGCTTACTTCACTTAATATGATTTTTTCTAAGTCTTTCCATTTCCTAACAAATGGGTCGATGTCATTTTTTCTGACAGCAGCATAGAATTCCATTGTGTACAAATACCACAACTTGTTGATCCACTCATCAACTGAGGGACACCTAGGTTGGTTCCATATCTTTCCTATGGTGAATAATGCTGCAATGAACATTGTTGTGCTAGTGGGTTTAGTATGCCCAAAAATTTGGATGGTGGGGTAAATGCCAAGTAGTGGAATTGCTGGGTCATAGGGGAGTTCTATGTTTACCCTTTTGAGGCATTGCCATACCACTCTCCATAAAGGTTGAACAAGTTTGCACTCCCACCAACAGTGTAGTAGTGATCCCTCCTGGCCACATCCCCTCCAGCATCTGTTGTCATTCGTTTTCCTGATCCTGGCCATTCTAACTGGAGTGAGGTGGAATCTTAGAGTTGTTTTGGTTTGCATTTCTTTTATGACCAGAGATGTTGAGCATTTCTTCATGTGTCTATAGGCCATTTTTGTTTCTTCTTCAGAGAAGACTCTCTTTAAGTCTTTGGCCCATTTTTAAATGGGATGGTTGTTACTTTGGAGATTACTTTTGGAGTGATTCTATTTTTTGAGTTGTTGATATATTTTAGATATGAGGCCTTTGTCCGTTGTTTGGTTGGTGAAGATCTTCTCCCACTCTGTAGGCTTCCTAATTAATTTACTAGCTATGTCCTTTGCCATACAAAAGCTCTGCAGTTTAATGTAGTCCCTCTTATCCAGCCTTTCTCTGATTTGCTGTGATTCTTGGTCCTTATTAAGAAAGTTTCGACCTGTGCCAAGGAGGCCTAGTCTATCTCCTATTCCTTCTTGTAAAGTTTTCAGTGTGTCAGCTTTTACCTCCAGGTCTTTGATCCATTTGGAGTTAATTCTAGTGCAAGGTGACAAAGAAGGATCCTGGGATTATTAAAAAGCTGAATGGATCATATAAGTGGGAGTCTCTTATTTCCTAGATTGTTCTTTTCAATTGAAGTTTGAAAACTATCAAAGAAGCACTCAGTGTGCTATAAACAGCCATGTGAACCTAGAGGAATAAAGTTGTAATTTTCAATAATAGTCTGTTTCCTGATTATATTCTTAAATTTTCTCTTCTTTGACTACTCTTCCTTCCATAAAATTTTCCACAAATAATACCAAGTTATCTGAAAAATGAAAAATATTATTGAACACAACATATGATGATGACCTAATAAACAATTAAAAAGGCATTAATGCTTAAGACAATCTAATCTAGTGAGAGGGATATGGCATTAGAATCAGAAGCAATGGATACTTCAATGGGTGATCAATATATTTATAGCATATATCCTTTCCTCAGTGTATTGAAGGCACTATTACAAATGTGCAGTAGAGTAGGGTGCACAATCTTTATGAGTATTATAGTACAAGTCAATTCACAATGAGGCAGAACACTAGTGGTATAATCTAAAAATAGATGAAAGCGTGGGATAGCTATATTAGAGGTACAAGAGCCTAGCTCTGTGATAGCAGTTTGAGTTCCACTGCAATTATCTTTTTGTTGTTTTAATTAGAGAAGGAGACATTTCTGTGCTATGTAGAAAGAGAAGAAACAAGACTAGAATCAGATATCTCTTAAAAGCCTCTATAAAGGAGTGATGTTGTGCTTTGAAACAATGTTAACCAAGCTTAAAGTGTCATCTGAAAGAAAAACCAAGTTCAAACTATAAATGAGTACAGAAACAGATTGTTCCATCTTTAAAGGAAGAATTATACTCTGAAAATCAACGAAGTCCAAATGGGTACCTGCCAAATTCACTATGTTTCAAAATGGCCGAGAAGAACTATATAGTAGATGTAGACATTTCTCCTGGGACTCCTAGTCTTCAATCCATTCCGTTCACATTATCCAAGCTGTTCTCAGGCTCATTTCCTACGTAGATATAGCCTCTTGATCTCAGTTTCCTTTCTCCATGAATTTTTGTATATTCACTTAGAAGAATGGTTGTGAAATATCATTAGACATTGCTCATTAGAGAAAAAATTAATAAAACATTCTTGTATTTATGACTCAAATATTGGATATACTACAATTTGTATATAGCTATTTCGAAAACAGAAGTATAAGGTTCTTAAAGATATTGGGCTTTGATTGTCTTGAATTTTTCACTAGGATTTTACTTCCATGCAGTCAGTGAATTAAGTGGGGAAAAATAGATAAAATATGTCCTTTGGAAATTGAGGCATATTAGTTGCTTGTTTCCATTGACTTAAAATAGACTTCTCAAATCTCTACATAAACACCCAGAAAAAAATAAAGAACATTTTGTTTGGAAACGCTGTTTCTTTATTTTTATTTTGTACTTATTAATCTCTTTATTTTCATTGTAAAGTTAATGTACAGAGGGGTGACAGTTACAGAAGTCAGATGATGAATACATTTCCTTTTGAAAAGTGTCACATCTTCCTTCACTTTCACCCAGTTTTTCCCTCCTAAATCCCTTCCCCAAGATGTACAGTTCATTACAAGCAGAGTTGCTAGTGAGTATCACTGCTGCATGTTCACACATTGTCCCATCATTTTTGTGATTCCCCCACCCAAAGAGTGAACCCTCTCCAATACAGATAAACTTACAAGACAAAAAGTATAAATGTCAGGCTGGGAGTTTGGCCTAGTGGTAGAGTGCTTGCCTAGCATGCACAAAGACCTGGATTCCTCAGTGCCACATACACAGAAAAAGCTAGAAGTGGTTCTATGGCTCAGGAGGTAGAGCACTATCAAGATTAGTGCTCAGGCCCTGAGTTCAAGCCCCAGAACACGCAAAGAAGTACAGAGGATATGGGCCAGGAGTTTGGACTGGGTAAGAGTGCTTGCTTAGCATGCACGAAGACGGGGGTTGGATTCCTTGGAAACACAAGTATAGAAAAAAACAGAACTGGTGCTGTGGCTGAAGTGGTAGAGCTATAGCCGTGAGAAAGCCCAAGGACAGTGTTCAGGCCCTAAGCTCAAGCCCCAGGACTGGCACCAAAAAAAAAAATTAGTAGAGAGGTCAAATACAGCAACAAAGGGGTAAAACATAACAAGTAATATATTTTAAAAAAACTTGTTTTCATTTCTTGAGTTCATTTTTTAAACATCGTTTTTCGATTTTTTTTTTTGCCAATCCTGGGCTTGAGCTCAGGGCCTAAGGACTGTCCCTGGATTTTTCTCAAGGCTACAACTGTACCACTTGAGCCTCAGCACCACTTCTGGCTTTTTCTAAGTATGTGGTACCGAAGAATCGAACGCGGGTCTTCATGCATACTAGACAAGCACTCTACCACTAGATCAAACTCCGGGCCCTAAACATGGTTTTATA
Source organism: Megascapheus bottae (assembly GCF_031878675.1). NCBI lineage: Eukaryota > Metazoa > Chordata > Mammalia > Rodentia > Geomyidae > Megascapheus > Megascapheus bottae. The sequence continues at coordinate 61,739,726 of NC_143547.1, read as the reverse complement.
TAATCATATGCACATAACTATTGAGCCTTTGTAATCCTCTCCTAAGAACATATTTCTTAATCTCAGTTTGAATATTTAGTGTCCTATTTAATTTTTCATCCATAAGTGTATTTTTTTTTGCTTTACTATCCATTGTGTTTGCTTGCAGATTTTTAGGCACATTCTATTACAAGTGAGGGAAATCATGCAGCCTATGTGACTTTTGGTCTGGCACAATATACTTATCATTTTTTCCAAGTCTTTCCATTTCCTTACTAATGGAAGTATAGAATTCCATTGTGTGTGGATACCACATTGTTTTCATCCATTTGTCCACTGAGGGTATTCTGAATTGATTACATATTTTGTGAATAATGTTACAATGAACATGATCATGCTGATGGATTTAGTGTAGCCTGGATTCTGGTCAGTTGTATAAATGTCTAGGAAAGGAATTTCTGGGTCCGAGAGGAATTCTACATTTAGTCTTTTGAGAAACCTCCATCCTGATATCCAGAGTGGTTGTACAAGATTACATTCCCATCAACAGTGTAGTAGCATTCCCTTTTGGCCACATACCTGCCAGCATCTGTTACTGTTAGTCTTTTTTTTAACTCAGGGCCTGAGCACTGTCCTTGGGATTTCTCAAGGCTAACACTCTACCACTTGAGCCACAGCACCACTTCAGACTTTCTCTGTGTATGTGGTAGTCAAAAATCAAACCTGGATAGCGATGCATGCTATGCAAGTACTCTACCAGTAGGCCAAATTCCAGGCCCCTTGGTTTTTGTTTTTCTGTTTTTTTTCTAATTCCAAATCATTTATTTTTCTATCTTCTTTTTTCATATATTTTTGTTTTAATTAATAGAAGGGTTACATTATATTCGCCAGATAGTAGGTGTATTAATTCACATACATTGATACCCTTTCTCATGTCTTGTTCCCCACTTCCCTCCCACCCACCTCCATCCCTCATCTTGTTTCACCCCTTCCCTATCCAATTCCAAATAACCAAATACAAATATATCCAATATATCAGATAACAAAGTGAGATACTGTAACAATATGAGATAACCAAGGGATAGCAAAAGAGATGAGAGATAACGTAGTACATTAAGGACAGCCATCACTCATTATATGGCTTTTGTTTCTGTATCCTAGAGGTCCTTTCATTGAGCGTCATACTATATGGCCTTATGTATCTAGGTTTTGCTCTATTGCAAATCTCTACTATGAGAGCCCAAGGTTTCTACTGATTATGCCAAATGAGGGAAACCATTGAGCCTATGTTCGTTTGAGTCTGGCTTACTTCACTTAATATGATTTTTTCTAAGTCTTTCCATTTCCTAACAAATGGGGAGATGTCATTCTTTCTGACAGCAGCATAGAATTCCATTGTATACAAATAATTGTGTTTTTTTTTTTAAAATAATGCTTATTCTAACTTGGGTGAGGTGATCTCCCAATATTCTTTTGTTTTCATTTCGTTATGGCCAGAAATACTGAACATCTCTTCATGTGTCTATTGTTCATTCTTAATTCTTTTGAGAAATCTCTTTATGTGTTCAGCCTACTTATTAATCAGGTTGTTGTTGTGGATTTGTTTTTCAGGGGTTAATTTTTTATCTCTAAATATATTTTAGATATGAGGCCCATGCCTTGTTCCTAACTAGAAAAGATATTTTTCCATTCTGTTGGCTTTATATTTATGTTGCTAGCTATGTAATTTGCTATGCAAAAACTCTTTAGTCTGATGCAATTTCATTTATTTGGTCTTTTTCCTACTTGTTGTCATTCTGGATCTTTACTTAGGAAGTCTAAAGATATGCCTAGGAGCCCAAGTGGTTCACTTATTCCTTCCTGTATTATTTTCTTGGTATCTACTCTTACATTGAGGTCTCTGATCCATTTGGACTCAATTCTGGTGCAGGACGATATATAAGGATCGAGATTCCGTTTTCTGCATGTTTATATCCAATTCTACCAGGCACATTTGTTGAAGATGCTGTCTTTCTTTCATCCTGTGCTTTTGGCTCCCTTACCAAACAATATGTGGCTATTGTTCTGTGGATTCCTTTCTGGGTATGCTATTCTTGGAATCCCTATTTCTTCCAGAGTTGACAATCAATCATTTAAGTGGGAAAGAATTCTGCATATCACTAATTTATTGAGGGTCCTTAAGATATGATATTCTTTCATGTAATATCAGTTTTAAATATATGCAACCAGACATCAGAGTTCTTTCACAGTTCACTTACATAACCAGTCAACTTTGATTATTCTCTTGATCAGAGCTGAATATATCAAATAAAATAAGGAGGGGCTGCAATAAAGCTAATTTCAGGATTGGAGACATGGCTGAAATAGAAAAGCATCACCTATGAGCAAGAATGGCCTGCGAAAGTTCTAGTACTGACAAAAATATAGTGTTTGATGTGGTGAATTCTTTCACTTATTTGAAATAACTGGAAACAATTTAATTATAATCTCAGCTTGGTAGTAGGTAAAGTTTAGATGATGATTAGTAGAGGATATCTCATCATAGAACTATATTACACAAACACTATCATAAAGGATATGTATTGCTCTATATTTTATAAGGCTATATGTATTTCTAAATAATATATACTTGAGAACACTTAACACAGTTATTAAGTGCATATTTTAAAGGGAAGTTTAAATCAGACATCTTATTCTAAGCCTATTTCTATAATAATATGATTCAGAAAAATATTTTAGCCAAATTAGGTTTTAGTCATAAATTTTAATTATACAACAGGTAAAACTGAGTAGACTTACTTATTTTTAAAAGCTCAGGATTTCAAACTTCTATCATTGCCATGCAGATTGCAGTGCTTAAGGGAACCCAAGATCAGAATGTTGAGAGGAATCCAAGATGAAGGGAAAATATTTTCTTAAGTTGAAGCTTGAATTTCCGAGGTAATATAAATAATTAATACTAAGCATTTATGGCATAATCTCTTGATTCAAATATGTTTAGTTTCTAACTGCATGTAATTATGCATGTTAAACATATTTTAAGAAATACATTAATTCTCTGAGCTACAATATACTTTTTTTTACTTTTAAATTTTATTGTCGGGATAATGTATAGAGGGGTTAGTTACATTTGTCAGGTACTAGGCTCATTGACCACAACCCCTCCCAATCACCTTGTTTCCCCCCGTCCATTCACTATTTCAAATAAACAAATAAACGTATATACAGAACACCAGGTAACAAAATCATATACCACATAATTTTTATTGGTTATGGCGCCACATATTCAGGCAAACGTTTGAGAAACCTCAGCTTGTATTACCACTCTATGGAAAAAAATTTACAGAAATTATGTTATTTATGGCCACCTCAGTTTGCTTTCATTTGAGCTATAGCATCATAGTCGAAGAGACACCCTATCAGAATATTTTAAATAAAGGAATCTAATATTTCTAACTATTTTTGGGGAAAGCTGCATGTATAATTTCCATATTTGGTGTTTGGGCATAGCAGTGATATGTATGGTCCACAGATCTAAGGGAAATCAAGACGTATTTACATATGCATTTAATAGTTTTTGACTATATGAACTTACAGTACCTGCAGAAAGTACTGACATTTTATCATATTCAACAGAGCTCTGTGAAGAAAACATTATTTAAAAAAGCACCCTGATAATGTGCAGCTGACCAATTTTCAGTAAGAATACTAAAAGGTTTGATTAAGTAAACAAAATGTTTTTTGTTTCCTCTGTTGTGACATTTGTCATTCTTTGGAATCTGTGCATAATTTAAAGTAAAATCAATCTTATTTTTCTTTTTGACTGAAAATTGTATTGAATTTTCATAACAATTGTCCAAATAAAATACATTTGATGAAAAATAGACTGCACTGAGAGGGTTTCAGTCATTGAAATTCTCCCAGTAACACCAACCTTAAGAATAATACATAAAGCAGATGTGATGCTGAGAGGAAAGGAGGAATCTCGGGAGTGTCTGACAGCCTAGATGTATACTTCCTCAGTTGACGTGCACAGTATGCCCCCTTGATGTAGAAATTCTCTATCTCACAGAATTCCTGGACCCAGAGTTGTAACTTGCTTCTGTGTGGCAGCTATCGAAAGGTATGCTCCAATTGCGCTAAGATGTAGGCTGCAACCAAATCTCTTTGTCTTCACAGCAATCTGTATCAGGTCTCTCAGTCAGACAGGATAGCAGCAACAGAATGGCCCTGTATCCTCGGAGGCTACTTAATAAGCCCTCCTGGGGCAATGTATGAGATGATGTTCACTGTCATTCTATTTTTTTTTCTTTTTTTTTTTGTTAGTCGTTGGACTTGAACTCTGGGCCTGGTCATTTTCCCTGAGGTCAAGGCTATGATCCTACCCCTAGAGCCACAGTGCCACTTCTGGATTTCTAGTGGTTAATTGGAGATAAGAGTCTCATGAACTTTTGCTTGGGCTGGCTTTGAACCATGCTCCTCAGACATCAGTCGCCTGAGTAGCTAGAATTACATGCATGAGCCACCGTGCTCAGTGCCTACCAAACTGTCATTTTTTTTAGAACATACTTGTTTAGTAATTTCTTTTTTCTTTTTTTTTTAAATTTCTTATTGTAATGTATACAGGGGTTACAGTTATATTCACCAGATAGAAGGTGCATTACTTCTCACATATTGATATCCCTTCTCATGTTTTTGTTCACATTTCCCTTCCTCCACCCCTCTGCTCATTTTTCCTCCTCCTATTTCAAATAAACAAATAAACATATATATAATATACTAGGTAACAGATACTGTAACCATATGAGATTAACAAAGGGCAACACAAGATAAGAGAAAATAAAGCAGTACATTAAGAACAACAGTCAGAGACAAAGCCTCCTTCTGGCACCTGAGCAGACAATGCTCCGCAGCTCAGACCTGCTTGCTAAAGGCAGAGCCAGACAGAGACTAACCAAACCAAGAGCCATCACCCGTCCGTGGCGCGGACCTGCAGCTTCACAGAACCAGAAAACCCAGCATTTTGTGAGTACCATTGTGGAGACATTGGCACAGAACAGAAGTGCGAAGGAAACCCCTCCCCAACCAGCCAACAGCAGCGCCATCTTGACTGCTGGTAAAGACCCTACCAAACTGGAGCCTAAGAAGTGGTGCTGGAAGTGACATCCTTCAAAAGAGCAAAAGTTTTCCCCGAGGCAGCTTAGCCAGACTTCTGCCTCCAGTGTTAGTGAAAGTTTCTCCTCCTGGGCTGCACTCCTGGTAAACAAAGCCCTTGGTGATTCCACCGGCTTTTTTTCTGCCCAATCAAGCAAACTGATGGGAAAAACCAAATCACAAGAGAAAAGTATTTCTTAAAGTGTTTGGATCCTGAATTTAGTGGAGACCAAGTTTCCAGCCCTAAGCACACCTCTGAAAAACCAAAATGAAGAGTACACCCTTTTTTTACTACCTTTTTTCATTTATATTTTTATGTGTTTTTTATTTTTTTAGCCATTTTATTTCCAACTTTTTTTCTTATGTACTTTATGTTTTATCTTGTCTTTCCATTTTTTTTCTTTTTTTCCTTTCCTTCTGTCATTGTGGTCATTACTAGAAAGTGAAAGCACTGGATACAAACTAGATATAAATTATAATTTTATTGATACAGTCACCTGCTTTTTAATATGTCCATTCTTAACCCTAGTATTACTTGTTCAAGATCTCACACTTGTGTGGGTTCCCCCACCTGTTTTCTTTTTTTTTTAATTTTTAAAATTGTTTTATCATTCTCTCCTAAAGGTACCTTCCTCTTTCCTTTATATATTCTTTGTATTACTCTTCTTATTTTTATAAGTTTAATCTTATTTTTTCAAAATTTTATACTCAAATATTTTACCTATAACCCTAGGTCAGTTATCCTTATGCTATACCTTTCATTCATTACTATATTAATCTTACATTCCTACATTACTCTTGTCTTACCTCCACTCTTTTCTTTCATACTATTTTTTTATATGTGGTCCTCTGTTAAACCTTCAACTTTTATAATGCATGGATCTACAGTTGATGGTTGCTGTTGAGCAATATGGTAAATCTAGGGGTTCAATTATACTGTAGGTCCAAAGTGACTTAAATATCATAGAGATTGGATTGTGGGTTTTTTTTGTCATAAAACATTGATTGATGGGAGTGTTAGATTTGTCTGTACATGCAGAAAAAGAGAGTGAACTTCTGTTGTCTGGTCACCTTAAGAGCCCTAGGTTGGTAATATCTTAAAAATTGTAATCTTGTCCAGTATTAGCCTTGCTCCCATATTCAAATAGGCAGAACAATAAACTCCAGAAAAATGGCAAATCAAGGAATAGCAACTCCCACACAATATAAACAGGCAATGGAGGAGTCAATGGCAAAACTAGAGGAGAGTCCTCTAAATGCTCCACAAATGCAATTGGTAAACATGATTACTGAAAACTTTGAAAACATAAAGAAAGCTACATGAACAAGCGGAAGCCATAATTAACGAGAGGAAACCATAAAGAAGGAGATACATGAATGTGAGGAAGCCATAAAGGAGGCCATAAAAAAGGAATTACATGAACATGAGGAAGTTAGACAATGAAAAATGGACGAATTCATAAAATCCACATACAAAAAGCTGACCGAACTACAACAAATGTTCATTGACAGTAAAGGTGCTGAGGATAAGGCCTTCAAACAGACCACTCATCTGGAAATCAAGGAGTTTAAGAAGTCCATACACGATCTAAAACAAGCGATGAAAGGCATCGAAAATGAGCAATTGGAAGGAAGGGAGAGGAAGAACAAAGTAGTATTGATAGCAGGTTAGACAATGCATAAGAGAGAATTTCCAGGGTCAAAGATAATCTAGCTGTTATAGAGAAAGAACAGAAAATGAGTCAAACCAAATCTAAGAAATTTGAGAGAATGTTTCAGGCACTCCAAGATACAATTAGGAAGCCTAATTTAAGGCTAATTGGTATTGAGGAGGGCCTGAAGAAATTGGTCAATGGTATAGGAAATATACTTCAGGGAATCATCTCAGAGAAGTTTGCAAATATCCAGAAGGGCAGGCCCATCCACATAACAAGAAGCTTCTAGAATCCCAAACAGACCAGACTAGAAAAGGACATCCAACCGCCACATTATATTCCATACAGGAACAATAGAGATCAAAGAAAGGATCCTAAAAGCAGCCACAGGGAAGATAACAATCACGTACAAAGGAAAACCAATGAAAATAACCACAGATTTCTCAGCAGAGACCATGCAAGCAAGAAGACATTGGAAGGATATATATGTCATGCCCTTAAGCCAAATAACTACTAACCAAGAACACTGTATCCAGCTAAGCTCTCATTCACAATTGAGGGAACAATAAAAACCTTCCATTCTAAGGAAAAGTTACAACATTACATATCAACAAAAACAGCATTACAGAAAATTCTCAAAGATTTTCTACATGTTAAAACCAACACAGCCCCACCAGAAAATGGCGCCGAGACAATAGGGATGCTGCCTAGCTCTCTCTCACAAAAAGAGAGAACCAGGGAATCCCACGAGCCAACTACCTTAAGAAATCCACAACAACAAACTCAAGAAGCAACAGAGAAGGACTCAAACCAGAAAATAAATCCAGATAAAGGTTACATTCAACTTTTTCAAAGAATTTGAAACGTAAGAACCCCTCACCCACCCCTCCACGCTGGCTCCAAGCCGGGAAAACCTGCGGCGGAGGGTGAAGGCCGGGCAGCCCCGACTGCAGCAGAAACCAGCATAGGACTGGGCCAGCAGGCAGTAGAGGCCAGACGCAGGAACCAGCACAGACCAGAATACCAAGCAGCAGAACCCAGACGCGGAGCACATGCGGCGGCAGAGACCCGACGGGAGTGAATGATTCTCCAACACTGTGGAGCACCCACAGCCAAGCGCAGAGGAGTGAGTAGCCCAGCTTGTCCCCAAACCCATCAGGAAAGCAGAGCTGGTGCCAAGCTATAGAACTTAACTCAGACCCCTCCACCCTGCCTGAGAAAGTCTGGCATGGACAGGGGGCAAGGAATTTAGAATCCTGTCCCTTCTCTCAACAGCCTCCTCCCCCAGGCCATTGACTGGAGACTGACAGGCAGGTGGGGGCTAAGACCCAGCACCCCACCAAGGGAGGCAGAACTGTCTCTGCTTCCACTCATCCAACAGGTTCCTCTCCCAGGCCTCTGACTGGAGACCAACAGGCGGGCAGGCGCTAAAATTCAGCACCCCACAAAAGGGGGTAGAAGTGTCCCTGCTACCACCCGTCCAACACGTTCCTCTCCCAGGCCACTGGATCTGGAGAGTGGGGGGGACGCTGAGACCTTGCCACCAACAGCTGGTGGGGTGCGCGGGAGTCTAGGAGCCAGCATCTGTCCCCCTCAAATCTAGAACTAGACACCCTCCAGCTGGGAATCCCCAGCAAGACAGCACCAAGCGGCCCCCCACAGTCACAGACTCTTGGCCAAAGTGGCAGAAACACAGCAGGGAAATGAAGGGCAGACCAGTAGCTGAGCTCACTTTCTGAGAATCAGAAAGGGGCTGCTCCGCCCTTGGCACCCATGTCCTCATCTGTGCCCCGCCCCTGGGAACAGAGCACACACCAGCTGGCCTACCTGAGAGTCCCTGGAAACTCCCAAATTCCAGACCCTTGGGCGGGGGCCCGCCCCTTGAAGCAGCGCAGGAAACCCAACCATCCGCCCAGCACGCTGAGACTGAAGCACGCAGACCCATCCCATGGCCCAATATGAGGCCACTGGTTGGGCTGAGAGCTCATGGTAAAGCAGCACACAGCCTCTGGGAACAGGCCGAACACGTGCAAAAATGTCAAACTCTGACCTAGTCAGCAGCGGAATCAATTTGGCTGAGAACCACAGGCTTACAGAGATTCCCAGAACCACCAGTCCCAATCCAAGTAAAGCCCCCCCCTACCGACCACAGATCGAACTACAACAACAGTTCTTAATGCCTTGGAGAGAGCAAAGATGAATTACGACATACATAAATAATCAAAGTTGCACGCAAACCCAAAACGAAACAAGAGCTAAGGGACGAGAGAGATGTCACCATGAAAAGAAATGACACCTGAAGAGACACAAAACATGACCCTTTTCAAGGTGATGATTGAGGACATGACTAAAGAGATTAAAACAGAATTCCAAAAACAATTCCAGGAACATAAGCAGGAAATCACCAAAGAGCTCCTCAAATTCAAAAGAGAAATGGAAGAAAAGATTAATACCCTCACACCAGACATGATCAGCTCAATCTCCACACTTCAAGCAAAAATGGAGGCATTAAGCAGCATATTGACTGAGATAGAGTATAGAACATCAGGAATGGAAGATAAAACACAAGAACTGGAACAGAGAATCGCCACCTTGGAAAAATCAGTCAGAATCCACCAGAGAGAGCTCCAGGAACTGGCAGATGCAGCAAAGAAGTCTAATCTTTGTATAAAAAGGATTGAGGAGGGCTCAGAATTTCAGGACAAAGGAATGAAACCCTTATTCACCAAAATCATAGCAGAGAACTTTCCCAACCTCAAAAGGGAAAATATTCACATTATTGAAGGTTTCAGGACTCCAAACAGGAAAGATCCTAGAAGGAACTCATCGAGACATATCATAGTAAAGACACTAGACCTGAATACCAAGGAATTAATCTTAAATGCTGCAAAAACTAAGAAAGAGATATACTACAATGGGAAAAAATTGAATTACAGCAGATCTCTCCACGCAAACCCTAAATGCAAGAAAAGCTTGGAAAAACATCATTCATGCCCTGACGACCAACAACTGCCAACCCAGACTGGTATATCCAGCAAAATTAGCATTTACATTTGAGGGAGAAACAAGAATATTTCACTCCAAAGGAAAGCTTTATGAATACGTGCACACTAAACCAGTGTTAAAAATGCTAATTAATCGAGAAAAAATTGTAGAATATCAAGAACCCCCATCAAGAAGCAAATAACTATAATTCAATAAACAAAAAAGCGTGAAATAAGAGAGAGAAAGAAACTTAGAAGTAAAAATAAATAATGACAATGGACACTGATCACTTTTCCATAATTTCCCTAAATGTGAACGGGCTGAAGAATCCAATCAAAAGACACAGAACAGCAGACTGGATTAAGAAACACCACCCATCTATATGTTGCCTCCAAGAGACCCACCTCACCGCCAAAGATAGAAACAACTTCCAAGTGAAAGGATGGAAATGAATTTTCCACTCCAATGCACCATGCAAAAAAGCAGGAGTAGCAATCTTAATCTCCGACAAAATTAACTTCTGAGTAAAATAAGTATACAAAGATAGAAACGGCCATTATATATTAGTAAAGGGTACAATCCATGCCCATAATATTACAGTAATAAACATTTACTCCCCCAACATGGGAGCACCCAAATTCGTCAAACAAATTCTCTTAGAATTACAGAACAAGATAGACTCAAACACAGTCATAGTGGGAGACTTCAATACACCACTATCAACAAATGACAGGTCAACTCAACAAAAATTAAGCAAAGACACCATCGACTTAAACGACACCATAGCCCAGCTGGGCCTCACAGATATACACAGAGTCTTCCACATAACGGCGAAACTTTTTATATTTTTTTCAACAGCACATGGAACACACTCCAAAATAGATCATATAATAGTTCATACAGAAAACTTAAGCAGATACAAGAGGACTGATATAATCCCATGCATTCTATCAGACCACAGTGGTGTCAGACTAATTCTGAACAATGCAGTCAAAGTCAAAAAACATTCAATCACTTGGAAAATGAACAACAAACTTCTGAATAACTCCTGGGTAACAGATCAGATCAGAAAGGAAATTAAAAACTTCCTTGAATGTAATGACAATCAAGAAACATCACAAAGGAACTTATGGGACACAGCAAAGACAGTTCTAAGAGGCAAATTTATCGCATTAGGAGCACATATTAAGAAGACAGAAGAAGAGCATGTAAATAACCTAAAAAAAAACCTGAAACACCTCGAGGAGCAAGAAAAAGTTAATTCTAAAACAACTAGAAGGACAGAAATAACAAAAATAAAATCAGAAATATTAGAGATTGAAATAAGATCTACTATACATAAAATTGATAAATCAAAAAGTTGGTTCTGTGAGTCAACAAAATAGACAAACACCTGGCAAGATAAATCAAAAAAAAAAAAAAGGAAAGGGGAGACTCAATCAAACAAGATTAGAGGCCCCATGGGAACAATCACAACTGATTCCCAAGAAATTCACTCCATAATAAATAGGTACTACCAGGGCTTACTTTCAAAGAAACAAGAAAATCTAGTAGAAATGGATGATTTCTTAAATAAATATAGGCTACCCACATTGAATATCAATGAGGTAAACGAATTGAACAAACCAATCTCTTACAACAAAATTGTGGAAGCAATCAGGGAAATGCCAACCAAAAAGAGCCCAGGTCCAGATGGATTCACTGCGGAATTCTACAAGACATTTACTGATGAAATAACACCTATAGTCTTGAAACTCTTCCGAGAAATAGAAACAGAAGGAGCAATACAAAACTCATTTTATGAAGCTAATATTACTCTCATCCCCAAACCAGGAAAAGACCCAACAAAAAAAGAAAACTACAGACCTATCTCTCTAATGAACACAGACGTAAAACTCCTCAATAAAATATTAGCCAACAGAATACAGAAACGAATTAAAAAATCATACACTATGATTAAATAGGCTTCATTCCACCGATGCAAGGCTGGTTTAACATTCGCAAATCAATCAATGTAATACATCACATCAATAGAGCTAAGAATAAGAATCATATGATAATTTCTCTGGATGTGGAGAAGGCTTTTGACAATATACAACACCCATTCATGTTGAAAACACTAGAAAAACTATGAATAAGAGGTACATTCCTCAAAATAGTGAAAGCCACATATGAAAAACCTACAGCCAGTATTATACTAAATGGTGAAAGACTGGAACCATTCACCTTAAAAATCAGGAACTAGACAGGGATGCCCAATCTATCCATTTCTCTTCAATATAGTGCTGGAACCTTTAGCCAAAGCATTAAGGCAAGAAAAGGACATCAAAGGGATCCACATAGGGAAAGAAGAAATTAAACTATTCCTATTCGCAGATGACATGATCCTCTACTTGAGTGACCCAACAAACTCCACTCCCAAACTTCTAGAATTAATAAACCACTTTAGCAAAGTGGCAGGATACAAAATTAACCTTCAGAAGTCAGTAGCCTTCTTGTACACCAACAAAACTCAAACAGAAGGCCAAATCAAGAAAATGATCCCATTCGCAATAGCCCCCAAAAGAATAAAATACTTAGGAATATACTTAACCAAAGATGTAAAGGAAATATTCAATGAAAACTATAAAAACCTAATGAAAGAAATTAAGGAGGACACTAGGAAATGGAAAGACATCCCATGCTCATGGCTAGGGAGAACCAACATAGTGAAAATGGCTATACTGCCAAAATTCATATACAAATTCAATGCAATGTCCAACAAAATCTCAAAGACATTCTTCATTGAAATAGAAGATATAATCCAAAGATTCATATGGAACAAGAAAAGACCTAGAATAGCCAAACCAATTCTAGGCAAAAAGAGCAATGCTGGTGGTATTACAATACCAGACTTCAAACTCTAGTATAGAGCCATAATAACAAAACTGCTTGGTATTGGCACAAAAACAGACCAGAAGATTAGTGGAACAGAATAGAAGACCCGGAAATAGAACCACATACCTATAATCAACTTGTATTTGACAAAGGAGCCAAAGATGTACTGTGGAACAAACAAAGCCTATTTAATTATTGGTGCTGGCAAAACTGGGCAGCCACATGCAGAAAACTAAAAATTGACTCTAACCTTTTGCCATGCACAAGCATTAACTCAAAGTGGATCAAAGACCTCAATGTCAGCCCGGAAACCGTGAAACTGGTACATGATAGATAGGAGAGATACTGGAACTCATAGGCACATGCAAAACCTTCCTGAACAGAATCCCAGGGTCACAACAGATTGGAGAGAGACTCGATAAATGGGACTACCTAAAAATAAAAAGTTTCTGTACAGATAAAAACATAGTCGCAAAAGTAGAGAGACAGTCAACCAATTGGGAACAGATATTCACCAACAATACATCTGACAAATGCTTAATATCCAGTATCTACAGGGAACTCAAGAAACTTATCCTCCAAAAACTCAACAAACCATTCACTAAATGGGCAAGGGAACTAAAGAGAGACTTATCAGAAAAAGAGATTAAAACGGCAGAAACGCATATGAGAAAATGTTCATCATCTATGGTCATAAAGGAAATGAAAATAAAAACAACCCTAAGATACCACCTTAGCACAACAAGAATGGCTAAGATTTTGAACTCATGTAATGACAGTTCCTGGTGGGACTCTGGAGAAAAAGGAACCCTACTACACTGCTGGTGGGAATGCAGACTAGTTGAGCCACTCTGGAAAGCACTGTGGAGGTTTCTTAAAGAACTGAAAATAGACCTTCCCTATGATCCCGCCATACCACTTCTGGGCATCTATTCTGAACATCATGACCCAAGATATTATAAGGACACCTGCTCAGCTATGTTCATCTCTGCACTATTCACAATAGCCAGGGGATGGAAACAATCCAGATGCCTTACTGCAGATGAATGGATACAGAAAATGTGCTATATATACACAATGGAATTCTACATAGCCAACAGACAAGATAAAGTAATGGTAATCGCAGGGAAGTGGATGAATCTAGAGCGAATCATGCTGAGTGAGACAAGTCAAGACCTAAGGATTAAAAGGTGCATAGTATCCATAATATGTGGCTATTTAATCCAAAGAGTACAAGAGCGAGGACTCAATAACTGCATACCCAAAGCTATGGACATGGTAATGGAAATATAAACATAACTATATAGACATAAAATCCTATGACTCTATAGACTTAATCATAAATTAATATGTTTCTATGACATACAAACCTTAGCCTAATTTTGATTAAGTTCTAAATACTAAGTCCCAGTGATTGTAAATAGATATTCCCTCCTTGAACACTTGCTTGTTAAACTTGTCATTTAAGATATAATGTAAAAATCAACGTTAATAAATTCTTTAAAATAATCAACACAAACATTGTACTGACAAAGAAATGACACTCAGAAACCATACCAGCTAATTACCACAAGAAATGTCAAGCCACAGGCCCTAACGAAAGCTTTTTAAAAAAGGGCAGGAAGTAGTAAATATTTTTCAATCCTAAGTCTGCAATTAAATGGCATATATGGTGTTGTTGGAATAAATTTATCAAGCTAATGGCACCCATAAACAGCCTGGATTTTCCAACCTCATATTAGATAAAATAGACTTCAAACTAAAATTAGTGGGAAAAAACAAAGAAGGTTACTATATACTACTAAAGGGAGCTCTCCTCCATGAGGACCTTACCATCCTAAATATCTACACACCTAATCCCGGAGCACCGAACGTCGTCAAGCAAACTTTACTTGCACTAAAACCACACATAGATCCAAACACTGTGATTGTTGGTGACTTTAACACACCACTCTCACCTATGGACAGATCAACCAGGCAAAATCTCAACAGAGAAACCTCAGAATTGAACAATAGTATAGAGCAATTACATCTAACAGACATGTGCAGATCATTCCACTCAACAACCTCAAAATATACATTTTTTTTCAGTAGCACATGGAACATTTTCCAAAATAAACCATATTTAGGGCATAAAACAAACCTGTACAGATTCAGAAAAACTGAAATGACTCCCTGCATTCTCTCAAACCACAAGGGCATCAAATTGGAATTGAACACCAACATCCATCAATGAAAATTCTGTAAATCATGGAGACTGAACAACACATTGATGAATCACCAATGCGTCATTGAGGAGATCAGAACAGAAATTCAACAGTTTATGAAATTTAACAAAAAGGAGCACATAAAATAACAGCTGCTTTGCGACACAGCAAAGGCTGTACTCAGAGGAAAATTTATAGCTCTGAGTGCTTATATTAACAAATTGGAAAAATCACAAACGAACAATTTAATGTCACACCGAAGCTCGTGGAAGAAGCAACAAACCAATCTAAACCCAGTAGAACAAAGCAAATTATTAAAAGCAAATTATTAAAATCAAAGCAGAATTAAATGAATCGGAGTCTGAAAACCTATTTAAAAAATCAACAAAACAAAGATTTGGTTCTTTGAAAAAAGAAACAGGATTGACAGACTCGTAGTAATTCTTACCAAAAAAAGAAGGGAGCACCCAAACAGAAAAATTTACAGATGAGAATGGTAATAACACAACAGAAATTACCAAGATCCAGAGCATCATAAGGGAATAATTTTCAAACCTTTATGCCAACAAACTTGAGAATCTAGAAGAAGTGGATGAATTTCTAATCAATATTAACATACCACACTGAACCAAAAAGATATTTCAAGCACTGAAATAGAAATGGCAACAAGAGACCTTCTATCCAAGAGAAGCCCAGTGTGAAAGGGATTCACAGCTGAATTCTATAAAGTCTTCAAAGCAGATATCTCACCAATATTCCTCAAGCTCTTCAACAAACTGAAAAGGAAGGCAGGGACAAAAATCACATGATTGTATCAATAGATGCAGAAAAGGCATTTGGAAAGATCCAACACCCCTTTATGTTAAAAGCTCTGGAGAAATTAGGAATCCATGGAACATTCCTCAGTATAATAAAGGCTGTGTATGACAAACCCACAGCTAGTATTATACTTAATGGTGAAAAGGTAAAGCCATTCCCTGTAAAATCAGGAATGAGACAAGGATACCCACTCTCTCTACTCCTCTTTAAGATAGTATTAGAATTCCTAGCCAGTGCAATAAAGCAAGAAGCAAGCATAAAGGGGATCCAAATAGGGAAAGAGGAAGGAAAACTTTCCCTCTTTGCAGATGACATGATTCTGTATTTAAAGAATCCTATAGACTCCACTCCCAAGCTCCTTGAGCTGATTCAGAACTTTGGAAGAGTAGCAGGATATGAAATTAACCCTCAAAAATCAACTGCCTTCCTTTACACCAACAGTGAGAGGAACGAGGCAATAATCAGGAAAGAAACTCCTTTCACAATGACCTCAAAGAAAATAAAGGACCTAGGAATTAGCTTAACTAAGAATGTAAAGGACCTTTTTAATGAAAACTTTAAAACCCTAAAAAAGCAAATTAAAGCAGAACTAAGGAAATGGAAAAACCTCCCATGCTCCTGGATTGGAAGAATCAACATTGTGAAAATGACAATCTTGCCAAGGGCTATCTACAAATTCAATACAATAACCATCAATATCCCAATGGCATTCTTTAAAGAAATAGAAGAGGCAATCCAAAATTTCATATGGAATAATAAAAGACCCCGTATAGCAAAAACACTTCTTAGCAGAAAGAACAGCGCAGGAGGAATTTCAATTCCAAACTTTAGACTCTATTACAGAGCTATAATTCTCAAAACAGCTTGGTACTGTCACAAGAACAGGCCTGAAGACCAATGCAATAGAACTGAGAACCCAGATATTAAACCACAGACCTATGGCCACCTAATCTTTGACAAGGGAGCCAAAAAAATAGAATGGAAAAAAGACAGCCTCTTCAACAGGTTGTGCTGGCAGAACTGGCTAACCACCTGCAGAAAACTAAAGTTGGATTCTTCTTTGTCACCTTGCACTAGAATTAACTCCAAATGGATCAAAGACCTGGAGGTAAAAGCTGACACACTGAAAACTTTACAAGAAGGAATAGGAGATACACTAGGTCTCCTTGGCAGAGGTTGAAACTTCCTTAATAAGGACCAAGAATCACAACAAATCAGAGAAAGGCTGGATAAGTGGGACTGCATTAAACTGCAGAGCTTTTGTATGGCAAAGGACATAGCTAGTAAATTAATTACGAAGCCTACAGAGTGGGAGAAGATCTTCACCAACCAAATAACAGACAAAGGCCTCATATCTAAAATATATCAACAACTCAAAAAATTGAATCACTCCAAAAGTAATCTCCAAAGTAACAACCATCCCATTAAAAAATGGGCCAAAGACTTAAAGAGAGTCTTTTCTGAACAAGAAACAAAAATGGCCTATAGACACATGAAGAAATGCTCCACATCTCTGGTCATAAAAGAAATGCAAATCAAAACAACTCTAAGATTCCACCTCACTCCAGTTAGAATGGCCAGGATTAGGAAAACGAATAATAACAGATGCTGGAGGGGACGTGGCCAGGAGGGATCACTACTACACTGTTGGTGGGAGTGCAAACTCGTTCAACCTTTTTGGAGAGCGGTATGGCAGTGCTTCAAAAGGGTAAACATAGAACTCCCCTATGACCCAGCGATTCCAGTACTTGATATTTACCCAACCATTCAGAATCTATGGCATACTAAATCCACTAGCACAACAATGTTCATTGCAGCATTATTCACCATAGCAAAGATATGGAACCAACCTAGATGTCCCTCAGTTGACGAATGGATCAACAAGTTGTGGTATTTGTACACAATGGAATTCTACGCTGCTGTCAGAAAGAATGACATCGCCCCATTTGTTAGGAAATGGAAAGACTTAGAAAAAATCATATTAAGTGAAGTAAACCAGACTCAAAGGAACTTAGGCTCAATGGTTTCCCTCATTTTTCATAATCAGTAGAAACCTTGGGCTCTACTAGCGGAGATCTTCAATAGAGCAAAACCTTGATACATAAGGCCATATAGTATGAAGCTAATTGAAAGGACCTCCAGGATATTGAAACAAAAGCCATATAACGAATGATTGTTGTCCTTAATGTACTATGTTATCCCTCATCTCCTTTCCTGTCCCTTGGTATCTCATATTGTTATGGTATCTCTCTTTGTTATCTGATATATTGAATTTATTTGTATTTGGTTATCTGAAACTTGATAGGGAAGGGGGGAAAACCAATACGGGGAGTGGGTGGTGGGTGGGGGGAAGGTAATGGGTACCAAGACATGTGAAATGGTATCAATGTATGTGAATTAATGCACCTTGTATCTGGCAAATATCATGTAACCCTTTTATTAATTACAATAAAAAATATATAGGGGCTGGGAGTTTGGCCTAGTGGTTAAAGTGCTTGCCTTGCATGCACGAAGACCCGGGTTCAATTCCTTGGTACCACATACATACAAAAAGCTGGAAGTGGTGCTGAGGCTCAAGAGGTAGATCTCTAGCCTTGAGAAAGTCCAAGGACAGTGCTCAGGCCCTGAGCTCAAGCCCAGAACTGGCAAAAAAAATATATATATATATATATATATATACATAAAAAAATTAACCCTCAAAAATCAACTGCCTTCCTCTACGCCTACAGTGAGGGGAATGAGGCAACAATCAGGAAAATAATTCCTTTTGCAATAGCCTAAAAGGAAATAAAGTACCTAGGAATTATCTTAACTAAGAATGTACTTTTTTGATGAAAACTTTAAAACCCTATAAAAGAAATGCAAAGCGGCCTAATTTCTAATGGAACAAAGACCTGGATGTAAAAGCAGACACACATAAAACTTCACAAGGAAGAATAGAAGATACACTAGGTCTCCTTGGTACAGGTCAAAACATTCTTAATAAGGATCAAGAAACACAACAAGTCAAAGAAAGTGTTGATTAATGGGACTGCATTAATCTGCACAGCTTCTGTATGACAAAGAACAGAGCTGGCCAACTAACTAGAAAGCCTACAGAGTGGGAAAAGATCTTCACTAACCATACAACAGAAAGGCCTCATATTTAAAATATATCTACAGTTTTAAAAAATTGAATCACTCCAAAACTAATCTCCAAAGAAACAACCATCCCATTAAAATATGGACCAAAGCCTTACAGAGAATCCTCTGTGAAGAAGAAAGAAGAATGGCCTATAGGCACATGAAGAAATGCTTTATATCTGGCCATAAAAGAAATGAAAATCAAAACCAGTCCAAGATTCTACCTCACTCCAGTTAGAATGGCTATGATCAAGAAATCGAATAACAACAGATGCTGGTGGGAATGTGGCCAGGAGGGATCACTACTGCACTGTTGTTGGGAGTGCACACTCGTTCAACCACTATGGAAAGCAGTATGGTGGTTCCTCAAAAGAATAAACATATAGTTCCCCTATGACCCAGCAATTCCACTACTTGGCATTTACCCAATCATCAGAAACAAGGACATACTAAATCCACAAGCACAATGATGTTCATTGCAGCACTATAGCAAAGATATGGAACCAACCCAGATGTCCTCAATTGATGAGTGGATAAACAAGATGTGTTATTCATACACAATGGAATTGTATGCTGCTTAGGAAAAGTCATATTAAGTGAAGTAAGCGAGACTCAAAGGAACGTAGGCTCAATAGTTTCCCTCATTTGTCATAATCAGTAGAAACCTTGGGCTCTCCTAGAAGAGATTTACAATAGAGCAAAACCTAGATACATAAGGCCATACAATATGACGTTAAAGGAAAGGACCTCCAGGATATAGAAACAAAAGCCATATAATGAGTGATTGTCCTTAATGTACTATGTTATCTCTCATCTCTTTTGCTGTCTCTTGGTTATCTCATATTGTTACAGTATTTTACCTTGTTATCTGATATCTTGTATATATGATTATTTGGTTATTTGAAATAGGATAGGGAAGGGGGGAAAACAGGATGAGGTGTGGGGGTGGGAGGAAGGGAAATGTGGACCAAGACATGAGAAAGGGTATAAATGTTTGTGAAGTAATGCACTTCTATCTGGTGAATATAATGTAACCCTTCCATTAATTACAATTAAAGTATATGAAAAAAAACATTCACTTTGTTTAGTCATTTCTTTAAGCCATACAGCTTTTAAGCTATGTCCAACTTTTCCTTTGACTTTCTGCATAGTGATTAGAATGAGCGGAAATGCCCTGCTTTTGCTTTCCAATTCAAACTGGTAGCAAACATAGACCGTATGCATTAGTGGGAGAGCTTTGCTTTCAGGAGACTCCTTGCTGTCTCAAACTGACAGGAAACAGAAAGTGCATTTTTCAGTCTGTTCTATTCCAGTGACTAGAGCCGTTCTTGGTATCTTTTTGCCAGCTTGCTGTTAAAATGTGCTTGATTATGGATTTTTACTTATAACTTCTAGATAAACTTTCTGCTTTCTAAATTAAAAAGAGAAAATATAGAGATCTTTATGGAATTTAATAAATTTGTGGAAGCTGTTTTCTCTTAGCTTCCAAAGTAGGAGAAATGTTTAATTTTTATTTTTCAGATTGAAAGTATCTTAAGTAGGAAGAGCAGTGAACAAATGTGAAATAATACATTATCCTTTCATTTCATGAATGCCAGCAAGAAGAAATAGGGAAGAAAGGGATAATATAACTGTCACATTAAGGAATACTAGAGTAGATTTGATCTTTGATGATGAGCTCTCTCTCATATCCTGTATGTTTATGGATATGTCAACATAAGTTCTCAACATCTCAATAGCAAAATATCTTAGTCAGTATTCAATATCTAGGTCATATTAAAATAAAAGGACAATTTTTCTTATATATTTACATTTCTGTAGTTGTTTCCTCCTCACCTGCTACTTTATAAATAATAATTATGAGCAGCACTATTTATATATGACAATAAATCTATATTTTATAAAAGTGACACCTTCCTGATAGTCTTTAGGTCATATCAACAATATGTAAAATTTATGTGTATATATTAGGGAGGAAGTTTTTCTTGATCAAGGTAGATTTACAGCTGAAACTTCAGGATTATCACAGTTTCTCTTAGCAGTCAAAAAGATATTCGGTCTGCATTTTGACTGTGTAGAAATTTATATAATTTATCCATTTAGTGATTTTTGATCACTGTGTTTATGGGGGGCAGTGTAAAGGACAATCACATACATAAACATAGCCTTTCCTGCTGTGATGTATGAACATTTATGCTCTACTTTGAGGGTTTATGATTCTCAAAAATGACAAAAATACCATGCTTTATAAAAAGTACAGCAAATGTACAAATGCATTTTCCAAGTATGGGATTGGAAACAAAAATAACGAAAAGAGAAAAAGGAAATTAACATTTAAATATTAGTTCCTTTATCTGTCTAATTTGCCTGGTGATTTATTGATGGTCATACTCTCCTCTGCTTTTTAAAGATCTACTGAAGAGTGAAAATGAATGACTCATTTTGAAAAAAAAGAGTTATTTTCCTTTTTCTATTTTTGTTATTTTGTTTCCAATCCCATACATGGAAAAAGCGAAGTCCAAATAAATATAAATCACATAGTATCTTAAACAGCAAAAATATAAAGGGGAGATATTTTCAGATAAGAACAGAAAATATTCCAACTACTTTGTACCTACTCTCTCTCCCTAAAGAAAGCAGTAAAATTCCTTTAAATGTTTGCCAATCTGTTTTTATTCTTCTATGAGCCGTAAAATGTTCAATGAAGCAAATTATCTCCAGCAATTGCACAAGTAGTATGTAGAAGTAATTAATCTCATTGAAGCTATTTTTAACCAGGTTAGGTTGAAAACAACTTACTGTTGATGGGTAAGGTCCAGAAGGAACAAATAAATAATGAAAGAAAATATTTTTCCCACGATGAATCAGTATTTGGAGCCAAGAAACGTTTCAGTATTTCATAAACAGCAGTGTGGAAGAAGTACGTACCTGAAGCACATGAAAGTATGTGATAATTGAGAGAAGGCAAAAGACCTTGGCAATAACCGTCTTTAGTCCAAAATTTGATTTCTATATTAATTAACTGAAAGCTATGAAACAGGTTTTATATGTTTTGCAGTTGCAAAACTGAAAACATGTTTTGCATCAACATGGAGGGTGATCATAGATGCATTTTCTGTGCGCATAATTTAACACATTTTCTAATGGATGAGGTACTTAAATTATGAAACAAATGATATCCGTTTTTATGCATTCCCCTAATAATATTAATAATAATGAATTATCCAATATGAAACTTATTTCTATTCAATAGATGAGCACTTTCTTTCTGTATCATATGTTACATTTGGAAAACCTTTTAGAAAGCACCTGTTATTGCTGGTACTGGGGTTTGAACTTAGCTCTGATAGCTCGCTAAACTGGCATTTAGTTGCTTGAGGCATAGTCTCAGTACAGATTTTTGTTACTTATTGTGAAATCTTTCTGACTTTTCGGTAACAGCTGGCTATGAACAGCAATCCTGTAGATCTCAGCATTCTGAGGAGCTTGGACTACTCACATGGACCACTGGTGCCCAGCAAAAAGTGCAGTATTTTAAATCAAGCCCATGATAATATAACATATGGAACATAGACCTTTGCTCATATGTGTATGTGTGTGTGTGTGTGTGTGTGTGTGTGTGTGTGTGTGTGTGTCTGTCTGTCTGTCTGTCTGTCCGTCTGTCTGTGTCTGTCTGTGTGTGGGTAATTATATAAATATGCTCTCCTTTAGTAAGAGTTCTGGGATCATGTAGTCAATAATATGCTAATAGGAGCCCAGGAGCACTAATGATTTGTGCCTACATAGAATTCTTGGGTATGCACATCAGTGTGCAGCATCCTATAAATTATATTGCATGTTGTAAACAGCTGTAAATTGTCAATCTCCTTGATTTATCACCATTAAAGTCTTTCACACCTAACTACAATTGTGAGTTTCTACAACTTCACCACAATTTCTCTTGCGAATGAGTTTGGTATCTGGAAAACGGAAACTGTAGATTTAGTAGCTGATTAGGTAACACAAATGCCTTAAAGCTGCAAAGTCAGGTTTAACCACTTCCCCACGGAAATATCATAAAATATCTACCAACAATGTTGTCACAGAGTCAAGAAATTGCATTTAAACATAGAATACTAACTTTCCTTCAATGAGACTGAGTTTTTGAAAATCTGAATATGATTTCTAAAAACAAATATTGCCATGCTTGATTCAGTTTTTGAACTAGGCAGAAATATCTCCATTTGAAAGCCTTTCAAAAAAATGTAAAAAATCTAATAAAAAATCAGGCAGTCTTTCAGATGCTTGGACATTAATGGTTATGATTTTGTAACATTTTTCTATCTATAAATTTGTAATAATACCATAACAAATGATTGTTCTCTCAAACTGAAAAACATTTTTTTATTTTTATTTATTTATTTATTTTATTGTAATTAGTAAAAGGGTTACATGATATTTGCCAGATAGAAGGTGCATTAATTCACATACATTGATACCCTTTCACATGTCTTGGTACCCATTTCCCTCCCCCCCCACACCCCCCACCCGTCTTGGTTTTCCCCCCTTCCCTATCAAATTTCAAATATCCAAATACAAATAAATTCAATATATCAGATAACAAAGTGAGATACTATACCAATATGAGATAACCAAGGGACAGCAAAGGAGATGAGAGACAACATATTACATTAAGGACAACAATCATTCATTATCAAACTGAAAAATTTTAAAAATCATTCACATCTCAACACAAAATTCACTAGGACAAAAATATGTTCTACTATCTTAAGACTTTCATATAAGTTGAATCTTAAGCTTAGCATATTTCATTCTTCTTAAATCTTTTTTTAGCTACCTGCATTCTTGGCAACCAAATATCATTAATATGAAAGTTACAAAATGCATCATAGAAATTAAGTTCAAAAAAGACAAAGAATTTCTTATCTTGTTTTCCTTCTACTCTGTGTAAGATCAATCTTTTCCCTGAAGAGTGGTCCAGGCTTACTGAATTTATCAAGGATTTGAAAGCTTTCTTGGTATTGCCACACCTTTTATTTTATACCATACTTTGGGGATTATCCTCTTTTGCTTTCTTAAATTTAGTGTTTTAAAGCTACTCCTTCAAATATCTTGTTAATCCCCTTATCCTAAGCTTGATAAAATGATGATTATGATAAAAATTAATGTTAACATCTTGTTAACCATTTTTATCACATTATAACAAAAAACCTTGTTGTTTAAAATTGACTTTTGTATTTATGACTAAGGTTTGCCACCTAGTGGCACCACTATTTAATAGTGTGTATAAAAGTTTTATAGGATGTTTCTAGTCCCACTGGTTTGATTGAAATCATCAGTGTGTTTCAACAACATTTTAATAATTGAAGCAACTGTCAAACTTCATCACACTGATTTACTTGATGCGTTTGTGCAGAAGCAACCTGAATGAGTGAATTGAAAATCTTAAACATGCATTTGAAAACAGTGGAATTAACTGAAGCTGAAAAGTTTGCATAACAAACATGAAAATTATTTTTATAGATTGTTTATAATGGGAATTTGTTTGTCTTTCAAGGTAATTGCTGTAAGGAATATAGTTTCTACCTTCATTTTACTACACATAGTTTTAATGAGAGTCATACAAGCTACAACTCCATGTACACATATTCACATATCAAAAAACACCAATTTTTGTTGAGGTTAAACCCCCTTTTACAGATGTGGCCAGGAGGGATCACTACTACACTGTTGGTGGGAGTGCAAACTCATTCAACCACTATGGAAAGCAGTGTGGCAGTGCCTCAAAAGGCTAAACATAGAACTCCCCTATGACCCAGCAATTCCACTACTTGGCATTTACCCAACCACCCAGAAACAAGGACATACTAAACCCACTAGCACAACAATGTTCATTGTAGCACTATTCACCATAGCAAAGATATGAAACCAACCTAGATGTCCCTCAGTTGATGAGTGGATCAACAAGTTGTGGTATTTGTACACAATGGAATTCTATGCTGCTGTCAGAAAGAATGACATCGCCCCATTTGTTAGGAAATGGAAAGACTTAGAAAAAATCATATTAAGTGAAGTAAGCCAGACTCAAAGGAACTTAGGCTCAATGGTTTCCCTCATTCGTCATAATCAGTAGAAACCTTGGGCTCTACTAGCAGAGATTTGCAATAGAGCAAAATCTTGATACATAAGGACATATAATGTGAAGCTAATTGAAAGGACCTCCAGGATAGTGAAACAAAAGCCATATAATGAATGATTATTGTCCTTAATGTACTATGTTGTCTCTCATCTCCTTTGCTGTCCCTTGGTTATCTCATATTGGTATAGTATCTCACTTTGTTATCTGATATATTGAATTTATTTGTATTTGGATATTTGAAATTTGATAGGGAAGGGGGGAAAACCAAGACAGGTGGGGAGTGTGGGGGGGGGAGAGAAACAGGTACCAAGACATGTGAAAAGGTATCAATGTATGTGAATTAATGCACCTTGTATCTGGCAAATATCATGTAACCCTTTTACTAATTACAATAAAAAAAAGAAAAATAAAAAAATAAAAAAAATAATTACAATTTGAAAAGAAATAAAAGGATTATGATTATTTAATATTCTAAGGATCAGATCATTTCCATCTAGACAATAATAGATTTAAAACTTTTATCTTTGAAAAGAACACAATGTTCATATAAATGGTGATTTATTTTCCCTTGAGATCAAGGAAGGAACGAAGGAGGGAAAAAAAAGAGAAAGAAAGATCAACAAAGTATTGGTGGCCTTTTGGGCTCAGTACGTTTTTTTTTTAGTTGTTGTTGTTCTGATCCAGAGGTGGAACTCAGGCCTTGGACTCTGTCTCTGAACTTCTTTGATGAAGGCTAGTGCTTTACCACTGTGCCACAGCTGTTTCTGGTTGGATGTTTTTGGTAGTTAATTGAAAATAAGAGTCCTGCTTGCAGGCTTTCCTGATCCTCAAATCTCAGTATTCTGACTGGCTAAGATTACAGGTGTGTGCTTCCTGCACCTGGCTTGGCTCAGGTTTTTTTTTTGTTTGTTTGTTTTTTGTTTTTTGCCAGTCCTGGGCTTTGGCTCAGGGCCTGAGCACTGTCCTTGGGTTTTCTCAAGGCTAGTGCTCTAGCACTTTTGCCACAACACCACTTCTGGCTTTTTTCTGTGTATGTGGTACAGAGGAATTGAACCTAGGCAAGCACTCTACCACTCGGCTAAACTCCCAGCCACTTAGCTCAGGTTTTAACTCCCATATTGCCTTAGAACCTTAAACAGTAAGCCTATAGTCTCAACCTTGGGGTTAATTTATAAAATTACATTGGTGATGATGAGCCATTCAGGTATATGAACTAAATGAGAAGGTAAAAATAAAATGTGTGTCAGGAAATGCCAAAGTACCTACAGGAATAATCTCCATAGTGCAATTAATAATAATGAATACATTGACAAGCATTTGAATGAAAGGTAGCAAAGGGCTAGAATGTATAGCAGGAAAATACTTATTGACTCAAAAGCAGAAACAAAGGGAAGATGGTAGCTTTTCATGTTTTAGAAGAAGAGGGGAAAGTCATTTAGTCTTTTACATAACAAACAAAAGTAATTACACTTGTGATAGAAAGATCAGTGTACATTTAGTAACTTTTATCTCTTTAATGAGACAACAGTAACTAGCTGTCCTCCTAACTCTAACTAGGCACATTTCCCTGAACATTCATAGTTGTTTGTGGATATAAATTTCATACATTATCTTTCAGCAATAATATTGGATCCTTATCATTTTCCAGTGGCTTCTTTTGTGAATGTTTTCCTTCAGTTTATTTTAGTATTCTCAGCAAGAAACACCACTTGCCATGGCATGTAAAACTACAAATGCAAAGAAAATATGAATATAAAAATAAATCCTTGTAATATGAATGGAATAATCAGTTTATGCTCTTAACTATAACTGAGTTATTTAAATTAAAAGAAGTTATAGCTCTGGTATTATTGCAATATTGAAATATTGAATATGATTCTTCATGGAAAGCATCTCTGCTTGGGGGGCGGAGCTAAGTGTGATGCATACATGAAAATTTTTAGATGATGATTGCATCCTAGTATATGCCATTTTACAGTACAATTTCCTCACCACTTGCACCATCATATAGATACTGGATTTTTTATGATACATAGTTGGAATACCTGATTTGGATACTTTCAATTTATGCTAGATATAGTGGCACACCGTGGTAACACAAGCACCCCATGAACTGATCTGGTGAAGGAGGATCATATGTTTCAGGTTAGCCTGTGCTAGATGGGAAAAACCTTGTATCAAAAAATTTAAATAAATAAATAACAGCTCTTTATCTATCTAAGGATGTGATTAAATTGATTATTCTTCCTAGAGATGAATAGATGGAAAGATAGTAATAGATATTATGTGTAATAAAGCGAAAAATGATAGATGATATTGGTAATAAAATCATATATTAACACTAAGAACAAAGATTTCCCCATCTCTCTTTAAATACATACATAAAACAGTGAAAATCTTTTAATTTTTAGAAATGCATGTGATCTTAAAGATCATGGCAGATTGGTCCATTGTGTGTGTTTGTGTTTGTGTGTGTGTGTGTTTGTGTGTGTGTGTGTGTGCGTGTGTGCGTGCGTGTGTGTGTGGTGATAATAGAGCTTAAACCCAGGACTAGGGCACTCTCCCTTCATTTTTTTTGCTCAAAGCTAACAATCCACCACTTGAGCCCCAGCTTCACGTCTAGGTTTCTGGTGATTGGACACAAGAGTTTCACAGACTTTCCTACCCCAGCCTGGATAAAAACCCTGATTCTCAGATCTCAGTCTCCTGGGTAGCTAGGATTACAGATGTGAGCCACTACCTCTTGGCCTGGTTTGTCATTTTTAAAGTTTTATTCTCTATGTATAAATAAGTGACTGAAGTTGATTGCCTAAATTTTTCATTAACATTGGGTCACAAATGTTACTTTTCTTAAAAAGTCATGCAACTTAACTAATTAATAAGTAAGTGCCATGAAATTACAGCCAGTGATGGTAGGATTCATCTGGCTAACTGAATAGAATTCTTCTTACAACACTTGTTCTGATTGAGCTAATAGCTTTTGTTCTTTATGAAGTGGCTAGCTTTATGCATTTCAGGGTGTAAGAATCATGTAAATAATATGAGGATCTGAAATATCTTACCATAAATAGATAAAAGGATCTAATTGTAAGCTGTGAAAATGAAAGGAAAATGGAAGAAACATTTGAAGACATAGCAACAGTTTGAATAGAATTCCAATTACTCATATAATTAAAGTAAAACTGTACCAAATTAAAATATTTCTGTACATCAAAGAAAACAATGACCAAAATGAAGAATCAGCCCACAGAATAGGAGAAATTATTGCTAGCTACTTAGTGCACAAAAGATAAATATCTTGACTACATAATGAATTTTAAAATTCAGCAAGAAGAAAAAAGTACCAAGTTCAAATTTTAGAACTGGAAAATAATTGAAATAAAAAAATGCACGGGATAGGTTTAGTAGAAATAAGATGAGATAGGAAACAATTCATTAATTTGAACATAGATCAATATACATCATCCAATGGGTGAAGACACAAAAAATGGATTAAAATAAAATGTGCCCGGAACAGTTGCTCCAGACTGTAACTACTCAAGAGCCTTGGATCTGAGGATCATGGTTCCAAGCCAGCCTGGGCACTAAAGTCTCTGAGACTCTTGTCTCCAGTTAACAACCAGAAAACCAAAGTAGCACTGTGGCTCAAGGGGTAGGGCGGTAGCCTTGAGTTGAAGAGCTCAGGGACAATGCCCAGGCCCAGATGTCAAGTCCCACAACCAACAAAAAATAAAATATTAAATAAAATAAGGTGCATTGAGCTTCACAGTTTTGTGAAACAAAAAAACAAAAGATCTAACATTCATGTCTTTGACTCTCACAGGAAAGGAAAGAAAATGTAGATAACCAATATTTGGTTTTGAAGGCATGACACAGGTGGTAGAGTACCAGCCAATAAGTAAAAGCAAGTAGCAGATGGTGAGTTCAAGTTCTGGTCTCAAACAAAAGAGGAAGGAAGGAAGGAAGGAAGGAACCAAGATTTGACCAGATGCTGGAATCTCACACCTGCAACCTTCCTCAGATGGCTGTCTGATAACTGAAGTTCAAAGCCAGCAGGCTCTTATCCTCAATAAGCACTTAAAAAAGTGGGATGTATAACTGTGGCTCAAGTGGTAGAGTGCCAATCTTGAGCAAACAGCTAAGGGAAAGAGCCCAAGGCCTGAGTTCAAGCACCAATACCATCATAAAACAATAGTAACAAGAAAACTAGATGCCTGAAAAGATAAACCTACTATTTCAAGCGTGTTTATATGAAAATATATTTTCTCTGTGGTAAATAGTTATGTTTTATTTCTATGGCAGTCTTGTTCCTGCTAACCCTTCACAATTCACAATAAGTTATGACAATCCTCAGATGCTCAGATGCATACAGCAACACACACACACACAAACACACAAACTATGAAGCATTGTAAAATTGTTATTTGTAGGAAAATGCATGGAATTAGAGATCAAATTAAGCAAGGTAAGTCAATCTCTCTGTTTCTTTTAACGCATATGAGGAATTTAGACTTAAAAATCTCAATAATACGACAGAATTTTTAAAGTTGTATAATAGGAGCTGTTGGGGAGGAACTAGTGGAAAAGAAAGGAGGGGAGGAAAGGAGGAATAAGATTGAAGGACAGTATTATATATGTGAAAATGGAAAAATGAAGTGCATAAAATGCATAAACAAAGGGAGAGTGAATGAGAAGGACTACAAAAGGATAACAGAAGGGATTTATGCATTTATGGAAATATCACAATGAACCCCTTTGTAAAATTAGTACATAGTAGTAAAACAAAGAGAATTTGCAGTATCATTGTTTCATACTTTCTTTGTAATTTCAGAGAAGTCATACAACTTCTCTGAGATGTCTTAGTATGAAACATATTAATTTTCAGCTTTCTTGTGAGAAAAAAATATGAAGGATTTGATAATTAGATGCTATACAATATAAAATAGTTATTTGTTTGCAAATGTCTTAATATTTCTGTTACAATGAAAGAAGATATTTTAGAGTTATATATTTTGAAGGACTTATTAAAGTTTTGTGCATTTTTTTCAATTATTGTCTATTATTTTATTCATTTGTTTCAGCAGGGGCTAATCTGCTTTATTTCTCCAGATGCCTCATTTATTCAGTACATGGCTTTAAGTTTCTGTATTCTGAAAGGAAGCTCTCATACATAATGAAAAGGTGGAGATCTTATTTACATGCAAAATTTTTGCCATCACTGTTGTCACTCCCTCTTGCTCTATAGCTTCAGAAGCATTCACTGAATCTTATCTAGGATGATATATCTATGATTTATTATCTTTTATTTATGATTTGTTAAATGATTCTGGGGTCAGGTTCAAAGAAAGAAGCATGCTTTAAAACAGTCAATTTTCAATTCATTTCCAAGTTGGTGGTAAGACTAAGGTAATTTTTAAATGACACAAAAACTATTCGCATTATACAAAAATTCAGCATTAACATATGAAGAGATAGTTTGTACATGGAAAACCATGAAAATTATTTAGTCTCTGTGGGAGGTGTGAAAATGCTGTCAAATCTACTTTCTAGGTACTAAATTGCATCATAGGTAAAGTTAAAAGCATTGTCAACAATAGAAATTCACTTCCTAAACATTTTCATTAAGTAAAATATAATGGTTCAAAGAAAAGGGCAAAATTAAAATTTTAGTGACTAAAGAACATAAGATAGAGGTTCTGACTTAAGTAGAGCAAATATTCTTTTGTAAGAATATTTAGCTCACTTCTCCAAATGTGGAAATTTATGTAAAGAGAATCAGGTGTCAACTACGTTTTGTCAGAATAGAGTCTTAACAAAGAGAATGGAATTGATGCATCAATTATTGATGTTTTATTTTACAGAGAATCCTGCAAAATAAGCATTTTATGCTTGTGCTAACGATATGACCCTTGATTAACCGTCAGGGTATTAAAATTCCCCCAACTGCCCCATTTCATTCTTAGGAAATATATCATTTGTACAAAAGAGTAGTCAGTGGGACTGATTAAAAATTTCAGCCTGTATGATTGCTATACTTGGAATTGACCTGGAATAGACATGCACACTTTCTGAGATTATTTCTACCACTATCACCCACTCTCAAGCAACAGAGCTATTATCAGACCAGCATGGTTAAAGACCGTGGTGATTTTTCAGCATCATAGGAAATTCACATCCATGAAGTAAGAATTAGGGCTCTGCACCAGGTGCTTCTTGTGTTTCCTCTTCTCTTCAGAAGAGGGATGAAGGAGATCCTTTGTGAGAGGCATGTTCTCCCGAGGAGGAGTCATCACAGCTGGAAAGCTCAAACATTGTTTTTGTTTTTGTTTTTTTAACAAGCTTCTAGGTCATGATGATTTAGCTGGTTCACTGACAACATTTAGAGTAACAAAACCATGGAATAATCATCCATAAAATCTATTTAGTTTGAAGTTTTACAAGCAACCTTGTACTTATACACCAATTCAGTATGGAAATAGCACAAAGAAGATGCTCTTAAAGGTAACACATGTTTCTGTAAGTAAGATTGCATAGCACACATTCATTTTGTAGTAAGTACATTTGCTGTTATTGAATTTGCAGAGTACATATTATTTAGAAGCCCAGTACTTAAACTACATGAGGCAAGTTGGCATATTAAAAGAAATTAACAAACTCTTTCTACTATTAGATAGAATATTCCATTTTAACTTTTCAGAAATAAATGCAAGGAAATCAGTTGCTTATTTATGTATTCCATTGCATCATTGGGGTACGGATTTTCTGTAAACAAGTATATTCATTGTGTTTATAACAAACTCATTCATCTTATATGATGGAGAATTTATACCTGGTTAGAAGCACTCCTAATTTCTGTCACCACAACCACTGTAACTACTGTTCTACTCCTCCTTCATTTGTTTCATATCCAGTGAAATAATTTATTGCTGGTCAGGGGTTTTATACTGTAGCAGAATTTACACTATTTCTGCAAATAATAAATATCAACATGGGGAGAGATTTAATACTGACCTATTCAATAAGGCAATCATCCTGGCAGCAAAGTTCTATTTAAACTTTATACAACTCAAGCTGCATATTGTTACAGTATTTCACCTTATTATCTGATATATTGTATATATTCATATTTGGTTATTTGAAATCAGATACTGAAGGGGTGAAAACAAGATGAGGGGTGGGGATGGGGGGAGGGAAATTGGGACCAAGTCATGATAAAGTGTATCAATGTTTGTGAAGTAATGCACCTTCTATCTAGTGAATATAATGTAACCTTTCTATTAATTACAATAAAAATATATGGAAGAAAAAGAAAGTGGACATAACAGCAACCAGAAAAAAAAGGCCAACATAGATGAAGTTGGGTCTCTTAAACCTGAGTATTCAAAGCTTAAAATAGTAACCTAAAAACATAATCAAGTAAATAAAATAACCAAAAATCTCCTGTAGAAGATTCTGGTGAAAATTTTTTGAAAAAATATAAAATGAGTTCAATCTTTACAGAAACTATTTTAAATCAGAAGCTGTAAACTAAAAACTATCGTAATTCTACATAGAAAATGGACAGTATCTTTAGCTTCACACCACCTTTTTTATTTTTTTATTTTTTATTTTTATTTTTGCCAGTCCTGGGCTTGAGTTCAAGGCCTGAGCACTGTCATTAGACTTTCTCAAGGCTAGAGCTCTACCACTTGAGCCTCAGAACCAGTTCTGGTTTTTTCGATATATATGGTACCGAGGAATCGAATCCAGGTTTTTGTGCATGCTAGGCAAGCACTCTACCACTAGGCCAAACTCCGGGCCCCACACCATCTTTTTAAAACCACATTTTTTCATATATTTCATTGTAATTAATAGAAGGGTTACATTATATTTGCCAGATAGAAGGTACATTAATTCACATACATTGATACACTTTCTCATGTCTTTGTCCCCAATTCCCAACCCACCACCCCTACGCATCATCTTGTTTTCCCCCCTTCCCTATACAATTTCACATAACCAAATACAAATTTATCCAATATATCAGATAAGAAAGTTAGATACTGTAAGAATATGAGATAATCAAGGGATAGCAAAAGAGATGAGAGATAACATAGTACGTTAAGGACAACAATCACTCATTATATGGCTTTTGTTTCCATATCCTAGAGGTCCTTTCATTTAGCATCATGCTATATGGCCTGAAGTATCTAGGTTTTGATCTATTGCAAATCTCTGCTAGTAGAGCCCAAGGTTTCTACTGATTATGACAAATGAGGGAAACCACTGAGCCTATGAACTTTTGAGTCTGGCTTACTTCACTTAATATGATTTTTCTAAGTCTTTCCATTTCCTAAGAAATGGGGTGATGTCATTCTTTCTGACAATAGTATAGAATTCCATTGTGTACAAATACCACATCTTCTTGATCCACTCATCAACTGAGGGACATCTGTGTTGGTTCCATATTTTGCTATGGTAAATAGTGCTGCAGTGAACATGGTTGTGCTAGTGGATTTAGTCTAACTTTGTTTCTAGACAATGGGGTAAATGCCTAGTAGTGGAATTACTGGGTCATAGGGGAGCTCTATGTTTACCCTTTTGAGGAACTGCCATACTGCTTTCCATAGTGGTTGAAAAAGTTTGCAATCCCACCAGGAGTGTAGTAGTGATCCCTCCTGGCCGCATCCACTCCAACATCTGTTGTTATTAGTTTACTTGATCCTAGCCATTCTAACTGGAGTGAGGTGGAATCTTAGAGTTGTTTTGATTTGCATTTCTTTTATGACCAGAGATGTGGAGCATTTCTTCATGTGTCTATAGGCCACTTTTGTTTCTTCTTCAGAGAAGACTCTCTTTAAGTCTTTGGCCCATCTTTTAATGGGATGGTTGTTTCTTTGGAGATAAGTTTTGGGGTGATTCAATTTTTTGAGCTGTTGATAAATTTTAGGCAGTTGAGGCCTTTATCCACTGTGTGGTTGGGGAAGACCTTCTCCCATTCTGTAGGCTTCCTAATTAATTTACTTGCCATGTCCTTTGCCCTACAAAAGCACTGCAGTTTAATGCTGTCCCAATTATCCAGCCTTTCTCTGATTTGTTGTGATTCTTGGTCCTTATAAGAAAGTTTCGACATGTGCCAAGGAGGCCTAGTGTATCTCCTATTCCTTCTTGTAACGTTTTCAGTTTGTTGGCTTTTACCTCCAGGTCTTTGATCCATTTGGAATTAATTCTAGTGCAGGGTGACAAAGACGGATCCAACTTTAATTTTCTGCAGGTGCTTATCCAGTTTTGCCAGCACCACTTGTTGAAGAGGCTGTCTTTCTTCCATTCTATTTTTTGGCTCCCTTGTCAAAGATTAGGTTGCCATAGGTACATGGTTTAATATCTGGGTCCTCAGTTCTATTGGTCTTCAAGCCTGTTCTGGTGCCAGTACGAAGCTGTTTTGATGATTATAGCTCTGTAATAGAGTCTAAAGTTTGGAATTGATATTCCCCCTGTGCTGTTCTTTCTGCTAGGAAGTGTTCTTGCTATATGGGGTCTTTTATTATTCCATATGAAATTTTGGATTGCCTCTTCTATTTCTTTAAAGAATGCCATTGGGATATTGATGGGTATTGCGTTGAATTTGTGGATAGCCCTTGGCTAGATTGTCATTTTCACAATGTTGATTCTTCCAATCCAGGAGCACGGGAGTTTTTTCCATTTCCTCAGTTCTGCTTTAATTTCCTTTTTCAGGGTTTTAAATTTTTCATCAAAGAGATCCTTTACATTCTTAGTTAAGGTAATTTCTAGGTAGTTTATTTTCTTTGAGGCTATTGCAAAAGGAATTACTTTCCTGATTGTTGCCTCATTCCTCTCACTGTAGGCGTAGAGGAAGGCAGTTGATTTTTGAGGGATAATTTTATTCCCTGCTACCCTTCCAAAGTTTTGAATCTGCTCAAGGAACTTGGGAGTGGAGTCTATAGGATTCTTTAAATACAGAATCATGTCATCTGCAAAGAGGGAAAGTTATACTTCCTCTTCCCCTATTTGGATGCCCTTTATGCTTGCTTCTTGCCTTATTTCACTGGCTCGGAATTCTAATACTATATTAAAGAGGAGTGGAGAGAGTGGGCATCCTTGTCTCATTCCTAATTTACCTTTTCGCCATTAAGTATAATTCTAGCTGTGTGTTTGTCATACCCAGCCTTTATTATACTGAGGAATATTGCATGGATTCCTAGTTTCTCCAGAGCTTTTAACATAAAGGGGTGTTGGATCTTGTCAAATGCCTTTTCTGCATCTATTGAGACAATCATGTGATTTTTGTCCTTGCTCCCGTTGATGTGTTGAATTATATTAATTGATTTGCAGCGAGAAAAGACAAAGAAGGTTACTACATACTACTAAAGGGATCTTTCCTCCAGGAGGACATAATCATCTTAAATATCTACACACTGAATCCGGAGCTCCGAACTTCATCAAGCGAACCTTACGTTCACTGAAACCATACATAGATCGAAACACAGTGATTGTTGGTGACTTTAACACACCACTCTCACCGATGGATAGCTCAATCAGGCAAAAACTCAACAGAGAAACCTTTGAATTGAATAACTGTATAGACCAAGCAGATCTAACAGACATCTGCAGATTATTTCACACATCAACAAAATAATATACTTTTTTTCAGCAGCACATGGAACATTTTCCAAAATAGACCACATTTTAGGGCATAAAACAAACCTGGGCAGATTCAGAAACACTGAAATTATTCCCTGTACTCTCTCAGACCAGAAAGGCATCAAATTGGAACTGAACACCCATCTCCACCAACAAAAACCCTGTAACTCATGGAGATTGAACAACACATTTTTGAATCATCAATGGGTCATCGAAGAGATCAGAACAGAAATCCAACAGTTTATGAAATTTAACAAAAAGGATCACACAAAATACCAGCTCCTTTGGGACACGGCAAAGGAAGTACTCAGAGGAAAATTCATAGCTCTGAGTACCCACAATAACAAATTGGAAAAATCGCAATGCAACAATTTAATGTGTCACCTTAAGCTCCTGGAATAAGAGCAACAAACCAGCCCTAATCCCAGTAGAAGGAAGGAAATTATTAAAATCAAAGCAGAATTAAATGAATTGGAGTCTGAAAACTATAGAAAGAATCAACAAAACAAGGAGTTAGTTCTTTGAAAAAATTAAGATAATTAACAGACGCTTAGCAAATCTTACCAAAAAAAGAATTGAGCATCCCGAAATAAACAAAATTACAGACAAAAATGGTAATATCACGACAGAAATTACCAAGATCCAGAATATCATGAGGGAATATTTTTCAAACCTTTATGCCAACAAATTTGAGAATCTAGAAGAAATGGATGAATTCCTAGCCAGTATTAACATACCCACACTGAACCAAGATGAGCTAACCCAACTACACAGGCCTATTTCAAGCACCTTCCACCTAAGAAGAGCCTAGGGCCAGATGGATTCACACCAGAATTCTATAAGGTCTTCAAAGCTGACCTCACACCAATATTCCTCAAGCTCTTCAACGAAATTGAAAATGAAGGTTCTTTCCCAAACTCATTCTATGAAGCCATTATAACCCTCATCCCCAAACCACATAGAGACTCATCAAAGGAAGAGAACTGTGGACCTATCTATTTGATGAACATTGATGCAAAACTTCTCAACAAAATACTGGCCAACCGTCTACAACAACTCATCAAAAAATTATGCACTATCATCAAATAGGATTCATCACAGGGAGGCAAACCTGGTTCAACATAGAGCCACATTTTTTAATTTAAATTTTATTGTAAATGTGATATGCAGAGGGGTTACAGTTACATGTCAGGTTATGAGAACATTTTCTTTGAACAGCGTCACCCCCATTATTTTCTCCCACTTTCCTCCCCAAACTTTCCTGTCAAGTTGTATAGCTCATTTACAACACAGTGTCTAGTCAGAATCCACTCCTCAATTGTCTCAATCTTTGTCCAACAATTTCTGTGCATTCCCTACCCCTCCCAAAATCAGATAAACTTATATACAAGACAAAGGATACAGAAATCCAAAACAGTGACAAAAGGTAATAAATCACAGGGAATAAAGTAAAAGAGAAAAGATCTGCACACAGTACAATTAAAAAAAAAACTCCCTCAAGTCGGGCAGGGGGGCTTATGCCTGTAATACTCGCTACTCAGGAGGATGAGTTCTGAGGATCAAGGTTCAAAGTCAGCCCTGGCACAAAAGGACCGGAGACTCATATCTCCAATTAAACTCCAGAAAATGAGAAGTGGGGCTTGGATCAAGGGTAGGGTGGTAGCCTTGAGCTGAAGAGCTCAAGGACATCTCCCAGACTGAGTTCAAGCCCCATAACCCACCCCTCCATAAAGAACACCAAACCCTCCCTCTTATATCCATTTATTGGCATTCATTTCGATAAGCATCATTTTGTATGGGCACAAGCAAATAATTTTGAGCCACTATGATCTTCTCCTAAGAATATCCTCCTTTGTTTTCACTGTGTTAATTTGTAGAGGGCTGTTTAATTAATCACATCCAAGTGAACCTTTTGTCTTTTACTATCCATTGGATTTGCTTCTAGATTTATAGACACATTCTAGTTATTACAATGGAAGGAAACTATGCAGCCTACGTTTCTTTAGGTATGGTGGACTTTGGTTAATATAATTTTTTCCAAGTCTTTCCATTTCCTTACAAATGCAAGCATAGAATTCCATTGCCTATGTATGCTACATTTTCTTAATCCATTCATCCACTCAGGGGCATCTGGTTTGATTCCATTTCTTAGTTATGGTACATGATGCTGCAATGACCATGGTTATTCTGGTGGATTTAGTGTGGGCTTGTTTTTAGAACACCACTTTTAAAATCAAATTTGTGTGCTCCTGTTTTCAGGAAACCTTCTTGCGGAAGAGGCTTTGTATAAACCTAAGTGGTAACTGTATAAACAAGTAGAAAAGTGCTCCATAATATTTTTTCAAAGGGCATAGACGTCTAGATTAATCTCTGGAACTTGATGGACACTTTGATCTTTAATGATAACTAGAATAGGACTATAAAGTCCTTTTGGAGAGAGGAGTTTTTAGGGCAGAAAACATAGGAGTGAATGAGAATGAAACAGGTTCTTTGATCTAGATGTTTACTTCATGTCATCTTTTACATTTACTTTGGAGGATTTAAATGGAAAGAGATTTACTTCTGGGATTTTTCATGTTCCTACTTAGATCTGCTGCAACAGGTATGAATAGAAGATCCAATTAGACTTTTTTGCCAGTCTTGGATCTTGAACTCAGGGAGTGAGCACTGTCACTGAGCTTCCTTTTTGTCAAGGCTAGCACTCGACAACTTGATCTACAGCACCACTTTCGGTATTTTCTGTTTATGTGGTACTGAGGAATTGAACCCAGGGATTCATACATGATAAGCAAGAACTCCACCACTAAACTACATTTACAGCCACTTGTTTGTGCCTTTTGTGGAAGACTATGATCAAACTTTATTCAATGGCCTGGATCAGGATCAACTTTCTGAAATATTTTAAAATCTTCTGTGGCTGTTCTGACTCTTTAAGATAGTGACATAGATATGCCAGAATAAAAGTGACTATAGCTTGTTTGTGATTTATCATCTATAAGCTTGTATTCCTCCCATTTATTTCTGTATCATCCAGTTTATCCAAAGCAGAGTTCCTGTCACAGTAGGAGAAAAATTCAATTAAACTCATTTTTGTGCTCTTTATATGTGTTAGTTCACCTGCTTGCCACATGAAATCCTTTAAGTCTTGCCATTTACAATGACTAGAAAGATTTTCTACATTTAGTCTGTATTTTATATGAATGCATGTTCTATATTTCTTTTTCCAGCAGTTCTCTGGCTATTGTATCACCTTCATCACTGTGTCACTGTTGCTTCCACAGCTGTAGCCATAGCAATTCCTGGTGGATCTTAGGCATACTGTAACATTATGTTCTTGCTGCCGAATTTCTTTCTCTTTAGCTGGTCCAGGGCATCATCAACATCATGGGAATCCTTGACTCCATAGTGTCAAACTCATTTTTGTGGTCAACTTCAAGTGGATGGCCAGCTGTAGTCACTGACAAAACAATAATGATATGTCCTTCTCTTAGATATTACAGGCTCAGGCATCCTATGTAATTGCAAGCTGCGTTAATGGCATGGTTTTGGTAAGCCTTGAATTATTTTACCTGCAGTAAATTATACTTTACAGGAAATTGAGGGTTATTTTACATAAATTTGTTTGAATCAAATATAAAAATATCAGTTTATTCAGTTATATGCAAGTTCTTTTAAATATATTAATGTTGTAACTCACTGATACTCTCAAGTAAATCTGGAGGGCTAGAGGAAGCTCTCTGGGTGTTGTTATTCAGCCATGTTAGCAGAAACCGTAAAGGAACAGGAGTTATCTCAGAAAGACCTATAGAAAAACTTTTGGTGTAATGGAGTGATTATTTTCTTTATGATGTGCTTAAGAAACCCCTGAAATGCTTGAGAATTTAAACCAGCATAATAATATACTAAAAAGGGATGAACAATTGAAAAGCAGCTGTCAGATTCTCCCAATTTCTATTAGAAGAAAGTAAGCAAGACTACTAATGTATAAATGTCTACACCATTTTGTGATTATGACTCAAAGAACCCAGAAATGCAAAAAAATTCCAGTCTTGGATGCCTGAATGAATTTTCACAAATTAATTTCAAAATGATTTTGAAGCAATAATTCTCCTTTACCTTCTATTTCCTCTCATTCATACTTCAAGTCAGAATATTTATATGCATTAAAGTATAAATTTCACTTTTTCTAAGACTGAAAATTCCTTTGTTTAATTTCACCAGTTCAAGAAAATTATGCCCTAGCAAAATTAGTTAAATATTACTTAATAATATACATAATTTGAATGATAATGTTTGGCCTTTTGTGCTGAGAAAGTTTAAAGGAGAGTCTAGATACTGAATTAATACTTTAAAGACATTACACTTTGAGAAAAGTTAGGAAATAATACAACATTTGATTGTGCATCTGAGACCTAAAGAAAAGGTATATTGTAGGCAAAATGAACTCCTAAATATGTTAATGCTCTGAACTTTGGAATCTCTTAATATGTTATATTACACAGCATAGGAATCTTTATTTTTTGAGCTTTAAAGTTGGGAAATTCTCAGATTTTGCATGTAAGCTCTTAAAAGCAGGAAAAATTTTACCAGCTAATGAGAGATATGCCAGAAATCAAAAGAACTCCAAGTTTAAAAGGTACTTTATTTGTTGCTAAAGAAGTTCTCAAAGATGGCATGAGAATGAATGTGATTAGTCTTTAGTAGGAATGACTAGCCAGTCATTCAGCCAGAAAACTGGAATCAAATATTGTAACCACAAAGAACCGAATTCTGCCAATTGTTTAAATTATTATTTTTTTGGTAGTCCGGGTCTTGGGCTCAGGGCCTGAGCAATGTCCCTGTTTTTTTTTCTCAAGGCTAGGGCTCTACCACTTGAGCCACAGCACCACTTCTGGCTTTTTGCTACTTATGTGGTACCGAGGAATCAAACCTGGGTCTTCATGCATGCTAGGCAAGCACTCTATCACTAGGCCAAGCTCCCGGCCCGCTTAAATTATTTTTTAAACTTGTTCTTCCGCACATCCTTCAGCGTCAAGAGAGTCAACTGAGGACCACTGTGTGCTCAGTGAAGTATTGAAACACAGTATATATAAAATGACAAGCAATAAACTACTATGATTTGGGTGATGTTTTGTATAACAGCTATAGAAAATGTATGCAAGATGTGTAGATCAACACTTTTCTAGGTGTAATCTATGAAGACATGGAAATCATTGAACTCTTAGGGAGATCTTAAGATCAAAACTATTTTTATAATAATGATGAAGTATTGTTTTAATTCTTTCTGGTTGACTTCCATTGTTAGTGCAGAAGCAGCACTGAATGTAATTACTAGAGCTTTACAAGTTTCCTTGATAAAGTAGTACACATTATTCAGTTTTTAAATCTTAACTTTTGATGTTTTTTTGATATGTGTGAAGATAATTGGAATTAAACAAGTCCTGTATTTTTCCATTTTGTAATAAGGTAGTTGCCTTGAGTTAAACAATTGTAGTAAAACTCACTAGAGACTTATAATAAACTATCACTTTTTCTTATGAAACAACAGAAAAGCTGATAATTCCTGCACAAAAAGAAAGAGTGATAACACCAATCAAAACTTGTGAACATCTAGAGTCTGCCAGCTACAGAGGTCTAGGTTGGTTATATCTGAAAAACTATAACCGTGTTTAGTATTAATCTTGCTCCCATTTTCAAATGGGCAGAACAAGAAACTCAAGAAAAATGTCAAATCAAGAAACAACATCTCCCACCTCCCCCACCCAATGTAAACAGCCAATGGAATAGTCACTGGCAGACCTAGAGGAGAGCCTTCCAAGTGCTGTACAAATGCAATTAATAAACATCATTAATGAAAAATGTGAAAATACAAAGAGAGAAAAGGGAGGAAGCCATAGCTGAACAAGAGGAAACCATAAACAAGGTGATAAGTAAAAAAGAAGAAGCCATAAAGGAGGCGATAATAAAGGCTGTTCAAAGAAACATGGATGAATTCATAGAATCCACAAATAAAAAGGTGACCGAACTCCAGCAAATGTTCAAAGAAAATAAAGCTACTGAGCTAACCACTCAAATGGAAATCAAGGAGCTAAAGAAATCCATACATGATCTAAAAGAAGAGATGCAAGGCATCAAAAATGAGCAATTAGTAGCAAGGGAGATGAAAAATAAAGTAGATAGCTTTGATAGCAGGTTAGACAATGCAGAGGAGAGAATTTCCGGGGCTGAAGATAATTTAGTTATTATAGAGAAAGAACAGAAAATGAGTCAATCCAAATCTAGGAAAAATGAGAGAGCGCTTCAGGAGGTCCAAGATACAATTAGGAAGCCTAATTTAAGGCTAATTGGTATTGAGGAGGGTCTGGAGAAAGAGGTCAATGGTATTGGAAATATACTTCAGGGAATCATCTCAGAGAATTTCCCAAATATCCAGAAGGGCAGACCCATCCAGATACAAGAAGCTTTTAGAACCCCAAACAGACCTGACCAGAAAAGAACATCTCACCGCCACATCGTAATCTGAACTGGATCAGTAGAAACCAAAAAAAGGATCCTAAAGGCAGCCAGGGAAAAGGGTTCAGTAACATATAAAGGAAAACCAATCAGAATAACCCCAGATTACTCAGCAGAGACCATGCAAGCAAGAAGTGACTGGAAGCATATATGTCATGCCCTTAAGTCAAATAACTACCAACTAAGAATACTGTACCCAGCTAAGCTCTCATTCATAACTGAGGGAACAATAAAAACATTCCATTCCAGGGAAAAGCTGCAACAATATGTCGCAACAAAACCAACACTACAGAGAATTCTGAAAGATGTTCTATACATAGAAAACCAAAATAAACGCAATATAGGGAAAGAAATGGCACCTAAACAGCATACCACCTACGGACCACAAGAACTGTCAAGACACAGGCCCTACTAAAAGCTTTAAAAAATGGTAGGACCTAATAAATATCTCTCAATCCTAACTCTCAATATCAATGGACTCAACTCTCCAATTAAACGGCATAGGCTGTCTAGTTGGATCAAAAAGCAAGAGCCATCGTTCTGCTGTCTTCAAGAGACACATCTTACCCAAAAAAACAAGCATGTTTTGAAAGTGAGAGGTTGGAATAAACTCTATCAAGCTAACGGCCCCCATAAACAGGCTGGAGTTGCCATCCTCATATCACATAAAATAGACTTCAAACCAAAATTAGTACGAAAAGACAAAGAAGGTTACTACATACTACTAAAGGGATCTTTCCTCCAGGAAGACATAACGATCCTAAATATTTACACACCCAATCCCGGAGCTCCAAACTTCATCAAGCAAACTTTACTTACACTGAAACCATACATAGATCGAAATACAGTGATTGTCGGTGACTTTAACACACCACTTTCACCTATGGACAGATCAACAAGGCAAAAACTCAACAGAGAAACCTTAGAACTGAACAACTATATAGAACAACTAGATCTAACAGACATCTGCAGAATATTCCACCCAGCAACAACACAATATACGTTTTTCTCAGCAGCACATGGAACATTTTCCAAAATAGATCACATCTTAGGCCATAAAACAAACCTGGACAGATTCAGAAACACAGAAATTATTCCATGCACACTCTCAGACCACAAAGGCATCAAACTGGAACTGAACACACATCTCCACCAACGAAAACCCTGTAACTCATGGAGACTGAACAACACATTGTTGAATCACCAATGGGTCATCGAAGAGATCAGAACAGAAATCCAACAGTTTATGAAATTTAACAGTAAGGAGCACACAAAATACCAACTCCTTTGGGACACAGCAAAGGCAGTACTCAGAGGAAAATTTATAGCGCTGAGTGCCTACAACAACAAGATGGAAAAATTGCAAACCAACAAGTTAATGTCTCACCTTAAGCTCCTGGAAAAAGAGCAACAAACCAACTCCAATCCCAGTAGAAGAAAACAAATTATTAAAATCAAAGCAGAATTAAATGATTTGGAATCCAAAAAAAGTATAGAAAGAATCAACAAAACAAGGAGTTGGTTCTTTGAAAGAATCAACAAAATTGACAGACCCTTAGAAAATCTTACCAAAAAAAGAAGAGAGCATATCGAAATGAACAAAATCGTAGATGAAAATGGTAATATCACGACAGAAACTACCAAGATCCAGAATATCATGAGGGAATACTTCTCAAACCTTTATGCCAACAAAT
This sequence comes from Megascapheus bottae, assembly GCF_031878675.1. Classification (NCBI taxonomy): domain Eukaryota; kingdom Metazoa; phylum Chordata; class Mammalia; order Rodentia; family Geomyidae; genus Megascapheus; species Megascapheus bottae. Next base: position 61,695,940 of record NC_143547.1, on the reverse strand, counting down.
TTGAGAATCTAGATGAAATGGATGAATTCCTAGCCAATATTAACATACACACACTGAACCAAGAAGAACGAAGCCAACTCAACAGGTCTATTTCAAGCTCTGAAATAGAAATGGCAATTAGAGAACTTCCACCTAAGAAAAGCCCAGGGCCAGATGGATTCACAGCTGAATTCTATAAGGTCTTCAAAGCAGAGCTCACACCAATACTCCTCAAGCTCTTCAACGAAATTGAAAATGAAGGTTCCTTACCAAACTCATTCTATGAAGCCAGTATAACCTTCATCCCCAAACCAGACAGAGATTCATCAAAGAAAGAGAACTATAGACCTATATCTTTGATGAACATCGATGCAAAAGTTCTCAACAAAATACTGGCCAACCGTCTACAACAACTCATCAAAAAAATTATACACTATGATCAAACTGGATTCATCACAGGGAGGCAAAGCTGGTTCAACATACGCAAATCAATTAATATAATTCAACACATCAACAGGAGCAAGGACAAAAATCACATGATTGTCTCAATAGACGCGGAAAAGGCATTTGACAAGATCCAACACCCCTTTTTGTTAAAAGCTTTGGAGAAACTAGGAATCCATGGAACATTGCTCAATGTAATAAAGGCTGTGTATGAGAAACCTACTGCTAGTATTACACTTAATGGTGAAAATCTAAAGCCATTCCCTCTAAAATCAGGAACGAGACAAGGATGCCCACTCTTTCCACTACTCTTTAACATATTACTAGAATTCCTAGCCAGTGCAATAAGGCAAGAAGCAAGCATAAAGGGGATCCAAGTAGGGAAAGAGGAAATAAAACTATCCCTCTTTGCAGATGACATGATTCTGTATTTAAAGAATCCTATAGACTCTACTCCCAAGCTCCTTGAGCTGATTCAAAGCTTTGGAAGAGTAGCAGGCTATAAAATCAACCCTCAAAAATCATCTGCCTTCCTTTATGCCAACAGTGAGAGGAACAAGGCAATAATCAGGAAAGAAACTCCTTTCACAATAGCCTCAAAGAAAATAAAGTACCTAGGTATTAGCTTAACTAAGAATGTAAAGGACCTTTTTGACGAAAACTTTAAAACCCTAAAAAAGGAAATTAAAGCAGAACTAAGGAAATGGAAAAACCTCCCATGCTCCTGGATTGGAAGAATCAACATTGTGAAAATGACAATCTTGCCAAGAGCTATCTACAAATTCAATGCAATACCCATCAACATCCCAATGTCATTCTTTAAAGAAATAGAAGAGGCAATCCAAAATTTCATATGGAATAATAAATGACCCCGTAGAGCAAAAACACTTCTTAGCAGAAAGAACAGCGCTGGAGGAATTTCAATTCCAAACTTTAGACTCTATTACAGAGCTATAATTCTCAAAACAGCTTGGTACTGGCACAGGAACAGGCCTGAAGATGAATGGAATAGAACTGAGGACCCAGATATTAAACCACAGACCTATGGCCACCTAATCTTTGACAAGGGAGCCAAAAAAATAGAATGGAAGAAAGACAGCCTCTTCAACAAGTTGTGCTGGCAGAACTGGTTAAGCACCTGCAGAAAACTAAAGCTGGATCCTTCTTTGTCACCTTGCAGTAGAATTAACTCCAAATGGATCAAAGACCTGGAGGTAAAAGCTGACACACTGAAAACTCTACAGGAAGGAATAGGAGATACACTAGGCCTCCTTGGCACAGGTCGAAACTTTCTTAATAAGGACCAAGAATCACAACAAATCAGAGAAAGTCTGGATAGGTGGGACTGCATTAAATTGCAGAGCTTTTGTAGGGCAAAGGACATATCTAGTACACTAATCAGGAAGCCTACAGAGTGGGAGAAGATCTTCACCAACCAAACAACGGACAAAGGCCTCATGTCTAAAATATATCAACAACTCAAAAAATTGAATCACTCCAAAACTAACCTCCAAAGTAACAACCATCCCATTAAAAAATGGGCCAAAGACTTAAAGAGAGTCTTCTCTGAAGAAGAAACAAAAATGGCCTATAGACACGAAGAAATGCTCAACATCTCTGGTCATAAAAGAAATGCAAATCAAAACAACTCTAAGATTCCACCTCACTCCAGCTAGAATGGCCAGGATCAGGAAAACGAATGACAACAGATGCTGGAGGGGATGTGGCCAGGAGGGATCACTACTACATTGTTGGTGGGAGTGCAAACTCGTTCAACCACTATGGAAAGCAGTGTGGCAGTGCCTCAAAAGGCTAAACATAGAACTCCTCTATGACCCAGCAATTCCACTACTTGGTATTTACCCAACCACCCAGAAACAAGGACATACTAAGCCCACTAGCACAACCATGTTCATTGCAGCACTATTCACCATAGCAAAGATATGGAACCAACCTAGATGTCCCTCAGTTGATGAGTGGATCAACAAGTTGTGGTATTTGTACACAATGGAATTCTATGCTGCTGTCAGAAATAATGACATTGCCCCATTTGTTAGGAAATGGAAAGACTTAGAAAAAATCATATTAAGTGAAGTAAGCCAGACTCAAAGGAACTTAGTCTCAATGGTTTCCCTCATTCGTCATAATCAGTAGAAACCTTGGGCTGTACTAGCAGAGATTTGCAATAGAGCAAAATCTTGATACATAAGGACATATAATGTGAAGCTAATTGAAAGGACTTCCAGGATAGTGAAACAAAAGCCATATAATGAATGATTGTTGTCCTTAATGTACTATGTTGTCTCTCATCTCCTTTGTTGTCCCTTGGTTATCTCATATTGGCATAGTATCTCACCTTGTTATCTGATTTATTGAATTTATTTGTATTTGGATATTTGAAATTTGATAGGGAAGGGGGTAAACCAAGACGGGTGGGGGGTGGGGGGGGAGGGATACGGGTACCAAGACATGTGAAAGGGTATCAATGTATGTGAATTAATGCACCTTCTATCTGGCAAATATCATGTAACCCTTTTACTAATTACAATAAAAAAAATTAAAAAAAATTAAAAAAAAAGATTTTAAAGATTTCTAAAAAGCTTGATAAACATTTGTATATACAATAAATTGGATGCTAAAGTTTCAGTCCAATTTTGAATTTAACTAAATGAACAAGTCAAGTAGACATTAGTGAATAGCTAAACATTTGCATATGCTAAATGAGCCCACAGGGGATTTTTAAATCTCTATTAGGTACTGTGAAACCAGCTTTAATAATTTCTTTGCAATTTCCATCTGGATTACAGGGACTGGTAAAATATAAGTGTTCAAACATTCATATATCTTGATTAAATGTTTATGAATGAGAATGTAATCAGTGAAGTTACACATAAACAGCAGGTTCTTCTTGGGTTGCTTAACCTAGGGATTCTAGCTTTATTCAGTTAGTTCATTAATTTATTTTTGGTCTATTCGGATTCTGCTTAAGCCAATTGTGGAGTTTGAGATTAGAAATCAACGAGGTAAACTAAGTTTCAATCACTGTCTTTAAGGCCCATAGCTCGTAATTTTCAGAATTCTGTTTCTAAAGTATTATTTGAATTTAGTGAAGGATATAGCAGTGATATTCTAAAGATGAAAATGGACTTTGATGTGGCTGGTTGTGTTTTCTTTCTTTCTTTTCCTTCCTTAAAGTACTGAGAACCAAGAATGTTGGTGCAATACCACTGAGCCAAATCCCCAACTTAGCTGGATGTTTTTGAAAACTCTAGCACACTGATTTTAAAGAACTAGAAAAAGGAAGTGTTGAAATCATGAAATATCATTTGCAATTAAATTCATTTCCTTGACATTCGTACGCACCCTTTTCTGTTAGGCTCAAATGCCTAACAGTGTCTTCATTGAATTATTTACATACATTATTGGTGAATAAATTCTCTGTATTCCTTTTAGATTTAAATACATATACTACTTTATATTTGGTGGAAATATTTCCAGTGTATCACTCCCCATCAACTTTTCTAAAAAGATGAAATATTTCAGCATTTTATGGTAATTGTCGTAGTATGAAGTTATATGTAAAATTAAATTAATATAAAAATTAGTAAGGGTTTTTGTCAGTTTTTAAATGTATTTTTATTGTAATTAATGGAAGGGTTACATTATATTTGCCAGATAGAAGGTACATTAATTCACATACATTGATACCCATTCTCATGTCTCGGGCCCCATTTCCCAACCCACTACCCTCACCCCTCATCTTGTTTTCCCCCCTTCCCTACCCAATTTCAAATAACCAAATACAAATATATCCAATATATCAGATAACAAGGTGAAATACTGTGACATTATGAGATAATCAAGGGATAGCAAAAGAGATGAAAGATAACATAGTACATTAAGGACAACAATCACTCATTTTATGGCTTTTGTTTCTGTATCCTAGAGGTCCTTTCATTTCGCCTCATACTATATGGCCTTATGTATCTAGGTTTTGCTCTATTGCAAATCTCCTAGGGGAGACCAAGGTTCCTATTGATTATGACAAATGAGGGAAACCATTGAGACTATCTCCCTTTGAGTCTGGCTTACTTCACTTAATATGATTTTTTTCTAAGTCTTTCCATTTCCTTACAAATGGGGTGATGTCATTCTTTCTGACAGCAGCATAGAATTCCATTGTGTACAAATACCACATCTTGTTGATCCACTTATCAATTGAGGGACATCTGGCTTGGTTCCATATCTTTACTATGGTAAATAGTGCTGCAATGACCATCGTTGTGCTAGTGGATTTAGTCTGTCCTTGTTTCTGGAGAATTGGTAAATGCCTAGTAGTGGAATTGCTGGGATAGGGGAGTTCGATGTTTAGTCTTTTGAGGAACTGCCATACTGCTTTCCATAGTGTTTGAACAAGTTTGCACTATAAAAATTAGTAAGGGTTTTTGTCATTTTTTAAAAAAATGTATTTTATTTTCTAGGTAATGTATAGAGGGTTTACAGATGCATTCGTCAGGTAGTGGGTACATTACTTCTCTGAATATTGATACTCCTTCCCATGTTTTTTGTCTTCTTTTCCCTCCGTGTACCTCCTCCCAATCATCTTGTTTTTCCCCTTCCCTTCCCTATTTCAAATAAACAAATAATTGTGTATACAATATATCAGGTAACAAAGTCAGTTACGGTAACAGGAGATAAATCATATGGGAAAAAAAAGAGAAAAGAGATATCTTTAAGGAGTTGTAAACCTGAAAATGTATGTGAAAACAAAGCTTTTTGCTTTTTCCTTCTTTCTCGATGTCATTTCCCTTTACTCATTATTTAATCTTTTCCTATAAATTATAAATAGACTCCAATGAAATGACTGAGTGACTCAAATATGATAGTTATTCTGTCTTCCTGTTTATTTTTAAATTATTATCAATTCAGTTAAACTAATCAATGTTTTATTTTCTAAATATTCATAAAAAGCAAAGACCAAAATTGAGACTTGCTCATATCTTGAATTCCATTTCTTTCTAAACTTAACTTCCCTTTTGATAATTGCCACTTCATTTCAATTATTCATGGCACCACTTCTAATTCATATTCAGTTATGAAGTTAAGTAAGATTGCGTTGTGAAGTTATAGAAAACTATGTTATATTGTCTTTCACTTCATTGGTAAATCTGCAATTACATTATGACACCCATTATTGTCTTTACTAACATCATTTTATACTTTTTGCTGACCTTAAGTTTCTAAGGTGATATTAAATGTTCTTACTGCATTTTAGGGTACTAAAACAGAATTTTTTATTAGCTCAAATGCACATAAAGGAATATAATAATAAAAATGTGTTTTCATAAGTGCATGTGTAACAGAAATATTAAATTTCAGACAGAAATTTGTGCTTCAGTAATAAATTTCACCTGGCTATTCGTGTTGATTGTAAATTTTGGGGGGAAAATGTGAATACTTATGTTATGAAGTTTTGCATCTTTCACAGTGGCTTCTCTAATTTGCTCCATGACAAACAAAACAGAAATCAATATATTAAATTTCCTGTGAAATTTAGCAAAAGTCATAGTAATTGAATTAAAAGTGTAGTTTTCTTTATTATCCTTACCAGATGTAAATTTTTTGAAGCCCATTTGGAGATTATTGGGAACATGTGCTATAGATATGATATGACATTTATTGGGCTTAGTAGTTTTTTTCATATATTTTTATTGTAATTAATAGAAGGGTTACATGATATTTGCCAGATAGAAAGTGCATTAGTTCACATACATTGATACCCTTTCACATGTCTTGATCCTCATTTCCCTCCCCCCACCCCCACCCATCATCTTGTTTTCCTCCCTTCCCTATCCAATTTCAAATAACCAAATACAAATATATCTGATATATCAGGTAACAAAGTGAGATTCTGTAACAATATGAGATAACCAAGGGACAGCAAAAGAGATGAGAGATAGCATAGTACATTAAGGACAACAATCATTCATTATATGGCTTTTGTTTCTATATCCTTTCATTTGGCTTCATACTATATGGCCTTATGTATCAAAAAAAACAGAATGGAAGAAAGACAGCCTCTTCAACAAGTGATGCTGGCAGAACTGGATAAGCACCTGTAGAAAACTAAAGTTGGATCCTTCTTTGTCACCCTGCACTAGAATTAAATCCAAATGGATCAAAGACCTCCAGGTAAAAGCCGACACACTGAAAACTTTACGAGAAGGAATAGGAGATTCACTAGGCCTCCTTGGCACAGGTCAAAACTTTCTTAATAAGGACCAAGAATCACAACAAATCATAGATAGGCTGGATAAGTGGAACTGCATTAAACTGCAGAGTTTCTGTAGGGCAATGGACATAGCTAGTAAATTAATTAGGAAGCATACAGAGTGGGAGAACATCTTCACCAACCATACAATGGACAAAGGCCTCATATCTAAAATATATCAACAGCTCAAAAAATTGAATCACTCCATAACTAATCCCCAAAGTAACTACGATCCCATTAAAAGATGGGCCAAAGACTTAAAGAGAGTCTTCTCTGAAGAAGAAGCAAAAGTGGCCTACAGACACATGAAGAAATGCTCAACATCTCTGGTCATAAAAGAAATGCAAATCAAAACAACTCTAAGATTCCACCTCACTCCAGTTGTTAGAATGGCCAGGATCAAGAAAACTAACAACAACAGATGCTGGAGGGGATGCGGCCAGGAGGGGGTCACTACTACACTGTTAGTGGGAGTGCAAACTGTTTCAACAACTATGGAAAGCAGTATGGCAGTTCTTCAAAAGGCTAAATATCGAACTCCCCATATGATCCAGCAATTCCACTATGTGGCATTTACCCAATCGTCTAGAAACAAGGTCAGACCAAATCCACTAGCACAACAATGTTCATTGTAGCACTATTTACCATAGCAAAGATATGGAACCAACCTAGATGTCCCTCAGTTGATGAATGGATCAACAAATATGGTATTTGTACACAATGCAATTCTCTGCTGTTGTCAGAAAGAATGACATCACCCCATTTGTTAGGAAATGGAAAGACTTAGAAAAAATCCTATTAAGTGAAGTAATCCAGACTCAAAGGAACTTAGGCTCAATGGCTTCCCTCATTTGTCATAATCAGTAGAAACCTTGGGCTCTCCTAGCAGACATTTGCAGTAGTGCTTAGTGTTTTTTTTATAGATTCACAATTCCCATCAGTTCAACAGGTATAGCAGATCTAAGCTTAGAAAGCAAAAAAAAATAAAATCACATAGTCTAATATACCTGTAGGCAATACTGAGTTCTTTGTTTTAATTAAAGTGACAGTTAATGCACTATTGAATTTTATGCTACCAGCTTTGACTGGTTGGCTAAATTAGATATGATATAATATGTTTAATTTGTAAATATATTTATTTTACTTTTGTTTGATTTTTGGTTTTTGGTTTGGGGATTTACTTTTGGGTGCTAATGGGCAAAGCTTCTAATCCTGAGTACTGAGGCTCAGATCTGAGGATCACTGCCCAAAATCAGCCTGGAAAGAAAGTCCTTGAGAGTGTCATCTCAAACTATTAAAAAGGTAGTAGTGGAGTTGTCGCTACAAGATGTAGAGCACTAGCCTTGAGCACAAAAGCTCAGGGACACTGATTGACACACACACACACACACACACACACACACAAATATATATATATATATATTTATAAATATAAACATTGTGTTTTCTAAAAAGTTTTTTTCCTTATTTGAAAAGTTCATTTTCTGTTCCTGAAATCTTTTTCTAAATTGACATGACATGAAACTAAATAGTCTTGACAGAGTGTTTCTTGGTATATACTATTTTTTAATCTGGTTCCTTTACATAGGCAGTGAATGTTACACTCCACAATAGAAAGGACTAAATACATGAATTTGAACCTATTTCTTTTATTCATGTACTTAATCTTTTAACACATATTTATTAAGATGAGTATTATTTATATATACCCCGAAGATGGTAAAATAAGAAAGTATTTGTTACTGATATGGGAGGGATTTATAGTTTATTAAAGTAAATCATCAAGAAAGAAGCAATTAGAACAGTGTTTACTCATTATAAGGGCACCTGCTTTTTATGTTTGTTTTTTTGTTATGGTTATTGTTGTTATATTTAGGGAATATGCTTCCAGGATGAATACCAATAGACAATAAAAGACAGTAAGGAGAAAGCAACTGAGATGAAATTATCATCAAAGGACATGAGTATTTATATACCATTTATTTGCTAATTATTGCTGTGTTATACATCAAGGGAGGAGTTCTGGCCTTAACGTAAGGACTCATCTTCCAATACTTAAAATTAGCAGAAGAATTGAGTTCCTCACTCGCAAAGGACACATAGCATGGTCAAGCTTTCAGTCATAATCCATAGAGCTAGGTGCTCCACTAAGGAAAATACAAATGTAATCAAATCTAGGTTAGAAAGGATCAAGGAAGTTTCTTAAAAGACAATACATTTTAACATTGCACTTGTTTGTGGAGATTCTTACTGGGAATTAGGTGAATAATTTCTATTGCAAATTATGAAGGCAAAAGAGACTTAAAACAACTAAAATAAAATAAAATGTGTTTAAATTTATAATTTAGAGAACAGCTTTGAGATGAGCGCAGGGGTTAATATGCTCAATATGTCTTCCTACAATGTAAAGTATTTATTAGTAAAGACTATGTGACGTTGAGCAAATTGTTTCACTATGCTTTGAGAATCTTTATAATGTAAAGAATTTTATCAGTTTCAAAAAAATTGTGCTAGGGATTGAGTAAGATAATAGAAAATTATCCAAGCAGGTTTCTGGAAAATGCTATGCAATTTTCTAAATAGCAATAAGTAAGATATCTTTTAAATTTAAGCAAAAAAATTACTGCTTACTATTTCCTTATGAACGGGCAATGACATTCTTTCTGATGGAAGCATAGAATTCCATTGTGTATATATACCGCATTTTCTTGATTCATTAATCTACTGAGTGGCCTATGGGTTGGTTCCATATCTTAGCTAAAGTAAGTAAAACCGCAGCAAACATATTTGTGCAGGTAGCTGTAGTGTAGAGTGGAGTTGCCTAGGAATGGAGTTGCTGGATAATAGGGAAGGTCTAAGTTTCTTTTTTTTGCCAATCCTGGGCGTGAGCTCAGGGCCTGAGCACTGTCCTTGGACTTTCTCAAGGTTAGAGCTTTACCACTTGTGCCTCAGCACCACTTTTGGCTTTTTTTCTGTGTATGTGGTATCTAGGAATCAAACCCAGGACTTCATGCATGCTAGGCAATCACTCTACCACTAGGCACAACTCCTGGCCCCTATGTTTCATCTTTGAAAGTACCTCCATACTGCTTTCCAGAGTGGTTGAACCAGTTCAAATCTCCACCAGCAGTGTAGTAGTGTAGACTTTTGGCCACAACCCTGCCAACATCTACTATTTTATTTTTCTTCATAAAGGCCATTTGGAAGGTGGAATCTCAATGTGTTTTTGATTTGCATTTCTTTTAGGGTCAGAGATACTGAACATTTCTTCATGTATTTATTGACAAATCTTGTTTCTTCTCCAGAGAAATGATATTAAGTGAAGTGAGTCAGACATAAAGAAACATAGACTGCATGGTTTCCCTCATTTTAATAATTAGTATATGTCTAGAATAGTCCTGGCAGTGAATCACAGAATATCAATAGTTATGTACATTGTACATATGAACATATAAAAAGATGCTAATCAAAATGAATGCCAAGATAAGGAAACAACAGGTTTCTTTTCTCATTGTAGGTATTGTTTTTAATGTATTGTATCAATTTCTTTCTCTCCCTCCAACCACTCAGGTTTATCCACAGTAGTCACTCTTTTTGATTCGGTACCCTGTGTCTTGTATATAAGTTATCTAATTTGAGGAAAGGGAGGAGAATGAAAAATGGTGATACAAAGACAAAAGTTGAGCCAATGCTTTAGCAATACTCAGAAGGAAATATTTTGGAAATGATCTGTACAACTTGACGTGGTGGGGGGAGAGGGGAAGCAGCGACAGGGATAGTGGGAAAAAATGAAGTGTGTAACAATGTTCAGCCAGAAATGTACTCATTACCTTACTTGTGTACATAACATTTGCAACAAAATAAAACAAAATTTAGAAAAGGAAATGACAAATTAATTGTAACTTATGCATACATCAAGAAAAATGCATTCTGTACAAATTTATCTCTGCAAATATAGTATAAGATGACTGCAGCACAATAAAACAATTTCAATTATATAAGGGAAGTAGAGGAAAAGGTCAATATACAAGATTTGACAGAAAGAGGAAAAGTCTCTAAAAACCACATCTCTAGCCAGGCACCGGTGGCTAATGCCTGTAATCCTAACTAACCAGAAGGCTGAGATCTGAGGATAACAGTTCAAAGCCAGCCCAGGCACTAAAGTCCATGAGATTCTTATCTCCAACATAACCACCAGAAAGCCAGAAGTGTTGATGTGTCTCAGTGTGGTAGAAATGCAGCCTTGAGCTGAAGAGCTCAGGGACAGCTCACAGACCCAGAGTTCAAGCTCCAGCAACGACCAAAAAAGTTAGAAGCATCCCATTCTATAAAATAACATTCTAGTGGCTGAAAACAGAGAATTTTGACAAGGTCTTTTATATATTTTGTAATAGCCAGGTCATTTTTGTTACATGTAATTTTGTTTGGGGGTATCAGCTGATAGGAATCTTAGCTGAGATAAATTATCTAGAAAATTGTTTGACTTTATATATTATAGCCAAAAGTTCATTATACCCTTTGACCAATATAGAAGGTCATGCTCACAAAATATGAACATTCGCATTTACTTGTAAGAATGTCAATCATTTTGCTAAATAACACCAATTTCTAAAAGCAATATGATTTAGTGAGAACATAGTTATATTCACTAAGATGTGTTTATTCAGATCATTGGCCAAATTTCAAATCTTTGAATAATATTTCATATAGAGTAAAATTGCATTATATAAAATAAAGAGCTTTATGAAGAATTATTATTGTTTTTATTATACACATGAGCAATTTAGAAATATGGGTTAAAATGTTAATAATGTTAACCCTGGATATGAAAGCATGAATGTTATTACATTTCCTCATTATATTCACATATTTTCAGTTTTTAGAATGTACTTGCAATGCTTTATAATCACATGAAATACAATCTTTTTAAAAATAATGATCTTTTCACCTAGAACATTGAGAGAGTTGGGTTTTACCCAACACTGCAAACAGTTTTTAAATGGTCATGACCTCAGAGGAACTCTGAATTCATATGATGTTTTTCTCATTTCTTTTTGCTTTCTACAAAATAAAATAATGTTTAAGGTGAAATTCAGCATCCTTAACTGAAAGAGCTATTAATTTTTATTTGGTGCCAGTCCTAGAGCTTGAAGTTATTTTCTAGGTACTGATCCTGAGTAATTTTGTCAAGGCTAGCACTCTACCATTTGAGCCAAAACTCCACTTCTATTTTTTATTTATTTTTATTTTTCCTTCTGGATGGTTAATTGGAGATAGAATTACACGGACTTTTCTACCCAGTCAGGCTTCAAATGATGAGCCTCAGATGTCAGCCTCCAGAGTAGGGAGGAGTATAATAGCCATGGGCACAGACAAGCTACTAAATTTCCAATTTAAACTATTATTTGTGGAAGAATAAATATTTTTTCAATTTCAATACACATAGTAACATTTGAATTTTAACTTTGTGACTACAATAAGTTTATTCTTGGAAACAAGAAGCTTTTATCTTCTGAAAAAAAGAAAGGTTTAAAAAACCAAACATCATTAATCAATTTTCTGTTGCTATAAAAGAATACCACAGAATGAGCAATTCAGAAATAGATGTTTATTTTGCTTTTGATTCTGGAAGGTAGAAGTACAAAAGTATAGCACCAATATCTGCTCTGCATCTGGGAATGGCCTTCCTACTGCATCATAACCAGACAAAGAATAACAAACGGCAAGACAGATCAGTATTGCCTGATTAGACCACTCTTCCTTTGCTTATGAAGTCATTAATGCCTTCATCTAATATTTATTAACTCCTCCAAACCACACCTCCAAATACAATTACTATAAATATATGGAGATCAAATTTCCAGTCTCCAAATGAGTATTTTTGATATGGGAAAATAAATTTTTGACAGTCTTGGGCTTGAGCTCAGGGCCTGAGCACTCTCCTTGGACTTTCTTAAGGCTAGAGCTCTACCACTTGAGCCTCAGCACCACTTCCAGCTTTTTTCTGTGTATGTGGTACCAAGGAATCAAACATGCATTTTTGTGTATGCTAGGCAAGCGCTCTACCACCAGGTCAAATTCCTGGCCTGGAAAATAAATTTCGGAAGATTTAAACTAGAAAAAATAAAGTGGTCGTGCTATCACAACCTAAAAGACATGATATGAATAAAAATCAAAAGAAGTGGCATGACAAAATCCAACACATATTGCACTTAAAAGTTTAATGAGTTTGGCCGGGAGTTTGGCCTAGTGGTAATGTACTTGCCTAGCATTCATGAAGACCTGAGGTTCATTCCTCAGTAGTACATATACTGAAAAAGTCGGAAGTGGTGCTGTGGCTCCAATGGTAGAGTTCTAGTCCTGAGAAAGCCCAAGACAATGCTCAGGCCCAGCGTTCAAGCCCCAGGACTGGCAAAAAAATTAATGGTTTACCGATGTAGTCAGATAAATTCATGAATATGTATGTGATTGATATAATAATTACAAGATACTGGGTATATTTAAAGCATGTTTTTACCTTTTAATAAAGTCACAGCTGTTACAAAATATTGAATCTTTAACATGGTTTATAATCATTAATCACTGCTTTATTTAATAATATGGTTTAAGGTTTTTACAGTCAGTGATTATACTTTTCTTCCTGTTAAATTTACTTTATTATTACAAAGGCAATTTAAGAGGAGTTACATTTACCTGTATCAGGTAATAAACACATTTCATTCTTTACAGTGTCATCTGTTTCCTGAGTCCCTCCCATTCACTCTCTCCTTTCTCCCACAAGCTCTGTAGTTTACTTTCATCAATATCCAGTGTGCTCCATTGCTGCACATTTTCACCCTTTTTTCAACAGATTCTGTGCTATCCAACACCCTCCCACAGACATGTACATGAATACATTATATATATGATTAAGAATACAGAGATATCAGAAAAAGAAATTAAAAAATCTTTAGTTTCCTTATCTTTGGAGTTAATTTTTGTATGCATATTATTTTGTATACATCTGAAGAGACACTTAGGTATTGCACCTTTGTGGTTCTCGCCTAAGACTATCTTCTTTTTGTCTCACTGTATATACCTATGATCATGTGTAATTTGCCATATCCCAGTGCATTTAGATCTAGCTTTCACATATCAGAGAGATCGTGCTCCATTTATCTAAGTGTGGCCTACCTCACTTAACACCATTTGTTCTAATTCCATCCATTTCCTTGTATATGTCATTATTTTATTATTTCTAATGGCTGTGTAAAATTCCATTGTGTATAAGTAGAACATTTTTCAATCCACTCATCTATTGTGGGGCATCTAGGCTGTTTGCATATCTTGGCTTTTGTGACTAGTGTGGCAATGAACATGGCAGTGCAGGTGTCTTTTTCATAGCCTGGCTCGTGATGTTCAATGTAGATTCTTAGGAGTGGTATGGCTGGATCATAGGAATGGTTTAGGTTTAGTGTTTTTTGTTGGTTTTAATTTGATTTTATTGTCAGGGTGATGTACAGTAGAGTTACAGTTACATATGTAAGGTAGTGAGTATGTTTCTTGGCAAATATTGTTATCCCTCCCACATTTTTCTCCCACTTTCTTTCCCCCACTACCTCCACCACCCTGACAAGTTTTTAAGTTCATTTCCAACATATGCTCTTCTGATTATCACTATTACACTTGTTTGTTTGTTTTGATTTTATTTGTTTGTTTGTTTTTGAGGAAGCTCCAGGCTGGTTTCCAGAATGGTCGTACTAGTTCAGATTCCTAGCAGCAGTGCAGTAGGATTTCTTTTCCCCCACATTCCTGCCAGCATTTTCTGTTACTTAAATTCAAAATGTTGGCCAATCTAAGTGGAGTGAGATGGAATCACAGGGTTGTTTTTATTTTCATTTCCTTTATGACCAGGAATGAGGAGCATATATTCAGGTGTTTCTTTTCCATTCTTACCTCTTCTGATAAGAGGATAGCATCCTTGCCCACTTAGTAATTGGTGTATTAAGTTTGTGAGGGGTTGGTTTCTTGAGCTCCTTGTATATACTGGTTATTAAGCCTTCGTTTACTGTGTTGTTGGTAATTTCCTCAATTTTCCCAATTGATTGGCTTTCTAGTTTAGTAGATACATCTTTAGATGTGCAGAACCATTTTATTTTTTGTGTAGTCCCACTAGTCAAATCCCTCTCTTTCATGTATATTGCACCCCTGGGATTCTATTCAGGAAGATACTGCCTGTACCTATAAGCTCTAATGTATCTCCTAATCCCTCTTGCAGTAGTTTTAGAGTTTCTGGTATGATGTTGAGGACTTTGATCCACTTTGAATTGAAATTAGTGCGTGGAGACAAGAAGGGACCCACTTCTAATTTTCTGCATATGGTTGCTCCGTTTTCCCAGTAGACGAAGAGGCTATGTTTTTTCCACAGTACTGTATGTCTTTGGCTCCTTTGTTAAATATCAAATCGTTGTATGTATGTGGTTTTATTTCTGGGAATTCTGATTTGTTCCATTGATCTTCGTGCCAATACCAGGCTTTTTTTGTAATTATGGCTCTGTAGTAGAATTTGAAATGTAATATTATGATACTGCCCTCATTGCTTTTTTTTTTTGCTTAGAATCACTATGGTTAGTCTAGGTCTGTTGTTACTCCATATGAACTTTGGATTGTTTTCTCCATCTCAGTAAAGAATATTAGGGATTTTGATGGAGATTTTTGCATTGAATTTGTATATAATTTTTGGCAGTAGGGCCATTTTCACAATATTGATTCTACCTATAGAAGGACATAAAAAGTTTTCCAATTCCTGGTATCCTCTTTGGTTTCTTTCTTAAACTGTTGTAGTTTTTTATATAAAGATCTTTTGCATCTTTGATTAGGTTAATTCCTAAATACTGTAATTTTTTGAGGATATTATATATGGGTTTTTTTCATGAGGTCCATTTTTGCTTGTAGGTTGCTGGCATACAGAAAGGCTACTGATTCTTGTGTGTTAATCTTATATTCCATTACTTGGCGAAAGCGGGAGATCAGCTCTAGGAGTTTGAGGGTGGAGTTTTTGGAGTCATTTACATATTAGTTCATGTAATCTGCAAATAGGGAACCTTTAATTTCATCTTTCCCTCTACCACTTGAGCCACTGCACCACTTCTGGCTTTTTTTTATGTATGTGGTACCAAGGAGTTTTCGTACATGCTAGGCACTCTACCACTATGCCAAACTCCCATGACCCCTTTTGCTAATATTTTATTGAAGAGCTTCACATCTGTATTCTGAAATTGGTCTTTGGTTCTTTTGTTGTTGTTGTTGGACCCTTACCTGATTTGGGGATTAGTATAATATGGACTTCGTAGAAAGAGTTTGGAATTTCTTTTTTTGTTTCTATTTCACAGAAAAGCTTGATGAGTGTAGGAATTATTTCAGCTTTAAAAATACTGTGGAATTCAATGGTAAATCTATCTCCTGAGCTTTTCCTTGTTGGAAGACTTCTGATTACTTGCTCTATCCTATTGCATGGTATTGGCTTGTTTATATAGTTTACATCTCCTTGGTTTGGTTTAGGTAGTTTTTATGTTTCTAAAAATTCACCCATTTCTTCTTAGTCTTTCTTCTTTTGTGAGTGTAGGTTTTGAAAGTAGTCTGTAGTAATCATTTGAATTTCTTGGATATTTGTTGTAAAGTTTTCTGTGGTTTTGATTTATCATATTAATTTGATTTTCCTCTCTTCCTTTTTATTAATCTCACAATTGGTTTATAAATCATATTGATCTTGTCAAAAAACTATGTTTTGTTTTATTTTTTATTTTTTTCATATATTTTTATTGTAATTAATAGAAGGGTTACATTATATTTGCCAGATAGAAGGTGCATTAATTCACATACATTGATACCCTTTCGCATGTCTTGGTCCCCATTTCCCTCCCCCCACCCCCACCCCTCATCTTGTTTTCCCCCCTGCCCTATCCAATTTCAAATAACCAAATACAAATATATCGAAACAAAGTAAGATATTGTTACAGTATCTCACTTTGTTTTGTTTATTTTATGTATACATTTTGTCAGTTTCTGTTTCATTGATTTCTGCCTTAATCTTTTCTATATCTTTGTCTAGTAATTTTAGATTTGATTTTTTTCTTGGTTTTGTAGTAGTTTTGTTTCATTAGGTGATTTACTAGAGATGATTCTATTTTCCTTATTGTGCATTTAGAGCCATACTTTCCCCTCAACACTGCTTTGCTGTATCCCAGAGCTTTGTTGTGGTGTACTTTCATTTAGATTGAATTTTAAGAACTTTCTAATTTCTTCCTTAATTTCTTGTGAATCAGTGTACTATTCAGCCTCTATGCATTTGAGTGATTTTTGCAGTATGTTTTGATGTTGAGAACTACTTTGGTTCCACTGTGGCTAGATAAGTGCAAAGAATTATGTCAGTCCTCTAGGATTTGCTTAGGTTCTTCCTGGGTACTATAATATTATCTATTTTGGAGAATGTTCCATGGACTGCTGAGAAGAGGATAAATTGGGTCTTTGTTGGGTAGAATACTCTGTAGATGTTTGTTAAGTCCATAAGTGTTATGGCGTCATTTAGTACAGAGACTTCTTTGCTTATATTTTGTTTGGTTGAGCTGTCATTAGTGAAAGTGAGGTATTAAAATCATCCACTATTTTTGTGTTCTGTAAGGCCAAAATTATTTCTTTAATGTATTTAGATGATCTTTTCTTTGGTAAATAGATGTTCACCACTGTTATTTACTCTTCATGGATAATTACCTTTAATACTATGCAAATGCCTTCCTTGTCTCTTGTGATGATTTTAACAAAGTATATTTTATCTGACATTGATATAGGTACTCTTGACTTCTTGCAGGGTGCATTTGTGTAAAAGAAGTTTTTCCATCTCTTCACTTGAAATTTTGTTTTTTAACTTTGAGTGAGATGGGTCTCTTGGAGACAACAAATGGATAGATGTTGTTTTTTGATCCAATCTGTTATTGTATTCACTGGGGAATCCAGAATACAGTGTTTAGAGTTGTTATAGAAAGATGTAGCATGTTACCTGCCATTTTCTTGATTTCTTGTATTTTGCTTCTTTCCTCTTCCTGTGCTTACAGATCTGTTTCCTTGATTATGATTGTTTTCCTCAGATGGTATGCATCCGTTTCATATTCTTCATAATGCTAGTTTAGTGACCATGAATTCCTTTCATTTTTGTCAAAGATTTTTTTTTATTTTGCTGTAAAATGTAAATGATAGCTTTGCTGAGTATTTCAGTTTGGGTTAATAGGTGTTAATATTCAGAACTTGGATTATACCATTCCAGGATCTCTTTGCATTGAGAGATTTTTAGAGAAATCTGCAGTGATTCTGATTTTCTTTTCATTGTAAAATAGTTCTTTATTTGATTTTTCAGCATGTAAAATCAATTCCTTGGTTTTCAACGCTAGTGTTTTACTATAATGTGTGTAGAAATGTTTCTTCTTGAAAGCCTACTACGTATTCTGTAGGCTTCTCTCAGGTGGATGAGATTTTTCACTCTTAAGATTGGGGTAGTTATCTGTTGCCATTTTACTGTATAGCTCCTCAAATTTTTTTACTATTAAATTCTTCCCACACATCAATCCCAACTTTGCATATATATATACGATCTTTTGACTGAGTCAACCAATTCTTGGATTTTCCTTTGCTAAATTCTGAGGGTATTTTTTTGTCAGTCCTAGGTCTTGAACTCAGGGCATGGGCACTTTCCTTGGTCACATTTTTCTCAAGGCTCCTGCTCTGCAACTTGAGCCATAGCACCACTTTCACCTTTTTCTATGTATGTGGTACCTGGGAACTGAACTCATGGCTTCGTGCATGCTGGGTGATCACTCAACCACTAGGATGTGCTTCTGGCCCCTGAGTGTGGAAAAGGTATGGGAAAACCCATACATTTTACTTTTTATTTTAGCTCCTTTGTTTTAGCCTTAAATCCCGATATTCTACTTTTCATTTCACTTACTCTGTTACCTAGGAATTCCGCCGTGGACTCTAGTGTATAAATTGAACCTTGTATGCTTCCAGTATCAGATCTCCTCATTTTAATTTCATCTTTTAATGAAATGTAAAGCATTTCTATTTTTGTCTCCATATCATTTTGGGAGTCCTGGATCTTCTTTCTCATTTCTTATTTGTATTTTTAATTGTATTTTCATCATCTCTCTTATTTACTTGCCAATTCTGTCATCATTTCTTCAACTGTTCTTTTGTCCTCCATCTCTTCTTCACTTTTCACTGGGATCCTCGCCTGGATTATTGGATTTTGGATTCGTTTGTGGCCTTGATTCTTCATGAGTCTTATAATCTTTCATTTTGGTTTATGCATTTGGGTTCACAGATTGTCAGGGCAATGGACTGAGCTTGGCCTGCTCATATCCAAAATGTGGCAGCCTGCCCTTAGCCCAGGCTAGCCAACACTCTGTGAATTAGCCCATGCTCTGCCCCCAGGCCAGCAAGAATTTTTTAACAGCAGGTTTGGCCACAGGATAGCTGGAAGGAGCTCAGTTTGATTTACAGTGGGCTCCTGGAAGGCTATATCCAGGACTCAAGGATGAGCATGAGGCTTCAGTATGGGTGGGATCCCATATGTGTGTGGGAATTTGTCAATGCTTGGGCGCCTAGTTGGTTGTCTCTCTGTAGGTGGCCAACACTTGGCCTGCTGGCTTTCACTTACATGCTTGGCTCAGCCCCAGGACAGTGAGCTCTCTGCCAGTTGGAGGGTGTTTAGTCTGTTCTGTGATAGGGCCTCTGAGATCAGTACACAGGTGTTTGTGCTATTTTCAACATGTAAGGTTTCCCAGACAACAGCCAGGGCTTTGGAGGATGCACAATTCTAGAGGCCATCAAGTATGATTCTCAATAGTTTCCCACTGTAAGGCAACATATGAGGTGGGGGGCAATGAAGAAGGGTAATGGCCTCTTTGTCCTCTTCAAGTATGATGTGCCTTCTAAGGTGGCAGGGAGGTGTCCAGACAAAGCTCTGTGAGTTACCACCAGCACTAGTCTCTTGAGGAGAGTTGGGGTTGCAGTCCCATATTGATGGCTGTGTCCTTGTCTGAGCTTGCCAATATGACCAAGTAGAAGTTTCCTTCTGTGAATTCTACAGCCTCACTAGTGGGGTCCCAGTGTCATAGGGAGGTGCACTGGCTGCACTTGTGTCTTACCTGTGCTGAAGTACTAACAGCTTAACTGCACTGCCAGTGGGGGATGGGGGATTGGAGGAGGCCTCTGTTTTTTTTTGTCCTTTTGTGTACAAGTTATGAGTATTTTTTTCCATTCCTGCAATTTTGTATTTGTTTACATATTTGTTGCTGTTGATATCTTGGGCAAAAGTGAATGTTAAGACCCTAACTCTGTTTATTGGAGACAGATAGAGTGATTCCCTGTTGCTTTGCCATCATTTTCTTCTGTCTTCCCTGATTATGCCTCCCTTGCTAATTTTTATATCCATTAAATTTTCTATTATCATGTTTACATACTATAATTTTAATTTTTTATATTGAATTGTATTGAAAAATATTCTTTGGGAAAGTCACAGAAAAGAATTATGGACTGATTGGTTTATTTTTATACATCAGAGAAGTGATGTTTAACATGAAAACTATTCTAAAACTTGAACTGAAGTCTTTCCAGTATCATATCAGTGTAAAGCTATATGTAAGTTTTACACAAAACAAAATAGATGAAAAAGGATCAAGACTGGGGGCGGGAGTTTTGCCTAGTGGTAGAGTGCTTGCCTAGCATGCACAAAGACCCAGGTTCAATTCCTCGATACCACATACATAGAAAAAAAGCTGGAAGTGGTGCTGAGGGTCAAGTGTTAGAGCTCTGGTCTTGAGAAAGTCCAAGGACAGTGCTCAGGCCCTGAGCTTAAGCTCAGGACTGGCAAATAAATAAATAAATAAATAAATAAATAAATAATCAAGACAATTTTTCTTTATAAAATAGTAAATGTAACCATTTAGTATTATACAACTTTCATTGGTGACCAATATTATCCCTCAGTTTTTAATATTTTAAGGATAATTAAATTTCCTAGACAACTGTGTGTGTAGTTAGTTAAATGAGGCTTATTGAAAATTCTTTTCATAATAAAAAGTAAATTAAAGGGTAAATATGGACACAACGTATATGCATGTACAGAAATGACATTAATTTGCATAACTAGCATTTACCAAAGTAAAAAATAATTCCCACAAAGTACTTAGATAAGTTAAAGTAATTTACTCAAATATAAGTGTTTATATCAGTTTTCCTTTTTCAGGTATAAATGTGGTGAGGGTAGTTTGCTAATATTTACTACATTTATATATGTGTTTGTATTAAAAACAGAATTCCAAATGTCCTTTAAAATTTAAGATATAATGAACATACTAACTGCAAACTATCTCTACTATTAGTATGTACTTTTCACATGCATTTATGATCTACTTATAAAGCTCAGAGATAGGAAGGACCAGGAACTAACACTTAGGAAAGAGATAGATAAATGATCAAGATGGGCCACATATCTTAATTCTGGGACTGCGTTAAACTGCAGAGTTTCTGTATGGCAAAGGTTAAAGCTAGCATGTTAAATAGAAAGCCCACAGAGTGGGAGATTTTCACTAATCATACAACAAACAAAGGCTTCATATCTAAAATATATGTACAGCTTAAAAAATTGAATCTCTCCTAAACAAATCCTCAAAGAAACAACCGCCCTATTAAAAGATGGGCTGAAGAGTCAAAGAGGAACTTCTCTGAAGAGGAATTAAAAATGGTCTATAGACACATGAAGAAATGCTCGGCATCTCTGGCCATAAAAGAAATGCAAATCAAAACAACTTTGAAATTCCACCACAGTCCAGTTAGAATGGCCATTATCAATAAATCTAATAAGAACAGATGCTGGCAGGGATATGGCCAGGAGGACTCACTTCTACACTGTTGGTGGGAGTGGAAACTTCTTCAACCACTATGGAAAGCAATATGGCGATTCCACGAAAGACTAAACATAGAGCTCCCCTATGACCCAGCAATTCCACTACTTGGAATTTACCCAAATGTCCAGAAACAAGGACATAGTAAAGCCGCTAGCACAACAATGATCATTGCATCACTATTTACCATAGTAAAGATATAGAACCAACGCAGATGCCCCTCAGTAGATGATTGGATCAAGAAGATATGATACTTATACACAATGGAAATAATTCTATGCTGCCATCAGAAAGAATGAACCGCCCCATTTGGAAGGAAATGGAAAGATTTGGAAAAACTCATGTTAAGTGAAGTAAGCCCAACCCAAAGGAACATTGGCTCAATGGTTTCCCTCATTTATAATAATTAGTACACATCTAGAACTCTCCTAGCAGAGGATTACAAAACCTAGATACATAAGATCATATATGATGGGACTAAATGAAAAAATCTCTAGGATATAGAAACATATGTGTGATTGTTGTTCTTAATGTACTATGTTATTTCTCTTCTCTATTGTTGCTGTTTGGTTAATCTCATATTGTTACTGCATCTGACTTTGTTACCTGATATATTATATAGATGTTTATTGATTATTTCCTTTGAGGGAAAACAAGATGACTAGGAGGGGATGGGGGAGGGAAATGGGAACAAAAACATGAGAAGGGGTATCAATGTGTGAGAAGTAATGCACTACTGTCTGGAGAATGTAACTGTAATCCCTCTATACATTACAATAAAAAAGGAAGAAAAACAGGACTTATTGGAAGTGGAGCTATATTCAATTTGTAGAGCACTAGTCAAAAGGAGTGGTTGGTGCAGAGGGAAGTGAGGGGGGGAAGGACTTACCTCAATCTAGGGAAGAACAGTATAACATATCTGATGATGTTGATGATAAATATATTCACATCGTGCTTTGTCATTCATAATCATTTTAATGCAATTTTATATGCATTATCTGGTTTTATTCTCACAAAATAACTACATGTATATTAGGACAATTGTTCAGGATCCACTCTAGAAATAATTACAATGAATGGGCAAATTATTTGCTCAACATCACCAGAATTTCCTTTCTCTCTCAAATTTTTTTCTCATATTCTATCCATGCAGGTACTGATGGAGGAAAGATTTTGCAAAGAGCTAACCCGTTTAAAGATTTGAGCTGGATTGTTGAGATTGTAAAGTAATTTTTATTTTATTGGCAATGACTTGAAACTATTTCTGTAGTTAGATGAACTCAACTTAATTTTGCACTGATAATTAGAAGGAGCTTTGCTAAGTTTTTATATCTGTCCCTAAAACAAAATTACATCCTTCCTTGAAGTGTGATTATGAGGATAAAATGAGACAAAATATTTGAATATGGCTTGTACATTTGAACTAACTAAAACTTATTTTCTTCTTCACTCAATGGATTGACTTCAGAAAAACATTCAAGTCTACATGGGTTTAGTCAATCTCACAGATGAAGTTAACTTTAGATGTTGGAGGTTGGGGTATCTGGGGATCTAAGAATCGGGAACCCTTACTGTGAGCTCTGACCTAAGGCACAAGTACTTTGAGTTTTTTTTTCCTTTTTTGACAGGGAGAAAAGTACAAACACTGTAGATGCTATATACAGGAAAAATAATGTAATATATTTTTTGTTCTTTTGCTACAAATCCTGTTAAATTAGGTTTCTGGTAGAAGTCAATTATGTATGATACTACAACTTCAGAAAAAATGCCCGTGGAGATAAAAAGAATATTCTGTCTCTATGAAAACTGATGTCCTACATTTGCATTTATACATTGTAATTAGTGTATGTGGTCCCACCATTCTTTTCACAATTAATTCCAGAAAGACAGAAACCATATGTGAACCAGTTGCTTAATAGCTTAGTACACAAATGCAATTATTTGCCAGGTGAATCTTATCTTATATGTTTTATTTGGTAGGTCTATAGACCTTTGATGAAACTTTTATTACTAGATTTGACTATGACTACATTATACAAATATTTATCAGATTTTGACTATGTGTTGGATATGTTTCCTGGGAAAACACAAACTTCATAACTTTTCTGTTTTGTTGAAGGTTTAATCTTCAGATTTGCTGTGTAGGTTTAATTAAGGGCAACATTATTATAATAAGCTGAGAGCTGAGAATGTGGAGCACTAGTTTTCAAATTTAATTATAAAAAGCAAGCTTTGGTATCATAAAGCATAACAATGTGATCTTAAACAAAGTCTTACTGTTTTTTGACTAGTATGGAAATATCATAAATCATACAAGCTTAAAAAACATGAAAAATATTTTTACATATTGTGTTAACATGTGTGAAAATAATAATAGAGAATATCATAAAGAATATAATTAAGAACATGTTGTTTTGTTGTTCACATTTTTGACATCCTGCTGACTTTCTACCTGATTTTGCCTCCTACATGTCGGTACCACATACATAGAAAAAGCCCGAAGTGATGTTGAGGCTCAAGTGCTAGAGCTCCAGCCTTGAGAAAGTCCAAGGACAGGGCTCAGGCTCTGAGCTCAAGCCCAGGACTGGCAAAAGAAGAATGTTTGATACAGCAATGTTTTAAAATATGATCAAACAAAAAAGGGAAAATTTTTCAAGAAAATGGAGAGGAGAAATAACAAAACAAAATTAAGTTTATCTGTTCAGCTTAATCCAGACTTTATGTTAGAATCATTTGGGAAGCCTTGAAAAAGTGCTCATACAGGGCTTCACCTCAGAGATTCACATTTAATTGGTCTGGAGAGGTTCTCTTGCCTAGGGATTACTTGTTTTTAAAAGCTCCCTAGGTGATTCTACGGTAAAGCCAAGGTTAAGAAAGCACTGCCACAGAACATTCATTAATAGATAAATTTCAACCTGGAGTGATTTTTCAAAGTGATATTCCAAAGGAATGTGTCCTTGATTTTGTTCAACACTCCATTCCAAAAAGTCCATTTGAATGAAAAATTGAGCCTTTTAATTTATTGTCTTTGGAAAAATAAAATGAAGACTGAAACTTCTATAGGATCTTAGTACTAAAATGAGGAAATAAGATCATACATATGTTGAAAAAATGGAAGAATATGTAAGTACATTGGCGAAGATGTTTTGCCTTGCAAATAACATTGCAAAGGAAATGAAAATGTCATTTAAATATTTTGAAAAGGAATGCAAGACATGTACTGGATTTGATTCTTTAGTTTCAGGAAATCAAAATAAGAATAAGTAAATGGTAATTGCAGAATGATGGATTTGGGCTTGGTGTATATAAATAACTTTCTAACAATGATTAAAGCATTATAAATATTATCATGGCTAATTTTGAGTCCGTATAGCCATATTCACAACTTTAAAAGAAAAAAACAACACAAACATTCAAATACTGTAACAGAAAACAAAGTTTTAAATGTGCTGTAGGTGTTAATTGAGGTATTATAGAAGTAAATACTGAGATTGGACAAAGTCAGGTACTCCCATAGCAAATTGTTTTCTAGACACATTTATTTTTTATAATTTCAATTAGATCAATAAATGAATAAATACATTTATTTACATGTACTTTTTTATTTCTCCACATAAAGCCTTATTAATATATCCACTTAAATCTAAGTTTAAGTACATTAATTTAAAACTTATTGTTCTGAATGGATTTTGTGTCCAGATCCAAAATATAGCAAAAATAAGGAACTACAGAAACAAGAAATCAACTTCATTACCAATGATACTAGAAAGATTGTGCAGGATGTTGAGTCATATTTTGACTAAGCTGAGCTCAGTTGTGAAATAAGAAAATCGATTTAGGATCCAAAACTTAGATCTAGATATTCGAAATTTAGCAGGTACAACTAACAGATGAGGAGGAAGCAATAAACAAGGGCAAAAACAGTAAATGTATATATAAAACTTCGGAATTTATGAGCCCGATACACATGTATCTAATGAGCAAAGGTTACCATTTAAACTTCAATATTTTGTAGGGAATGGATCTTGAGTTAGAGTATAAGGAAAGAAGTCCTAATACTTAATTATTAAAAACTCCTATAATAAACATGTTAACCTACATTCCAGCAAAATGATTTTCTTTATGGCATCAAATTTTCTCATCATTAAAAAAAAGTCAATGGCTCTAGGACATGCTATTGGGGGCAAGGAAAAAATTCATTTGGAAAGATAGCAACCCAAGGAATGGGAGTTCGGCTTAGTGGTCAAGTGCTTGCCTAGCATGCATGAAGACCCCTTTTCGATATCTTGATATCACATAGAAAAGCCAGAAGTGGTGCTGTGGCTTAAGTGATAGAACACTAGTCTTGAGGAAAGCTCAAGGACAGTACTCAGTCCCTAATTTTAGTCCTCAGGACTGACCAAAAAAGAAAGAAAGAAAGAAAGAAAGAAAGAAAGAAAGAAAAAGAAAGAAAGAAAGAATGAAAGAAAGAGAGAAAGAAAGAAAGGAAGGAAGGAAGGAAGGAAGGAAGGAAGGAAGAAAGGAAGGAAGGAAGGAAGGAAGGAAGGAAGGAAGGAAGGAAGGAAGAAAGAAAGAAAGAAAGAAAGAAAGAAAGAAAGAAAGAAAGAAAGAAAGAAATCTAGCAACCCAAAAGTAAGAGGCTATCATCAGCTAAGATAGGTAGGTTAACATTATAAGGAAGAATATAGTCACTCTTCAATTCATCTACAACTCACTGAGAAAAATGCGATGTGAGTTTTTATTAGAAAGTATTGTTACAGACATAAAATTGATGATCTACACATGTCAGTAGTTCAGAAAATTATGTCTGTTCTCAAATGTCATATGCTCACTTTACAAATATTTCTTGGAGTCTCTAAGGAGACATTGGCATTTAATTTTACAAAAGCTCCACAATATTATTTATTTGAAAATGGAAGACATTTTTCTCCATTTCTAAGAAACCGAACTAATAGCCAAATGGACAAATGTGCTTACTCTGAAAATTCAGCAAATGCCTTTTTTGATCATTGAGATTCTCTTTCCTAATATAAACTCTGTTTTCCACTGAAAATACCTTAGATATATTTTTCTCTTTTTATCCATCCCTGGGGCTTGAACTCATGGCCTGGGCACTCTTCTTGGGCACTTTTTGCTCAAGGCTTGCACTCTGCCACTTGACCCACAGCACCAATGTAGGTTTTTCCTGTGTGTTACTGAGGAATCTAACCCAGGGTTTCGTGTATGTCAAGCAAGCACTCCACCCTTAGGCACATTCCCAGCCCCTGTATTTGTCTTATTTTTTTAAGCCCAACTTTTCATAAAATAGAAAAAATAAACTATATACCCTGTTTTATTTTTCCAAGTGTTTTCATATCAATTATCTCATTTGCAATTAACATGTATTTTATTTCCTAAATAATTAAGAAATCCTGAGATACAGACAAGTACAAATGATTTACCCAAAGTTATGTAGCAAACTGATAATGTCAGTGAGACTAAAAATCTATTTTTTATATTTTAAGCAGGTTTTTTCCCAATAGCATTAGGCTTATTTGATTCAATCACTATAATGATACAATAACAAAACAACAAAATTAGAGATTTTAGGAGCCTAGAGTCTCTCTGAATGTGTTTTAAACATGGAATTGGGTTCCTATTAACCTCATATGAGTTACTTGATTTTTGTAGTGTATTACTATTATCAATGTGAGACGGGATTAAATTAAGGTAACTGCAGTTTGATGAAATCAGCCAACCCATATGATCTAATTTTTAAAATCTTTTTGATGGGGAAAGATGTCATGACACCAATAAATCCAAGTAGTTATATCCACAGTTCGGATCTGGTAGATGACTTTTTTGACTCCAGTGTTGATGAGGCAAGAATGTATGACCAAAGAATCACTGTTCTGCAAGAATTTCAATAGATTTCTCATTTTAATCTTTTTTTTCTTTTTTCCTTTCTTCACTTTTATTGTGTGCATATCATCATTCTTACTCATTGGTTGTCAAGTTTCAATGTTAGGAGCCTATTTGTGTGTTGTCTTATCCATGAGTCACATCATTTGTCACTTAAAATGTGGTTCCCAGACATACTTTTCTATTTGTTTTGTTTTTAGTTTATATTTTAGCTAATTAATGCAGCCTAAGTAATAGAAGCAAAACTATCATTGAATCTGGCCTTGTGCTTTTTTTCTCTCTCCTATTTGCCTTGACATACAATAGTGTCTCTGAAGAATGCTACAGGTACCCTCTTCCTTTCTTCCAATACCCCTTTCAGAGAATTAGCTTGCTTGTTAATGATCCTAATGTAAAAAGTACTAAACATGCATCTTAAATTGCATCTTCTAAGTGACCACATTATTTACTAATACTTATTACAAAATTCTCTCATTTATGAAACATTCTTCTGTACTGTAAGCTGATATTTGGAAATGACTACATATTGCATCATTTGTAATTATTAGCTTTCACTGTCCCTCCACAATTATGGTGTGACTCTTCAGTAGCTGCTCTGCTGTATTTTATATTGATATGAATAGCTTCACAATATTTTGGAACCAATGACCATAACAAATATAACTCCCCAGTAGAAGTAATATAGTTGAGTAAAATAAATGAATGACATTAGCAGTAATTGTTGTGTAGGTACACAACCTGTAAACACAGATTGAACTAATAGCAAGATTGACCTTTTATATAGCCTCTTTAGTGGCTTGATTATATATAACCTTGACTTGATTTATAACATGGAATATTGTTTTCTTTAACAACATCTCAAGCTTTCCAAACATCTTATAAAAGCGTGTATTCAGGGCCGGGAGTCTGGCCTAGTGGTTAAAGTGCTTGCCTAGCATGCATGAAGATCCGGGTTCGATTCCTTGGTACCACATACATAGAAAAAAGCCGGAAGTGGTGCTGAGGCTCAAGTGGTAGAGCTCTAGCCTTGGGAAAGTCCAAGGACATTGCTCAGGCCCTGAGCTCAAGCCCAGGACTGGCAAAAAAAAGTGTGTATTCAATTCTTATGCCAATTCAGAATTTAAAAGCTTGTATCTATCAATATTTAATGATGGCGACATAAATTTTCCAAAGATACAAAGCAAATCTTTAAAAGCTATCAGTTTTAATAATAAGCAATATAGAATTTTACTGTGTATCAGCCTTGTTTTGTTCTATGAACATTAATTTATTTAAAGCCTGTAAAAGTTGGTGACTTTCTGTTCAACAATATAAGGGATTAGTCATGGTTACTTCCTGGGGAGAATGCAGCTACTAACTTGCTTTCACCTTTATCTAAATATAACATTTTCCTCCCCAAATTTCTTTTAAATTTTGGACCCATGTATCCAACTGCTATGAATATCTCCACTTAGCTTTCAAAATAATATTTCTAATATTCCCTATATTCAAAATTGAATTCATTCTGTTTTCATCAAATTTGGTGTCCTGCAGCTGGATGCAATGGTCACACCTGTTATTCTAAGCATTCCAGAAATACAGATAAGAGGGTTTATAAAAGACTCTTTCTTAAATTACAAAATGGACTGCCTGTGGTGTACCTGTCTAATAAACATAAGGGCCTGTGTTTGATCCCTAGTACCACTGAAACAAAAGTGGTGGCATTGCTCAAATTGTAAATAACCTTTTGAGTTAAAAAGCCAAAGGAGGGGCCGGGAGTGTGGCCTAGTAGTAGAGTGCTTGCCCAGCATGCATGAAGCCGTAGTTTCAACTCCTTGGTACCACATGCAAAAAAATAAATGCCAGAAGTGGTGCTGTGGCTCAACTGGTAGAGTTCTGGCCTTTAGAAAGCTCAAGGACAATTCCCAGGCCCTGAGTTAAATCCCAGGACTGCAAAAAAAAAAGCCAGCCAACGGAGAGCTGGAGGGGAGGGGAGGGAAGGGGCTAAAGCAATAATGTGAGGTTGTTAATTTTACCTGATTCATAGCTTGAGTCATTGTATCATGGATACACTGCTAGTCCTTTAATTCAGACTATATAGACTTCTGTGTAGAGATTACAGTCATAAACCATGACCAGTTTCAATCAACTTTCCATAATACTATGAGAACAGTTTTATGAAATAAGATTTATCACATAAACTCTTACTTAAAATAGTTTAATAATCCTCCATTAAATAATGAACAAAATACCAAGTCCTCAACTTTCATGTAAGGCTCTGTGATATAGCACATGTCTGCCTAAGCATGGTAATTTTATCCTTACCAAAGCTCTACCATTTACATAAGGTTGAGTCCCTTATTTATATGAATCTTTTTATCTGAGAGTGTTTCTATAACTATAGTCTACTTCATACTAATATATTTGTTTAACTATAATGTATAATATGTGTATAATGTTAATACCATATTGCATAATACTATGATAAAGAAACCATTCATGTAAAACACCTTATATGATGCCTGACATTCAGTAAATGCTTAGTAAATTTACTTGATATTAATAAACCTATTAGTGGTAATATTTATAATAATAGTATTGCCTCCATAACTTATCTCTGCTGCATAAGGACCCTTTGTTTAGTGCTAAGTGAATGAATATGTTATCCCTTTTCCTTGAAGGAAGTTTTATAAGAAATGAGTGTTTTGTGTTTTGCTCAAAACTAAGCATTTTACCCTACTTCATGGGTTAAAGGAAATATGTGTGTATAATTGTGATCTTTATACCTGTGGAATATTTTTTCTTGTTTTTTTTTCTCTTTGGGAGGATATGATTTTCTATCAAAGATTATGTTTAATAGTTTTTTTCTTCAACTAAAATTATTCAAATTAATTTTCACATAATATTTAATTTTGAGAACTTAGATCATTCAGTAAAATTCATTTGTCAAGTTTGTTGTTTTGCCAATTTGGAATTCCAAATACCATTGTTAATATTATTTATAAAAGAAGCAATGAAAGAAACTCACCTTTTGTTCTTTTCCTCCTCAATTTTAAATAGATCAGCTTTCTTTTTTAATATATTTTTATTATAATCAATAGGAGGGTTACATTGTATTCACCAAATAGAAGGTGCATTACTTCACAAACATTACTAAACTTTCTCATGTTTTTGTCCTCATTTCCCTCCTCCCACCCCCAACCCTCATCTCATTTCCCCCCTTCCCTATCCTATTTCAAATAAATAAACATATATACAATATATCAGATAACAAGGTAAGATAATGTAACAATATGAGATACCCAACGGACAACAAAAGAGATGAGAAATAACAGTATATTAAGAAAAACAATCACACATTGTATGGCACTTATTTCTATATCCTGGAGGTCTTTTCATTTAGCCTAATCCTATATATGGCCTTATATATATATATAGGTTTTCAGGGAATCATCTCAGAGAACTTCCCAAATATCCAGAAGGGCAGGCCCATCCAGATACAAGACGCTTTTATTTTTTATTTTTTTGCCAGTGCTGGGCTTAAGCTCACGCCTGAGCACTGTCCTTGGACTTTTCTCAAGGCTGGAGCTCTACCACTTGAGCTTCAGCACCACTTCCAGCTTTTTTCTATGTATGTGGTACCAAGGAATCAAACCTGGGTCTTCTTGCATACTAGGCAAGCACTCTACCACTAGGCCAAACTCCCTGCCCACAAGACGCTTTTAAAACCCCAAACAGACCGACTGGAAAACGACATCCCACCACCACATTATAATCCGTACAGTATCAATAGAGACCAAAGAAAGGATTCTAAAAGTGGCCAGCGAGAAGAGAACAATCACCTACAAAGGAAAATCTATCAGAATAACCACAGATTTCTCATCAGAGACCCTGCAAACAAGAACTTGGAAGGATGTTTGTCATGCCCTAAAGACAAATTTAAATAGATTAGCTTTTTTTTTACAAATACATGCATTTTGGATTCTATTATGGTATTAATGAACTTACTTTATGAACATCAATTACCTAGTGAAATAAACTTTGAAGACAATTTCAAACTTTAGAATGAATGAAGCTTATACTTTCATCCCAACTGGCAAAAAAAAAAGTTGCATACCCAGTGGTATGGACATGGTATTGGAAATATAAACACAACTACATAGACATAAAAACTTACCACTCTATAGTCATAATGTTTTATTACATAGATTATTATGTATCTATGACATACAAACCCACAGCCTAATTTTGATTATGTTCTAAAATCTAAGTGCCAGTGATTGTATATAGAGATTCCCTTCTTGAATACCTGTTTGTAAAACATGTCATTTGAAATATGATGTAAAAATCAATGTTAATAAATTCTTTAATTAGAAAAAAAAGATTATAGATAATTTCCACATGGACTTATTCAAATCTGATTTGACCATTGTCTAACTTTTGTGTGTGTTTCAGCACAAAGGTTAAACTCAGGGACAGTATTCTTGTATGTTTGTATAATTGTTTGTTTTGTTTTGCTCAAGGCTGTCACTCTACAATTTGGTTCAGCATTTTGTTGGTTATTTGGAAATAAGAGTTTTCTAGATTTGTCTACCTGGGCTGGTGTTGAATTACAGTCTTCAGACTGTAGCCTCCTGAGAAGCTAGTGAGATGTAAGCACATGGCATATTGTCTGTAGGGTTGGAGTTATCTCATTGTTGGTTCATTAACACACATATATATACATATATGCATATATATGAAGCATATGATAATGTATGTAACATTTTGTTTATCCATTCATCTTTTTGACAACTGTGATTAATGACTGTACATTTTCTTTTTATTGGTGAAGCCACAGGTAAGCATAATACATGGCAAGTCCCCATAACAGGACAGAAACTTAAATATACTCACAACTGTATAATTGTTGTTGGTGCTTTTTTTTGCCAGTCCTGGGGCTTTATTGTCGAAATGAGGTCTAGCTAATTTTTTGCCCAGACTGGCCTTGAAACAATCTGCTTACCCTTTCTATTTCCAGATAATGAGAACTACAGACAAGACATCATACCTGACAATTGATTATAAAATACATTTAAAATAACTGTTTTGACATATATATATATATATATATGTATATTGAGTGAGATTGAAGTTTGGAAACAGTGTGGCCTGGGTGTCTAAGTTAAAGTTCTTAAGTAAGCCTCTTTGTATATATAACTAATCCTTGCACTATCAGGGTTTTTTAATTAATGCATTAAGAAAAAGATAGTTTCCCAAATCACAGCCTATTTTTTTTCATCTTTTGCGAGTACTGCAGTTTTCATTAGCTAGTATTATAGACATGATCCGCTCAGTATAACCTCTGAAGGATATTTACCAACTATAAAGGACATGAACAATGCTAATATTTGGAAACTAATTGAAAAATATGCTCAGAAGTATTCAGTGATCCATCCTCTTTGTCTCAGATTTGAAATAAAAAAGTTTTTATTAGCTAACTGATATCATAATCAGTCACAATTAAGATGTTAAAATATTTAAGTTTCAAATTGTAATATGAAATACAAAGTCCTAAAACTCTCCATAATAATCCAAATGCATACTGCTTACAAATTTCTTATTTTTACATAGAGAGACACAGACACAGAGGAAGAGAGGTAGAGAGAAGGAGGGAGAGAGAAGAGTGAAAGAGCATATTACCTATTGCTCATTATTTCAGCTTAGTTATACATTAGTAAGAATATATCCAAAAGGTTATTATTGATACTGAATTTCATTTTTAAACTCAACTGAGTTTAAAAGAGCTGATTTTTAAAAATATAATTCATGGGAAATCAACCATAACACCCTTGTCTGAAAGTTACTACGTTCTTTGTACATGATAAATTTTTTTTTACAATGGATTGGACTATGGAAAATGTTCTGCATTAAGAACCATTTCAGCTGGGCATGGTAGCTCACACCTGTAATCCTAGCTATTCAGGAGGCTGAGATCTGAGGATCAAGGTCCAAAGCCAGGCTGAGCACAAAAGGACGGGAGACTCTTATCTCTAATTGACCTCTAGAAAATGGGAATTGGGGCTTTGCTTGAGGATAGGTTGGTGGCCTGGAGTTGAAGAGCTCAGAGACACCTCCCAAACCCCAGGGGTAGGGTGGTAGCATTGAGCTGAAGAGCTTAGGGACAATGCCCAGGCCCAGTTCAAGGGCCATGATCCACAAAAAAGTATCACTTCAGCATTTTATTCTTGATTTCATCATTAATACTGAGAGTAGTAATTAACATCTGCATAGCTAATATTTAATTAGTCATGCTAACACTTAATAGGTAAAAAGGCTTTGTCACTCATCACAAATCATTAAGTTTTAATTTGGAAATAAATTGTACTTGAATGTTATGAGACATTAGCAGAGAGAAAATAAGATATTAAGAAAATATAGAGGTTTAAGGTTAATGAATTTGCAGGAATTTGAACAAACAAGACATTTTCATGTTGATTGAAGTTACTAAAAAGCAGTAGTGGAAAAGCATGTTCGCCAAAGACCTTAACTGTAAATTATTTCTTAAAAATAAATAGTGGAGGGGCTAGGAGTTTGGTCTAGTGGTAGAGTGATTGCCTACCATGCACGAAGACCCGGGTTTGATTCCTCGGTACCACATACATACAAAATCCTGGAGATGGTGCTACGGCTCAAGTGGTAGAGTTCTAGCCTTGAGAGAGCATTCAGGCCCAGAGGTCAAGCCCCAGGACTGGCAAAAAACATAATAAATAAATAAATAAATAAATAGTGGAAAGATAATGCTTCATTTTTATTAACATATATATGTATATGTAGTTTAGTTTCCTTAGATTTTATATCTTTTACCTAGTTACATTATTTTAAAAAAATAACAAATCATATCAATATATAATTTGTATCATTATAATTTGTTCATTTTTTATGGTTTACTTCTATAGTAAAAAATATAGAAAATAAGATCAGAATTGAATATTAGTAGTAATTTTTGTAGTTCTTCTTGAAAGGTATAAAAATAGATTAATACAATTTTCAAAATCAATGGTTCTAAAATTCCTGCCTTCAAAAAACGTTAATGTAGCCAGTTGCAGTGGCTCAAACCTTTAATCCTAGCTACTTAGGAGCCTGAGATCTGAGGATCAAGGTTCAAAGCCAGCTTGTGCACAAAAACAAAAACAAAACTTTAATGCTGAGAATTGTTGAACACTGTTTATGTTTAATTTAGCAAATGTTCTATACTTTTACTTTTGTGGATATTTTCTATAATATCATTAATATGAATTAGACTCAGTTTTTAAAGATGTATTCATCACAAACATCAACCAAATGAAAATGTAGCTTCAGGAAAATGGCTATTCTTTAAATGATGTGAAGAATTATAATTTTCTATATGAAATGTTTCCTTAAACATACATTAAATATGAGTAAAAATAAATTATTATAGGTATATATACTATAAATATATTTACAAATAATACAAGTGAATCTTTACTACCTCCTAAATCCTTACTATACTGATAATTAATGGATTTCTAAGTCATTCTTTCAAAATTATAGAGAATGTAAAACTATTTAAGAAAAATTGGAAGCTGAAAATTGATGCATAGAAATCTGGAAAAACTGAGGATCTTCTTCCTTTTTTAATTTTTTTAAATTTTTGTCAGTCATGGGGCTTGAACTCTGGGCCTGGGTGCTGTCCCTGAGCTCTTCAGCTCAAGGCTACCACCCTACCCCTTGAGCCACAGCGCCATTTCTTTTTTTCTAGTAATTAGTTGGAGATAAGAGTCTCTCAGTCTTTAGTTCCCGGGCCGGCTTTGAACTGCGATCCTCAGATCTCAACCTCCTGAGTAACTAGGTTTAAATTGATCCACCGTTCCCAACAAGAATCTTCTTAAATCTTGTAAATTCTGATATTACTTTTACCTCTTGATTTAACCTCATTGATTTAAACTGAAAACAAATCTCTAGATTAAAACTACAACAAATAAAATATGAGACAGTTGCACGTGGCTCACACCTATAATCTACATTCTCAGAGACACCCTGAGATCTCAGGGTCAAGCTTTGAAGGAAGCCTAGGCAGACAAAACTAGATTCATCTTCAATTAACTAACAAAACTCATTACTGTAGAGGTGGATCAATTAGGCACCAGCTGTCAGCAAAAATCTAAAAGTGTGAGCGTCTGAATTCAAGCACTAATAACAGCACACCCACACAAATATAATAATAAAAATTTTCATCACTATTTTTCATTAGAAATTTTTCTTCCTATTTCAGGAAGTAAACTGAAGTTTCATCCTTTGGAGAATATGAGATAGAAGGTTGCTGGACTGAGATAAACCTAGAATGACTACTCTTATATCATCTTGAATGCAAATGCAGGGCACCATATATTCACTGAATGTTGAGACTCCAATCTTTCCTACCGTGAATGTAGGCATGTAGGACACAATTGTAAGTTATAATATACTACTTTTTTTATACTTAACACCCTGATACAAGACTAGTATAGAAATGAGTTTTCATGTAGAAGTTGGCCAAAGGAGAATAGCCTATGCTGAAGAAGACAGTATAAAATTTGTATATCAAACCTACAGTTAGTATTTTACTATTTCACTCTTACAGATAAGCATTCATTAGCAGTAATAAGAATTTCAGAAAAATAAGTTGAATAGTGAAAGCACAACAAGAAAATAAAAATAAACGAATAACCAAGTTTGTTGATAAAGTTCATGAATAGAAAGAAAATGCACACAAAATAATAATACATTAGATAAAAGTGAAACTTCAAAAGTATTACTGGACATTTAAATTATTATAAGAAATGAAAGCAAGCAATTCAACAATAACAACATCAAGTGATTGAGCATAAACAAAGAGGTGGAAAATAGAAAATGAGGCAATTAGGGATTAGCTCAAATTTCAGAGAGAAAAAGAAATAAAGAAAAAAATGCTTGATCAGTTTCACCATATGATTTCCAGTTACTAGGAGCCATCAATTCTCAACCCAACATTTCAAAATAGAACCATACAATTATATTCATATTTACCAATAGCTGATGTCACGCTAACCACACACCATTCTAAACACTTTCCATATGCTAATTTATTTTAATGTTCACAACCTCCCCAAGAGATTGGCAACATTTTTCCCTCATTTTAAAAGTTGATGTTACTTCACATGTGAGAAGTGTATGGGTGTTAAGTAGCTATGATATGACTGCAGAAACTGTCATTTGATTCCGATTACTCTTAACTAATGTCATGAAATTTTATTACCTTAAAATTGAAAATAACATTCTACAAATATTTAAATTGGTAAGCATTTGAACAAAAATACAAAATGTAATCAGAAGATGGCTGAACTTCTCAATACCAAAATCAGAATCTAGAGAATTCCTCCAGGGTGTTTTCAAAATACTGAAAATAAAATTTTTCAAGTGAGGGATTCTAAATGTAAACTAGACACCAAATATGATGATGCATTAACTGTGGACATGAATTGCCCCTGGAAATGAACTTTCGAAGCATTCTTTCAAAAAAATCATTACATGAGGATTATATGAAGAAACAGAAGACCAAATACACTGGAAAAATGATAAAAGAAAACCCAAGGTGAAGTTGGACAGAAGTTATGAGCTTACATCAGATTAGAGAGCCATTCCAAAAAATAACAAACAAACCTTCACAATGGTCTTAAGATAATTACCTCTGGAAACGAATGAATTTAAATACACTAAAAAGAAAATTGCAAAACCAAAGAGAATCTTCATGTTTGAGCCAGTAATAATAGCATAGAAGTGATTTAGTAAATAATGTAACACATAACAGCTCACTCCAAAGAAAATGTTAAAAATCAGGCATGAAATGAAGTGCAATCATTTTATAGAATACTGTGGTTTTAAGGAGCACAGTACCTGGTCTTCATCGTGTTATCATTCACTAATATTAATCAAATTTTCCATAAAATTATAATGATAAAGATAGTAATAGGAACTGAGTATTTATTCTTGGAAGGAAAGTAAAGAAGTCAACTAAGATTTCACCCTTTTTTGAAAGAAGAATGTTTGGAGAACACAGTGTAGGAGAATTGCTTTCAGAAACAAAATCTAAACCTGAGTAGCAGCCTAAATCATAGGCTTCATTTGCTTTATTAAAAATTCATAAATAAAAACTGATTCATGCATGCCTTTGATGTTTTTGTAAGAAAAAACACAACGTACTACTACTAATTCACATAAATATTGCAATTGTGTAGTATCACTTATCTTAGTAAATCATGTCAACAATATACACAGAAATGAGCAAAAATTCTCACGATGAAACAAATATGAAAAGACTTATCTATGAAGCAATTGTGGAAGCTCTAGCCACTAAGTTTGTCTGAACTTCTTCATTCTTAGCCCAGTCTTTAGGAACCACTGTGTACTGAAATAAAACTAAATAGAGAACAGTTTTAAATCTATAGGTCAGTCATGGAACTTATTTTAGATAGGGTCCAAGCACTGAGTTTCTAATTGTTATTTTTGTTTGATGAAGGAACTCAACTAAGTAAAAAGTTAGAAAACACCATTTTAAAAAAATCATGTTATTTTAAAATCAAACTAAGCCATTTTGAAGTTGTCCCTTTTAGTTGCTGATCTGAAATATTATATTTTAATAAACTGCATAGTTTTTATTTTCTGTGCTCATTTCTCTTTTTCTGTTTGTGCAAACTCTCTCCTACCACCATCTGTTAAGTGGTTTAGTTGAAAAGAGTTTAAAAGAAAATTTTTGTGCAAAATATCATTTCCTTCAAAAATCTTCAACAGCCAGTATTGGGCTTGCAGAGATCAGAAAACATTTTGTGAACTTTCAAGTTTTTTAGCCAACACTTTGAAAAAGATTAAGGTTTCTCATAAAATAGAAAATACCATCAAAACAAGGAGTGTTTGTGCGTGGCATATTAATCCCCATTGTGGTTTAGCTAACAGCATGTGAAGACTGTTTTTGCTTGTCACTTGAACTTCCAGCATCACCAGAATTTCAGACTTTGAAAGAAGACTGATTCTTATAAGATTTGAAGAAGCTTATATATCAGTCCTGAGATATTTTGTGTTGGTTTTACATGCAGGAAGAATAATGGGGTTGTTCCTTTAAGGATCCAAGTAATGTTAGGCATTTGAAGGCTGACTCTGAAAGAAGAAATGACATGCCACTGGGAGAGCAATCTCTGCATTAGTCTATCATTGAAGAAGGAGGAAAATCATGGCATAAGGTAACTTCAGAATCAGAAGGCAAGAGAGAGTGGAATGAGGCTGAGTGAAATGGTGAGCATGTATCAGATTCAGTGAACATAACAGAAAAAAGTTAATTATTTATCATGTATGCACTAACATTTCAGGGAAAAAAAAGCCAGAAATGGGGCCAGGAGCACAGCCTAGTAGTATAATAACGGGCTAGCATTCATGAAGCCCTGGACGTGGGATGTGGCCTTAGTGGTAGAGTGCTAGCCTTGAGAAAGCCCAAGAACACTGTCCAGGCCTTGAGTTATAGCCCCAGGGCTGGCAAAAAAATCCGGAAATATCTTTGGGCAAAGTGAAAGGGGGAAAAGTTAATGATGTTTAAAGGTGTTAAAACAACTCCTTGATAAATCAAGAACTGATCATAACTGCAGTTCAACATTTTGTTTATATAGCCCCAATCCATGTTGCAAAATAAAGATCTCTGTTTTAATATCCACATATATTCTTTATTTGTATTTCTTTTATTTACTGTATTTTATTGTCAGTGTGATGTGTAGAGGGGTTACAGTTACATTCATCAGGTAGTGCACACATTACTTCTTGAGCACTGATATCCTTTCCCATGTTTTTCTCCCACTTTCACTCCCCACAGCCTCTCCTAATCATCTTCTTTTTCCCCTTTTCTTCCCTGTTTCAAATAATCAAATAAGCATATATACAATATACCAGATACCCAAGTCAGATACAGTAACATGAGATAAACCATAGGGGGAAAAACAGAAAAAAAGAAATAACTACACATAGCACATTAAGAACAACAATCACAAAGATAAACCTCTTGTTTCCATATCCTGGAGTCCATTCATTTAGCCTCATCCTATATGGCCATATATACTTTCTGAAAAAGCTTTAGTGTATATGTCATGTTGGATGTACTTTCATTCTTTCCATCGATTTATCTAAATTATATCTAACAGTTCTGCTGATACTATTCAAATATAACATTGCTAATTATAGTTGAGTGAAACAGCTCCAGAAAAATGCTTTGAAAATACTACTCTTCAAAATTCCTTCAGAATATTTTCAAGTGCATAACAGTACTTGGATCCTTAAAGGAACAACTCCATTATTCTTCCTGCACATAAAACCAACACAAAATATCTTGGAACTGATAAACAAACTTCTTCACATCTTATAAGAATTAGTCTTCTTTCAAAATCTCAAATTCTGGTGATACTGGAAGTACAAGTATTTGAATATTTTATTTTTTGTGTGTGTGATCATGGGGCTTGAACTCTGGGCTGTGTGCTATTCATTAGCTCTTCAGCTCAAGGCTACTGTCCTACCCCTTGAGCCACAGCGCCACTTCTGATTTTCTAGTGGTTAATTGGAGATAAGAATGTCATGGCCTTTAGTGTCTGGGCTGGCTTTGAACCGTGATCCTCAGATCTCAGCCTCCTGAGTAGACAGGATTTCACAAGTGAACCACCTCGCCTGGCTGATACTTGTTCATTTTGTTTAATTGAAAGCTATTTGTTAAGCACCTACTATCTGCCAGTACCTATTATTTATTAAGGTTTATAGTCACGGTCGCCAACTGCATGAAATGTAAGAACTGAATTTTTAGATTATATCAATACATATTTTCCTTTAAGGCATCCTGCATTCTTGAAGTTCTGTGTGTGTTGACCATGGTAAAGGGACAGACGAGATGTAATTTCTGGCACTGGTGTTATATGAGACCACAAAAATAAAGGACATGCACTTTCGAAGTCTTTGCTTCAGATTTATTCCTGAATCCTTATGATCCTTTTAGTTCAATGATTCTTTTTGGTAGATTTCTTCACTCTCCTGGCTAGTATGCTCATCTTTAATGTCTTTAGAAAACCTGATTTTCAGGCTTCATTTGAAAAGATGACCTAGTTAAACAACAGAAAATTTCATTGCCCCTTGAGGAGGATCACTGCTTCAGCTTTGATTTGCATTTAACTACTTCTGAAAGTCAGGATTTTCATCCACAGATCTGCTTTTATGGAGCATCATGACTTCCTGCAATTTAAAAAAAATATGAATTGCACACCTTAACGTTTTAGTTTAAGAACTTTATCTTTATATCACTGGTTTTGGCTCAGTGGATGAAGCTCCATCTCCAATGCTCATTTTATGAACATTGGCCATGTAAATTCTTTGCCATTCTTTGGGATAAAAGGCATCACACCTAACTAACTATATGATCTTAATTATTTTCCATAGTTAGGGTGCTAAATTGATATTTTGTACGTTGAATCAAAGGCAAACATTGCACATGAGAAAGGAGCGAAAACTGAATTGTGACTGCAGATTTAATTTTTAAAATGCTCCTATGTATCACTACTCTCTCCCCTCCCTCCCACCCTCCGTCCCTCCCCCCCTTTCTCTCTCTCTGACAGTCATGGGGATTGCACTCTGGGACCTGGGTTAAGTCCCTGAGCTCTTCAGCTCAAGCCAGTGCTCTACGACATTGAGTCATAGCAATACTTCCAATACACTGTCATTACTTTGATGCTGGAATTTATTTCCCAAATTCCAAAATCTATTTTACACTTTACAATATACAACTCATTATAAGTTACAAAATCTTTTGATTCAGTGACCAGCCTTAGAGTATCAACAGAAATTTTAAATATATATTTTAATCAAGGAAGATTAGCCGATCTTCAGGATGTGGAAACAAGCTTTTATATTATGTAATTGTTGTTCTTAATGCACCTTATTACTTCTCTTCTCTTTTGTTGCCCTTTGTTTAATCTCATAGTGTTACAGTATCTGACTTTGTCACCTGGTATATTGTATATACATTTGTTTATTTGAAATAGAAAAGGGAAGGGCGGAAAACAAG
Organism: Megascapheus bottae; assembly: GCF_031878675.1. Taxonomy (NCBI): domain Eukaryota; kingdom Metazoa; phylum Chordata; class Mammalia; order Rodentia; family Geomyidae; genus Megascapheus; species Megascapheus bottae. The sequence continues at coordinate 61,654,329 of NC_143547.1, read as the reverse complement.
TTGATTGGGAAGGGGGTGGGGAGAGGGAAATGGGGACAAAAACATGAGAAGGGGTGTCAATGTATGAGAAGTGACCCCTACATACATTACAGAAAAAAAAGTAATTGCTCGATGAGTGCTAATTTTTTAAAAAAGAAATAAGTAAAACACACAACAATGGGATAAATTGACTACTCTGCAGAAAGCAGGTGGTCACAGAGGAGAATAACTCAGTGCTCTTAAAAAAAGAACTAAAGACATAAAACAAGAAAAAGAAAAAAAATATCATCTTTTTTTGATTAAGAAAATTAAGATCACTGGAGGGAGGAGAAGCAAAAAAATTTAAGATCACACTATGATTTTAGGTAGCAAAGTATGCATCTTGCAGTAGATAACTGTTGCCAAAAAGTAGTAGAATGTATCTACGTTTTTCAAAGCTAGGAAAATGATGCCTATAAATTATGAAAAAAATCAAGTTGCTATTAATTGATTCATGTATATGATTTTAATGAAACCACAGTGCCGATATAATATTTAGGAACCGAGTTGCAGAAAGGTATCCAGATTTTTGTTTCTCAAACATAATTTTACAATATTTTAAGTATTTTACATATAATAAAATGTGCAGGATAGTGGTGGGACTGTACAGCCTGTGAACCAAATAAGGCCCAAGGAATCATTTGATATGCACTAGAGAGACATGTGTGCTTTTTCCTACACTCATTGTCATCTGGCTTTCCATAGCCATCTGCTTGTATTGATAAGTTTATATGATCCATGAATAATGTTATAAACATCCAAATGGTCATTGGAAGAAGTAAAAGGTGACATTTCCTTGTCTGTTTTTGCATACTTATTTATATTGCACAGATAGGTGTATGAGGGAGACCGTTTTATTTTCTTTGAGATTTAGGTGGTAAACAGTTTCAAAACCTAACAGAACAGTCCAAAGATAAATATATTATAAGGCTATAATGTAGAGACAGATAAAATTTTGTTAAAACTATATGGAATCAATTTTAATAGCAGGCTGGAAGTGAAAACCCAAAGAAACAGGCTCCAGTGTTTCCCTCATTGATAATCATTAGTTTGTGTCTAGGATAGTCATAGAAGAGAATCACAGTAGCCCAGTAGCTACGTATGTAAAACCCCATAAAATGATCCTAAAATGATGTTAATAGAAATGAACTTCATTATATGAAAACAAGAGAGTTTGTTTTCTATCTTTCCTGTTTTAGTGTACTGTTTGCAATTATTTCTTTTGTCTTTGGGATTTTATTTCTACTCTGGTTTATTCCCTGTGGCCGGTACCCTTTGTCTTGTGTGTAAGATTATCTGATTTGGGAAAGGGAAGGGGAACCACAGAAACTGTGGGATAAAGGTGAAATAATGTAAAAGAAATATTCACTAGACAGTATGTTGGAAATGAACTTCACAACTTGAAGTGGGATGTATTTGTGGAGGAGAGAAAGCATGTGAAAACGTGGGTGGAATAACACTGCTCCAAAAGAAATGTACTCATTACCTTACTTCTGTAAGTGCAACCTCTCTGTACATTCTTTACAATAAAATTAAAATTTAAAATATAATATAATATTAGAAGGAGGGGTGGCATTTAAAAAACTAAAGAATTATACTCATTCATTACCTGAATTATGTAACTATAACTCTCCTTACATAAGCATTACAATAATATGTATTATATATATACATATATATTATATTTTTTGTGGGTCATGGAGCTTGAACTCGGCCTGGGCGCTTCAGTTCCAGGCAACCGCCCTACCCCTGGGCTTGGGTGGTGTCCCTGAGTTCCTCAGCACAATGCTACCACCCTGCCCTTGAGCCAAACCCCACTTCCCGTTTTCTAAATGTTAATTGGACATAAGAGTCTCAGGTCCCTTTGCTCCCTGGCTGTCTTTGAACCTCATTCCTCTGATCTCTGCCTCTTGAGTAGCTAGGATTACAGGCATGAGCCATCACACCCGGCAATTTTTTAAGACACAAACATTCCTTGGTTGTTTGCAGGGCTTGAACTCAGGGCCTAGATGCTTTCTCTGAGCTCTTTGCACTCAAGGCTAGAGCTCTACCACTTTGAGTCACATTCACAGGGACTTTTTATGCAAAGGCCGACTTTGAACTGTGATACTCAGATCTGTGCTACCTGAGTAACTAGGATTGCAGGCATGCGGCCCGAGTGTCCAGCACAATACGTTTTTAACTCCATGGAGTAGTTGGTTTTTGGATAACAGATAAGAGACATCTGAATTGTTGAGAAAAGTCAGAAAATTATGGGAATGATGGGGAGAATGATGGAAGGGGTGACACTGATCTAGAAGCATTGTAGCCATGTACTGGTGGCTCATGACTGTAACCCTAGCTACTCAGGAGTCATAGATCTGAGAATTGAGATTGGAAGCCAGCCAGGAAATTCTGTGAAACTCTTATCTCCAATAAACCACCAGAAAATTGGAAGTGGAGCTGCAGGTGAAAGTGCTGGCCCTCAAGAAAAAAGCTCAGAGACAGGGCCCAGGCCCTACGTTGAAGTCTCACAAGTGACAAAGTTAAAAGAAGCATTATAGTTAAAAACTTTAGTGGACTGAAATGCCTTTGTGCAATTATTTAATGATAAAAAATAATTTTAAAAAGTTCCAGACAATGAGCAAATAGTATCTTTATTACTTTCAAAATACTGAAGCTTAATGAAAATGAAATTTGATGCATGTTGGGCTTCTATAGGAAATTAGATATACATGTAAACAAATCATCTTCAAAGTCACTAATGAAATGTGTGAAATCCATATATTCCCACACAAACACATATGTACACACGTTTATGTGTGTATACGTGCATAACTACCTACGGCAATTTTAAAAGTATTGATTCACAATAAGCGTGCTTGTTTTGGTTTATGGTATTGTGTTACTTGAGTATTTTATGTAAGCTTTTTTCTCTCTCAGTACACTTCTTTGTTTTTACACCTAGGAGGTCATGTTTTCATAGGGAATAATTTCAGCAGCTCAGGCTCTTTCCACCTATTCTCCCAAAATATTCATCTCCGCATACAATTGGCCTGGGCTTCAGTTGAACTCAGGCTTTGGCTTCTTGCATATATTGATGATTTTCCTTGCCCACATGACTGAAAGTAACCGAAATTTTGTGTCTGTATGAATGATACTTGATTTCTGCTTTCAGTCAGAATCAAATTTTCCATTTATTTATTTCGAGTAATTTTAAAAGTTAGTTATATGTCCTATGTTAATATTGTTTATTTCCTTATCCAAAAAACCCAGAAGTTTCCATTGAAATAATCACCAGAGGTTATTCTTTTTTCCCTTCAGTATATTTAGGTTTCAGTTTCACTAATAATCATCTGCCAGCAGAAGAAACAAGGTGAATTATGTCCTATATGACACTATGCTTAATATATACCTGTAAGCTAAGACTATCTCTGTTTAAACATTTCTTTATTGTGGCATTTTAGGGCAAGATAAATTTCTGTATACTGATAATAAAACTAGAAGAGAAGTTATGAATTGAAGTTTTTCATCAAAATTACAACCATTTTCACAGTTTTTATGTTTTCTCCTATTCACATTGACTGCTACTCTAATTTGAAAATTATTATTAATAAATAAATATGAATAGTATTCTGTGGCTCATTTCTTTCATTTGTGCCACTATATGCAAGTGTCCAGAATTAGACCAAGGAAAGGGAAAGGAAAAGAGACTCAAATATCAATTTCTTAAGGAAACTGCCCCACAGACATACATCCACTTGTAGAGAATTGACAGAAACATGCAACAACGACAGTTTGCAAGCTAAATCAGGACTAGTTTCATTTAACTATCTTTACAGTTGTAGTGACACTTACTCAGAATGTTGTGAAATAAATTTATTTACTTCTTTGGCAATGTATTTGTTATTGTAAAAATAAAATTATTCTATTTGAATATAATGAAAATAATTTTGTTTGATGTCTTAATTGAGTTCATCATGATAAATTATACCAAGGCAATGGTGTTTCCTAATGAAAAAAAAATCATTGTAAAAGAGGATTCTTTGACGCCATTTCATCATACAATATACCTAAATATGCATATATTTAGTAGTTTATACCATTGAAGAATAAGTGAAAGTGGACTTTGGTTATAATCTAGTTTCAGCACCACATCTGCTCATGAAGAAACAAATGGGACAGAGGAGGTGGAGTTGTCAAGGGAAATACTTTAAGCAGAAGTGTAACTAGAAAATATTATATCCCTGCTTATATTCTTTTACATCACACTTTTCAAAGGTTAAACGCACAAATAAAAACTGGCATTTTTCCTATCGGCAATTTTTTTTTGCCAGTCCTGGGCTTGAGCTCAGGGCCTGAGCACTGTCCTTGGACTTTCTCAAGGCTAGAGCTCTACCACTTGAGCCTCAGCACCACTTCCAGCTTTTTCCTATGTATGTGGTACCAAGGAATCGAACCCGGGTCTTCATGCATACTAGGCAAGCACTTTAACCACTAGGCAAAACTCCCGGCCCAAAGAAAGTTCTTTTTTTTTTTTGCAAGTCCTGGGCTTGAGCTCAGGTCCTGAGCACTGTCCTTGGGTTTTCTCAAGGCTAGAGCTCTACCACTTGAGCCTCAGCACCACTTCTGGCTTTTTTCTATGTATATGGTACTGAGGAATCGATCCCAGGTCTTCATGCATGCTAGGCAAGCACTTTAAGCACTAGGCCAAACTCCCAGCTCTATTGGCAAAATTTTTAAATTTTAATATTTATCTATAGCATTGATTCTCATAATCAGTAACTACACATACATAAATATCAAATACTAGTATAACTGTGAGCCTTGGGAGTTAGAATAACCAAATTATAGTAAATAGAATGTCATATTTAGTAACTTTCCATTGGTATTAGCAATTATTATTTGCTTATTTTTCTGGTGCTACACAGATCAAGTATAACTTGTAAAGACTGAGTATAGGTTTTCGTGTATTTCCTTTATAGTAATTATAAATTTGGTTAAAAACAGAAATCATAATTTCAGAGTATTTTTACCCTGGAGTTGACCTTTTAAAATAAACAACACCATCACCAGTATGTTTGCATCAGACCTTTGCTAAACTTCATTCTGAGCATGCCTGATATATGACTACTATTTTTAAGATTTTAATGAAATGTAAAAATGTGTCTTATTATAGTTTAAAATTAGAGGATCATTTCTTGTGTTGAGTGTCCATATACTTATCCAGTTTAACATGTTTTCATGTAATATGCAGAATATACAACAAAATATAAAGTATTGTTTTATATATAATAATATATTTTATAGATATGTTATGTTATATATAGAATTGTATATATTATATTGAATAAAGTATACTATTTTATATATTCTGTTTATGAAATCATGTATATAATACACATGCACATATACTTAATTACTGATAGAAAATTTTAATGTTCCAATTTTCAAAACTTAACTTTATAAAAAAAGGATGTCTGTATTTTTATGCATTATACTTAATGTGATTATATATACCTTGTGATAGGCTAACTGATGCTCTGAGAGCCAACTCTTCTAAGGATGAAACATTTACAATCTGAAAATAGGTTATGAAAGTATACCGTTTTGATTGTGAGGCATAGCTAGAAGTTAAGTAGATCCTTGATACATTTTGAACACTAAGATTTCTGACTTATTGAGCTTGAATTATGCCAGCATGTTTATGTAAAAATGAAAGTGGCACCTTGGTGAAACTTAACAAGAAGAGGTTTCTTAATTGTAACCATTTTTATTCTCTTTCCTGGGACTTTCTTCCCTATTGTCTTGAAATAGCAAAAAGCATACTGCAGTTATGATTACTATAGTGCTGAGGTCATTGAAGAAATACAAACATCTCTGTCTCTATTTCTTGGAAAAGTACCTGAGACTCTTTTCCCCAATTAACCTCTAGAAAACGGGAAGTGAGGCTTGGATTAAGGGCAAGGTGGTAGCCATGAGCTGAAGAGCTCAGGGACAGTGCCCAGGCCAAGTTCAAGCACTATGACCCACAAAAACAAACAAAAAAAGAAGTCAGATATTTATTATTTTATATTAAATTGAATATGTGATTCTAACACATTTTTACATGCAAAGTGTCATGAAGGGTATTCATGACTGCATCATAGAAGGATTTACTATCGTAGTGACTTAATTTCATATTCAATCACAGTGTTCATATGTTGATTTCCTTATGATGAAAAGACTTAAAGATGAGCTTGAAAAAAATGAAAGAATTTCATTTATCATGTCCTGGTAAATTATTACATGCATATAAGTTTCTGATATTTTATTTGTATTCACACAAATATATAAAGCAAATTTTGGGGAAAAAGTAGATGTTTGATACCTGCTTGTTAATTTATTTACATTCAACTACGTATTAAGTTCAGAAAATTCCATCAGGTTACAGTTTAATTGAGGGAGAGTTTCCTACAGTTGGATAGGCTAGGGTAAGTCAGTTACTTGGGTCCTCATGACACATTTCATAGTCCTTAATAGGGCTATTTTTAAGCTCATAGACTACTTTAAAGGAGAATCCACTACACATTTAAGATTTTGTTATTAGTTCTTACTTTTAAAACTACTGAAAATGAATAAATAAGTCTGGTTGCTTAAAATTACATTAAAATAATTGACTCAAATTATCTGAACCATTTGATATTTGATCACATGGAAAAGCTACCTAAAATTCAACTTATGTAATTATGAAATTGATACATTAACATCATTTCTTCCCTGTGTCTTGTTTATATTAGACATGTTTTATCTTCTTGTGTCTTTTTCTGGGACAGATAAATAGGTAGTAACTAATGACTTAATTGTGAATAAATTCTCAGGATGAAGCCACTACTAAGAAGATAGTTTCACAAGGACAGACTAAATCCACTAGCACAACGATGTTCATTGCAGCACTAATTAACAGAGCAAAGATATGGAACCAACCCAGATGCCCCTCAGTTGATGAGTGTATTAACAAGATGTGGTATTTATACACAATGGAATTCTATGCTGCTGTCAGAAAGAATGACATTGCCACATTTGTAAGGAAATGGAAAGATTTAGAAAAAAATCATATTAAGTGAAGTAAGCCAGACTCAAAGGAACTTAGGCTCAATGGTTTCCCTCATTTGTCATAATCAGTAGAAACCTTGGGCTCTCCTAGCAGAGATTTACAGTAGGACAAAACCTAGATACTTAAGGCCCTATAGTATGGCGCTAAATGAAAGGACTTCCAGGATAAGGAAACAAAATCCATATAATGAGTGATTGTTGTCCTTAATGTACTATGTTGTCTCTCATCTCTTTTGCTGTCCCTACATTATCTCATGATGTCACAGTATTTCACCTTGTTATCTGATATATTGTATATATGCGTATTTGATTATTTGAAATTGGATAGGGAAGGGGGGAAAACAAGATGAGGGGTGGGGGTGGGGGCATGATGGGGACCAAGGCATGAGAAAAGGTATCAATGTATGTGAAGTAATGCACCTTCTATCTGGTAAATATAATATAACCCTTGTATTAATTACAATAAAAATATATGGGAAAAAAAGAAGATAGTTTCAGCTAAACCTTCGCACTCTTGATAAAGGGTTAATGCTAATTATGGTACAGAATTTATAAATAAAAGTAACATTATTAATTTTTATAATGATTGACCTTTCTTTTTTCCTCATCATCTATACCTTTATGTTAATTAAATGACTATTTCCACCATATTTTTTAAACTAATAGATTTTATTTTGAAGAACAATTATAAGATTTATGAATACATTGTATTCTTTCAACAGGTAATCTAACTGGTTTCTTATTACTGACATCTATAATAGTGTGATTCATTTGTAGCAACTGATTTAAACCTATTGATATTTTATTTTTGCAGTTTAATTTTTTATCTAAATTTTAATGCTTAAAAATATTTTGGCCACACTATTGTTTTAATTATCTTTAAGTATTTTACAAAAAGAACACAATTCAACATCAATTTATGAGTAGAATGCATCTCAATCAGTGTTAGCCTTAATATTTTATCATTAACTAAACTCATTGGATTACTTTATAATCACTCCAGGTTGTACAAATCCTTGGGTTTTGCAAAATGGCTCTCATGTATTCACCGTTACAATAATGTATAGAAGAGTTTTACTCAGCTAAAAAGTCCCCATTATCTACTTACTTCTCATTCCACTTCCAACTAAAATGTCTAGGGACAATTGATCGTTTATATTATCTCCTTAGCTTTCTGCTTTTCAGAATGCTATATGTTTGGAATAACAGCATATGTAGCCTTTTTAAAGTACCTTTTATGTTTACAAACATACTTTGAGGTTTTCTTCATATGTATTTTTTCTGGCTTAATAGCTTTATTATTTATTTTTATTACTAAATGCTATCCCTTTGTAAAAAAATATCTAGAATCTGTTTATTAATTCACAAATAGAGCAATATCTTAACTACTTCTAATTTTGGTCAATTATAAATGAAGCTGCTGTAAACATTATTGTACAGGTTTTGTTTTCATATGTTTTCATCTATTTGAGTAAATATCAAGGCACAGTTTCCTGTTGAACCACATGATTATATGTTGCTTTGTAAAATCCATTTTCTTTCAAATATATTTTCCAGAGTGACTGTACCTTTTTCAGTCCTACTAGCACAAAGAGCTCCTATAACTCCCTCAGCACTGGTAATGTCAGTGTTTATATCGCCCAGTTCTTGTAAGTGTGTGGTAGTATCTCATTTCATTTTACTTACTTCCTTAATTATGCATATCCATTTATATTACGTTTGTTGTCTCTTTATTTTCATTAATAAGAGGTATATTCATGTCTTTTTGCATATTTATTAATCGGGTTGTTGGATTTTGGGAAGTTATTTTGTATTTTGGACACAAGTTTGTTAGAAGTTATGTATTTTGCAAATTGTAACAGACCTTTTTAATCTCCTTAAAAATAATTTCCATGAGGCGGGGAGTTTGGCCTAGTGGTAGAGTGCTTGCCTGGCTTGCATGAAGAGCCGGGTTCGATTCCTCGGTACCACATACATAGAAAAAATAATTTCCATGTAGATTTTAAAGTTTTGTGATTATACATATTGGCAAATTACCAAACACAAAGTCACCAAGTCTCTAGATTTATGAGTTTTTTCTTTTGCATTCAGAATTAATATTCAGTTTGAGTTAAATTTTGTGAAGTAAGAATTATGAAAAAGATTATTCCTTTTAGAAATGTACAGAGTTGTTGAAAAAGTTTATTCTCAACAAGAATTTATTAGTGTTCCCTTTTGGCATAGTCTCACAAGTATCTGTTATTGTTAGCTTTCTTGATAATGACCATTTTAACTGGGATGAGGCGAATTCTCAATGTTGGTTTGATTTGCAATTCTTCTATGGCATGAAATGTTTTACATTTTCTATTGGTCACTCTTATGTCTTCTGAGAATTATCTGTTTATATCTTTATGTTGTTTATTAATTGGCTAGTTTTTGAGGATATATTAGAACACTAGAAATTCACACATTAAGACCAAAGGAGAATTCTCTCAGGAAAAGATCACACAGGCTCAATGTCTTTGGGCATATGATTATATAAAGATTATATTTACTGAAATGAACTTCAAGAAATGGAAACAAGGTTTCTGTTATATTGCTTTTGGTGTTTTACCTTTGTTACTGTTTCTGTTTCTTTACCTCTTTGTAATTTATCTCTTTGTGAGAAGGTAAGGGGGAGCACGGAGATGGTGGGACAAAGGGTTAACAAATGCAGCAGTAATACAGATACTATGTTGAAAATGAAATATGCAACTTGTGGGTGCAAGTTCATGATAGAAAACCTAGGGGAAAGCAAGGGAAGGGATGACACCGTTCAAAAAGAAACATACTTAATACCTGACATATATAACTGTAATCCCTCTGAATAATACCTTCACAATAACAATAAAAAAGGAAATCTACAAAAAAGGAAAAGATTGATATGTTGAATGTGCTGTCTAGATTTTCCAACACCAATCTTGAAAAGTGTATTTAAATTTTCTTAAATCACAGGTTTATATTTCATGTAGATTTCAAAGGATATTACTTACAGCTTTTTCCTCTCAACAATATCTAACTGGTGTGCTTTAAATTGTGCTGTAAAGAAATGTGCATTGTATATTTATTTTTAATTGTCGAGGTAGTATATAGAGGGGTTATAGTTACATTTGCCAGATACGAGGTGCATTACTTCTCATACATTGATACTCCTTTTCATGTTTTTGTTCCCATTTCCCTCCCCACTCTCCCTCCCAATCATCTTGTTTTCCCCACTTCCTTTTCCTATTTCAAATAAACAAATAAATACATATATAATATATGCATTATATATTTTGAGTTAATGTTGGTAAAAATGTAAGTTTTGTCTCTTTTTGTGAGCGGGCTGTTCTTAGGCTTGAACTCTACTGGTAAGCTCCACTTCCAACATTTTGGTGGTTAATAGGAGTCAAGAGTCTAACAGATTTTCCTGCCTAGTTGGCTTTGAACTATGGTCCTCAGATTTTAGCCTCTGGGGTAGTTGGGATTACAGGCACAAACAAGTAAGTACCTGACAAAAAAAAACTTATTTGTAGAAGAACATATGTGTTAATGTTCTTACATGGTGACAGGCTGGGGTCAATTTTTTTTTTCTGCATGTGGCTGCCAAGTTTTCCGAGCAAAAATTGAAGAGGCTTTCTTCATTACACTGTATATCTCTGGCTCCTTGTCGAATATAAGTTGATAATAGGTATGTCGTTTTATTTCTGGATCTTCTGTTCGGTTCCATTGATCTTTTGGTCTATGTTTGTGCCAATGCCATGCTATTTTTGTTATTATGACTCTATAGTAGAGTTTGAAGTCTAGTATTATAATACAACCTGCATTGCACTTTTTGCCTAGAATTGCTTTTATGTATCTATGACATACAAACTATGATTTTATTATTAATTTTGTCCTTAAATTTATGCGCCAGTGATTGCATAGAGATTCCATTCTTGAATACTTGTTTGATAAAATCGACATTTGAAATATGAGGTAAAAAATCAATGTTAATGCTTATAATCTGAGCTATTCAGGAGTAGCTTCAACTCAAAAGTAGATTCTAAGCCAACTCAAGAAGTAATGTCCACAAAGACTTCATCTCCAATTATTCGGCAAATGCCAAACTGGAGATGTGGTACAAGTACAAAGGCATCAGTGACACTAAAGAAAACTGAACAAGAATGAGAGGTTCTTGTTTCAAGCAACTGTAGAAGCAAAAAAAGGAAAGCTGTAGTAAGATTATATTAAGGGCGGTGAGAGTGAATATAGATAAATAAATGAAATAAGAATAAATAAATCTGTGTTAATAAAATATTTTAATTAAAAAAGATATTGTTTCCTCAGGAAAAATATGTGAATAAAATCAATGCTATTTCAAAATGAAAATATATCACCAGATATCTTATACTACTAGTACTATTATAAGAAAATATCTAGTAATGGGTAATTTAGAAAGAAAAGTAGGGGAGTAGGGTTTTTTTTTGGGGGGTGTCAGTCTTGGGGCTTGAACTCTGGGCCTGGGAACTGTTCCTGAGCTCTTCAGGTCAAGGCTACTGTCTTACCCCTTGAGCCACAGTGCAACTTCCAGTTTTCTAGTGATTAATTGAGAGATAAGAGTCTAATGGACTTTACTGCCCAAGCTGGCTTTGAATCCTGATCCTCAGATCTCAGCCTCATGAGTAGCTAGGATTACAGGTATGATCCACCAGGCCTGGCAGAAAAGTAATTTTATTCATAGAAGTTACAGATACTTGGTTCTAAGACTAAGGTTCTATGAAGTTTGGTGTCTGGTAAAGGCCTGCATTTCGTTTCCAAGATAACTTGTGGTGCTGCATCTTCTGGAGAGAAATGATGGCAAGCCTTACTAGGTGGTGGAATGGAAAGCAAGAAAATGGAATGATCTAAAAAATTTTCTGATCATTTTATAAGGTAATAACTTGCTCAACATGCAGATTGCCTAGCATTATTGGCATGAGTGCCTGAAGCCCATGAAAACCGTATTAATTTAGAAAAATAAAATGCAAAGTTTCAAATATTTCCTACTCAGCTAATTGTAGATACCAATAAAGCATTCATTAGAAGCAGAAAATAGACACTGACATTCTTCTTGTTCCTACCATACAAACTTCATGTAAATTTAATCAGTTATTTATTTTAATCAATTATTTAAATACCATTCATTTCCAGGTATAGTATCTAATCCTTAATTTCATTCCTACTAATTTCTACAGTGTCATATTCTCTGAGTGTTCTGATTTAAATAATTGTTCCATTTAAAATTCATATTTAAAGTTAAGCCCCAATATAAATATATTAGGATGTATGTCCTTTAGAAAGTGCCTGATTCCTGAAGCATCTCCTCTAATGATTGGGATGTGGTTAACATATAAAATACCTGATTACAAGACATCACTTTTTTCCCAACTTTTCTATCCTTGACATAATATGAGGAAGAATATTCCTATCCCTCTTCAGTGTAAAACAGTGAAATATTATCTTGGAATCAAAAATCAGCTCTAGCCAGACTCTACTCATGTCAATGTCTTGATCTTCAACTATATATCCTGAAGAATCATAAGAAGTAAATTTTTATTGTTTTCATGTTCACGGTGTTATTTTGATATTGTAGCAGAAATCAGATGAAGCACTAAATGGTATCAGAGAAGGAAGATGTTATAAAAATAGGGGAAAATGTGAAAGCATTTGGAATCAATTATAAAACAAATATAAAATTTCTACCAGGAATTTTTTACTGACATGTGGACAGGGATTACGGTTAGATCCACCAGAGAGTATGCACATAACTTCTCACACATTAATACCACTTCTCATGTTTTTGTCCCCATTGCCCTCCCCTGACCCCTACCCAATCATCTTATTGTCCCCCCATCCCATTCCTATTTCAAATAAACAAATAAACGTATATGCATTATGTCAGCTAACAAAGTCATATGCTGTAACATTATGAGATTAACCAAAGGGCAACAAAAGAGATGAGAAATAACATAGCAAATTAAGAACAAAAATCACACATAATACGGCTCTTGTTTCCATATTCCAGAGGTCCTTTCATTTAGCCTCATCCTATATGATCATATATATCTAGGTTTTGAGCTACTATAATCCTCTGCTAGGAGAGTCCAATGTTTGCACTAATTATTACAAATGAAGGAAACCATTGGGCCTATGTTCCTTTGGGTCTGGTTACTTCACTTAATATTTTTTTCCAAGTCTTTTCATCCCTTAAAAATGGGCAATGACATTCTTTCTGATGGCAGCATAGAATTCCATTGGGTATAAATATCACACATTGCTAATCCAGTCATCTACTGAGAGGCATCTGGTTTGGTTCCATATCTTTGCTATGATAAATACTGCTGCATTGAACATCATGGTGCTAGTGGCTTTACTATGTCCTTGTTTCTGGACATATGAATAAATACCAAGGAATGGAATTGCTGGGTCATATGTGAGCTAGGGTTTTGGTCTTTTGAGGAACCACGATACTGCTTTCGTAGTGGTTGAATGAGATTACATTCCCACCAGAGTGTAGTAGGGATCTTTCCTGGCCACATCCCCACCACCATTTGTTGTTATTGGATTTCTTGAACATGGCCATTCTAACTGGAGTGAGGTGGAATTTCAAAGGTGTTTTGATTTGCATTTCTTTTATGGCCAGAGATGTCGAGTATTTCTTCATGTTTCTATAGGCCATTATTATTATTTCTTCTTCAGAGAAGTCTCTAACTCTTTGGCCTATCTTTTTATAGGATATTTGTTTCTTTGAAGATTAGTTTTGGAGACATTCAACTTTTTTAGCTGTAGATATATTTTAGATATGAGGTTTTTGTCTCTTGTATGGCTAGTGAAGATTTTCTCCAACTCTATGATGTTTCCTTTTAGCTTGCTAGCTATGTCATTTCCCACACAGAAGCTCTGCAGGTTAATGTAGTCCCATTTGTCCAATTTTTAAAAAAAAATTACTGTGTTTCTGGGTCTTTAGTAAGAATGTTTTGACCTGTGCTAAGGAGACCTAGTGTATCTCTCATTCCTTCTTATAAAGAATTCAGGGTATCTGCCTTTACCTTAAGGTCTTTGATCCATTTATTTATTTTTTTAATTTTTTTATTGTAATTAGTAAAAGGGTTACATGACATTTGCCAGATAGAAGGTGCATTAATTCACATACATTGATACCCTTTCACATGTCTTGGTACCTATTTCCCTCCCCCCCCACACCCCACCCATCTTGGTTTTACCCCTTCCCTATCAAATTTCAAATATCCAAATACAAATAAATTCAATATATCAGATAACAAAGTGAGATACTATACCAATATGAGATAACCAAGGGACAGCAAAGGAGAGGAGAGACAACATAGTACATTAAGGACAACAATCATTCATTATATGGCTTTTGTTTCACTATCCTGGAGGTCCTTTCAATTAGCTTCACATTATATGGCCTTATGTATCAAGATTTTGCTATATTGCAAATCTCTGCTAGTAGAGCCCAAGGTTTCTACTGATTATGACGAATGAGGGAAACCATTGAGCCTAAGTTCCTTTGAGTCTGGCTTACTTCACTTAATATGAATTTTTCTAAGTCTTTCCATTTCCTAACAAATGGGGCGATGTCATTCTTTCTGACAGCAGCATAGAATTCCATTGTGTACAAATACCACAACTTGTTGATCCACTCATCAACTGAGGGACATCTAGGTTGGTTCCATATCTTTGCTATGGTGAATAGTGCTACAATGAACATTGTTGTGCTAGTGGGTTTATTATGCCCTTGTTTCTGGATGGTTGGGTAAATGCTAAGTAGTGGAATTGCTGGGTCATAGGGGAGTTCTATGTTTAGCCTTTTGAGGCACTGCCACACTGCTTTTCATAGTGGTTGAACGAGTTTGCACTCCCACCAACAGTGTAGTAGTGATCCCTCCTGGCCACATCCCCTCCAGCATCTGTTGTTATTCGTTTTCTTGATCCTGGCCATTCTAACTAGAGTGAGGTGGAATCTTAGAGTTGTTTTGGTTTGCATTTCTTTTATGACCAGAGATGTGGAGCATTTCTTCATGTGTCTATAGGTCATTTTTGTTTCTTCTTCAAAGAAGACTCTCTTTAAGTCTTTGGCCCATTTTTTAATGGGATGGTTGTTACTTTGGAGGTTCGTTTTGGAGTGATTCAATTTTTTGAGTTGTTGGTATATTTTAGATATGAGGCCTTTGTCCGTTGTTTGGTTGGTGAAGATCTTCTCCCACTGTGTAGGCTTCCTGATTAGTTTACTAGCTATGTCCTTTGCCATACAAAAGCTCTGCAGTTTAATGCAGTCCCACTTATCGAGCCTTTCTCTGATTTGTTGTGATTCTTGGTCCTTATTAAGAAAGTTTCGACCTGTGCCAAGGAGGCCTAGTGTATCTCCTATTCCTTCCTGTAAAGTTTTCAGTGTGTCAGCTTTTATCTCCAGGTCTTTGATCCATTTGGAGTTAATTCTAGTGCAAGGTAACAAAGAAGGATCCAGTTTTAGTTTTCTGCAGGTGCTTAACCAGTTCGGCCAGCACAACTTGTTGAAGAGGCTGTCTTTCTTCCATTCTATTTTTTTGGCTCCCTTGACAAAGATTAGGTGGCCATGGTCTGTGGTTTAATATCTGGGTCCTCAGTTCTATTCCATGGTCTTCAGGCCTGTTCCTGTGCCAGTACCAAGCTGTTTTGAGAATTATAGCTCTGTAATAGAGTCTAAAGTTTGGAATTGAAATTCCTCCAGCGCTGTTCTTTCTGCTAAGAAGTGTTTTTGCTATACGGGGTCTTTTATTATTCCATATGAAATTTTGGATTGCCTCTTCTATTTCTTTAAAGAATGACATTGGGATGTTGATGGGTATTGCATAGAATTTGTAGATAGCTCTTGGCAAGATTGTCATTTTCACAATGTTGATTCTTCCAATCCAGGAGCATGGGAGGTTTTTCCATTTCCTTAGTTCTGCTTTAATTTCCTTTTTTAGGGTTTTAAAGTTTTCGTCAAAAAGCTCCTTTACATTCTTAGTTAAGCTAACTCCTAGGTACTTTATTTTCTTTGAGGCTATTGTGAAAGGAGTTTCTTTCCTGATTATTGCCTCGTTCCTCTCACTGTTGGCGTAAAGGAAGGCAGTTGATTTTTGAGGGTTGATTTTATAGCCTGCTACTCTTCCAAAGCTTTGAATCAGCTCAAGGAGCTTGGGAGTAGAGTCTATAGGATTCTTTAAATACAGAATCATGTCATCTGCAAAGAGGGATAGTTTTATTTCCTCTTTCCCTACTTGGATCCCCTTTATGCTTGCTTCTTGCCTTATTGCACTGGCTAGGAATTCTAGTACTATGTTAAAGAGGAGTGGAGAGAGTGGGCATCCTTGTCTCATTCCTGATTTTAGAGGGAATGGCTTTAGATTTTCACCATTAAGTGTAATACTAGCAGTAGGTTTCTTATACACAGCCTTTATTACCTTGAGGAATGTTCCATGGTTTCCTAGTTTCTCCAGAGCTTTTAACATAAAGGGGTGTTGGATCTTGTCAAATGCCTTTTCCGCGTCTATTGAGACAATCATGTGATTTTTGTCCTTGCTCCTGTTGATGTGTTGAATTATATTAATTGATTTGCGTATGTTGAACCAGCTTTGCCTCCCTGTGATGAATCCAGTTTGATCATAGTGTATAATTTTTTTTGATGAGTTGTTGTAGACGGTTGGCCAGTATTTTGTTGTGAAGTTTTGCATCGATGTTCATCAAAGATATAGGTCTATAGTTCTCTTTCTTTGATGAATCTCTGTCTGGTTTGGGGATGAGGGTTATACTGGCTTCATAGAATGAGTTTGGTAAGGAACCTTCATTTTCAATTTCGTTGAAGAGCTTGAGGAGTATTGGTGTGAGCTCTGCTTTGAAGACCTTATAGAATTCAGCTGTGAATCCATCTGGCCCTGGGCTTTTCTTCGGTGGAAGTTCTCTCATTGCCATTTCTATTTCAGAGCTTGAAATAGGCCTGTTGAGTTGGCTTAGTTCTTCTTGGTTCAGTGTGGGTATGTTACTATTGGCTAGGAATTCATCCATTTCATCTAGATTCTCAAATTTGTTGGCATAAAGGTTTGAGAAGTATTCCCTCATGATATTCTGGATCTTGGTAATTTCTGTCGTGTTCAGTCTCCATGAGTTACAGGATTTTCGTTGGAGGAGATGTGTGTTCAGTTCCAGTTTGATGCCTTTGTGGTCTGAGAGTGTGCATGGAATAATTTCTGTGTTTCTGAATCTGTCCAGGTTTGTTTTATGGCCTAAGATGTGATCTATTTTGGAAAATGTTCTATGTACTGCTGAGAAAAACGTATATTGTGTTGTTGCTGGGTGGAATATTCTGGAGATGTCTGTTAGATCTAGTTGGTCTATATAGTTGTTCAGTTCTAAGGTTTCTCTGTTGAGTTTTTGCCTTGTTGATCTGTCCATAGGTGAAAGTGGTGTGTTAAAGTCACCGACAATCACTGTATTTCGATCTATGTATGGTTTCAGTGTAAGTAAAGTTTGCTTGATGAAGTTTGGAGCTCCGGGATTGGGTGTGTAAATATTTAGGATCGTTATGTCTTCCTGGAGGAAAGATCCCTTTAGTAGTATGTAGTAACCTTCTTTGTCTTTTCTTACTAATTTTGGTTTGAAGTCTATTTTATCTGATATGAGGATGGCAACTCCAGCCTGTTTATGGGGGCCGTTAGCTTGATAGAGTTTATTCCAACCTCTCACTTTCAAAAGATGCTTGTTTTTTTGGATAAGATGTGTCTCTTGAAGACAGCAGAATGATGGCTCTTGCTTTTTGATCCAACTAGACAGCCTATGCCGTTTAATTGGAGAGTTAAGTCCATTGATATTGAGAGTTAGGATTGAGAGGTATTTATTAGGTCCTACCATTTTTAGAAGCTTTTATTTGGGCCTGTGTCTTGACAGTTCTTGTAGTCCTTAGATGGTATGCTGTTTAGGTGCCATTTCTTTCCCTATATTGCATTTATTTTGGTTTTCTATGTATAGAACATCTTTCAGAATTCTCTGTAATGTTGGTTTTGTTGCGACATATTGTTGCAGCTTTTCCCTGGAATGGAATGTTTTTATTGTTCCCTCAGTTATGAATGAGAGCTTAGCTGGGTACAGTATTCTTGGTTGGTAGTTATTTGACTTAAGGGCATGACATATATGCTTCCAGTCACTTCTTGCTTGCATGGTCTCTGCTGAGAAATCTGGGGTTATTCTGATTGGTTTTCCTTTATAGGTTACTGAACCCTTTTCCCTGGCTGCCTTTAGGATCCTTTTTTTTGGTTTCTATTGATCCAGTTCGGATTACGATGTGGCGGTGGGGTGTTCTTTTCTGGTCAGGTCTGTTTGGGGTTCTAAAAGCTTCTTGTATCTGGATGGGTCTGCCCTTCTGGATATTTGGGAAATTCTCTGAGATGATTCCCTGAAGTATATTTCCAATACCATTGACCTCTTTCTCCAGACCCTCCTCAATACCAATTAGCCTTAAATTAGGCTTCCTAATTGTATCTTGGACCTCCTGAAGTGCTCTCTCATTTTTCTGAGATTTGTATTGACTCATTTTCTGTTCTTTCTCTATAACTAAATTATCTTCAGCCCCAGAAATTCTCTCCTCTGCATTGTCTAACCTGCTATCAAAGCTATCTACTTTATTTTTCATCTCCCTTGCTACTAATTGCTCATTTTTGATGCCTTGCATCTCTTCTTTTAGATCATGTATGGATTTCTTTAGCTCCTTGATTTCCATTTGAGTGGTTAGCTCAGTAGCTTTATTTTCTTTGAACATTTGCTGGAGTTCGGTCACCTTTTTATTTGTGGATTCTATGAACTCATCCATCTTTCTTTGAAAAACCTTTATTTTGGCCTTCTTTATGGCTTCTTGTTTTTCATTTATCACCTTGTTCATGGTTTCCTTTTGTTCAGCTATGGCTTCCTCCCTTATCTCTTTCTTTATATTTTCACATTTTTCATTAATGATGTTTATCAATTGCATTTGTACAGCACTTGGAAGACTCTCCTCTAAGTTTGCCAGTGACTGTTCCATTGGCTGTTTACATTGAGTGGGGGGGGATGTTGTTTCTTGATTTGACATTTTTCTTGAGTTTCTTGTTCTGCCCATTTGAAAATGGGAGCAAGATTAATACTAAGCACGATTATAGTTTTTCAGATATAACAAACCTAGACCTCTGTACCTGGCAGACTCTAGATGTTCACAAGTTTTGATTGGTGTTATCACTCTTTCTTTTTGTGCAGTTAGTGACTAGTCTAATAATTCACTGATAAGCGATTTATATCCAAAACCATAAGCCTCTCAATCCAATCTCTATTGTCTTTAAGTCCCTCTGAGCCTAGAGAATAATTAAACACCTAGATATACAGTGTTGCTCAACAGCCATCAAGTGTAGATCCATGCAGTATAAGGGTTGAAAGAGGAGCAGAGGTCCAGAGATAGAAAAATAGAATGAGAGAGGTCAGGGGGTAAGTAGGTAGAGTTTTTGAGTACAAAGTTTGGAAAGTATTAGAATAAAACTTATGTGTTGCTGCATGACTAGCTCTTAGCCCAACCAGTGGCCTCACAGTGGACCATGGGATGGATTTGCGAGCTTCCGTCTGAGCGCGGTTGGCGGACGTTTTCCTGTGCTGCTTCCAGGGGCGGCCCCAAGCCAAGGGTCTGGGGTTTAGAGTTTCAGAGGCTCTCAGCAGGACCAGCAGGAGACCCCTCTGTTCCCAGGGGCGGGGCCCAGCTGGGGCCCTGGGCTCCAAGGGCAGAGCCGCGCCTTTTTGGTTCTCAGAAGGGGAGCTTTGCTGCTGGTTGTCCCTTCAGATCCCTGCTGTGTTTCCACTGCTTTGTCAGAGTCTGTGACTGTGGGGGGCCCTCGGTGGTGTCTTGCTCAGGATTCCCAGCTGGAGGATGCCCCGCTCAAGAATTGAGGCAGGGGCAGATTCAGGCTCCTATTTACCCGCATCCCCTACCCACTGTTGTAAGGCAGGGTCCCAACGCCCTCCACTCTCCAGATCCAGTGGCCTGGGAGAGGAGCCTGGTGGGCGGGTGGGAGCTGGAACAGCTCCGCCTCCCCTGGTGGGGTGCTGGGTCTTATGGGTAGCCCGCCTGTCAATCTCCAGTCAATGGCCTGAGGGAGGGGGCTGTTGAGGGAAGGGGCAGGATTCTAAATTCCTTGCTCCCCTGCTCCGGCCAGTCTTTCTCGGGCGGGGTTTTGGGGTCTGACTTAAGTTCTATTGCTTGGCACCCGCTCCGCTTTCCTGATGTGTTTGGGGATGCGCTGTATTACTCACGCCTCTGCGTCCGTCTGCGGGTACTCCACGGTGGTGGGGAGTCTTTCACTCCCCTCGGGTCTCTGCCGCCGCCTGTATTCTCCATCTGTGTTCCGCTGCTTGCTGTTCTGGTTCTGCGTCTGGGTTCTGCTGCTTCTGCCGTTCACTGGCCCGGTTCTGTGCTGGTTTCTGCAGCCATTGAGCTCCCAGGCTGGCGCCCTCCACTGCCGCCACTTTTCATGGATTAGAGCCGGTGCCCGCCGCCCCTTTCCCGCGTGGACCCGGCACCCACTCAAGCCGCTTTTCTTGGCTTGGTCTGGCGCCAGCTGCTGCTTTCTGAGGCTTTGGGCGAGAGGTGGGGGAGGGGTCCTCGCATTCCGAATTCTTTGAGAAAGTTGGATGTGAGCTTTATCTGGATTTCTTTTCCCGTTTGAGTCCTTCTCCGTTGTTTTTTGAGTTTGTTGTTGTGGATTTCTTTAGGTAGTTGGCTCGTGCGACTCCCTGGTTCTCTCTTTTTGTCAGAGAAAGCTAGGCAGCGTCCCTATTGTCTCGGTGCCATCTTCCTTCCCCCGTCTTTGATCCATTTAGAGTTAGACCTAGTGCAGGGTGACATAGAAGGATCTAAGTTTGGTTTTCTGCCGATGCTTAACCATTTCTGACAGCACCACTTGTTGAAGAGGCTGTCTTTTTTTTCATTCTATTTTTTGGCTCCCTTTTCAAAGATTAGATGGGCATAAGTCTGTGGGTTGATTTCTTGGACTTCAGTTCTATTCCATTGGTCCTCAAACCCATTCTTGTTCCAGTACCATGCTGTGTTGGTTGCTGTAGCTCTGTAATAGTCTAAAGTTTGGTATTGAAATTCTTTCTACACAGTTGTTTCTCCTAAAAATTGTTTTTGCTATATGAGGTCTTTCATTATTCCATATGAAATTTTGGATTACTTCTTTTATTTCCTTAAAGAATGACATTTGGATATTGATGGATAGTGTGCTGAACTTGTAGATAGCCCTTGCCAAGATTGCAATTTTCACGATGTTAATTCTTCCAATCCAGGAGCATGGGAGGTTTTTCTACTTCTTCAATTCTGTTTTAATTTCTTTTTTTAGGTTTTTAAAGTTTTCATCATAAAAATCCTTTACATTCTTAGTTAATTCCTAGGTACTTTATTTTCTTTGAGGCTATTGCAAAAGAAGTTGCTTTCCTGATTGCTGCCTTGCTCCTCATGTTGTCAGTATACAGGAAAGCGGTGGATTTTTGAGGGTCAATTATATACCCTGCTAACTTACCTAAGTTTCGAATCAGCCCAAGCAACTTGGGAGGGGAGTCTATAGGGTTCTTTAAATACAGAATCATGTTATCTGCAAATAGAGATAATTTTACTTCATCTTTGCCTGTTTGGATCCCCTTTACGCTTGTTCCTTGCCTTATTGCTCTGGCTAGGAATTATAATACTGTTTTTTAATTTGTAATAACTTTAATGCAAATATTACAAAGGAATTTGTTACAAATATTACAAAGGTATTTGCATATCAAAAATCTCTTTAGAAGAATATAACCATTATTATTCCAATCTGTATACCATATATACCATAATATATAATAGATTTTATATATTACCATATATTTTACATATAGTATCATATTATTTCATTCAATATAAAATAAAAGCCATGGATATGTAACATGTATGTAGAATAATATAGCAAATCATTTCTTCAGCATAGTGTAGCAGAGAATATATTCTTACCTTTGAAGTTTTCCTGGTTCACACCTGAAGATCGAGGTTTTAAGCCAACTCAAGCAGGAAAATACATGGGATATTTGTCCTCAAATATTCAGCAATAGTTAAGACATGGCTAAAGTGGTAGAGTGCCAGCCTTGAGCAAAAGGGCTAAGGGGTTGTGCCCAGGCCCTGAGTTTAAGCCTGAGCACTTGCAGTAAATAAATAAACAAATAAATATAAATTAGTGAAACAATGCTTCAACCAAATACTGTTTCATTATTTATAACACTACTTGGATGGGAAGTATAAGGAAAAGAAACTGATTATTACCATGAGGAATTGAAGGCAGAGTCTAGGTTAACTGTTCTCTGTGAGAGCATGGAGACATATTCTATTACCTGTCTCTATTAAACTAATTTCACATAGAGTATTTTGTGTGAGTGACATGTTTCTTGAACACATTTAAAATGCTAGCTGTCTGAGAGACAATGGTGTCCTGCAAAATGTGGACTGCAGCCCCATTGAGGAGCAAAGCTAAGTCAGCCACTCATTTCTGGGCTTCAGCGTAAGCCACTGAATGAATTCACAATTTTATCCTCCTTCTGTTCTCTTTCTGTTTCTCTTACCTAGTTGTCCTAGTGTTGTTGCTTCCTTTTCTTATCACTCTGTGTCTTTTTAATTTCTTTTCAAAGGAAGGAAGTAGAAAATGCTGAAACCTCTGTGTGATCTGTATATCACACTCATGCTAAGGTAAACTTTTCACTGTGGCTACAAGGAAATTTCTTGCTAGACTGCAGATTTGGTGCCAAATTACTCCTCAAGCACAGGTCCTCAAATCTAGTAAGGTTGAGATAAACAAATTTCTCTTGATTAACAACTGCACTATTGTTAATAAAGAACTCTGATGAAAAAAATCTTGCTTCTTTTTCTTGTTCAGAGAAAGCCAAAAAAGATTAATAAATAGTAGCAAATGCTATTTAATTTAAAGGGTTTATTTTTTGCCCACAAAATTTTCCTTCTCTTTCACCTGCAGGAACTGGAAAGCTTTCTTTTCTAGTACATGATCTACCAGCAGATGCACCTCCTAGAGGGAAAGATGAGTAAGTCTGACACTGAATGAATAGTTTTCAGTGCTAAAGATTATACTGACTTTTTGTGATTAAATTGTCAGAGTGAATTTTATCCCCCCCTTTTTACAGGTTGCTTGTGTATGACGTTTTGGAGATTACCCTGCCTAAATGTAGAATCCCTCATTGGCAGAAAATGGCCTATAGACACATGAAGAAATGCTCGACATCACTGGTCACAAAAGAAATGGAAATCTAAAAAACCCAAAGATTCCACCTCACTCCAGTTAGAATAGCCATACACAATGGAATTCAAGTCTGCCATAATAATATCACCAGTTTCATAAGAAAATGGAAAGACTTGGAAAAATATCACGTTAAATGAAATATGCCAGATCCAAAGAAACACGGGCTCTATGGTTTCCCTCATTTCTAATAATTATTATAACTCTAGAATTTTTCTAGCAGAGGATCACAATAGCTCAGAAGTTATGTGCATATAGCCATAAAGGATGATGCTTAATGAAATCAACTCCAGAACATGGCAACAAGATTTATCTTCATGGTTGTTTTTAATGTAATATGTGGTTCCTTTTTACTCCTTTGCTTTTTCTCCTATTATAGCTTATCCCCTGTTGCTACTGTATCTGATTTTGTTACCAGGTGTATCCTATATATATTTATTTGTTCATTTGAAATAAGGATGGTGAGACAAAGGACAAAGGAAAATGTAACAGCATTTTCATAAAATAATACGTTAGAAATGAACTTTAGAACTTGGGAGGGATGGGCCGGGAGTTTGGCCTAGTGGTTAAAGTGTTTGCCTAGCATGCATGAAGACCCGGGTTCGATTCCTCAGTACCACATATATAGAAAAAAGCCAGAAGTGGTGCTGAGGCTCAAGTGGTAGAGCTCTAGCCTTGAGAAAGTCCAAGGACAGTGCTCAGGCCCTGAGCTCAAGCCCAGGACTGGCAAAAAAAAAAAAAAAAAAAGAACTTGGGAGGGTGTGGGAGGAAGTGATCTGGAAGAAAAATTTGGGAAGGGGTAACAATGTTAAAGGCACAATGTACTCATTACTTTATGTAAATGTAAATGTCCCCCCTATATATATCACCTGCACAATAAAATAAAATTTAAACGAAAGGAAGAAATAAGAGACTACAAAAATAGGAGAAACACTTATTTAAATCAAAAGTTGTTTTTTTTAAATAAACAGACCATCAACTTAAGTGACTAGCAAAAAACTAAAAAGTAAAAGAAAGTTTAATCTGTAACAAAAGGTTAATGCTAATGCTTTCACAGAAATAAAAGGTTTTATAAAAATATGTTGAAGTTTAGTCTTTTGAGGAACTGCCATACTGCTGAATGAATAATGTTCATGGCAGCACTATTTACCACAGCAAACATATGGAACCAACCCAGATGTCCCTCAGTTGATGAGTGGATCAACAAGATGTGGTATTTATACACAATGGAATTCTATGCTGCTGTCAGAAGAATGGCATCGCCCCATTTGTTGGGAAATGGAAAGACTTAGAAAAAATCATATTAACTGAAGTAAGCTAGACTCAAAAGAACATAGGCTCAATTGTTTCCCTCATTTGTCATAATCAGTAGAAACCTTGGGCTCCCATAGCAGAGATTTGCAATAGAGCAAAACCTAGATACATAAGGCGATACAGTATGATGCTAAATGAAAGGACCTCTAGGATATAAAAACAAGAGCCATATAATGAGTGATTCTTGTCTTTAATGTATTATATTATCTCTCATCTCTTTTGCTGTCCCTTGGTTATCGCATATTGTTGCAGTATTTCACCTGGTTATCATATATATTGTATATATGCCTACTTGGTTATTTGAAGTCTGATATGGAAGGGAGGAAAACAAGATGAGGGGTGGGGGTGGGGGGAGGGAAATGGGGAAAAAGACATGAGAAAGGGTATCAATGTATGTGAAGTAATGCACCTTCTATCTGGTGAATATAATGTAATCCTTCTATTAATTACAATAAAAATATATAAAAAATATGTTGAAGTTGTAGACATACAAATTAGATAGCCTAAATTAACTAAGCAGATTTTGAGAAGCACAAAATAAGAGAATAAAAACTTAATAAACCTATCACTAAGAATTAGAGTAGCTTAGTTTAAAACATAATTGATGAGATTGGCTTAGTTAAAAAAATAATTTCTACAACGGAAAACCTGGGCACATATTCATTCTTCAATTAATATACCCAACATTTAAATAAAAAAATACTTCACAAACTATTTTAGGTATTTAAAATTTGAATCAGGTGGGACAAAAGTCCCCTAGTCATTCTTCTGTGAGGCTAGAAATACTGTATTGCCCAAATTAGATAAGAACAAAGCAAAAAACAAAGATACTATGACATTTCAATAATTGAAAATACTGTAATCTATCATATTAAGAGGCTAAGAAAGAAAAATATCACAGTATCAGTTGGTATAGAATACAAACATTTCTATACGTTATTTGTAGAGTGAACTTATTCCCATCTTGTACATGATTCACTAAAAATTGTACAATAATTAGTGTACAAATGCTGACTAAAATGGTATTTCTCTCTATAAACTGGCACAAGAAGTGCTACAAGTTCTAGCATGTTCAGTAAGGCAAGTCCAACACAGCTAGGCTAGAGAATAAATTTCTCACTTTATAGAAAAATTAAGTGGAAATGGACCCTGGACCTAAACATAAAATATGTGGAATTTGGAAATATATAGGATAAACTATTTGTTTGGAACCTAAGACGAAATATTGAGTTCATTGACTTGTTCACATCAAAAGCACATGTCATAAAATTTAAACTGACTTTATCAAAGTCAAAATCATGCTCTGTGAAAGACTGTGAAAGACTGTTGAGCAGATGAAAAGATGAGCTAAGATGAGGAAGAAATATTTGTAAATCACATATCTACAGCAAAACAACCATCAACTCTTAAAACTCAACAGCTAGAACAATCCAATTAGGCCATGAGAAAAAAGAAATGAACACGCATCTCTCCCAAGAACATATACAGATGGCAAATGAGCACATGAAAAGTTGTTCACCATCATTAACTATTAGAAAAAGGCAGATTAAAACCACAATGAGATACCACTGCACACTTATCTGAATGGCTACACTGAAAAACTGTGACAACACCACAGGGGAGAATGTGGAGATGTGAGGTCATTATGCATTGCTGATGGGGAAGTAAAATGCTACAGTGAATCTGGGAAACAGTTTGATAGTTTCTTTGAAAAGTAAACATCAACTACTATACAAAGTAGCAAAGCATCCTTGAACAACTATCCCAAAGAAATAGACATATATCTACACAAATCCTATATATGTATTTTTATGTCAACTTTATTCACAATAGTCAGAAACAGAATAATCCATGTGTCTTTAAAAGAAAAATATATATATATATCTTATAATGTTATAAACTGACTTCCTTTAACATCAAAATTTGTTTGTTGAGGTACTAACTCCCACCATCTTAGCATGTGATTGTATAGGTAATTAAGCTCAAACAAATACATTAGATTGAACCACAGCTCAACACTGACTTTCCAGAAGAAGACGAAATTTGAGCAGGGTGCCAATGACTCATGCATAAAAATCCTAGCCACTAATGAAAGAAACATATGAGGAATCAGCCCAGGCAGACAAACCCAAGATACTCTTATTTCTTATTAATAAGCAAAACAACAGGAAGTATAGGGGTTGCTCAAATGGTAGCATACCAACTATGAGCATAAAAAGCTGAGTGAGAGCACAATTTAAAGCTGCAGGTTTGGCACCAAAAATCAAAAATGAAAAGATAAAATTAAAAAATTGGGGGTCAAGAGCACAGAGAATATATGATGAAGAAAAGAGAATAGAGATATCAAAAAGCCAAGGAGAAACAGATTATCACCTTGTGGCTTTTTACAACCCAACCTTGTTAACTTCATCATTCTACCCCACAGAATGGTGAGAAATTTTCTGTTGCTTATGGCACTACATAGTACTTCCTAAAGAACATTGGGCCTGGGTGCTCTCCCTCAGCTTTTCAGCTCAAGCCTACTGCCCTGCCCATTGAGCCACAGAGCCACTTTCGGTTTTCTTGTCGTTAATTGGAGATAAGAGTCTCACAGACTTTAGTGCCTGGGCTGACTTTGAACCTCGATCCTCAAATCTAAGCCTCCTGTGTAGCTAGGATTATAGGTATGAGCCACTACGACCCACTCATCTGTGTTACCTTTCTATGCCATAATACCAAGATATGTCATTAAATACCAGTTTGGTTGATAATTTGGATGAGATTCATAAATCTGAAAGTAGACATTCCAAATTATTAAGCTTTATTTTTGGCCAGAAGTCTAATGTGCATCAGAACTTACATGCTAAAAGAGCATCTGTCCCTGTACAATGACCATTGCTGAGCTTCAATTCCCTCAAAGCAGTGTTCTGCTTAAGCTTTCCATGGCTAGAAGACAAGACCAAATTCATGCCTATATTTGAGGCATGACCTCTGACCCTGCCTTCTCATATAGCCATACAGAAATGCTGGACCTCACTCAGTCTCAGAGATCAGCACATGAACTTATCCAATTGCAAATTTTAAACAACAGTACTGGTCAGCTTAGGAAGACAAATACTACCCTGCACAATCAGAAGCTATCATAAAGCCTTCCAGCTGAAAGAATCTGTCTGTCTCTCTGTCTGTCTGTCTCTCTCTGTCTATCTATCTATCTATCTATCTATCTATCTATCTATCTATCTATCTATCTATCCTTGTTTCCAGATTCTCTATCTCCATCTCTTTGTTTCTTCCTATCTATCTGTCTCTCTATTTCTTTTCTACCGCATATTGAATCCACACAATAAAGGAAGATAATGATCTCTCAAGAAATGGTAATGTGACATCTGAATGGCCACAGGGATAAGCACAGAACAGTAGCTCTAACTTATACTGTACAGAAAAATTTACTAAAAATAGACTATAGCAGTAAGTCTTTATGATCTTTTTGGAAATATTTGAGAGACAAAATTATACATAAAATAAACAATAGAAATGATAAGTTAGTTCTTATAAAACATAAAATGTGCCTGGTGCGGTGGCTCACGGGTTAGGGCAGTAGCTTTGAGATTAAGAGATGAAGAGCTCAGGGACAATATCTAGGCCCAGTGATAGGGTATTGGTTTAGAGCTGAAGTTCTCAGCAACAGCACCCATGCCCTGTGATCTGGAAAAAAATTTAAATGTATATGCTTAATGTGATAACACCAAAATGTGGAAATCAGAAAGAAAATAAGAGAAAGTATTCACAAAACTTACTTGGGGGTAAAGGAATTATATAGAGTGTATTTTTAAAAAGACACTTGTAATTTAATTAAATTAGGAAAACTAATGAAATTTTAGAACAAGCAAACATCCAAATGAAAATGTAAAGGTATTAATAAACACTTGAAAAAGATACTCAATATCATTAGTTACCAGAAAAATGTAGTTCATAACCAAAATGAAATATAACTGTTCATCTTAAAGAATGTGTCAAATAAAATAGATATTCAGTATCATGTACTGGTGGACATGTGAAATATTTGAGGCTTATACGCCCTGATGTTGAGAATGTGAAATGTAGATATTTAAGAATTTATCTGGAAGTTGCTTTGAAAGTTAGGCATAGAAATGTCATATTACCCAGCACTGACTATTGTAATTGGCATGTATTTATTGTACAAACTAGGTGCCTTCATTAGGATATTTCTATATATGAATAAAATATACCTTTATCAGGTTCACCCTTTCTATTGTACTTTCTTATCCATGCTCTCCCCAACAACTCATGTTAAAATTTTACTGCTCTGTTTTCCCAAATGGGGTCCATTCTAGCACTTATATAGGTACATTCAATATACTTTCATCTTATTCTTTCCACATACTGTCAGCCTGGTAACCTTTTTATCTTCATGCCCTTTACTATATATTGAAAAAAACTAAAACATGTTACATTAAGAAACTTGAGAATAAATGTCACACAGGTATACATACATATGTTAGCATAAAAAGAAGCACTGATTCTTACTACTACACGGATGAACCTTGGGAATGTGACATAAGTGGTAGAAGCCACACATCATGTAATTCATTTAACATGAAATGCGAGGCACAGGTACATTAATGAAAGTAGTAAGCAAAAATGTAATAGTGATGAACTGGCACTGTGACACAAGGGGTAGGGCAGTAGCCTTGAGTGGAAGATCTCAGGGACACTGCTCAGGCCTAGAGTTCAAGCCCCATGACTGACCATCCCAAAAAAGTTAATAGTGATGGCTAGGGAAATGAAGAATGGTAGTGACTGTTAATTGGCATAATCTTTCATTTGTGTGTGTGTGTGTGTGTGTGTGTATGTGTGTGCGTGCGTGTGAGAGAGAGAGAGAGAGAGACAGAGACAGAGAGAGAGAGACAGAGAGAGAGACAGAGAGAGACAGAGAGAGACAGAGAGACAGAGACAGAGACAGAGACAGAGACAGAGACAGCTTTCATACCCTTCCTATGGCCTGAATTCAAGGCCTGACAACTGTCCCTAAATTTTTTTGCTCAAAGGAAGCATTCTACTACTTGAGCCACAGTTCCACTTTGGCTTTTAGGTAGTTAAGTGTAGATATGAATCTAGTCATCTTTCCTGCCTTAGCTAGCATTGAATTGAAATCCTCAGATCTCAGCATCTTGAGTAGCTGGGATTAAGGTTGTGAGCCACTGGCACCCATCTTATTTACTGTATGTTAAATGTTGTTAATTAGATTTAAATGATGACTGTACAACTCTGTTCAGAAGTACCTTTGTATCCTCTTAATATATGAATTGTTGAAATTTGAATTACATCTCAATAAACACCTTACAATAATTTTTCATCTATTGTTATGTCAATCCTATTTCCTATAGTCATGAAAACAAATGCACTTTAATTTTCTTAAATTTTGCCTAGTACCCCTTCGGAGTTCACATGCTTTTCACATTATTAGTGAAGGAAAATCTTTGTTACTCCAAGGCCTCACTAGCAGAATATATTTTAAATGTTTATTTTCATTTTCAATTTTCTATATTAAAGCTACATTTCCTGTAGTATCATTTCCCTTTCTTTTTTTTTTTTTTGCCAGTCCTGGGCTTGAGCTCAGGGCCTGAGCACTTTCCTTGGACTTTCTCAAGGCTAGAGCTCTACCACTTGAGCCTCAGCACCACTTCTGGCTTTTTTTTTTCTATGTATGTGGTACCGAGGAATCGAACCCGGGTCTTCATGCATGCTAGGCAAGCACTTTAACCACTAGGCCAAACTCCCGGCCCCTCATTTCCCTTTCTAAGTATGAATAAATTGGAACCTTTCTTATATATAAGAACTATTTTTCATATGTTCTGATTGATATATTGACCATTTTCCTATTTTTTTATCTTGATTTTTGGTTTTTGTCACTAAAAATATAATTTTTCTTTATTAGTCCATGCTTTCTATATTTTTTGGGGGTGAGGATATAGCAACATGGGATTGAACTCAGGACTGTGTGCTTTAGAGAGAAACACTCTACCACTTGAACCACCTAGCATCTTTTTCTGTTTAATTTGTTTCCCCAACAAGGTGTAATAGGCCAGTCCTAGCTGGCCTATTCATCCGAACCAGTGATAGCCAACCTTCTAGCCCTTCCTCAAAAGGAGCTGGGATTATAGGTTTTTTCCATCACACCTAACAAATGTGAGTCTCTAAAATCAATCACTAGCACTAAGAAATGCATAGTCTTAGCATTCTTGTCAGAAAATTGACTTCTTCAGCTTTAACATAAATGCATTTTAATAAGATGGTATTTAATTGTCATAACCCTGATGCTTCTGGTTTGGTTCTAATTTAAATATCTTTAGAAAAGTTTATAATCCTTTCTTAAATTGAACTCTAGCTCATCATTTTATGACAAAATGTTTGAATCTTATCTATAAGAGTTTCCCCATGTATTTATTGTTGTTCTTTCCAAGATAATTTTCAAAATTTCTAAATCTATACTATTACCTTTTCAAAGGTCTTATTTATACAAAAATTGTCAAATGATATAGATCTGAAAAATTTGAAGGTATGACAAAATTCTAATTAAAACAAATAGGAAATAAACTTCTTCCTAATTTTCAGATACTGTAAAATTTAATCAAAGCTAATAATAAATTTCTTCTAAAATCTATGTGTTCACCCTTCTATGTAAATTAGACCCATATCTTCAAAATATTAGTAAAGAATATTTATATCTTTGGATTTAAAATATATCATACTATATATCTTATTTTTTTGGCAGTTCTGGGGTTTGAACTCAGGGCCTGGGCACTGTCCCTAAACTTCTTTTGCTCATCTAGTGCTCTACTACTGGAGCGGCAGTGTCACTTCCGACTTTTCTATTTATCTGATACTGAAGAATCGAACGCAGGGCTTTATGCATGTAGAAAAGCATTCTACCACTCACCACATTCTCAGCCTCATATACCTTACATGTTTATTCTAGACCATGTGTAAAATTACTTTACTTTTTGAGAAAATGATTCCTTAACTACATGTCAATGGAATAATTTGTTATCCTGTAACATTTTTATTTGGTACACCAATGTGTATTCAACTTGTTCAAATTTCCCTATTTAAGTAACAAGATGCACATAGTTTCCATTCAATGAGTCCTGATTGTGTGCACGTGGGTGTGTATGCGCATGAGTGTGTGTGTGTGTGTGTGTGTGTGTGTGTGTATGCATGAATATGTGTGTATCTCTTCACTTATCTATCCCCTGAACTTCCTGTGGTCCTTCCCAGTTAATCTAGTCATCCAGAAAAGCAGCTGTTGTTTGATTTCTATCACCGTGGATTAATTTTGTCTGTTCTTCACTGTTCACCTTCTTCGTAACTTTGTGATTTTATAAACTGTAATTCAATTTGAAAGTGCTTATTATCTTTTCATGAAACAGTGCCAAGTGCATGTTTTTGCTTCCCTCACATCTACACTATCCCCTTGATCCTTCTGCAATGTTCCTGTTTCATTACATAATGTTTTGGAGCAGAAGTGCAATAAGTAAAACAACACATCTTGTTACAAACAAGATGAGTATTTATAATAAGAGAGGAAAGGAAGGTTTTTAATTTTTTACAAAATATTTTTGTGCTGTTCATAATGTGTTGACTCTATTTGGGCTGTAGAAATATTTTTCCATGTTATTAATAATTCAAAAATGTGTCTAATTGCACAAAAGTTTCTGACACAAAATTAAACATATGCCAAAATTTAGAAAAAAATAAAGATATTTAACTGACTTACACTAATCATACAAGGAGTGATTTCATTGATTCATTTCCATATGTTTGCAACCTATTCCCATCAGTCTTACTCTATCATTTGCCCTTTCTAATTACACCCCTTCAAAACAAAATTTCAACAGTTTTCAGTCTTCTGTTTCATAATTAAAAACAATCTAATTTTAAAAATTCAAAACTGACTTATCACATGTAAATACATTTTAAGACATTGTTGAATATTTGGGACCCAAATAGAAAACTTTCAGAGTTTTAAGGTTATAAATTTATTTTATATAGGTCTTTTGGCCCAGAGAATACAGGATTTCAACAATTTCATTTCAGAATGTGATTCTTGACTGCACTGGTTGAAAATCTATCACATATATTCAATATTATATATATATATTATGTATGTCCAAATTTATTATGACTTGTCATTATACCCAAGATATTGAAGGTAATTTTCAATGTTTAGGAAAAACAAACATTGTGTTAATATATATATATATATAAATCAGTTGTCTGTAAAGAGATGAGGGAAATATAATTTAAAATTTCCTGATTATATGCAGAACATCTTGTTTCACTGAAATTACTATTTCAAAATAGTTTTTATGTTGTTCCTAGGGCTTAAACTCCAACCCTGGGCACAGTAACTAAGTTTTTTCACGCAAAGTTAGCACTCTACCAATTGAGTCATATGTGAACTTTCAGCCTTTTATGGTTAATTGGAGATAAGAGTCTTATGGACTTCCTGTCAAGGTTGACCTTGAACTGTGATGCTCAGATCTTAACCTCCTGAGTGAGCCACTGGCATTATTTTCTTTCTATTTTTTACTTATGGTACTAATTAATATAACTGCTGATTATTCAGCTTCTATCAGTATGTGCTTGTTGCACATAAAAATATGAATCTTATGAACAAAACAAACTGAATATAGAGCCTAAATTGTATTTTATGTAGTTTTCTTGCTTAGAAACTTCTACCAAATACATGCTCTTCATAAAAACCTTTCAAGAAGATGTGGACTTTATATTACGTTCTAAAGCATGGTAGAAGGTAACATAAAAAATTATGGAAGATTTCCCTATGTTAGAACTTTTAGTCTGAGGTGAAGTGTAGGAAAATAAAAGGTATAGAAAGTGATGTTGGTGATAAAGGTCCTGTCTAGCAAGTGCAAGGCCATTAATTCAAACTCTAGTATAGAAAAAAGGAAAATAAAATGATAGAGTATAGGTAAACCTGAAGATTTTTTATAGGAATTGGAAAATTGCCAACAGAATAACAGAATTTGAATTTAGAAGACGAATACCTGCTGGAAATTTTGACTTTCTAATGATACCATTATTTAAAAAAATCCACAGTACTTATAGTTTTAGTATTCATGGTCATTCTACATTAACATTTCTACTCCTCAACCATAACTAGATTCATTTCTGTGACGTTTCTTAAATGGCCTCAATGAAAGTCATACATAGAAAATTATAGTATAATAGAACATACAAAGGAAATGTACTTTCCAAAGCACTGAATTCCTTTGGGATGAAAATGTGGCCAAATTTTTTGAAAGTTACTTGGCAACATGTCAGGACTTGTATTTAGTTTTTTTTTTTTTTGCCAGACCTGGGCTTGGGCTCAGGGCTTGAGCACTGTACCTGGACTTTCTCAAGGCTAGCACTCTACCACTTTAGCCTCAGCACCACTTCCAGCTCTTTGTATGTATGTGGTACCAAGGAATCTAACCCGGGTCTTCGTGCATGTTAGGCAAGCATTCTACCACTAGGCCAAACTCCCAGCCCCTTGTATTTCTATTTTTGATGGATAAGAAATAAAGTTAAGGGCCGGGAGTTTCGCCTAGTGGTTAAAGTGCTTGCCTAGCATGCATGAAGACCCTGGTTCGATTCCTCGGTATCACATACATAGAAAAAAGCCAGAAGTGGTGTTGAGGCTCAAGTGGTAGAGCTCTAGCCTTGAGAAAGTCCAAGGACAGTGCTCAGGCCATGAGCTCAAGCCCAGGACTGGCAAAAAAAATAAAAAATAAAATAAACAAAAATAAAAAAGAAATAAAGTTAAAATATGGACAAATATAAACTAAAGTTAGTGTAATGTCTTTTCACTTTTAGAAGGGAAGTAGAAGATTTGAATAATATTATAAAATGACTGGTACATATTACAAAATATTTAACTCAATAATCCCTTTATTTCAATACAGAACACGTCCTCAAGTACTAAACTGAGGAAATATGGTCTCTTCAATTTTTGAATTTTTTTTAATGTATTTTATTGTTGAGTGTTTTATAGAGGGGTTGTTCAATGGTTTTAGCTTCAGCACATCCTTCCCAATGCTTAGTTTTGAAATTTTTATTTAAAGGATCCAACAAGTATGATATATCAATATGAGTTTAATTTATATTTTTCAATTATTAGTGATACATTGAATTATTTTAATATATCTGTTTGCTGGCTTATGCACATTTTAGAAAAAATTTCTTGCGTTTCCTTGCTGTTTTTTTTTTGTTGTTGTTGTTGGTAATGGGGCTTGAACTCTGGGCCTGGGTGCTGTCTCTGAGCTCTTCAGCTCAAGGCTACCAGCTTACCCCTCAGCCTGCTTGTTGTCCCTGCGCTCTTTAGATTAAGGCTACTGCCCTACCCCTTGAACCATACCCCACTTCCCATTTTTTTAATTTTTTATTGTAATTAATACAAGGGTTACATGATATTTGCCAGATAGAAGGTGCATTAATTCACATACATTGATACCCTTTCACATGTCTTGGTAACCATTATCCTCCCCCCACCCCCTCACCCATCTTGGTTTTTTCCCCCTTCCCTATCAAATTTCAAATAACCAAATACAAATAAATTCAATATATCAGATAACAAAGTGAGATACTGTAACAATATGAGATACCCAAGGGACAGCAAAGGTGATGAGAGATAACATAGTACATTAAGGACAACAACCATTCGTTATATGGCTTTTGTTTCAATATCCTGGAGGTCCTTTCAATTAGCTTCATACTATATGGCCTTATGCATCAAGATTTTGCTCTATTGCAGATCTCTGCTAGTAGAGCCCAAGGTTTCTACTGATTATGACAAATGAGGGAAACCATTGAGTCTAAGTTCCTTTGAGTCTGGATTACTTCTCTTAATATGATTTTTTCTAAGTCTTTCCATTTCCTAACAAATGGGGCGATGTCATTTTTTCTGACAGCAGCATAGAATTCCATTGTGTACAAATACCACAACTTGTTGATTTACTCATCAACTGAGGGACATCTAGGTTGGTTCCATATCTTTGCTATGGTGAATAGTGCTGCAATGGACATTGTTGTGCTAGTGGATTTAGTATGCCCTTGTTTCTGAATGGTTGGGTAAATGCCAAGTAGTGGAATTGCTGGGTCATAGGGGAGTTCTATGTTTAGCTTTTTGAGGCTCTGCCACACTGCTTTCCATAGTGGTTGAACGAATTTGCACTCCCACCAACAGTGTAGTAGTGATCCCTCCTGGCCACATCCCCTCCAGCATCTGTTATTATTCGTTTTCCTGATCCTGGCCATTCTAAGTGGAGTGAGGTGGAATCTTAGAGTTGTTTTGATTTGCATTTCTTTTATGACCAGAGATGTTGAGCATTTCTTCATGTGTCTATAGGCCATTTTTGTTTCTTCTTCAGAGAAGACTCTCTTTAAGTCTTTGGCCCATTTTTTAATGGGATGGTTGTTATTTTGGAGATTAGTTTTGGAGTGATTCAATTTTTTGAGTTGTTGATATATTTTAGATATGAGGCCTTTGTCCATTGTTTGGTTGGTGAAGATCTTCTCCCACTCTGATGGCTTCCTAATTAATTTACTAGCTATGTCCTTTGCCATACAAAAGCTCCGCAGTTTAATGCAGTCCCACTTATCGAGCCTTTCTCTGATTTGTTGTGATTCTTGGTCCTTATTAAGAAAGTTTCGACCTGTGCCATGGAGGCCTAGTGTATCTCCTATTCCTTCTTAAGGCCACCTAAGCTTTGACAAGGGAGCCAAAAAAATAGAATGGAAGAAAGACAGCCTCTTCAACAAGTGGTGCTGGCAGATCTGGTTAAGCACCTGCAGAAAACTAAAGTTGGATCCTTCTTTGTCACCCTGCACTAGAATTAACTCCAAATGGATCAAAGACCTGGAGGTAAAAGCTGACACACTGAAAACTTTACAAGAAGGAATAGGAGACCCACTTCCCATTTTTAAATGGCTAATTGGAGATAAGAGTCTCACTGCTTTAGTGCCTGGGCTGGTTTTCAACCATAATCCTCAGGTCTCAGCCTCCTGAGAAGCTAGGATTACAGGCATGAGCCAACATGCTCGCTTCCTTGATGATTTTTATATGGCTCTTAAGTTGAATTTAGGGCTAACTACTTGAATCATAGCTCAAGCTTTTATTTTGCTTTATTGTTTTACGTAGGATCATGTGTTTTTGCCCTTACAAACCTCTGATCATGATTCAACAATATGTTCTTCCATATAGTTGGGACTACCATAAGAAACTTTGAATCATAAAATGGTACTGGATTTTATTTTAAAAATTTACTTCTTTATGTACAAATATGTGATATTATGATTTCTTTATATTAATATAGTATATCATATTAATTAATTTGAATAAATGATTCAGATATTGTGTATAGAAATCTTAATATCACATATAGCTAGGGATAAATAAAAATTGCCCTAATATAATTAAGACCATAAGCATAAATCCCCTTGATAATACTTCATTCAGTAGTGAAGTTTAAAGATATTCTGTAAGTTTAGAAATATTACAAGGGTACCCAGAGATCTCTTACCTCTTTTTTTCAATATGAGTGGAAATTCATCTGAAACAGTTAGGCAAGAGAAAAGAACAAAAGCATCTCAACAAGAAGAAAATAAAGTAACCTCTATAGATAACATGATTGTACACTTATAAAATTTTATAAAATGCTATTAAAACTAGTATATGTATTTAGAAAACTTGTAGGAAAGAAAAATTAGCTCACAGGAAACAGTATTATTTCTATTTTAGTCTGTTTCATTTGGAGACTCTAAATATGTTTCACACATGACCTATTTTTTCTGCTTTAATTGTAGAATTCTGATGAATTCTGACTTTGTAGAATTCTGTTCTTTTGTATTTTCTAGCCCTGAAGATTCAACTCTGAGCATCATGTTTGTTAGGCAAGTGCTCTATCACTATGCCTACTGCCTCCAGTCCATTTTTGTTGTTGCTCTTTATTTTTTCATGTCCCATCCAACAATTCCACCTACATTCCATCTTATACTATGATTTTCTTATGTAAGATCTTGGCCACTCACCTTATAGTTAGGAACACAATTGACTTATACCATTCCTACATTATTAAGATGATGTCTCCCTTTTTCCCCAGGCTGGCAACTAATTTAGAGCCTCTCAATCTCTGTCTCCCAAGTACTGGAAGTATAATTGTGAGTTACCAATTCTTCATTCTCCCCTATAAAAATATTATCTTAGAGTGATGACTGAAATGTTGATTATGAAATATCAGCATAACCACTTTCAAATAAACAACATAATAAATCATCCATTCTAAAAATGTTAAATCAGTTCTGTCAAAATACAAGTAATTACATTGAATACAAAGTCTATTTTTTCATCAGAACACTCTAGGCAAATAAATATAAAAAAACAGAAATTATCATTTTCTCTCTTTTTCATTCTAACACTCAGTCATCTGATAGGTCAGTAATACTTAAAGTTAAACACTTTGTAGGAGCCAATTTGAGGCTATATTATGAATTGTGGAATACAACCTTCCATCCTTTCTGTTAATATTTCTGAAGTTAATCTTTCTCTATTCAGGATATGCAAGTATGTAGTCATATAAATAGTACCAAAGCTGACAAGTTAAGGTAAGGCTTCACTTAATGCTATACTGAAATGATTAAAGTTACACTTTTTTCCATATACTTTTATTGTAATTAATAGAAGTCATACATTATATTCACCAGATAGAAGGTGCATTACTTCACAAACATTGATAATTTTCTCATCTCTTGGTCCCCATTTTCCTCCCCCTACTCCCACCCCATTCCTTATCCTATTTCAAATAACCAGATAAACTTATATACAGTATATCAAATAACAAGGTAAAATACTGTAAACATATGAGATAACCAAGGGACAGCAAAAGAGATAAGAGATAACATGGTACATTAAGGACAACAATCACTCATTATATGGCTTTTGTTTCTATATTCTAGAGGTCCTTTCATTTAGAATCATGCTATATGGCCTCATGTATGTAGGTTTTGTTCTATTGCAAATCTCTGCTAGGAGAGCCCAAGGTTTCTACTGATTATGACAAATGAGGAAAACCATTGAGCCTATGTTCCTTTGAGTCTGGCTTACTTCACTTAATTTGATATTTTCTAAGTCTTTCCATTTCCTTACAAATGGGGTGATGTCTTTCTTTCTGACAGCAGCATAGAATTCCATTGTGTATAAATAATACATCTTGTTGATCCACTCTCATCATAAAGTTAAACTTTTTACTAACCTATTAGTCATTATCCAGAGATTTCACTTTCTTAAATGAAGTCTGTGGAAACTTCACTGGGGATGCTGTAGCAACTCATAATACAGGGATGCTTCACTTGACTTACTAGATTAGTTTCTTGAAATCTCAAGATACAAATCTGATTATATTATGATCTTTGAGATATCTTCACATTGCACACCAATTAAAACTGTAAGTTTCCTTATTAATTTATTTCTTGTCACTAACCAACTTATATCTATGCTTGATCTACACCAAGCTACTTACACATCCCTGAATATATAGTTTATCTATCTAAAATGCCTTTTCCGAATTCTCCACAAAACAAAGCCTGCATATTCATTTCATGGCACCATTTGACTGAATTAAGTTTGACATTTAAAAGTGCCCAAGGGAAAACTGATGTTTAATTAGTGAAATTTTCCTAATGCATGCCAAAGTCTTGAAAGTGGTAAAATTTTAATAAAAACCAATATTATATCGCAGCACAACCCTTGACAGAGGCATCTGTTTTCTAAAATACCATAAATCAGTTAGGACACTACAATCTCCCTGTGAAATTTTTTTCATAAACTCTGCTTACCAATTTGAAGATTTAAAAGAAAGCGTCTCCAAAGGCAGAGCTGTGATTCAAAGTTTACTTTCCTATCATTCATATATTTGGTGTTTATTAAATTATACATAAATAACTTTCTGTGGTATTTCATGTGTGCATAGATTATATTTTAAACAGAATAATCCTCTCTAGATTTACAATAGAGCAAAAACCTAGATACATAGTATGACACTAAATGAAAGGACCTCCAGGATATAGACACAAAAGCCATATAATGAGTGATTGTGGTCCTAAATGTACTGTTATCTCTCATCTCTTTTGCTGTCCCTTGGTTATCTCATATTGTTACAGTATTTCACCTTGTTTTCTGATATATTGTATATATGCATATTTGGTTATTTGAAATAGGATAGGGAAGGGGGAAAACAAGATGAGGGGTGGGGGTTGGGGGGAGGGAAATGGGGACCAAGACATGAGAAAGGGTATCAATGTTTGTGAAGCAGTTCTCCTTCTATCTGGTGAGTATAATGTAACCCTTCTATTAATTACAGTAAAGAATATATGAAAAAAAAGAATCCTGTCTATTTTTTTTTTACCTTTCTCCCAACTAATGGAAAGTAAAACAGTCTCTGTTGGGTAATTAACAGCATTCACAGCAGGAGGTGAGAAAACAAATAGAAGACAAAGAGGTTAAAT
The DNA here is from genome assembly GCF_031878675.1 of Megascapheus bottae. NCBI lineage: Eukaryota > Metazoa > Chordata > Mammalia > Rodentia > Geomyidae > Megascapheus > Megascapheus bottae. The sequence continues at coordinate 61,614,025 of NC_143547.1, read as the reverse complement.
ATAGTGAACTAGTTTCTCTGCTTATGTCAAAATACAACAGTGAAAGAGGAAAAGAACAAAGGCAGAATGATAAAGGAATTGAGTTTGATCATACTCCATTACAGACATACTCCCCACAAGTATATTGTGTGCATGTGTGGAAACAAAACAAAACTACATATACAAGGGGTACAGGTAATGCACAGTAGTGATAATAATTAGAAAAAGTAAAATTTGGTGCTTCACTTAAAATATTAACAGCATTTTGAGAAAGAACAGATTCATAATGTCAAAATGTTTGTTCAAGGTGTTTATTCTATTGGAAGATACATAGGGAGTTGCCAATATACATTTGAAATTATACCCAAAGGCACTATTATCTCATTCTGTTTGTGTGCAATCACTGAGGTAATTCATTTAAAATTAGAAACACTGGAAACACTATTTTTTACTTTACAAAAGTAATGATATCAAAGAGTTTTAATATCTAATGAAGCAGATTATCTTCAGTAAGTAAAAAATTAGTCTATACAATGTAAAGTAAAAAAAAATTATAAATTCTCCTAGATAAGGTGTTCAGCATAGAAAAATAAGAGGGTAGTCCAGATAATTTTCTAGTCAACGAAAAGCATTAGGCATGGAAGAAATTATTCAAGCAATGCCAAGTCTTCCTGTACCTGTTTCAATATGTTGGTAATTATTTACTTGAGCAATGATTGTAGCAGATGCTAATCTAAAATAGTTTCTACAATAAAAACAATGATTTATTTAATACTTTAGCAAAAACATATACTTAGATAAGGTCCTTAATACAGGCAAAATTGATAAAAAAATAATAGTCACTTAAAATGAATAAAAAATTGTATTTAATTTCACCCTATGACATTTCAACACTTTTACCAAGGACATCAGTTAGGTTATAAATAATTTGGCTACTCATTTAGAATCTTGTAATATTAAAACATCGTTGTATTCTATTTGGAAATAAAAGACTTCAAATTAAATTGCAGTAAGCTAAGCATATAAATCACACTTCCATTGGTTTAATTATTAACATTTAATTTTAATTAATTTTTAAAGGAATTAGTCACATTCATTTTTTTTTGCCAGTCCTGGGCTTAGGCTCAGGGACTGAGCAATGTCCTTGGATTTTTCTCAAGGCTAGAACTCTACCACTTGAGCCTCAGCACCACTTCTGGGTTTTTCCAAGTATGTGGTACCATGGGATTGAACCCGGGTCTTCGTGCATGCTAGGCAAGCACTCTACCACTAGGCCATACTCCCAGCCCCACATTCATATTTTTATATGTAATTATAATAGAATGTAGGATTATTTTGTTTTACAAATGAGTCAGATCACAGTTTTATTTCCTTACAACTACTACAAATTTATTATAAGAATAAATTCGAATTTTAAATTATTCATATATACCAATGAAAAATAAATTCATTCTTCTGGATATTCTCCACATATTTTGGTTCTAGGTAGAGTTGTATACTTTTAATTTAGTCAGTACTTGAACATCTGTTATGTTCTTAAACACATGACTAGGTGCTAGTATATCAACAATTTGGGCATTTGCACATCATTATCTTCATTTTTAGAAGAAAGAAATAAACTCCCCTAACCCCCTACTGCCAATGTCATACAATTATTCTAAGTTTAATCCAGTGTGGGTACTTGGTCCTAGAATTTTCCTGCAATACCATTTCCTTCTACAATCAGTAATAATATGATTTTGATACAATCTTGCTACAAATGAGTCCAATTAATCCTCAGTATGCAAACAATATAATAGTTTGTGTCAGAGAGCTTTCAAATAAGTTCTTTTTAGAAGATTTTACAAATAGTTAACTGTTTTATATGTTTCATGAGTTTAGCATTAGGTAGTAAAGCAAATATATCATTAGTGGGCATGTGTAAAGAGTAGATTACATAATTGATTTTATTCACAACAATCAATATATTACACAAATTATGAAATATTCAAAATATATTGTATCTAATATTATAAAAATCACTCATATTTGTATCCTGAGTATAATGCTTCCACAGATTTATATGTAATAGCTACAAACCTATATACTCCAGGATTAATTAATGATCAAATGTAATAGGTTGTTAACTAATGTTTGAATATAAATATCTATGAAAATATACTTCATGATTTAAACATCATGAGGATGAGTTTTAAAATAATGTTATTTTTTCTTTCACATTAATCACACTACTGTACCTAAAAAGCAGTTTCCACATAATTGTTTGAGGGTGCTGAGGATATAAGATGCACAATTACAGCATGGTACGGCATTGATTTGAGAAGTGGATTAGAAAACTGAACTATGGTTAATATACATCACCTATAAAAATACAGCTTACTAACAGAAACAGCCAAACTCAACAACATACAATAATAACCAATATTATATTAGACAGAGCATTAACTTGATAATCAGGGAAGTAATTCATGCAATGTGCTTCTTCCATGATTTTTCCAACAATAGGTACACAATACATAGATGAGCCAAATTTGATTACTAAGTTTTCAACTGCTTATATGAAGGTTAAAGTAGTACACACTTAAAACAGTTGGTAAATGTTAACATGTAATCTTGACTAAATAATGTAAAATATATAAATGAACATTAAAATATGAATATTTGATATATTTTAAATATGCTTTTTGTGTTATAAGAAATAACTGAGAGACAAAACTTATCTTTCATTCAATGTATTACTCTCCTTATGGCATTAATCATCATCTATTTGCACTATGCAATTCCTCCTGACAATTCATTCTTGTGTTGATATTGTTTTCTTTTTAAAACATGGCCATGAATATTTGGCTACTCTTCATTAAGATATTTCCAGTGTTCCTTTCTCTCATAGCAATCATTTTTAATTTTTTTTGCCAGTTTTGAGTCTATTGCAAAAGGAGTTGCTTTACCGATTGCTGCCTCACTCTTCTCACTGTTGACATGTAGGAAATTCATTGATTCTGAGTATTAATTTTATACCCTGCTACCTTACCAAAGTTTCAAATCAGCTCAAGCAGCTTGAGAGTGGAGTCTATAGGGTTCTTTAAATACAGAATCCTGTCATCTGCAAAGAGGGAAAGTTTTACTTCATCTTTGCCTATTTGGATCCCCTTTATGTTTGCTTCTTGCCTTATTGCTCTGGCTAGGAATTCTAATACTATGTTAAAGAGGAGTGGAGAGAGCAAACATTCTAATTTTTTGGATGAGTTGTTGAAGTCAATCGGCCAGTATTTTGTTGAAAAGTTTTGCATTAATATTTCTATAGTTATCTTTCTTTGATGAGTCCCTGTCTGGTTTTGGGATGAGAGTTATGCTGGCTTCATAGAATGAGTTTGGTACAAAATTTCGCTTTTAATTTAATTGAAGAGTATTGGTGGGAGTTCTGCTTTGAAAGCCTTATAGAATTCAGCTGTGAATCCAACAGGTCCTAGGCTTTTCTTGAACGGGAGGTCTCTTATTGTCATTTATCTTTCATTACTAAAATATACTTAGAACTCAAATATCCATGAACAAGGCCATACTAAACCTACCAACACAAATACAATTGGTAATTCAAAGCAGGGAAAAAAGAACGGGATGTTTAAGGACAACCTCAGCTGAATAGTGAGTTCAAGGCCAGCCTATTTGTTACAGCTGGAATCTAAAAGTATCCCTAAGGGCACATCTATTAAAGACTTCCATGATAGCTGATGGACTTTTGAGAGGTAATTGAATAATAAGAACTCCACCTTTACTAATGGATTAATCCATGATGAGTTCATAAGTGAATAGATGAATAAGGAATAGTACCTAGTTGGAAGAAGGTCACAATTAAATTAATATTGTTCTCAGACGATTTTTTTCATCAGATTTCTTCCTGGATTCCATGAGGTGAGCAGATCTAATCCATTATAAACTATCTACTAGGATTCTCTGCCTCATTAAATGCATAGGACAATGGAATTTGCCCTCTAGGAGCTGGTAACTCTAAAACTATGGTGAAAATCATTATTCATGACTTTTTAATTGTTTCTCTCTTTTTTTCTGTGCATGTACTAGGGTTTGAATTGAGGACCTAGTGCTCTCAGTTGGCTTTTTCAATCAAGGCAGGTGCTATATTACTTGAATCAAACCTTCATTTCCAGCTATTTGCTGGTTTAAGAGTCTCAAAAATCTTTTCTGTCCAGATACATTCTAATGACAATCTTTAAATTTCATCTTCATTAGTAGCTAGAATTACAATCATGATTTTCCACTGCCACATTCTTCTGCAAAGAAAATTATGCAAAAGACTAGGATACCTAGTCAGATGGTCTCAAAACAAAAAGTAATAATAGAAAAAAATACTTCCTTGATTTCATTAGTTTTCTGCTGTGTGTGTGTGTGTGTGTGTGTGTGTGTGTGTGTGTGTGTGTGTGTGTGTGTGTGTGTGTGTGTGTTTGCCAGTCCTGGGGCTTGAACTCAGAACCTGGGCACTGTCCCTGTGCTTTGTATGCACAAGGCTAGAGTTCTGCCACTTTGAGCCACAGCTCTATTTTTGTTTTTATTTCATATATTTTTATTGTAATTAATAGAAGGGTTACGTTATATTCAACAGACAGAGGGTGTATTACTTCACATACACTGATACCCTTTCTCATGTCTTGGTTCCTATTTCCCTCCCATCACCTCCACCTCTCATCTTGTTTTCCCACTTTCCCAATCCAAATTCAAATAACCAAATATGCATATATGTAATATATCAGATAACGAGTTGAAATATTGTAACAATATGAGATAACCAAGGAACAACAAAAGAGATGAGAGAAAACAGTACATTAAAGACAACAATCACTCGTTATATGGCTTTTGTTTCTCTACTGTGGAGGTCATTTCATTTAGCGTCATACAAAATAAACTTATGTATCTAGGTTTTGTTCTGTTGTAAATCTCTGCTAGGAGAGCCCAAGATTTCTACTGATTATGACAAATGAGGGAAACCACTGAGCCTATGTTCCTTTGAGTCTAGCTTACTTCACTCAATATGATTTTTTTCTAAGACTTTCCATTTCATTACAAATGAGAAAAGGTCATTCTTTCTAATTGCAGCATAGAATTCCATTGTGTATAAATACCATTTCTTGTTGATCCACTCATCAACTGAAGGGCGTCTGGATTGGTTCCATATCTTTGCTATGGTAAATAGTGCTGCAATGTACATCGTTGTGCTAGTGGATGTAGTCTGTCCTTGTTTCTGGACGGTTGGTAAGTGCCAAGTAGTGGAATTGCTGGGTCATTCTAACTGGAATGAGGTGGAATCTTAGAGTTGTTTTGATTTGCATTTCTTTTATGGCCAGAAATGTCGAGCATTTCTTCATGTGTCTTTAGGCCATTCTTATTTCTTCTTCAGAGAAGACTCTAAGATTTGGCCCATCTTTTAATGGGATGGTTGTTTCTTTGGAGATTCATTTTGGAGTGATTAAATTTTTCAGCTTTTGATATATTTTAGATATGAGGCCTTTGTCCGTTGTGAGGTTAGTGAAGATCTTCTCCCTCTTTGTAGCTTTATAGTTAATTTGCTAGTTATTTGACATACAGAAGCTCGGCAGTTATCCAGACTTTCTCTGATTTGTTGTGTTTCTGGGTCCTTATTAAGAAAGTTTCTACCTATGCCAAGGACACCTAGTGTATCTCCTATTCCTTCTTGTACTTTTACCTCATGATGTATGATCCATTTGGAGTTAATCCTGGTGCAGGGTGACAAAGAAGAATCCAACTTAATTTTCTACAGATGCTTAACCAGTTCTGCCAGCACCACTTGTTGAAGAGGCTGTCTTTCTTTCATATTATTTTTTTAGCTCCCATATCAAAAATTAGGTAGCCATGAGTTTGTGGGTTAATATCTGGGTCCTCAGTTCTATTCCATTGGTCTACAGGTCTGTTCTTGTGCCAGTACTCACCTATTTTGGTCACTAGAGCTCTGTAAATGGAGTCTAAAGTTTGGTATTGAAATTCCGCCTGCCTTTTTTTCTTTCTGCTAAGAATTGTTTTTGCTATATGGGGTCTTTTATTATTCCATATGAAATTTTTGATTGCCTCTTCTATTTGTTTAAAGAATGACATTGGGATATTGATTGGTATTGTGTTGAATTTGTAGATAACCCTTGGCAAGATTGTCATTTTCACGATTTTGATTCTTCCAATCCAGGAGCATGGGAAGTTTTTCCATTTCCTCGGTTCTGCTTTAATTTCCTTTTTCACAGTTTTAAAGGTTTCATCAAATGGTCCTTTACATTCTTTTTTTAATTGTAATTAGTAAAAGGGTTACATGATATTTGCCAGATAGAAGGTGCATTAATTCACATACATTGATACCCTTTCACATGTCTTGATACCCATTTCCCTCCTCCCCCACACCCCCCACCTGTCTTGGTTTTCCCCCTTCCCTATCAAATTTCAAATATCCAAATACAAATAAATTCAATATATCAGATAACAAAGTGAGATACTATACCAATATGAGATAACCAAGGGACAGCAAAGGAGATGAGAGACAACATAGTACATTAAGGACAACAATCATTCATTATATGGCTTTTGTTTCAATATCCTGGAGGTCCTTTCAATTAGCTTCACATTATATGGCCTTATGTATCAAGATTTTGCTCTATTGCAGATCTCTGCGAGTAGAGCCCAAGGTTTCTACTGATTATGACGAATGAGGGAAACCATTGAGCCTAAGTTCCCTTGAGTCTGGCTTACTTCACTTAATATGATTTTTTCTAAGTCTTTCCATTTCCTAACAAATGGCGCGATGTCATTCTTTCTGACAGCAGCATAGAATTCCATTGTGTACAAATACATTCTTTTAAGTTAATTCCTAGGTACTTTATTTTCTTTGAGGCTAGTTCAAAAGGAGTAACTTTCTGATTGTTGCCTCTTTCCTCTCATTGTTGGCCTATAGGAAGGCAGTTGATTTTTGAGGGTTAATTTTATATCCTGTTACCCTGCCCAAGTTTTTACTCAGCTCAAGCAGCTTGGAAGTGGAGTCCATAGGGTTCTTTAAATACAGAATCATGTCATCTGCAAAGAAGGAAAGTTTAGTTTCCTCTTTCCCTATCTGGGTGCCCTTTATGCTTGTTTCTTGCCTTACTGTTCTGGCTAAGAATTTTAATACTATGTTAAAAAGGAATGGAGAGAGTGGGCATCATTGTCTCATTCCTGTTTTTAGAGGATATGGCTTTAGCTTTTTGCCAGTAAGTATAATGCTAGCTGTGGGTTTGTCATACACAGACTTTATTATACTGGAATGTTCCATGGATTCCTAGTTTCTCCAGAGCTTTTAGCATAAAGGGATGTTGGATCTTGTCAAATGCCTTTTCTGCATCTATTGAGACAATCATGTGATTCTTGTCCTTGTTCCTATTAATGGGTTGAATTATATTACTTGATTTACGTACGTTGAACCAGCCTTGCAATCCTGTGATGAATCCTGTTTGAACATAGTTATAAGTTTTTGATGAGTTGCTGAAGACATTTGTCCAGTATTTTGTTGAGAAGTTTTGCATCAATATTCATCAAAGAAATGGGTCTATAATTCTCTTTCTTTGATGAATCCCTTTCTGGTTTGGGGATGTGGTTCATTGTGGCTTTGTATAATGAGCCGTCGTTTTCAATTTCGTTGAAAAGCTTGAGGGATATTGGTGTGAGCTCATCTTTGAAGACCTTATAGAATTCAGCTGTGAATCCACCTGGCCCTGGGTTTTTCTTGGGTGGAAGGTCTCTTATTGCCATTTCTATTTCAGTTCTTGAAATAGGTCTGTTCATCTGGATTAGGACTTCTTGGTTCAGTGTGTATATGTTAATATTGGCTAGAAATTCATCCATTTCTTCTAGATTCTCAAATTTGTTGGCATAAAGGTTGGAAAAGTATTCCCTCATGATGCTCAGGATCTTGGTAATTTCTCTTGTGATATTACCATTCTCATATGTGATTATTTTATTTGAGGCTTCCTACTTGTATCTTGGACCTCCTGAAGCATTTTCTCATATTTCCTAGATTTGGTTTGACTCATTTTCTGTTCTTTCTCTATAACAAGTAGGTTATCTTCAACCCGTGAGATTCTTTCTTCTGCATTGTCTAACCTGCAATCAATACTTTCTACTTATTCTTCATCTCCCTTTCTTCCATTTGTTCATTTTTTATCCCTTGCATCTCTTGTTTTAGATCATGTATGGACTTCTTTCACTCCTTGATTTCCATTTGAGTGGTTATCTCAGCAGCTTTTCTCTCATTGTAGATTTGTTTTAGTTTTGTCACCATTTGTTTTCGGGTTTTATGAATTCGTCCATTTTTCTTTGTAAATCCTTTATTATGGCCTCCTTTATGGCTTCCTCACATTCATGTATCACCCTCTTTTTGGTTTCATCTCGTTCAGATATGGCTTCCTCACGAATCTCTTTATGTATGTTTTCAAACTTTTCATTAATCATGTTTATCAATTGCATTTGTATAGCATTTAAAGGACTCTCCTCTAGTTTTGCCATTGACTGCTCCATTGCCTGTTTATATTGGGTGGGAGATGCTACTCCTTGATTTGCCATTTATATTTTCTTGTTCTGCCCATTTGAAAATGGGAGCAATATTAATACTGCACAATATTATAGTTTTTAAGATACAACCAATCTAGTGCTCTTTAGCCTGACAGACAATAGATGTTCACAATTTTAGATTGGTATTATCATCCTCTCTCGCTCTCTTTTTGTGCTCTTACAGACAAGTCTAATACCACCACCAATCACCGTTTTATGACCAAGAAAAAAAACCCTCAATCCAATCTCTATTGGATTTAAGTCCTTCTGGACCTACAGTATAATTGAACACCTTGATATTCAGTATTGCTCAGCAACCATCAACTGTAGATCCATGCATTATAAACGTTGAAGGATGAACAGGGGACCTGAGATAGAAAAATATTACGAAAGACAAAAGGAGAGGTAAGAAAAGAGTAATGTAGGAGTTCAAGATTAATATATTAATGAAGAAAAGAGATAGGGAAGGATAAACCTGATAGAAAGGTTAAATAAATACAAAATTTAGAAAAATTAGATAAAACTTACAAAAATAAGAAGAGAAATAAAAAGAATATATAAAGAAAAGAGGAAGGTATACATAGGTGAGTTCAATGATAAAAATTTTAAAAAGTAAAAATAAACAAAAAAAGAAAAAGAAAAGCAAGAAAAAAGGTGGGGAGGAGATCCCACATAATTGTGAGTTTTTAGACAAGAAATACTAGGATTAAACACCATGAGATTAAAAAGCAGGTGATTGTATCAATATAAAATCAATATAAATGTCATTTGTATCCAGTCTGTACCCAGTTTTGTCACTATGTTTCTATGAATGACCACAATGACAGAAAGAAAGGGGGGGCGGGGGGGGGGAAGAAAATGGATAGAATCATAACATTAAAAAAATAGGTGGAGATAAAATGGAAAAAAAAGTATGAACACATGAAAATGCAATTGAAAAAGGGTAGAAAAAAAGGGAAAAATGTAAAAGAAAGAAAGAAAGAAAAAGGGTTTTCCTCAGTTTGTTTTTTTGGGGGTGGTGGGACAGGATAGGAAACTTGAGTCTCCACTAAATTTGGGATCCAAACACTTCAGTCTTTTCTCCTGCGATTTGGCTTTGCGGTTTTTCTGATCAGTTTGCTTGGTTGGGCAGAAAAACAAAACAAAACAAAACAAAACAGGTGGAGTCACAAGAGGCTTTGTTTACCAGGACTGCGGCTCTGCCCAGGAGTAGCAACTTCCACTACCACTGGGGGCGGATGTCCAGCTAAGCTGCCTCTGGGAAAACCATTGCCTTTATGAATGATGGCCCTGCCATTCTTCTCAGTCTCCAGTTGGTTTGGTAGGGTCTTTGCCAGCAGTCAAGATGACACTACTCTCGGCTACTGGGTGAGGGGATTTCTTCCCAATGCCATTCTGCGAGGAGAAGTGGAAACGTCCATGGAGGTACTCACAAATTGCTGGATTTCCAGTTCTGTGAAGCTGGCAAGTCTGCGCCACCACCAGGTAACAGCTCTCAGCCTCATGCAAGCTCTGTCTGAATCTGTCTGGAGCTGGCAAGTCTGTGCTGTTGAGAAACGCTGTCTGCTCAGGTGCCAGAGGGAGGCTTTGTCTCCGCGATAGCTCCAAGCTTTCTTCTTGTTCCGGTTTTCTGCCTGTTTCCCCTCTGACTGAGATCTTTGTGGTGCTAAAGCTTACTTAGGATTGATCTTTGGGTATGAACTTACCCTATGATGCTGGAACTGGTATCATGGCGAGTGCTCAGAAACACTCATACTGAACTGCTGCCATCTTCCACAGATCTCCTCCCAACCATTTGAGCTAGGCATGTGGTTCATACCCATAATACTAGCTACCAGGAGATTGATGTAAGGATCAAAGTTTGAAGCCAGTGGGGACAAACAAGTTTGTGAGAACTCTCCTCTCCAATTAAGTAGTAAGAAGTTGGTATGAGTGGCAGAACACCAGCATTGAGCAAAAAAAAAGCCAAGCAAAAGAAGAGGCCCTGAGTTGAAGATCCAGTGCTTAAATTAACTTAAAAATTTCCAGGAAGGTCTCTGAAAAACTTCAAAAGATTTGTTCCTTAGTCACTGTGTCTGTAGGAGTTCTGAGGTGATCCTTCATGTATTTTCTTGGCAGTTTGTACCTCACTGTCCCACATTTCTTTAATGAATGGTCTATTTTTGGTTTTATAAAAACCATTGCTAAGTAGAAATGAGTATCACAGGCCTTATTGCCAGACTGGCTTCAAACTGTTATCTTCAGTGCTCAGCCTCCTGAGTAGAGTTACAGATATGAGTTATCTTTATAGTTTGTATTTTATTTTTTTCTACTCTTTAAAAATGTCCTAGTATTTTCTCTTTTTTATGTTGACTTTTGTTTTTCAATTATCTCATATTTTCATATACCACTAAATTGTCTATTTGAAATTTTTTGTACTAATATAGGTACTTAATATGTTTCCCCTTAGTACTTCTTTTGCTAAATTCCTTGCATTTTGGTTTGTTTAATATTTTATCTCAAGTACTTTTTTATTTTCCTTTTGATTTTTTTCTTTGACTTGTTTTTGTCCCAGATCCTGTTGCTTAGTTTTCACATAGCTGTGCTTTTTCCAAAGTTCTCCCATTGTATATCACTAGATTTTTATAATTGTTACAAAAAGAAATACTTGACATGACTTTAGTCTGTAGTGTATTCAGAAGTAATTTTCATTTCAACAGATCATTTGTCCTGGATAATGTCATATATATGCTTGAAATGAATATATATTCTGGCGCTGATGCTTTATATTTATCTGCTAGGTTTGTTTGAGCTAAAAAGTAATTTTGGTAAGTTTTTTCTTAAACATTTTCTGTCTGTATCTTTTTTCCATTTTTGATAGGGAGATGTTTTTCTTAATGTTTGCTTTATATGTCTAGATGCTACAATACTACGTGTGTCTATACTTAACAATTGATAGATCTTCTTGATTAATTGCCCTCTTTATCATCATATAACTTACTTTCTTTGCCTCTTGTGGCAGATTTTGGCTCCCTCACTTGTCTGATAGAAGTCTAGTACCAGTGGTCTTTTTTAGTTAGCATTTGTGTGGCCATTTTTTCTTCTTTTATTTTCAGATTTGGTGCACTGTTAAGGTTAATGTGAGTCTTTTGTAAGTAGTATCTTTTAGAATCTTTTTTTAGAATCTTTTTTAACATTAGTTTAAGGAGTGTATGATTTGAAAGGGTAAATTTGTACACTTTTAAGCTATTTTTATCATTTTGACTATTTCGTACTGTTTTTTAATATTTCTATCTTCTTTTAAATTTTTTAGAAGTGCTCTTTGATTCATGATTTGTTTTTCTTTATCTTTCATAGAGCTATCAGAGGTAGATTTTTAGGTTGCCAAAAAGCTTACAAAATATGTTTTAACATGTAATCAGAACTCTTCGGTCTTTTGGCCATAACCATAAGTTGTCATTACTAAATGAACATTGAACTACCTAACTAGCTTCTAGAGTGACATAGAAGATCCCAGTATCAACTTCTATGATGTCTGGCTCTGAAGATAAGACTATTTTTTGTAAGGAAAAAAAGGGATGATTGTTTTACCCCCAACAGGGAAGGACTTGCCTAAGGGTGATATCTTCAGTGACTCAGAGCAGGGACTGGATTCCTTGCTTCACCTTTTTAAAATGTTCACCATGCTGGTGAACTTTCTGTTTGACCAGTCAGAGGAAGATAATAAAGAGAGGGAGACAGTGAATGAAGCTGTGAGGAACTAGGTCCAACTTACTATCTAATCTCCATTGGAAGAAATAGAGATCAATAAAATGTCCAATTGACTGTCTACTTCCCCAACTGTTTATTGGAAGAGCCAACATGTTCTCAAACTATAACTTCTGCAGTACTGAAAGAATGCAATATTTTGGAGATACTTAAGGTTGATATCACCCTCATCTGGGCCTCAGGTTTAGGAAATGAAATAATTATTGCTCTTCTAGATGAAATAAGAAGCCTACAGAGTGGGAGAAGATCTTCACCAACCAAACAATGGACAAAGGCCTCATATCTAAAATATATCAACAACTCAAAAAATTGAATCACTCCAAAACTAATCACCAAAGTAACAACCATCCCATTAAAAAATTTGCCAAAGACTTAAAGAGAGTCTTCTCTAAAGAAGAAACAAAAATGGCCTATAGATACATGAAGAAATGCTCAACATCTCTGGTCATAAAAGAAATGCAATTCAAAACAACTCTAAGATTCCACCTCACTCCAGTTAGAATGGCCAGGATCAGGAAAACGAATAATAACAGATGCTGGAGGGGATGTGGCCAGGAGGGATCACTACTACACTGTTGGTGGGAGTGCTAACTCGTTCAACCACTATGGAAAGCAGTGTGGCAGTGCCTCAAAAAGCTAAACATAGAACTCCCCTATGATCCAGCAATTCCACTACTTGGCATTTACCCAACCATCCAGAAACAAGGGAATACTAAATCCACTAGCACAACAATATTCATTGCAGCACTATTCACCATAGCAAAGATATGGAACCAACCTAGATGTCTCTCAGTTGATGAATGGATCAACAAGTTGTGGTATTTGTACACAATGGAATTCTATGCTGCTGTCAGAAAAAATGACATCGCCCCATTTGTTAGGAAATGGAAAGACTTAGAAAAAATCATATTAAGAGAAGTAAGCCAGACTCAAAGGAACTTAGGCTCAATGGTTTCCCTCATTTGTCATAATCAGTAGAAACCTTGGGCTCTACTAGCAGAGATCTGCAATAGAGCAAAATCTTGATACATAAGGCCATATAGTATGAAGCTAATTGAAAGGACCTCCAGGATATTGAAACAAAAGCCATATAACGAATGATTGTTGTCCTTTATGTACTATGTTATCTCTCATCTCCTTTGCTGTCCCTTGGGTATCTCATATTGTTACAGTATCTCACTTTGTTATATGATATATTGAATATATTTGTATTTGGTTATTTGAAATTTGATAGGGAAGGGGGGAAAACAAAGACGGGTGGGGGAAGTGGGGGGGAGGATAATGGGTACCAAGACATGTGAAAGGGTATCAATGTATGTGAATTAATGCACTTTCTATCTGGCAAATATCATGTAACCCTTTTATTAATTACAATAAAAAATATTAAAAAAAAGAATTTGTTCATCTTCCTTTTTAGCATAATCTATAGATACACATAGACTATTGTTTAACATCATTACTTTTCCAGGTCTGTTAGGTTGTATATGAATCACTAATATCTATAAAACTAATACCATATGGCACTGAATATTCTAACATTTCATATATGTTAGTATATATACAACAATTTTAAAATTGCAAATTGCAGTTTATTATAATCCTTGCTTAGAAGGGGCAGCTGAGGAGTGAAGGTAAGTCACTTCCTTGATGTAACATGAGAAGTGGCACAAACAAGCTTCAGAACAAGCATGACAGCATAAGTCCAACTCATTCTAGCAGTCCACAGTCCTGCCATTTCTTGTAAATCAGAGCTTTCTATTTTTCTTTAGTCTGAGGATGAACATATTCACTGGTGAGTATAGTATACAAATAGAATGGTGGCTGAAGTCTATAATCTTAGTTATTTCAGAAGTAGAGAGTGGGCAAAACACATTTTGAGGCCTATCTTCTTTTTGGAAGTTCTTGTGACTTAACTAAACCAATAGCAGGCACAGTGGTACACAGCTGTCATCTGAGCATCTAAAGACAGCACATGTAGAAAAACCACAGCACAGGCCAGCCCAAGCCTAATGTGAGAAGTACCTCAAAAATCATTAATATAAAAGGGGCTAAAGGCATGGATCAAGCACTAGAGTAACAAACAAATAATTAAAGTCCCCATGTTCAAATCCAGGTACTGAAAAAGTAACTGTACAAAATGTCCTGTTTAGTTAAGCTGTTGCTGTTAGTTACCCACAAAATACTGGGCGCCTCATAAAAGAAATGCAAATCAAAACAACTGAGATTACACCTCACTCCAGTTAAAATGGCCTGGATCAAGAAATCTAATAGCAGATGCTGGAGCGGATGTGGCCAGGAGGAATGACTACTACACTGTTGGTGGGAGTGCAAACTTGTTCAACCAGTATGGCAGTTCCTCAAAGGAATAAACATAAAACTCCCCTATCACCCAGCAATTCCACTACTTGGCATTTACCCAACTGTCCAGAAACAAGGACAGGCTACATCCACTAGCACAACGATGTTCATTCTAGCTCATTGCAGCACTATTCACCATAGCAAAGATATGGAACCAACCCAGATGTCCTTCAGTTGATGAGTGGATCAACAAGATGTGGTATTTATACACAATGGAATTCTATGCTGCGGTCAGAAAGAATGACATCGCCCCATTTGTTAGGAAATGGAAAGACTTAGAAAATATCATATTAAGTGAAGTAAGCCAGACTCAAAAGCACATAGGCTCAATGGTTTCCCTCACTTGTTATAATCATTAGAAACCTTGGGCTCTCATGGCAGAGATTTATAACAGAACAAAACCTAGATAGTTAAGGCCATATAGAATGATGCTAAATGAAAGGACCTCCAGGATATAGAAACAAAAGCCATATAATGAGTGATTGTTTTCTTTAATGTATTATGTTATCTCTCATCTCTTTTGCTGTCCCTTGGTTATCTCATACCGTTGCAGTATTTCACCTGGTTATCTAATATATTGTATATATGCCTACTTGGTTATTTGAAGTCTGATATGGAAGGGAGGAAAACAAGATGAGGGGTGGGGGTGGGGGGAGGGAAATGGGGAAAAAGACATGAGAAAGGGTATCAATGTATATGAAGTAATGCACCTTCTATCTGGTGAATATAATGTAACCCTTCTATTAATTTTAATAAAAATATATGAAAAAAATACTGGGCTCCTCCATTCTGGCACTTCCTTGTGTTTTTTTTATTTTGTATACATGTATATGCATCAATACATTCATCCTTCACTAATTATATATTATAGATATATCTTGTTTCAATATTGATATGAGTGGTGCACTTCTCAGAAAAGACATATTTTCATGTAGTCAGTGCATCAATTTTGTTTTTTTATAAAAGTTTATTGTAAATGTGACAGTCACACAAATCATGTATTGGGTAAATTAATTTTTGAACAGTGTCACCATCATTTTCTCAAGTTTTTTTTTCCTCTTCTGACCTCCATCTCCACAAGTTGTATATTTCATTTTCAACATATTGTGTAGTGCATATCATTGCTTATTTCAGTGTTTTTCCCAGCATTTCAAATTTGTTCTTCTAGTTTGTGCCTCAAGACTTTAAATATGCTTTTCTGTGCTTGTAAGCTACACAAACAGTACTTTTACATTGATGCAGATACCTAGAGGAAAGAATATATTTTAGCAACATAGAATATTATATATTATAATGTGAAGAATCTTGGATTAGAAGTTAGAAGCAAGAATTTTACCACTTAACTAGTTGTGAGATTGTTAATTCATAGTCTCAATTAACGTAATTATATATGTTAGGGAAATGTGAATAATGCTACTAAATATGCCTTAACTTATTCTAAGGATTAAATGAGATAATTGCTTTGGAAGCATTTTGAAAATTGTATTTGGAAATACAATTAAAGAATCGTAAAACGAATAATAACAGATGCTGGAGGGGATGTGGTCAGGAGGGAAATGGGTACCAAGACATGTGAAAGGGTATCAATGTATGTGAATTAATGCACCTTCTATCTGGCAAATATCATGTAACCCTTTTACTAATTACAATAAAAAAAAGAATCATGATATGGTTTACTACATTGTGGATTTACTTTACTCCAGTGATTGATTTTCAGAATACTTTCAAGTAATAAATGCAAAATAAATTAAACTAAGGCTTGTATCATGATTTAAGTTAGATTTTTCCTTGGGATTTCTTAGACCCATTCTTCTCCTAATACATACTGAATTTTCATATAGATTTTCCCTCCACCACTATTTTCAAGCTGAACATTTTAATGGATATTTCCAGAGGATATTTTATGAACTGCAAATTAGGTTTATTAGCAACAGCTTAGGGTTTTAAACATTCGAGGACTGTGACTTCAGTGAGATTTTAAGGAGAGTTCTTAATGGCTTTGAGTTTTACTTTCTTCATCTTGAAACTGGAATAGAGCTTTTCATTGAAGGAGGCCGGGAGTTTGGCCTAGTGGTAGAGTGCTTGCCTAGCATGCACGAAGACCAGGGTTCGATTCCTCGGTACCATATACATAGAAAAAAGCCAGAAATGGTGCTGAGGCTCAAGTGGTAGAGCTGTAGCCTTGAGAAAGTGCAAGGACAGTGCTCAGGCCCTGAGCTCAAGCCCAGGACTGGCCAAAAAATAAATAAATAAAAGAATTTTCAGGGGCCGGGAGTTTGGCCTAGTGGTTAAAGTGATTGCCTAGCATGCACAAAGACCCGGGTTCGATTCCATGGTACCACATACATATGTACAAAACAAGCTGGAAATGGTGCTGAGGCTCAAGTGTTAGAGCTCTAGCCTTGAGAAGGTCCAAGGACAGCGCTCAGGCCCTGAGCTCAAGCACAGGACTGGCAAAAAAATAAATAAATAAATGAATAAATAAGAATTTTCATTGAAGGAAATTGCAAGATAATGAATATTTAAAGTAAGTTCCTGACACATTGCAGTAATCTAGTAAGTGATTTATTTTGTTATTATTTATGTCATTATTATTAACAGTATCAACATAGTCGCTAATACTGGAAAATAGGTTATATTAATAAAAATCTAAATTTTTCTATTTGTATGTCCAGGAGAGTGAGGTAGAACTTGTTAACGTTTCCTTACCCAGGATATATTTAATATCCTTACTGATATAGTAGCTGAGAGCTGTGCTTGCTTTTGTAATCACAAGAAAATGGGTTAATCTGCAGCTTTTTTCAAATATTTTCCTGTAACTGTAATGTAGATGAGTACATGTGGTATGGAATTCTTAATCTTTTCTTAGTGTGTATTTATTGTGATATAAAATAATGATGGTGTGCTTGCCCAAGTTTTTAATTATTTTCATTTCCCATATTCTCCTTTCAGTATTTGTTTACATGAACATATGATATTTTAAGTTATTTCAATAAGATTCTAAATGTGTCTTACAAAATTATTTCATTTTTCTCCTTGAGGAATTAAATGTTTTCTGAGTATCATTCTGATACTTTTCTATGTCTATAAAGCTATTAGTATCAGAGTTACACAAAATCAATACTGAGAGCTAAATAATTCGCAGTTTATTGGGTAGTGAAAAGCACTAGGATATTCTTAGTGTGATGTCTTAAGCTTTATAGATTTAAGAGCCAGCCAGAATTTCTTTCAATCTGACCTTTGTAGGATTCCAGTAGGGACAGTCAGCCTTGATAGCAATATCTTTAGTTCTGTCACCTCTCAAATGTTCAGATTACCAGCAGCCATTTCAGTTATATGTGATGATGAGGAAAGCTTATAATAGTCTTTGTCATTTCCATTTTTCACACAGTTTCTGCAATAGTCACTGCCATTTAAATTTCTCATACACTTCCTCTCTCTCTGCTTGTGTCTGTCTGTCTGTCTGTCTGTCTGGATGGCTGGCTGGCTCTCTCTCTCTCTCTCTCTCTCTCTCTCTCTCTCTCTCTCTCTCTCTCTCTCTCTCTCACTAGCTTTTGTTCTCACTTGCTCTCATTCTTGCTCTTTCTGTCTCTCTCTTTTTGTGTGTGTATTATCCATGTGGGTGAAAACTACTTTCAGAAGCCTGCTGCTATAGACCACTCAGCAGTAATAAAGCATTGCTTCTGGACTGTCAAACAAAAGGAAAATGAAACAAATAACAAAGGAGGCAGTTGGTTTGATTATGCTTGGAGACTCCAATCCAAATATTCCAGGTTGCTACAGTATGTCAGGAAGGCCTGGGGTAGAAAGGCATTTTGTCTCCAGTTTTGGAGATCCTTTCATAGAAACACTATCCATTAAAAGGGCAATTCTGAAGCTTCCTGGAATAGAGGTGATTACTAAATGATATTCCAAGTCCAACCCAGTCTGCCTGTCTGTCTGACATGTAAACACACAATGTTATTATGATAAAAAGACAAGATTTTCAGCACTACATATGTACCTGTTCTAAGTGTTATTGATACACAAATGACCCATTATGAAATTCAAAAGATTATCCTCTTTAGAATAAACAGTAAGAAAGACTCATAATGTGGCTCCAAAATATTTTTTTCTGTAGGCTTTAAAAATGGAATGAACAATACTTAGCAGAAAAAAGAGTGCAGGAAGAATTTCAATACCAAATTTTAGACTCTATTACAGAGCTATAACAACCAAAACAGTTTGGTACTGGCACAAGAACAGGCTGGAGGATTAATGGAATAGAATTGAAGACCCAGAAATCAACTTACAGACCTATGGCCACCTAAACTTTGATATGGGAGCCAAAAAAATAGAATGCAGGAAGGAAAGCCTCTTCAACAAGTGGTACTGGCAGAACTGGTTAAGCACCTGCAGAAAACTAAACATGGATACTTCTTTGTCACCCTGCACCAGGATTAACTCCAAATGGATCAAAGATCTGGAGGTAAAAGCAGATACACTGAAAACTTTACAAAAGGAGTAGGTCATATACTAGGTTCTTTGGCACAGATCAAAACTTTCTTAATAAGTATCCAGAAACACAACAAATCAGAGAAAGTCTGGATAAGTGGGACATTAAACTTCAGAGCTTCTGTATGACAAAGGACAGAGCTACTAAACTAAACAGAAAACCTACAGAGTGGGAGAAGATCTTCACTAACCATACAGCAGACAGAGGTCTCATATCTAAAACATAGCAACAATGAAAAAAATTGAATCACCCCAAAACTAATCTCCATAGAAACAACAATACAATTAAAAGATTGGCCAAAGACTTAAAGAGAGTCTTCTCTAAAGAAGAAATAAGAAAAGCCTATAGACACATGAAGAAATGCTCGACATCTCTTGTCATAAAAGAAATGCAACTCAAAACAACTCTCAGATTCCACCTCAACCCAGTCAGAATGGCCATTATCAAGAAATCTAATCACAACAGATACTGGTGTGGATGTGGCCAGGAAGGATCACTACTACACTGTTGGTGGGAGTGTAAATTCTTCAACCACTATGGAAAGCAATATGGTGGTTCCTCAAAAGACTAAACACATAGCTCCCCTATGACCCAGCAATTCCACTACTTGGCATTTACCCATATGTCCAGAAACAAGGATGTAGTAAGGCCACCAGCCCAGTGATGTTCCTTGCAGCACTATTTACCATAGCGGAGATATGGAACCAACCGAGATGCCCCTCATTTGATGATTGGATCAACAAAATGTGCTATTTATACACAATGGAATCCTATGCTGCTATCAGAAAGAATGACTTCATCCCACTTGTAAGGAAATGGAAAGACCTGGAAAAAAACTTCTTAAGTGAAATAAGCCAGACACAAAGAAACACAGGCTCAATGGTTTCCCTCATTTGTCATAACTAATATAAACCTTGGACTCTGCTAGCAGAGGTTTATAATAGAGCAAAGCCTAGATACCTAAGGCCATATAAGATGAGGCTAAATGAAAGGACCTCCAAGATGCAGAAACAAGAGCCATATAAGGTGTTACTATTGTTTTTAATGTATTATTTCTCATCTTACCTTGTTATCTGATATATTGTATATATGTTTATTTGTTTATTTGAAATAAGATAGGGAAGGGGAGAAAACAAGATAAGGGCAGGGGTTGGGGGAGGGAAATGCGGACAAAAACATGAGAAGGGATTACAATGATTGTTAAGAAATGTGCCTTCTATCTGATGAATATAATGCAA
Organism: Megascapheus bottae; assembly: GCF_031878675.1. NCBI lineage: Eukaryota > Metazoa > Chordata > Mammalia > Rodentia > Geomyidae > Megascapheus > Megascapheus bottae. The sequence goes on along the minus strand of NC_143547.1, from coordinate 61,593,619 downwards.
TTATATTAATTACAATAAATAAATAAATATAAAAAGAAAAAAAGAATGGAATGAAGCTTGGCACAGTGGCTCACACCTATAGTCCTAACTACTCAGCAGGTGAGATCTGAGGGTGACGATTCAAAGCCAGCCTGTGTACTAAATCATATGAGACTGTTACGTCCAGTTAATCACTAGAAAGGAGGTAGTAGGGCTGTGGCTCATTAGGTAGGGTGGTAGCCTTGAGCTGAAGAGCTCAGGGATAGCACCCAGGTCCAGAGTTTAAGCCCCGCAACCAACAAAAAAATAATGAAATGAAAATTTATGAGTACTCTGTCTTCTAAAGCAGTGGAGCAACAATGGACATTACTCCAAAAATTGTTTGATATTGAAAAATAAATAAAAAGTATTCTCTCTTTCTCTTCCTGTCTCTCTCTGACTTTCTCCATTATTAAGGTATAATATGGTGTACACCACAGCCTCTGGAGCCCAGTACTGAAACATGCTGAGTCAGCTTCTCCTAAGCTACTCCAGGTGGGTGGTACATTAAGCATGCATTTTTTTAGGCCTTCAGACTCTGTGACATAGTTGCTTAATAAGTTCTACCCTGGGAGCCTGAAAATGGGAACACTTGATGTAGTGCAGAATAGAACCTTTCAAGCCTCAGGAGAATCTACCTTTTATTTCTCTCCATATGAGTCGCAAATTAAAACAAAGAGTTCCTTTGAATTTATTGCAGCCCCAAATGCCAACCCCTGAGATGTGCAGGGATTATATTCACATTCAGATAAAGTACTGCATAACCAATACTTCCCCTCTTATTACAGTGACCACTAGCTGGCTTCTCCTGCTGTTGGCTCAGCATCTGAATCTATACAATGTGACCCTTTGCCTTTGTAGCTCCTGTGTTCAGTAAGGGAAATAAAGTCGCCAACACTTCACTGTAGGAATTTTTGTTACATGTGGAGAACTGCCTTTGCTTTAAGTTCCTTCTAACATTTTACTTCAGTGGGAGGGATAAAAAGTCAGTGATCATTTTTATGTTACTATAAATTTGCGAACAGCTTAGTGGAAGTTAAAAGAAAAGTAGTATGATTAAAGGTAATGCAGGGTCATACAGAAAAACTTGGAGGAGTTAAAGAGTTTGAATTGAATAAATAAAGTGCAGTTATTAGAGGTAAAATTAAGCTAGTATTTTTTCAATTTTTCATTTCTTAAGAACTGATGTCAATCTACCTGAAGTAGATGTGTGCTAGCAAGACTGGCAAAACATTGAGATGACTGTGAAGCAAATACTTGCATTTCAAATTAAAATTAGTGGGTAGAGTGCAACCTATGATTGAGATCTTAGTATTGACCCAATCTTATTGATTGCTCTGTGCTCTCTACTTGAACACTCCTTCTTTTCTTCAGCTCAAGGCTACCACCCTACCTAATGAGCCACAGCCCTACTACCTCCTTTCTAGTGATTAACTGGACGTAACAGTCTCATATGATTTTGTACACAGGCTGGCTTTGAATCGTCACCCTCAGATCTCACCTGCTGAGTAGTTAGGACTATAGGTGTGAGCCACTGTGCCAAGCTTCATTCCATTCTTTTTTTCTTTTTATATTTATTTATTTATTGTAATTAATATAATTGCATTATATTCATCAGATAGAAGGCACATTTCTTAACAATCATTGTAATCCCTTCTCATGTTTTTGTCCGCATTTCCCTCCCCCAACCCCTCCCTTATCTTGTTTTCTCCCCTTCCCTATCTTATTTCAAATAAACAAATAAACATATATACAATATATCAGATAACAAGGTAAGATGAGAAATAATACATTAAAAACAATAGTAACACCTTATATGGCTCTTGTTTCTGCATCTTGGAGGTCCTTTCATTTAGCCTCATCTTATATGGCCTTAGGTATCTAGGCTTTGCTCTATTATAAACCTCTGCTAGCAGAGTCCAAGGTTTATATTAGTTATGACAAATGAGGGAAACCATTGAGCCTGTGTTTCTTTGTGTCTGGCTTATTTCACTTAAGAAGTTTTTTTCCAGGTCTTTCCATTTCCTTACAAGTGGGATGAAGTCATTCTTTCTGATAGCAGCATAGGATTCCATTGTGTATAAATAGCACATTTTGTTGATCCAATCATCAAATGAGGGGCATCTCGGTTGGTTCCATATCTCCGCTATGGTAAATAGTGCTGCAAGGAACATCACTGGGCTGGTGGCCTTACTACATCCTTGTTTTCATCTACAAAATTAGGGATTCAAGAATGATTTCATAGGTCTCTGTTCTGATAACTGGCAAGTCTGTAATTTGTGAAGTTTCCAACTGTAGTAGTTATTAGCTGATCACTAAGTATTCCTAGTTCCCTATCTTTTGGGATTTTTCCAGCACCTTATGCTTGAGTGAAACTCTGTGACTCGCACTTGCAAATTAAAATTTCTATAAGAAGTTCAGTAAGCACAAATGATATTAGGTGTTGCTTCTGGACCTGAACATACATTTGACTGTGTGAGATCTTCCATGAGTATTTTTCTCTTTTGCATAGTTACCAATAAATTTCATCAACTTGTGCCTCTTAAGTATTTTCACCAATAGTATGTCATTGTTATCCATAGGATGTCTGGCATGTATGAAAAATAAATATAATATTAACAGGCTGGATTTGGGGACACATTTGTAGCACATTTTGGCTTATCTCTGCCCATTAGCCAGTTTCTTGTTAATAGTGTAAATCTCATGAGAGGAAGATCATGTTGTCAACAGCTTTTACAGATTCTCACCCTACAAATGAAGGTGTTAAATAAATACATTGATTTAATTGCTGGCATTTCAGAATTTTTGAAACAGTAGCTGAAACAAAATTGAGAAAGAACGCATTATTTTAAAACTTTATTATGTCTAATAAGATTAGTGTTTATATAATACATAGGCAATAATCAAGCAAATACCAGATAATAATAAAAGTGAAGGCTCTGTGAGGCATTACTGCATTCCTAGCTATTATATCCACAGATCAGACTCGGGTAATATTTTAATGTTTTTAGTAAAATACTGGTGGTCAGTCAGTTTTTTAAAAAAGTTAATATGCCACAAATGGATGAACTGATTTGAAATGCTTATTGATTTTTTATTCAGTAGATAAAATTCTCTTATATGCCAGCATATTCTAAAATGTTATGGTAATAGTAATTTATATGCAGCATTGTCAGTAAAGAATTAATAATCAAGAAGGGTGAAAAGGTATAACAACTAGGTGTGGGCTGAGATCTTGCCTAGCATGCATGAAGACCCAGGTTTGATTCCTTTATACATAGAAAAAGACAGAAATGGTGTGGCTCAAGTGATAGAGCTCTATCCTTGAGAAAGCCCAAGGACAGTACTCAGGCCCTGAGTTCAAGCCCCAGAACTGGCCCCCCAAAAAACCCCCAAACTATGTACAAGATATTTAGGTAACCTGTTTTTATCCAGTGAAAAATATGGCCAAAGGTTGATTTCAAAATTACGTTGGTAGACACAAGGATTACCTATGTATAAAGCTAGGCAGATACTTTGACATTAATTTTCCTAGTAGAATGGAGGATTCATTACTACACTCTTCATTTTCTAGTATTTGTACGTAGCTTTATTTTCCCTCTCTTGATATAGCATTATTTTTGTCTTAAAAGTGTCAGATTACCATTGTGCCTTCATCAAGGATTTGTGTTCACTATAGTCTACATATGAAAGCTAAGACTGTCAAGTTGATAGCTGGAAATATTGATATATAATTTTGCAAATGTTTTCTTAACAATTTTTGTTTTAGTTTTACAAATGACAGAGTGAATAATTTGAACCACAGCATCTTACTTTTATTGAAATGTATAGAGGGTTTACAGCTACATTTGCCAGGTAGTTGGGGCATTACTTCTCACACATTGATAACCTTCTCATGTTTTTGTCCCCATTTTCCTCCCGACATCCCCTCCCAATCATCTTGTTTCCCCCTTCCCTTTCCTATTTCAAATAAACAAATAAACATAAATACAATATAACAGGTAACAGAGTCAGGTACTGTAACAATATGAGATTAACCAAAGGGCAACAAAATAGAAGAGAAATAACATAGCACATTAAGAACAACAATCACTGAAGATAAAGTTCTTGTTTCTATATCCTGGAAATCCTTTCATTTAGCCTCATTCTCTATGGCCTTATGCATCTAGATTTTGTGTTATTGTAATCCTCTGCTATGAGAGTCCTAGGTGTTTACTAATTATTACAAATGAGGGAAACCATTGAGCCTATGTCCCTTTGCGGCTGGTTTACTTCACTTAATACGATTTTTTCCCAAGTCTTTCCATTTCCTTACAAATGGGGCGATGTCATTCTTTCTAATGGCAACATAGAATTCCATTGTGTATAAATACTACATCTTCTTGATCCAACCATCAACTGAAGGGCTTCTGAGTTGCGAACCACAGTATCTTTAGGAATCATTGTAGTTCAAAAATTCTATGGTTGGACTGGGAGTTTGTCCTAGTTGTAGAGTGCCTGCCTAGCATGACAAAGACCCAGGTTCCATTCCTCGGTACCACATACATAGAAAAAAGCTGGAAGTGGTGCTATGGCTCAAGTGGTAAAGCTCTAGCCTTGAGAAAAGTCCAAGGACAGTGCTCAGGCCCTGAATTCAAGGCCCACAACTGGCAAAAAAATCCTGTGGTCATAATGTCCCCCTTTTCCTACTGGAGAAAGGAGAAATTAAGTCCCTGCGATGAACTGAAAAGGGGAAAATAAATCTTTGAAAAATTTCCAATGATCCTTTGAAATGTTTCAAAGAATTTTCTGCTCTATGGAGTTAAGACTTAAGATTATCTATCTTGTTATTCAACCAACTGGACATCCTAGATTACATAATTCTTTCATTCATCATGGCACTGAGTAGTTATCAGTACTGTCTATTCAGCAAACATCTAGAGCCCAATACCACAAATCCCATGAGATCTTCTGGACTTAAAAGAATTGAAGAATAGCAACCTATATATTTTTAAATATATATTCTTTTCTGTGTCCCCTTTTCTTTATGATGCTTTAAAAATGTACAGCTTCATTCTTTACTAGTTTTTCAATAATTGATTTAATCTAAGAAAAATCTGTCTGTCTCTCTAATTCTGAAGGTCTGCATTGCCACCTTGTGGAGAATTGATGGCAGTAGTAGACTATGTAAAATCAATCTGGAAAACAAACTGAAGTTTTTATCCCTCATATATATCAAATTTTAATTCAAAATTTTTGTTAGGTAAAACTGAAAGCACCAAGGAAAAACAAGACATACCCAAAGATTGAACAGTGGTGAAACCAGGATCCCAGAGAAGCCAACTGAGCCTAATACTATCATTTTTAAACTTAAAGGCAGTTACTGAATCTGGGGTGATATTTTTAGACAATTTATTGTTTCATTTGTTGCTTTTTTTTCGGTTGTGGGGCTTGAACTCGGGGCATGGGTACTGTTCCTGAGCCTCTTTGTGTTCAAGGCTAGCACTCTACAACTTGAGCCATAACACCACTTACAGTGGTTAATTGGAAATATGAGTCTTATGGAGACTTTCCTGCCTGGGCTGGCTTTGAACCACGAATCTGAGATCTAACCTCCTGAGTAGCTAGGATTACAGGCATGATCCACCAGCTTGTTGGAGACCTGAAAATTCATGAGTAAATCAGACATGCAAGTGTCCACTTTATGAATACAAACTGACTTATGTCAACATGCAACAGTTGTAATACAGGCAAAGTTACAACTGTCCTGGGACAGTTAGCCCTGGTGTGAATGCAGGTGTGTGAGAGCTGAGAATGGTAGCAGTATAAGGTATGGGGCTTCAAGGCCCATGAAGGCTATGGGAAGCCTAAAGAACTGTACAGGTGTGCTTTTATGGTCCACAGGGAGAGAAGAAAGGTGAACAATTTACAGAATCCTACATCTTTTGGTACTGTAGTCTTTGCTTTTGAAGGCTGATGACTGTCATGTATCCCATTTCCTAATATTTCTTATTTTTACCTTAAAGGCATTTGCTGAACCTGAGGTGTTTTGTGTTTAAATTTTAAAATTAGAGATTTTAATGAGATACTGTTGTCAGAAGTAATCATAAGTTTTCAGTTGCCAAAAAATGATCCCTGAGTTTAATATCACTGACAGACATAAAATATCTCCACCATTTTTCTGTATTTGCAACCTTACATGAAAATATTCTTCCTCACTTGAAGGAATAGGTGGATTTTTTATAGATATTGGGGGTAGGAGAGAGAACAATGGAAAGGATGATATTAATCAAGATGCATTGTACTCAGAAAGATATGTTGAATTCAACCCCCCCCGTACAACTACCAAAAGATAATACATCTTTTTGTGTGTTTTTTTTATTGTAATTAGTAAAAGGGTTACATGATATTTGCCAGATAGAAGGTGCATTAATTCACATACATTGATACCCTTTCACATGTCTTGGTACCCGTTTCCCTCCCCCACCCACACCCCCCACCCGTCTTGGTTTTCCCCCCTTCCCTATCAAATTTCAAATATCCAAATACAAATAAATTCAATATATCAGATAACAAAGTGAGATACTATACCAATATGAGATAACCAAGGGACAGCAAAGGAGATGAGAGACAACATAGTACATTAAGGACAACAATCATTCATTGTATGGCTTTGTTTCACTATCCTGGAGGTCCTTTCAATTAGCTTCACATTATATGTCCTTATGTATCAAGATTTTGCTCTATTGCAAATCTCTGCTAGTACAGCCCAAGGTTTCTACTGATTATGATGAATGAGGGAAACCATTGAGCCTAAGTTCCTCTGAGTCTGGCTTACTTCATTTAATATGATTTTTTCTAAGTCTTTTCATTTCCTAACAAATGGGGCGATGTCATTCTTTCTGACAGCAGCATAGAATTCCATTGTGTACAAATACCACAACTTGTTGATCCACTCATCAACTGAGGGACATCTAGGTTGGTTCCATATCTTTGCTATGGTGAATAGTGCTGCAATGAACATTGTTGTGCTAGTGGGTTTAGTATGTCCTTGTTTCTGGATGGTTGGGTAAATGCCAAGTAGTGGAATTGCTGGGTCATAGGGGAATTCTATGTTTAGCCTTTTGAGGCACTGCCACACTGCTTTCCATAGTGGTTGAACGAGTTTGCACTCCCACCAACAGTGTAGTAGTGATCCCTCCTGGCCACATCCCCTCCAGCATCTGTTGTCATTCATTTTCCTGATCCTGGCCATTCTAGCTGGAGTGAGGTAGAATCTTAGAGTTGTTTTGATTTGCATTTCTTTTATGACCAGACATGTTGAGCATTTCTTCATGTGTCTATAGGCCATTTTTGTTTCTTCTTCAGAGAAGACTCTCTTTAAGTCTTTGGCCCATTTTTTAATGGGATGGTTGTTACTTTGGAGGTTCGCTTTGGAGTGATTCAATTTTTTGAGTCGTTGATATATTTTAGATATGTGGCCTTTGTCCGTTGTTTGGTTGGTGAAGATCTTCTCCCACTCTGTAGGCTTCCTGATTAGTTTACTAGCTATGTCCTTTGCCATACAAAAGCTCTGCAGTTTAATGCAGTCCCACTTATCGAGCCTTTCTATGATTTGTTGTGATTCTTGGTCCTTATTAAGAAAGTTTCGACCTGTGCCAAGGAGGCCTAGTGTATCTCCTATTCTTTCCTGTAAAGTTTTCAGTGTGTCAGCTTTTACCTCCAGGTCTTTGATCCATTTGGAGTTAATTCTAGTGCAAGGTGACAAAGAAGGATCCAGCTTTAGTTTTCTGCAGGTTCTTAACCAGTTCTGCCAGCACAACTTGTTGAAGAGGCTGTCTTTCTTCCATTCTATTTTTTTGGCTCCCTTGTCAAAGATTAGGTGGCCATAGGTCTGTGGTTTAATATCTGGGTCCTCAGTTCTATTCCATTGGTCTTCAGGCCTGTTCCTGTACCAGTACCAAGCTGTTTTGAGAATTATAGCTCTGTAATAGAGTCTAAAGTTTGGAATTGAAATTCCTCCAGCGCTGTTCTTTCTGCTAAGAAGCGTTTTTCCTATACGGGGTCTTTTATTATTCCATATGAAATTTTGGATTGCCTCTTCTATTTCTTTAAAGAATGACATTGGAATGTTGATGGGTATTGCATTGAATTTGTAGATAGCTCTTGGCAAGATTGTCATTTTCACAATGTTGATTCTCCCAATCCAGGAGCATGGGAGGTTTTTCCATTTCCTTAGTTCTGCTTTAATGTCCTTTTGTAGGGTTTTAAAGTTTTCATCAAAAAGGTCCTTTACATTCTTAGTTAAGCTAATTCCTAGGTACTTTATTTTCTTTGAGGCTATTGTGAAAGGAGTTTCTTTCCTGATTATTGCCTCATTCCTCTCACTGTTGGCATAAAGGAAGGCAGTTGATTTTTGAGGGTTGATTTTATAGCCTGCTACTCTTCCAAAGCTTTGAATCAGCTCAAGGAGCTTGGGAGTAGAGTCTATAGGATTCTTTAACTACAGAATCATGTCATCTGCAAAGAGGGATAGTATTATTTCCTCTTTCCCTACTTGGATCCCCTTTATGCTTGCTTCTTGCCGTATTGCACTGGCTAGGAATTCTAGTACTATGTTAAAGAGTAGTGGAGAGAGTGGGCATCCTTGTCTCGTTCCTGATTTTAGAGGGAATGGCTTTAGATTTTCACCATTAAGTATAATACTAGCAGTAGGTTTCTCATACACAGCCTTTATTACATTGAGGAATGTTCCATGGATTCCTAGTTTCTCCAGAGCTTTTAACATAAAGGGGTGTTGGATCTTGTCAAATGCCTTTTCTGTGTCTATTGAGACAATCATGTGATTTTTGTCCTTGCTCCTGTTGATGTGTTGAATTATATTAATTGATTTGCGTATGTTGAACCAGCTTTGCCTCCCTGTGATGAATCCAGTTTGATCATAGTGTATAATTTTTTTGATGAGTTGTTGTAGACGGTTGGCCAGTATTTTGTTGAGAAGTTTTGCATTGATGTTCATCAAAGATATAGGTCTATAGCTCTCTTTCTTTGATGAATCTCTGTCTGGTTTGGGGATGAGGGTTATACTGGCTTCATAGAATGAGTTTGGTAAGGAAACTTCATTTTCAATTTCGTTGAAGAGCTTGAGGAATATTGGTGTGAGCTCTGCTTTGAAGACCTTATAGAATTCAGCTGTGAATCCATCTGGCTCTGGGCTTTTCTTAGGTGGAAGTTCTCTAATTGCCATTTCTATTTCAGAGCTTGAAATAGGCCTGTTGAGTTGGCTTAGTTCTTCTTGGTTCAGTGTGTATATGTTAATATTGGCTAGGAATTCATCCATTTCATCTAGATTCTCAATTTTGTTGGCATAAAGATTTGAGAAGTATTCCCTCATGATATTCTGGATCTTGGTAATTTCTGTCGTGATATTACCATTTTCATCTGCGATTTTGTTTATTTCGGTATGCTCTCTTCTTTTTTTGGTAGGATTTGCTAAGGGCTTGTCAATTTTGTTAATTCTTTCAAAAAACCAACTCCTTGTTTTGTTGATTCTTTCTATAGTTTTTTTGGATTCCAAATTATTTAATTCTGCTTTGATTTTAATTATTTGCTTTCTTCTACTGGGATTAGGGTTGGTTTGTTGCTCTTTTTCCAGGAGCTTAAGGTGAGACATTAACTTGTTGGTTTGCAATTTTTCCAACTTGTTGTTGTAGGCACTCAGCGCTATAAATTTTCCTCTGAGTAATGCCTTTGCTGTGTCCCAAAGGAGTTGGTATTTTGTGTGCTCCTTACTGTTAAATTTCATAAACTGTTGGATTTCTGTTCTGATGTCTTCGATGACCCATTGGTAATTCAACAATGTGTTGTTCAGCCTCCATGAGTTACAGGGTTTTCGTTGGTGGAGATGTGTGTTCAGTTCCAGTTTGATGCCTTTGTGGTCTGAGAGTGTGCATGGAATAATTTCTGTGTTTCTGAATCTGTCCAGGTTTGTTTTATGGCCTAAGATGTGATCTAATTTGGAAAATGTTCCATGTGCTGCTGAGAAAAACGTATATTGTGTTGTTGCTGGGTGGAATATTCTGCAAATGTCTGTTAGATCTAGTTGGTCTATATAGTTGTTCAGTTCTAAGGTTTCTCTGTTGAGTTTTTGCCTTGTTGATCTGTCCATAGGTGAAAGTGGTGTGTTAAAGTCACGGACATTCACTGTATTTCGATCTATGTATGGTTTCAGTGTAAGTAAAGTTTGCTTGATGAAGTTCGGAGCTCCGGGATTGGGTGTGTAAATATTTAGGATCGCTATGTCTTCCTGGAGGAAAGATCCCTTTAGTAGTATGTAGTAACCTTCTTTGTCTTTTCTTACTAATTTTGGTTTGCAGTCTATTTTATCTGATATGAGGATGGCAACTCCAGTCTGTTAATGGGGGCCGTTAGCTTGACAGAGTTTATTCCAACCTCTCACTTTCAAAAGATGCTTGTTTTTTTGGGTAAGATGTGTCTCTTGAAGACAGCAGAACGATGGCTCTTGCTTTTTGATCCAACTAGACAGCCTATGCCATTTAATTGGAGAGTTAAGTCCATTGATATTGAGAGTTATGATTGAGAGGTATTTATTAGGTCCTACCATTTTTACAAGCTTTTATTTGGGCCTGTGTCTTGACAGTTCTTGTGGTCCGTAGGTGGTATGCTGTTTAGGTGCCATTTCTTTCCCTATATTGCATTTATTTTGGTTTTCTATGTATAGAACATCTTTCAGAATTCTCTGTAGTGTTGGCTTTGTTGCGACATATTGTTGCAGCTTTTCCCTGGAATGGAATGTTTTTATTGTTCCCTCAGTTATGAATGAGAGCTTAGCTGGGTACAGTATTCTTGGTTGGTAGTTATTTGACTTAAGGGCATGACATATATGCTTCCAGTCACTTCTTGCTTGCATGGTCTCTGCTGAGAAATCTGGGGTTATTCTGATTGGTTTGCCTTTATAGGTTACTGAACCCTTTTCCCTGGCTGCCTTTAGGATCCTTTTTGTGGTTTGTACTGATACAGTTCGGATTACAATGTTGCGGTGAGATGTTCCTTTCTGGTCAGTTCTGTTTGGGGTTCTAAAAGCTTCTTGTATCTGGATGGGTCTGCCCTTCTGGATATTTGGGAAATTATCTGAGATGATTCCCTGAAGAATATTTCCAATAACATTGTCCTCTTTCTCCAGCCCCTCCTCAATACCAATGAGCCTTAAATTAGGCTTCCATAATTGTATCTTGGACCTCCTGAAGCGCTCTCTCATTTTTCCTAGATTTGGATTGACTCATTTTCTGTTCTTTCTCTATAATAACTAAATTATCTTCAGCCCCGGAAATTCTCTCCTCTGCAATATCTAACCTGCTATCAAAGCTATCTACTTTTTTTTTCATCTCCCTTGCTACTAATTGCTCATTTATGATGCCTTGCATCTCTTCTTTTAGATCATGTATGGATTTCTTTAGCTCCTTGATTTCCATTTGAGTGGTTAGCTCAGTAGCTTTACTTTCTTTGAACATTTGCTGAAGTTCGGTCACCTTTTTATTTGTGGATTCTATAAATTCATCAATCTTTCCTTGAACAGCCTTTATTATGGCCTCCTTTATGGCTTCTTCTTTTTCACTTATCACCTTGTTTATGGTTTCCTCTTGTTCAGCTATGGCTTCCTCCCTTATCTCTTTCTTTATATTTTCACATTTTTCATTAATGATGTTTATCAATTGCATTTGTACAGCACTTGGAAGACTCTCCTCTAGGTTTGCCAGTGGCTGTTCCATTGGATGTTTACATTGGGGGGTGTGGTGGGAGATGTTGTTTCTTGATTTGACATTTTTCTTGAATTTCTTGTTGTGCCCATTTGAAAATGGGAGCAAGATTAATACTAAACACGATTATAGTTTTTCAGATATAACCAACCTAGACCTCTGTAGCTGGCAGACTCTAGATATTCACAAGTTTTGATTGGTGTTATCACTCTTTGTTTTTGTGCAGTTATCGACTAGTCTAATTATTCACTGATAAGCGATTTATATCCAAAACAATAAGCCTCTCAATCCAATCTCTATTGTCTTTAAGTCCCTCTGAGCCTAGAGAATAATTAAACACCTAGATATACAATGTTGCTCAACAGCCATCAAGTGTAGATCCATGCAGTATAAGGGTTGAAAGAGGAGCAGAGGTCCAGAGATAGAAAAATAGAATGAGAGAGGTCAGGGGGTAAGTAGGTAGAGTTTTTGAGTACAAAGTTTGGAAAGTATTAGAATAAAACTTATGTGTTGCTGCGCGACTAGCTCTTAGCCCAACCAGTGGCCTCACAGTGAACCATGGGATGGATCTGCGAGCTTTCGTCTGAGCATGGTTGGCGGACGTTTTCCTGTGCTGCTTCCAGGGGCGGCCCCAAGCCAAGGGTCTGGGGATTGAGAGTTTCAGGAGCTCTCAGCAGGACCAGCAGGAGGCCCCTCTGTTCCCAGGGGCGGGGCCCAGCTGGGGACGTGGGCTCCAAGGGCGGAGCCGCGCCTTTTTGGTTCTCAGAAGGGGAGCTTGGCTGCTGGTCGGCCCTTCAGATTCCTGCTGTGTTTCCACTGCTTTGTCAGAGTCTGTGACTGTGGGGGGGGGGCCCTCGGTGGTGTCTTGCCCAGGATTCCCAGCTGGAGTATGCCCTGCTCGAGAATTGAGTTGGGGGCAGATGCTGGCTCCTATTTACCCCCACCCCCTACCCACTGTTGTATGGCAGGGTCCCAAAGCCCTTCACTCTCCAGATCCAGTGGCCTGGGAGAGGAGCCTGGTGGGTGGGTGGGAGCTGGGACAGCTCAGCCTCCCCTGGTGGGGTGCTGAGTCTTAGGGTCCACCCGCTTGTCAGTCTCCAGTCAGAGGGCTGGGGGTTGAGCCCCTTGGGCGGGTGGGAGTTGGGACAGCCCTGCCTCCCTTGGTGGGGTGCTGGGTCTTATGGGTAGCCCGCCTGTCAATCTCCAGTCAATGGCCTGAGGGAGGGGGCTGTTGAGGGAAGGGACAGGATTCTAAATTCCTTGCCCCCCTGCTCCTGCCAGTCTTTCTCGGCGGGGTGTTGGGGTCTGAGTTAAGTTCTATTGCTTGGCACCCGCTCCGCTTTCCCGATGTGTTTGGGGACGCGCTGTATTACTCACGCCTCTGCGTTCGTCTGCGAGTGCTCCACGGTGGTGGGGAGTCTTTCATTCCCCTCGGTTCTCCGCCACCGCCTGTGTTCTGCGTCTGTGTTCCACTGCTTGCTGTTCTGGTTCCTCGTCTGGGTTCCGCTGCTTCTGCCGTTCGCTGGCCTGGTTCTGTGCTGGTTTCTGCAGCTGTTGGGCTCCCAGCCTGGTGCCCTCCACTGCCGCTGCTTTTCGTGGATTAGAGCCGGAGCCCGCCCCTGCTTTCCCCGCGTGGAGCCGGCGCCCGCTCAAGCCGCTTTTCGCGGCTTGGTCCGGTGCCAGGTGCTGCTTATCGCGGCTTTCCGCGGCCTTGGGCGAGAGGTGGGGGAGGGGTCCTCGCGTTCCGAATTCTTTGAGAAAGTTGAATGTGAGCTTTATTGGGATTTCTTTTCCGGTTTGAGTCCTTCTCCGTTGCTTTTTGAGTTTGTTGTTGTGGATTTCTTTAGGTAGTTGGCTCGTGGGACTCCCTGGTTCTCTCTTTTTGTCAGAGAAAGCTAGGCAGCGTCCCTATTGTCTCGGCGCCATCTTCCTTCGTCCAAGATAATACATTTTTAAAGTAAGTAAATAGCATTTCCTTGAGATTGCTTCTTTGAATTATGTACTATCTAAATTTGCTTTATTTAATCTTCATAGATAAGAGGATTTCCCAGCTATGTTTTTTATTTTACTTTTTATTGTAAAGGTGATGTACAGAGAGGATATAGTTACATAAGTAAGGAAATGAGTGCAGTTCTTGTCCATCATTGTTACGCTATCCCTAGTTCTCTCCTACTATCCCTCCCTTCCAGTCATGTTTTTCCCCACCCATGCTGTAAAGTCTATTTCTGACCTAATGTCTTGTAATTATCACTCTTGCATTGGTTCAGTCTGAAACACCAAGGGAAAGCATGAATACCCCAAAGAAACGGTGAGAAAAAGGACAAAGTGTGAACCAAGTTCTATTTATTTAATTGATTTCTTCTACATCCATTTTACTTTGAGACAGATATTGTGAGATTTCTATTCCCTTTAATATGATCTACTTTATGGTTTAGACTAATGTAAATTTTGGTGGTTCTTTCATGTGACCTTGAAAGCTTCATATTTATTCTGATGTTGATGATTAAAGTAGATTCCAAATACCCATTATTTGTATTTAACTGATAATATCAAGGCAGCTTTCCTTGGCCTTTGGCTCCATGACAGTGTTACAGCATTTATCTGGATCCCCAAACTCCTATCATAGATGATAGTAAAACTGATGTTTATATGAGGAAAACAGTACAAGAGACTTTCTCCCCTGTCATTTCATTGACATTTCTCCTCAATAGCTTTATACACAACTCTAGGACTAAAAAGGAACATATCTCTTTAGATCCATTTTTGTCCATTTACTTTGTAATAACTTCACTTATTCTATTTCTTTGTGTTTACTGAATATTTTCTTTGTTATTGTTAAATGGTTTTCTATTACTAAACATATCCAGAAACAAAAAATATATTCTCCCTTATTTCAGATTCAATGTTCACTACATTTTAAAATAAATTCCACATCCACAAAGGCCTATTCAACTTCTATTTCTGAGGGTTGAGAAAGGATGTGTGGTTCTCAAATTATGTGTGGTTCTTATGCAGACCAATTACCCAGTAGTGAGAGGAATTAATTGCCATGAGAGACAAATGTGAGAAAAGCATCATGAATAGAGCATTGCTCCACTGAGTGCATAACTACATTGTGTTTGCCTTGGAAATGTGAATATCAGTCTTCCGTTCACACAAATGCTTAAAGACACACCAGCTGTCACTGACTTGACAGTAACTAATTCAAGATCACTAATCCAACTTACAATGGGATGGTTAAAACATGAATCTACAGTTGCTAGCTGAGGCTAGCAGTCCTGAAAAGCAAGGTAAGATGGACTAATTATGATACTGAAGTTCATTTTGTTATGTAAGGATAAACAAAAAGTAGTATTGCCTAGGGGGTTGGCAAACTCTTACAATTGGGAAATGGAGATAGGAATACCATGATTCAAAACTTTCCTGGGCAAAGTTAGGAGACCCTGTCTGAAAAAGAAATGAAAAGGAAAAATACTGGGTGCATAGCTCAAGTTGGATTGCTTGCCAACCAATTATGAGACCCTGAGTTCAAATTCCAATCTTGAAAAAGAAAAGAAAATATCATCTCCCACCTCATCTCAGGGATCACAGACAATGTCCATGGAAAGGAAAGCCCCATGCAGAGAAATGAGACATATGGAGCAAAATGAGAAAAATCTCATTTGCATAGCAGTTTGATGAAGGATCATGGCATATACAAATGTCTTGAATCAAGTATCCCAGAAAGAAATGCATCCAAGGACTCCAGAGCTTCATGAGGGATTCATATAATGATCTAGGTAGAAAAAGGGAAAATTCAGACATTATGGGAACTCTTGGATACTGGGATCAACATGACAGTATTTCCAGGTCCCCTCAGGGGTGAGATTAAATCAATGTATTCGGGATATTTTGGAGTACATGTGATAACCTATAACAGACAATTGTTCATGCATTGTAGATGAGGGTTTCTGGCAACATTTAGGGCACCCAGTGATTATTGGTGAATACATAGTAGATAATGGAATTTTGGCTGGTTACTATTCATAAATATCCCTGAATGGATATTTCATCTCACAGCAAATTGTTTCAGCCACAATAGAAGGGATATCCATTATTGCCTGCCACCAAAATCACTCAATCTCTAGTGGGTTGCTCCATAAAAGAAGGACTTCACATAGGTGGTCAAAGAGAGACAGTACTTCGTTAATTCAAGACTTTATGCAGACAGGAAATCATAAATTAAGTCACAAGTTATATCCAGCTTTGGTAATCAAAATGTTACTCAAGTTGCTGAGAACCAGTGGTTCACACATACAGTCACAGATAGCTTGAAAGATGAGACTCAGAGTGTCATAGTTTGAGGTCAATCCAGGCAGTAAACTCCTAAGACCACTACTCAGCAAAGTCCTATAATTAGTTTCACATATGTCTTATACTAGCTGCATGTTTAGTCTGATGTTTGGACTTGTGTCCAAACATGTACCAAGTTAGGAAGAACTTATTTCAAAAATAGCCAGCAAAACTCCAAGCTGTAAGTATGGCTCAGTGGTAAGAGTAGTCACCAGTAAACTTAAGGAATAGCGTTCAAATCCAACTACTAAAGAAAGTATTATGTAGGGTATGGAAACTGAAAACGGGGTGAATGCTAAAGTCTCTTCTTTTCTTTCTGTAGTATAAAATATTGCTGAGACAGTGGCAATGTGTGAAACACAGGTCATCAGATATGAGATACTGATACATAATTACTAACTTGGCTAATACCATTATCATGCTTACTGAAAAACTTATGATATCACTGTGGTATTTAGTTGGTGATGCAGTAATTGGCATTGGTTTGGCTATGAACCCTGTCACATGGACTGATAATAAAGATTATACTCCTGACAAAGTTATAATATAAACTCAAGGGGTGCTTCAACTACTGAAAAAGAGACAACAGCTGGTAAAATTCTGAGTGTTGGAGGCAACATTTGCACCACTTAGGTGTTATCTTGGGACACTTAATTAAAGCAATCCCAAAAGACAATTCTGCCTGGAGATATTTCTATCAGCATAATATGGAGTTGTTCAACATGTCCTATACCCCAGATGTGCCTTTGAGATTGTTTTAAAATGTTCCCATTGTGCAATTATAAGAGTCAACAATCCCCAGAAACACTGACTGGGATTTATGAAAACAGAACGCTTCCAATGAGGTACACTGTTATCTGAAGTAGTCCTCAGATATACCTCTTTTGTATAAAAGCTCCTTGTTTGACACTGAGTACTAAGGAAAATGGAATATCTTGCAGCTTGGGTGCCACATATGGCAAGGTGACATGAACTTCTCATCCTCAAGTACTTAAAAACTACCAGTTTGCCAACATCAACAGAATTCAGTTGTCATATCCAATGATAATTCCATGATTGACTCGCCCTAAGAAACCAAAAGCTAGCATACCAGAAATGGTAAACAGACCCTTACAGAATTTACTGCCTCCTCTTGAAACTACCTGAGATGAAAGATTTGAAGATGTGTGAAGTAAGCCAAACCCAAAGGAACTTATGCCCAATGGTTTCCCTCATTTGTAATAATTAGTACACATGGAGGACTATCCTAGCAGAGGCTCACAATAGCTCAAAAGCTCACATCTGCACTCCTAGCTCCTCAGGAGACTGAGATTTGAGGATCTCTATTCAAAGCCAGCTCAGGCACTAAAAAATGTCAGGCTCTTTTTTTTCCATATATTTTGTAATGTAATTAATAGAAGGGTTACATTATATTCGCCAGATAGAAGGTGCATTAATTCACATACATTGATACCCTTTCTCATGTCTTGGTCCCCATTTCCCTCCACCCCACGCCCACCCCTCATCTTGTTTTCCCCCCTTCCCTATCCAATTTCAAATAACCAAACACAAATATATCCAATATATCAGATAACAAAGCGAGATACTGTAATAATATGAGATGACAAAGGGACAGCAAAAGAGATGAGAGATAACATAGTACATTAAGGACAACCGTCACTCATTATGTGGCTTTTGTTTCTATATCCTAGAGGTCCTTTCATTTAGCATGGTACTATATGGCCTTATGTATCTAGGTTTTGCTCTATTGCAAATCTCTGCTAGGAGAGCCCAAGGTTTCTACTGATTATGACAAATGAGGGAAACCATTGAGCCTATGTTCCTTTGAGTCTGGCTTACTTCACTTAATATGATTTTTTCTAAGTCTTTCCATTTCCTGACAAATGGGACGATGTCATTCTTTCTGACAGCAGCATAGAATTCCATTGTGTACAAATACCCCATCTTGTTAATCCACTCATCAACTGAGGGACATCTGGGTTAGTTCCATATCTTTGCTATGGTAAATAGTGCTGCAGTGAACTTTGTTGTGCTAGATCTCCAATTAACCTCTTGAAAATGGGCCAGGCCAGAGGTAGGGTGGTATCCTTGAGATGAAGATCTTGGGGGCAACATCCAGGCCCAGAGTTCAAGCCTCATGAGCTCCCCCAAAAAGAACTATGCAGATAAGCCTTATACGTATAGGATGAGACTAAATGAAATGAACTCTAGGAAAAAAAAAACAAGAGGTTTGTCTTTGAGATTGCTATTCTTAATGTACTATCTTATTTCTTTTGTCTATTTTCTACCATTACGGTTAATCTCATATGATTATTGTATCTGACATTGTTACCTGGTATATTGTATATACATATATTTGCTTATTTTTAATAGGAAAGGGAAGGAGGAAAACAAGATGATTGGGAGTGGTTGGGGGTAAGGAAACAGGGACAAAAACATGAGTGGGTATCAAAATGTGAGAAGTAATGCATCCATTACCTCATGAATGTAACTATAAACCCACTATATATAACACCAAAAAAAATTTAAAAAGAAAGAAAGATTCAAAGATGCATTTAACAACAACATTATATGGTATTTACAGATCTACAAAATTAAAGATGTGGATTACATTGAGACACAGATATTATTTCACCAGCACATAGATGACTTTTAGCTAAGATTATTAGATTTGGATATTCCAATATATAACCTGTCATATATTCTGTGATGATAGTGATAGGGGTCACTTCTATTATAATGCTCTGCTTTATTTTAACCAACTCATATATAACAAATGGTCTACTCATCTGGTTACAAAATGGCAACTAAATGAATGATTCACCAGCTAGGCGCTGGTGGCTCATATCTGTAATCCTAGCTACTCAGGAGGCTGAAACATCAGAATTCCGATTCAAAGTCAGCCCAAGCAGAAAAGTCCCTAAGCTTCTTATCTCTGTTTAAACATAAAAAAAAGTTGAAAATCATGGCCAGGGATTTAGCCTAGTGGTAGAGTGCTTGCCTAGCATGCATGAAGACTCGGGTTAACTTCTTCGGTACCACATGCATAGCAAAAATCCAGAAATAGTGCTTTGGCTCAAGTGGTAGAGCTCTAGCCTTGAGAAAGCCCAAGAATGTGACCAGGCTCTGAGTTCAAGGCTCAGGACTAGGAAAAAAAGCTGAAAATAGCTGGTGCCAGTGGCTCACACCTATAAACCTAGCTATTCAGGAGGCTGAAATATGAGGGTCAATGTTCAAAGCCCGAGGGGCACCAAAGCCCTTATCTCCAACTAACCACCACAAAACCGGAAGTGGCATTGTGGTTCAAGTGATAGAGCATTAGCCTTGGGCTGAAGAGCTTAGGGACCGCGCCTAGGCCAAAAGTTCAAGCCCTACAACCCACCAATAAATAAATAATCAAATAAACAAACAAACCTAAAATAAAAGCTGAAAATAGTACTGTGATACAAGTGGTAGAGGGCTAGCAAAAAGAGCTCAGGAACAGTATCTAAGCCCCAGGACCAGCAAAAATAAATCCTACTTAGTGCCTCTGGAAAATAAAACAATGTCAACAAAACGGTTTGACATTCTAACATAAGACGTATCTGTAGTGTTCTCTATCATCCTCATGGGGTTTGAACTTGGCCTTGGTGATGTTCCTGATCTCTTCAACTCAAGGCTACCTCCCTACCTTTTGGGCCACAGCACCATTTCCCACTTTCTAGTGATTAATTGGAGATAAGAGTATCATGTACTTTAGTGCCTGGCTGGCTTTGAAGCACTATCCTCAGATCTCAGTCTCCTGAGTGGCTAGAATTACAGGTAAGAGCCACTGCACCCAGCTTAGAGTTGACACCTTTAAGAGGTGATTGGCTAATTAGATTTGAACTTTAAAAATGGTAATTATGCTCTTATATAATCCATAAAGATCCATTTTCCCTTCTATCATATAACAAAAAGCTATCTACGTACCAGGCAACAAGACTTCAGCTACAATATCTTTGAATGTACTGCTCTTGGACTCCCTTGCTATTAGAACTATGAGATAAAGCACCTAGACTATGATACTTTGTTATAAAAATTCAGACTAATGTGACAACTTTCTATGTAACAAAGGATATTTGAACAGTAAATGATGTGTTCTAGCTGAAGGAAATATGACATCATACTTCATCACGGGCAATATTGAAGTCTAAGCCATTGTTGATGAGGCTGGGCCTGTGAAGTTTCATTCTCCATGCAATTTAATATTCTTTTCCCCCCCACTGGAATGTACTTATCAGATGGTTTTTAGTCTCTAATTCAAACTTAGAGGCAATGCAACCATTTGCTATCTAAGTTCTGTGGGATGCCATGGTGACACAAGGGACAGCATAACATTTGGATACTGAGATTTCACTTGTCATTCTTGGGATCTCTGACTCCATAATCTAAGTGCATGATATTAAAGGCTGTATCAAATTTATATATGATATAACTTCACTCCCAGTTTAGAAAACTGGAGATAAAAGATTTTAATTAAAAAATAGGACAAGAGATACATAAATTGGAATAAATACAAAGTATCTCTGGTTTTATGAAGCTTTATGAAGCTAGAGAGGTATGGAAACATAAACCTTCATTCTTTTCTTTTCCACAAAAGCCTCCATTGTACATGATATGATAGAACTGTGATAAAATAATAAAATTGCTGAGCTTAAGCAGTGATAGATTTGCTATCCAGAAATAATGCCTCATAGTGCACCTTACCAAATGACTTGGATCTATCTTAAGCTATCAGTAGGAAAAATTATCATGTAATTCCTTCAATACAGGTTCACTTATAGAGTAACTTGCTCTAATATTACAAGGAAAAATCCTCATTTTTACAGAGATATTGCTGAATTTTTTTGGCACTGTGGATATAGGTTTTTGCCTCTTCTTCCAATTACATGGCTGAGGTGACTAAGGTTGTGGCTAGCCTAACTAATCAACACTTTGACAATAAACCGCTGGTGAATATTACCTGAATTTTACTGAATTCTTTATTACTTTGTGAACCCTCAAAGACAACGATTTCGTTGAAGAATCATCTTACCTTGCGTTGAAGGAGAGAATATCCATGCCAGCAATTACCAAAAGGGCTGTAGGGGTCAAGGTTATGAAAAAGTGGCTGACAAAACTCTCAGAAAGATATACCAAAGGCCAGCTTCTGGGTGCAATTTGCATTCCATAAGGAGCATAGCCATACAAAGCCTGGAAAAAGAAACTTGTGTTCATAATCATGGCAAAAATACCATTGCTAGAAATCAAGTTATTCAAGGCTAACAAGACTGACAAGTGCCTCAGCCTGTCAGGTAAAATAGGATAGCATTTATTTTATTGCCAACAATCCGTACTATGTGTACACCAGTAATTTAGTAGAAGCCAAATGGTAGCTTATCTACTCCCATGAAGGTTGGCCATCATTTGTGCAATCCATTCCACATTAGACACATATTTTTAACTCTTCATTGATTTACTCAAGGCCCTTGGTGTTTCTAGTTGGAGAGGATTATTCAGAGAGGCCTGATAAATCTGAATCTTATTGTCCTAGTAACACTAGCAAAGTTTTTCTGAAATAGGGAGCCTTTTGAAGCACATCTGTATGGATGGTGTTAAGAGTGCCACAGGTTCTAATTGCCCCTTAAAAGAAACTACAAGAATAGATTCCACACAAGGTATATGTTCTTGTTACAAGCTTTAAAGACCGAGTAAACCATATTGTAGAATAAAGATACTTTTTGGATCTGAGAATCCTCTTGAGTAATCACAAAAAGTTAAATGTGCCTCCACTCCTGATAAAGATTTGCATCCTTAAAAATTTATTCTTTCTCTTTGTCTTCATAGAGTAGCTCTGCCAGCATCTTATGATTTCAGTCTTGCCAAATATTGAACAAAAAAGCAGCTGGCCAGATATGGTTGTACCTACCTACAACCAACTACTCATGAGGCTGAGATAGGAAGATGAAGGCCATCCTCAGCTATATAGTGAGACCTTCTTCCAAAACAGTAAACCACAAAAAAGCCCAACTCTAGTTTTTGAATTTATAAATCTATGAACTAAGTGGCGTTTGTGATCAGTTTCTATACAGTTTTGGAAAACCAATTCAAATTTTCTACTCAAAAGTGGCACGTTACTATAATAAATACTTGAAAATTTGTTCAGTGAGCAATGTCTTGAAAATTCTTGAAGAGGAAGATAAAGAATGATTAAATTGGTTTAGAAGAAGCCCACTTCATCTTAAACAGAAAGAAGAAATCTCTTGGTAAGTACTCACAATAAAATGGAATGTTTTCCAGGAAATTGGATGAAAAATCCTCGTAAAATAATTTAAAAAAGATTAGCAAAAGTTTCTCCTGAAGTGTTTTGGAAAGCAGACATACTATTAATAAACTTTGGCATTTTGCTGAGAATATTCACAAGCATCTCGTTAAAGGAGCAGCTTGTTTTGGTTTCTGATAAAATGTGGATTAATAGAGAAAAACTGAGGTTGAAAACTGTTAAAATTCTTAGTAATTTCTCAGTCTAAGTAGAAGGCAAAAGATGCTAAAATATTTTACTTCAAAAACAGCCTTTTGTTAAAAATCTTAATAAAGATAAAAGGTCAGGGTATCCATTCAATGGAAATATTCTTTCAAGAGGTTAATGGGTTTACTTTTTTATTTTTTTGATATTTTCTATTGTAATTAATAAAAGGGTTACATGATATTTATCAGATAGAAGGTGCATTAATTCACATACATTGATACCCTTTCACATGTCTTGGTCCCCATTACCCTCCCCCACACCCCCCATCTTGTTTTCCCCCCTTCCCTATCCAATTTCAAATAACCAAATACAAATATATGGGTTATCTCACAAAGCTGCAAACAAATCACAGAATCTCCAGGAAGCAAAGGGCATTGCCTTTCAGCAATCAGTTAAAACTATTGTATTTATAGCTATAGTGTGGTAATGTCATACACAATAATAGAAAATTAACTCAATACATCTTTAATTGATAAGCACATTTTAACATAATCACAGTACCCTTAGGGTACATAACAGAATTAAAAATGGTCTTTCCTTATTAGGAAATACTGAGTTCAAGTCTATACTCCCATGTCTTTCCTAAGTCTTAACAGCTTTATATAAATACAATTAAAGTTCACCATTTGAAAGAATATAATACATTAATAAAACGATTTCTGACAGTAATTTACTTGACTTTCAGTCAGTTATTATGTTTTCCTATGTCTCCTTTAGTCTGCATGAATCCTGACTTGTGGGAAGTCCCTCTCGGACGACCACGTGGCAGGGGTAAGATGGCCACTGGTCCTCTGAATAATACAGACTCCGGAGACCATGACTCTTGGCACAGGTCTAATTTTATTCCAAAGAGTGCTCACTAAATACAGATCCAGCGGTCGCAGCCACGTCATCAAGTAGGGACGACTGTCAGCCAATGGTGTCCTGAGACACACCCCATTTGCTCCAGGTGGATGGGGCAAGGCGCCCTCTAGCTCCTGCTTGCAGTCATGTACACACACTGTGTACACTTGTGTACACTTGTGTACGTGATTAAGGGCAGGTAGCAAGCAGGTTTTTCCCACACTTATACTTATTAGTCTATATCCCGTTAAAGGATCGCTTATTAGTCCTAGGGTACTTTCCAAAGTCTGGACTTACCAACTGGTTTCCTTGCTCACTTATCTCTCTGATTTTCTGTACTGTAGTGATAACTGTGGTTTTAATAAAATTGAATTCTGTGGTTTGAGATCAGGGCATTTTTCAGCATTCCACTACTTTATCCAAACCCCAAGTCTGTGTTACTTACTTCTTTTTTAGGCAGGATCTCCCAATGCCTGAGCCAATCATAAACCATAATCTTACTACCTATGCCTCGTGTATAGCTAGGATTACGGATACAAACCACTATGCCAGCCTAATTTGTTGAGATGTGGTCTCATGAATTTTTTTCAACCCGTTTTTTGTTTTGTTTTGTTTTTATTTTTGTTTTTGTTTTGTTTTTCCAAATTCTGATTCTCACTTCTCTGTCTACCATGTACCTTGACTTATACATATGTCTCCCCATGTTCAACCATGGGTTTTGCTTTTATTTGAGGGAAAGCTTCTATGTACTGTCAATACATTTCATCTTATGTACTGAGACATCTGTCTTCTTATGCTATCTTTAATGATTGATCAGTGGCTTCAGATGGTATTATCTTAATTCTTCCAGTTTAAATAAAGAACAGTAAGATTTTTGTCTAAAGGCTTTTATATCTAACAGCTAATTATTACATCCAGTCTCACACTTCTTCCTGAATTGTACATGCTGGCTAACTAAAAGCTATACATCTTACACTTCCACACAGTTAGTGTTTCTGCTGTGAATTAATTTTCACTAATTAGATATATTCTGACAACAAATATTTGAGAAAAGGTAAGTGAAGGATTTCACTTCTTCAAGCTATGGCTGCTGGTGATAGCAAGTGTACTTATTGATATATTGGATTTTTCATGCCAGTATTTAAATGATCACTATTAACTCTAAGTGTTAAAAGAGGAGTTAGGAGAGACACCCTGTTCTAGGATTCTTCCTCATATAAGAAATCTGTTTTGCTGTCAGGCAGAGTGCTTAAGAAGATAGTTTTGAGCCCACACTTGTGGCTGTGGCAGCGGCAGCAGCAGCAGTGGTGGCTGAGGCTATGGCAGCAATTACGGTGGATGCCACTCTCCAGGGCAGCTGTGCTAAGACAAAGGCATCGGAGAATGAGCACTCAGTGCCTCATTTACCTGCGGTATAGACCAGATGACTACTAGTGGAAATCTCCATCCTGTAGGCTACAGAAGACACAGATCACAACGAATCCAAAAACCAAGGGGAAAATCAAATCTTCTACAGCAAGGAAAAATAGAAAGAGTATACATTGACTAAACCAGCTTTACAGAAAATTCTCAAAGATGTTCTACTTATTGAAAATCAACACAGAAATTATATTTGACAGAGAAATGACATCTCAAAAGCATACCAGGTAATTAGAGCAAGAATTGACAAGTCACAGGCCCTAATGAAATAGGAAAAAGGGTAGGAACTAGTAAATACTTTTTCAATCTTAGCACTCAATATCAATGAACTTAACTCTCCAATTAAATGACATAGACTGACTAGTTGGAGGAAAAAGCAAGATCCATCTTTCTGCTATCTTAAGAGACACATCTTGCCCCCGCACCATCAAAAAATCTTCTGAGAGTGTGAGGCTGGAATAAAATCTAACAAGCAAATGGACTCCATAACAGGCTGGAGTTGCCACCCAAATATCAGATAAAATAGACTTCAAGTAAAATTAGTGAGAAGAGACAAAGAAGGTTATTACATACTACTAAAGGGATCTTTCCTTCAAACCAAATGCCAGAGCACCCAACTTCATCAAACAAATTTTACGTACACCAAAACACATAGATCCAAATACAGGGATTGCTGATGATTTTAACACACCATTATCATCTCTGGATAGATCAACTAAAGAACTCAATAGAGAATCCTCAGAATTGTACAATTGCATAGACAAACTAGACCTAACAGACACCTGCAGATTATTCCACTCAGCAACACCAGAATACACTCTTTTTTTTTCAGCACCTCATGGAACGTTCTCTAAAAGAGACCACATTTTAGGGCATAAAGCAAACCTGTGCAGATTCAGAAACACTGAAATTATTTCCTGCATTCTCTCAGACCACAATGGCATCAAATTGGAACTGAACAACAGTTCATTTACCAGGGAAAACCCTGTAACTCATGGAGATTGAATAACACATTTGTTGAATCACCAAAGGGTCACTGAGGAGATAAGAGCAGAAATTCAACAGTTTATGACATTTAACAAATAGGAGCACACAAAATACCAGTTCATTTGGGACACAACAAAGGCAGTACCCAGGGAAAAATTTATAGCTCTGAGTGCTTACATTAACAAATTGGAAAAATCTCAAACCAATAATTTAGTAGTGCACCGTATACTCTCAGTAAAAGAGCAACAAACAAGTCTTAAATCTAGTAGAATGAAACAAACTATTAAAATTAAATTAGAGTTAAATAAATTAGAGTACAAAAAACCATAGATGCCCCTCAGTAGATGGATGGATCAAGAAGATGTGGTACTTAACAAACAATGGAATTCTATACTGCCATCAGAAAGAATGACATCACCCCAGTAGTAAAGAAATGTAAAAACTTGGAAAAAAATCATTCATATTAAGTGAAGTAAGCCAGACCCAAAGGAACACAGGCCCCATGGTTTCCCTGATTTGAAGTAATTCGTACACATCTAGGACTCTACTAGCAGAGGATCACAGTAGCTCAAAAGCTAGGTACATATGGTCATGTAGAATGAGACTAAACAAAATAAACTCTAGGATATGGAAACAAGAGGTTTATCTTTGTGATTGTTATTCTCAATGTACTATGTGCAATTATTTCTTTTCTCTTATTATTCTCCTCATGGCTACTCTCATGTGGTTACCATATTTGTCTTTCTTATCTGCTGTATTGTATATACATTTATTTGCTTATTTGAAATAGGGAAAAGAAGGGGTGGAAACTATGGGAAGAAGTGGGCAGAGTGAAAGGGGGACAAAGACATGAGAAAGTATCCATCTCCAACAAGTAATGCATCCACTACATGAAAAATGTAATTGTAACCCCTCTATACATTAGCCAAACAATAAAATTTAAGAAAACAACAGTGTCTTACTTAAGGATATAAGTGATCATGACAATATTTAAAAAACAAGAGAACAACAAATAAAATTTTATACTGGTGTTTGTTATGGGAATGTCACAAAAGCTTTTCAACCCTTTTTCTTGAATATAGTAAGAGAATAATTAAAGCAAACTGAAAATGTAGTGAAAGTCACAGAAAAGAAATAGGACAGAGAAAGATTTAACATGAGTTTTAAATTTAAGTAGAGGAAGAATTTAAATGGAGGAAGAAAGGAGGAAAGATATGTAGAGTTTAACATTTACAGGTATGGCCTCTTTGGTCATAATCTCAGCACTGGTTCTCATGAGTTTCAAATATACTATTGTCATCACTTGCAAAGAGTAATCTGGTTTACATGACATGATTTATCTGTCTCCAAGGATAATCCTCATTCTTATTGGTAAGTATCCTCATCTGGGGGTGATCTCTCCTATAAGACTGGCTTCATAGTGGTAATTTCATAATTTGAATTTAAAAGGTATAAACTAACCCTATTACAGAAAAATTTAACTGGCATCAGCCTTCAGCTTCCCCTCTTCTCTTATTGCCATATCTTGTTAGTTTATAAAATTTTTTGCCAGTCCTGGGCTTGGGCTCAGGACCTGAGCACTGTCTTTAGACTTTCTCAAGGCTAGAACTCTACCACTTGAGCCACAGCATCACTTCTGTCTTTTTTCTATGTATGTGGTACTGCATGCTATGCAAGCACTCTACCACTAGGCCAAACTCCCAGCCCGTAGTATATGCAATTTTTGAGGTGAGGGAGGGATTGAAATTAAGGTCTCACCTAGTGTTCTTTCACCATATTACATCCCCATGCCATATCTTCTAAATCCTTATGACAGTTTTCAAAGTAGAAGGCACCAGATTCATATACCAATATACCCTGTAGCTAAGAAACTGATCAACGTTTGTTCCCCTAAAGGTGTTCACCTTTTAAATTATAATATCTACTAACATCTCATTGGATATTATCCAGATTAATTTTAATCTACTAACTAATACTGTTGATGATTTCATTATTTTTTCCTCAAAATGTCACTAGCATCTCATGTAGCTTATTCTATATTACATGTGATGTGCCAAGATTTGCTCATTTGTTGCTATAGTCTCTGAAATTAGTCCTATTGATTATATATTCTTTTCTTTTTTTGCCAGTCCTGGAGCTTGAAATCAGGTCCTGGGCACTGTCCTTAGACACCCTTTGTCAAGGCTAGTGCTCTGTCACTTAAGACACAGCAACAATTACAGCCTTTTCTATGTATGTGGTACTCAGGAATTGACGCAGGATTTGTGTACTCTAGAAAAGCACTGTACCACTATGCCACGCTCCTGGGCCCTGGTTACTTTTAATTTATAGATGAGGACATTGACACAGATGACTTCAAGTAAATTTCTCAGACATACCACAAGTATTTTAGAAGATGGTAGCCTAATTATATAATGTACAACACATGCTTTTAAAAGTTCAATGTACAGAGTCAGGTTCTGGCATCACAGATGCTCATACAGGCCGAAGTTCTAGTTCCATGGCAACCAGGTCCTGAGCTGGTTTAAATGATGGAGGAGCATTGTTACTTTATCATTCCTCGATAGATTGAATCTTGGAAAAAATAAATATAGCCAACATCAAATGTGAGTAAAATTCATATCCTTTCATGACAAATTGCGTTGTTATTAGTAAATCTGACTGATGTCGATGTTATCAATTTTACTGTGGGGCCAAAACACTGTATATGTGTCATTGTCTTTGAATACAGATAGTAGGAAGCAAAAGAACTATCATCAGTGAATGGAAAATTGGCAATCCACAGAATGAAGATACACTTTTTATAAACTTATCTCCTGTGATGTCTTAGAAGGAAGACATTTTTTCAGTAATAAACTTATTGTTGTAGGTGAATAAGGCAGAAATGAGCATATGGGGAGGGTGATTTGTTAAGTGCTATAATTTAATGACATGAAAAATATGTGATAAAAGAAATGACACAAGTACACCTGATCCTTACATAAAACTACAAAAAAGTTTAGGAAGTACCTTGCGATGGAGGAAAAAAGGTAAGCAAATGCAGAAGTGATACTCTCTAGACACTGTTGAAAATATACTATACAATCTGTTGGCAGGGAGAAGAGGTAAAAATGGGAAGAGTGAAGGAAGGAGTGACATTTTCCCAAACAAAACAAAACAGGTACTTATTACTTGACTTATGAAAATGTAACCCCTTTATACATCACATTTGTAATAACAATTTTAAAAAAGTAAAAACAAACTGTGGGGCACCCTGGGATCAGCTCTCCCTACATATTCACTTGAGAGATTCCCTAGGTCTCTGCCAATGAAGGAAATTGCTGGACTGAAAGGAATTGCTTCACATCCTGCTTGAATCAGTGACCATTACAATTCGCGTCATTCATTCATTGAGCATCGCAATTTCAAATTTTTGGAATATCATGGAATTAGTTTGGATCAAGCTGTAAAAGACTTTATAGTATTTCCAAAGCAACATATTCCTTTGAGGACCAGCCTCCCATGACCATTCAGAAATTACAAATATGATAAACTAAAGATTATGCATCAAGAACATAAATCAAAGATGAGTGAGATCGTATTGACTTTGGAGGATGATGACTTCTGCTCACAGAAGGCAGCACTCTGAGAGAGGCAGGCATTGCCAATGAAACTGAAATTGCATTTTTCTGTGAAGAAGATTATAGGAAGTACAAAGTTAATCCCATCTCATCCTGCTGAAATGTGTCTCAGGGGCTTGCTTTTTGCATATCTATGCTAAGCTCTTTATACCTGAATTGAAAAATCTGAACACATTAAAAAAGCTATGTAAAAAGAATTCCCACTCCCCTCATAAGAAATGCCTTGAGTAACAAAAGCCACTTAAGGTAATTGTGATTCAGCCTCTGACCAAGACCAAAAAGAACAGGTATGGTAACAAAGGTTATATGCCTTGCTTAAAAACTCTTAATTTAGATATTAGCCAATGAATCCTTTAAAAAGTATAGATTAGAGTAAACAGATTGAAAAAAGAGTATCACAAAAGCCTGATAAATTCAAATTATCTCTAAGTTTAGAAAAGGGAAAGTAATTATAAATGTAGCTATTAGTTTGCTAGACTGGCTAGAGTAAAATATATTATATTTTCTGTTATCCTAAGAAGTAGCTAAGGAAGGGTGCTGCAAAATAAAGAATCTCTGTGAGGTTGAATCCAGAATAAAGAACAATAGCCTATAAAGCTCCTCAACAAAACATAACTGGAGCATAAATAAGGATTATTCCTAAGTAGAACTTTCATCCAACAAAATTTCACAATTCTTTTCTTTTGCAGGAGTTTAGGGAGAATTTATTGCCCTACGTATTACTCCCTGTCCCATTTTTTAGTCACAACAACATAATATGGCCTCTGAAACAGGAAAATAATTAAATTATTTACTCTGATAGTAATGTGATCAGATAATTTCCTTGGAATGTGCATGCTTAAATAGAAATGTTTTTACTTATAATTCATCATAACAGCTGTAAGTTTTACAGAAATTTTCATTTTTCATGAAAGTTCTTTACCTACATCAGCTTTTTTTTATTGTAATTAGTAAAAGGGTTACATGATATTTGCCAGGTAGAAGGTGTGTTAATTCACATACATTGATACCATTTCACATGTCTTGTTACCCATTACCCTCCCACTCACACCCCCCACCTGTCTTGGTTTTCGCCCCTTCCCTATCAAATTTCAAATAACCAAATACAAATTAATTCAATATATCAGATAACAAAGTGAGATAATATAACAATATGAGATAACCAAGGGACAGCAAAGGAGATGAGAGACAACTTAGGCTCAATGGTTTCCCTCATTTGTCATAATCAGTAGAAACCTTGGGCTCTACTAGCAGAGATCTGCAGTAGAGCAAAATCTTGATACATAAGGCCATATAGTATGAAGCTAATTGAAAGGACCTCCAGGATATTGAAACCAAAGTCATATACATCAGCTTTTATAAACCAAATGGGCATTTTTTAAAAATTTTTTCAGGGTGATGTATAGAGTGGTTACAGTTACACATATAAAGTAGTGAGTACATTTCTTGTAAAACATTGTTACTCTCGTTCACATTCTTCTCCCACTTTCCCTTTCTCCACTTCCCACAAGTTATAAAATTGATTTCCAATATATTGTCTTGTAAGTATCATTGTTACACTGGTTTATCCTTTGTCCTTGGTCTCTCAATTTACTTGTTCCCCTTCCCTTCTCTAATTCAAATAAACATATATACAATACACCAAGTACAAAAATCAGATACAGTGACAATCGAGAACAACAGCCATGGAAAGTGGAATGAAAGAACAACAACTTCAAATATTATATTAAAAACAAAAACCTCGAAGCAATACGTCTTGCTCCCACACCCTGCAGTTCATTTTGCTTACCATCATCATATTTGGTCATATGTTCGTGGTTATTCAGCTATTGTGATACTTGTATTGCCCCAAAACTTGAATCCCCCCTGGAAGGATTGCCAGAGGCCAAAGATCAATGCAAACTGCACTGAGTCATTTATTGACGAGCTCGAGCACAGGTCTCTGTGCACTGACAGTAGAGTGCAGACCAGAGGCCCCGAGCCCAAAATTACAGCACCTTTTATACATTCTTTGGTAGGAGGAAGGGGCAGAGGCTAAGCATTGGTAGTCTAGGGGGCTATCGTGCTTTGAATTGATTGGACGGAGCCTTAGGGGGGTCTCTGTGGTACTTATTCACGTTCTCCCTACCGGGAGGGTCGTTAACTCATGCTCCATATCCAGGAGTGTTTGTCCCTATAGCCACTATCTATAGTTCCAGGCTTAGGTGGAGGGTCTCCATATCCAGGAATGTCTGACCCTGTAGCCACTATCTCTAATTCCAGGCTTAGGTGGAGGGTCTCCATACCCGGGAGTGTCTGGGGCTCCAGGGCAGATGGGTGGTTGTAAATTAGCCACAAGAACAATACATTTCTCAAGGTTTTAGCAAGCAAGTATACAGAAACAGAAAGGAGAGTTAAAAGATAATACAAGTATATAAAAAATACAGATGGCTAACATATATCTAAGTATATATATGTGTAGATATTTTCTATGCTCTTCAATACTCTGCTAAGAAAAATCTAGACATATACTAGTTATTACAAAACAGGGAAACTATGGAGCCTGATTCTGGCTTACTTCATTTAATATGATTTTTTCCAAATTGTTCTATTTTCTTATGAATGGAACAATGCCATTCTTTGTGATGGCAGCATAAAATTCCATTGTGCATATATAACACATTTTCTTGATCCATTCTACTGAGGAGTATCTGGATTGGTTCCATATCTTAGCTATGGTAGATAATT
Source organism: Megascapheus bottae (assembly GCF_031878675.1). Classification (NCBI taxonomy): domain Eukaryota; kingdom Metazoa; phylum Chordata; class Mammalia; order Rodentia; family Geomyidae; genus Megascapheus; species Megascapheus bottae. Next base: position 61,561,388 of record NC_143547.1, on the reverse strand, counting down.
CTTCAATGAATATGATTGTGCTGGTAACTTTAGTATGACTTGTTTGTGTTCATTTTGATAAATACCCATAAAAGGCATTGCTGGATCATAGGAGAGCTCTATGTTTAGTCTTTTGAGGAACCTTCATATTGCTTTCCAGAGTGATTGAACAAGTTTACACTCCTACCAATAGTGTAGTAGCATTCTCTTCTGGCCACATCCCTGCAAGAATTTATTAGATTTCTTGATAATGGCCATTCTAATTGGGTGGAGATAGAATCTCAAAGTTCTTTTGATTAGCATTTCTTTCATGACCAAAGATGTTGAGCATTTCTTCATGTGTATATTGGCCATTCTTTGAGGGTTTGTTTGGGGGGGGGTAATTTTTTGAGTTCTGTGTATATTTTTTATATGAAGCCCTGTCTGTTGTATGGCTAGTGAAGGTCTTTCCTGGTCAGTGGGCTGTCTGCTTATGTTGCTATCTATGTCCTTTACTAAGGAGAAGCTCTGCAGTTTAATTCAGTCCCATTTATCCAACCTTTCTTTGATTTGTGTTTATGGGCTTTTGTTAAAAAAGTTTCAACCTGTGCCAAGGAACCCTAGTATTTTCCTATTCCTTCCTGTAATATCTTCATGGTATCTGCTTTTACCTCAAGGTCTTTGATCCACTTGGAATTAATTCTTGCGCAGGGCAATATATAAGGATCTGATTTTAATTTTGTATATGGGTTTAACCATTCCTGCCAGAAACATTTGTTGAAGAGGCTCTCTTTCTTCCATCCTATTTTTTTGACTCCCTTATTGATGATTTGGTGGCCATAGGTCTGAGAGTTGATTTCTGGATCTTCAGTTCTATTCCATTTGTCCTTAGGCTTGTTCTTATGCCAGTATTAAGCTGTTTTTAGTATTATAGCTTTGTAATAGAGTTTGAAAAAAACTTCAAAATTTTAATTGACCAGGAAGTGAGTGAAAGTTTTACTTTTCTACCTTTAAAATGTGTTGATCTGTCACTGTGTTTCAGGTGTTTTATAAATAAAACTTGAAAACTTGTCTTCAATTTTGTTTGCTGTATTAAGAAAAAAATCATTCAAAAGTTCACACCTATAATCCTAGTTACTCATAAGGCTGAGATCTGAGAACAGTGGTTCAAAGCCAGCCCAGGCACTAAGGAAGGTGAGACTCATCTCCAATCAATCACTAAAAAATGCGAAGTGGGGCTGTGGCACAAGTGGTAGAATGTAAGCCTTCATCTGAAGAGCTCAGGGACATCACACGGGCTTAGTGACAGAGCAGTAGACTTGAGCTGAAGAGCTCAGGGACAGCATCCTGGCCTAGATTTCAAACCCCATGATCCACAAAAAAAATTACAGAGACTTGATATACAGAAAGCTTTAGATTGCCACTTTGAAAGCATGATTCAGACATAATTAGAAGTTTTAAACTTTTCTTTTGAAAGTATTGTTATTGTAAATGTGATATGCAGAGTGGTGCCAGTTACATTAGTCATTTTGAACAATGACATCCCTTCCCTGACTCTTTCCCAGGTTCTTCCCTCCTCCATTCCCACCCACAAGTTCACTTTCGAGTATGTAGTATCACTTCTGCATTTGTTCATCCTTTCTTTGTCCCACCTTTTCTATATCTCACCATTTCTGCATCCCCCTAACACTCCCAAAGATAGATAAATGAAAGAGAATAGGAAAACAAAACAAAAACAGCGACAAAGGATAAAGGAGTCATCTTGTTTCTATTTCTTGGAGATCATTTGTTAAATATTATTTTATATAATCAGTTGCCTGTAACTGTTGTGTCTTTGTGATCCTCTTGTAAGATAATCTTCCTTTGTTTTCACTCTGAGAGACTTGTACAATTTAACATGATCCTGTATGTATATATGTATGTATATATAATATATAATCTAACAAATATAGAGTATATAATATATTAAAGTATATAACATATTACATATATATATTCCTGTCCAGTGTTTCTACTTGTAGATTTATAGACAAGTTCTAACTATCACAAATGACGGAAACCATGTAACCTATATTTCTTTGATTCTAGCTTACTTCACTCAATTTTTTCCGTCTTTCCATTTTCTTAAAAATGGTACAATATTATTCTTTCTTATAGGTGAGTTCAGTTTCATTGTGTATAGAATTCCAGTGTGTATATGTTCCAATTTTCTTGATCCATTCATCCATTAAGATTCATCTGGGTTGATTCCATATTTTGGCTATGGTAAATAGTGCTTCCATTTATATAGTTCTTCTGGTAGCTTTAGTATGGACTTGTTTGTGTACCTCATTTGGGTAAATGCCCAGGAGTGGAATTACTGGGTCACAGGAAAGCTCTATGTGTAGTCTTTTGAAGAACTGCCATACTGCATTCCAGAGTGGTTGAACAAGTTTGCATTCCCACCAACAGTGTAGTTGACTTTGGAGGCTTCCTTGAGAGAGAGGATTTCCCCCCCTTTTTTAAAATTACCTTTAGGTAGTTGTAGAATGGAGGTGTCAATTACCCGAGCAATTTATAACTACAGAGCATCTTTATCAATGGCATTCCTTTCAACATTCTCATCCAGCTTTCTCAATTCTTCTGTCACTTTTCTTAATTTTTCAATTTATAAATTTGATTCCTGACTGCATTTTCCCTACCTCTCCTCTTCATTTGTTTACCTCCCTCTCTTTGGCCCCACTCGATCTCTTGGAGGTATATGTTTCCTGGTGCTTTTTTGGTTGTTGGACTATGATTTTTCCTTTATAAGGAATTAATTATTGCCTAATAAGGGCAAAATTCTAGGTTCAATTCCCAGTACCCAAAAGACAAGAACAGTGCAGTTTTAAAATGCTTTCTTTTTTTTTTTACATTTTAGCAGTATGGAAGTTACTTAGAAATGCCTTATTCTGTAAAGCACTGACTATTCCTTGGATCCATGACTTAGTGAAATGGAAGATAGAAACTTGCTATCTCTACATGCATTCATTTTGCATATGTCTTTATGTTGAGACATTCTCTGTGCGGTCACATGCAGCTACCTTTGAATCAAGAATGAAAAGTACTAGTCAATAACATCTTTGTGAAAAAAAGTTGAAACTGCCTTCAAAGAAAGGGTCAACAAATCCTCATGAGACAGACCACTCTATAAATGAGAGTAATTATCTATAATGATGAAGCTGCATATTAGAGCAGGTATAATTATCTCATGAGACTCAGATTGCTTCACTTAAGTGATGTATTTTGCAGAGATAATTTTTCTGGAATGTCTATCACTACCAGAACTGAGAGAGCGATCAACAGGCCACATCATGAGTGGGACTGTTCATGCATTCCTTTCAACACTGTCTTCATTCTTTCTCTAAACCTAAAGCTCTTGTCTATTTCCCAAAGATCCCAGAGATAAGCCAAAATGGGTATTTTGCCTCTTCATGCAACATACCTGTACTGACTACATAAGAAACTCCTCTTTGTTTTTCACCATTATTTGTCTCTCACCTACACATGAGAGAGAAGGTGGGCCAAATTTGAGCATGTGGAACCACTGCTGTTATGCTTGTAGTCTAAATCTTCAGGTTCAAGACAAAGAAAAATGGATATTTGTAACTAAGGAAGTGGTAAATATTTTTCTCATTTGTTAACTTCTCTGGTAAGAGGTTTCATACTTTTTTTCCTGTTGACATTGTACTTGCAGTGATATTTATGGCCCCATTTCTCATCTAATTGCTATTTAACTTACCCAGTTGATTCATCTTCTCAGGAGAAACAGTAAGTATATTCTTCTAGATCCTTACTCTTTTCTTTTCACTGTGAGAATAGCATTTTGCAAACATAAGTTGCTTCTATTGTGTGATTCCTGAACTATGGCAGTACAGAGAGCCATGACTGACACATAATTGAATATAATGTGGTATTTAAAACATATTTTTTCAAATATCATATTAAAATGTGATATGTAAGACATTTCTTATTGTTACAGTATCTTACCTTGTTATCTGATCTATTGCATATATATTTATTTTTTATTTGAAATAGGATAGGGAAATGGGGAAAAAGATGAAGAGAGGGGATAGAGGAGGGAAATGGGAACAAAAAACATGAGAAGGGGTAGCAATGATTGTTTATTTTCATATATTTTTATTGTAATTAATAAAAGGGTTACATGATATTTGCCAAATAGATGGTGCATTAATTCCCATACATTGATGCCCTTTCACATGTCTAGGTCCCAATTTCCCTCACCCCACCCCCACCCCTCATTTGTTTTCCCACCTTCCCTATCCAATTTCAAATAACCAAATACAAATATATCCGATATATCAGACAAAAAGTGAGATACTGTAACAATATGAGATAACCAAGGGACAGCAAAAGAGATGAGAGATAACATACTACCTTAAGGACAACAATCATTCATTATATGGCTTATGTTTCTATATCCTAGAGATCCTTACATATGGCCTTTTGTATCAAGGTTTTGCTCTATTGGAAATTTCTGCTAGGAGAGCCCAAGGTTTCTACTGATTATGACAAATGGGGGAGACCATTGAGCCTAAGTTCCTTTGAGTCTGGCTTACTTCACTTAATATGATTTTTTCTAAGTTTTTCCATTTCATAACAAATGGGGCAATGACATTCTTTCTGACAGCAGCATAGAATTCCATTGTGTATAAATACCACATCTTGTTGATCTACTCATCAACTGAGGGACATCTAGGTTGGTTCCATATCTTTGTTGCAATGAAGATTGTTGTGCTGGTGGATTTAGTATGTCCTTGTTTCTGGATAATTGGGTAAATGCCAAGTAGTGGAATTGCTGGGTCATAGGGGAGTTCTATGTTTAGCTTTTTCAGGCACTGCCACACTGCTTTCCATAGTGGTTGAACGAGTTTGCACTCCCACCAACAGTGTAGTAGTGATCCCTCCTGGCCACATCCCCTCCAGCATCTGTTGTCATTCATTTTCCTGATCCTGGCCATTCTAACTGGAGTGAGGTGGAATCTTAGAGTTGCTTTGATTTGCATTTCTTTTATGACCAGAGATGTTGAGCATTTCTTCATGTGTCTATAGGCCATTTTTGTTTCTTCTTCAGAGAAGACTCTCTTAAGTCTTTGGCCCATCTTTTAATGGGATGGTTGTTACTTTGGAGATTAGTTTTGGATTGATTCTTCCTGAACCGCCACCATCTTCCCGCAATGATTGTTAAGTAATGTACCTTCTATCTGGAAAATATAGTGTATCCCATCTATTGATTGCAATAAAAAATAATTTAAAAACACATATTTCTTAAAAGAAATTTGATTTGGAATTATTTAATAGACAAACTGCCCTCTTTCAATCGTTCAGAAAATGCAGAAAGGCATTTAGATATATGCTAAAATATACTGCAACAATATATTAATAAACACATATAAAGGTAAACAAATTAAGGACTAATATTGAGAAGGACAAATTTTCAAAGGGCAGTTACTACATTTAGTAACAGAAAGAAAGATGAATTGAATTGTTCTGTGTTGGAGTAGGAGTAGATTATAGATACAAAGTGAAATATCTGCAAAGGAAATTACAGAAATAATTACATTTACAATCATGCAGAATAAAAATAGTTACAAGCTAAGCTATTTATTACAAGATAAGTAGAGGCATGGTTCATTACAAATACAACACTAAGATGAAAAGATGAAAGAAAAATTTTAAATCCACAGAAATAAATACTTTGTGTTTGTAGATTAGAAAGATTAGGGAAAAAAGCCCTCCATATTTTTATGTCTATACTACCTCAAACATTACAAATTGAATACAAACCTTTGCAAAATCATAGTAACTTTACTTACAGAAATAAAAATCTAACATTCATGGGGTATCACAAAACCATTTAGTAGTCAAAAGAATACTTTAAAAGCAGAAATATGCTTTCAATTTCCCTACAGACCCAGATTCCATTGCCTTTATAAAGGAATATTTCCACTTCAACTACAAGCTTTCTTCAAGTTTGATATTATTTGACTCTGCTTCCCTTGTACATTAATAAATTTGAATACTATTTGTCTTATAATTTTGTTTTTGGTTGTGGGGCTTGCACTAGTGGACTGGGCACTCTCCCTTAGCTCTTTGTGCTCAAGGCTAACACTCTACCATTTGAGCCATAGCACCACTTACATTCTTTTATGAATAGTTTATTGGAAATAAAATTCTCACCGAGTTTCCTGCCTAGGCAGGCTTTCAACTGCAACCTTCAGATCTCAGCTTCCTGAGGAGTTAGGCTTGTATGTGTGAGTCACTAATGTCCAGTCTATTATGATAGTTTTATAGGTTCAAATTATCAATACTTCAGGCAGTGTAAAGTTCTTTTCACGCATATATTTTAATGGTTTAAGGGAGATCTGATACTATTTCTTTTTGTTCATAATTCAAAATTCCAAATACATTATTTATGTGTTAAATACTCATAGTATTTCATCAATTAGGCATGCTGTTACATTGGGAATAATTTAGTGAAGCTGTCTGTAAATTAATAACAAGGAGATATAGAGACAGAAAGATAGAGGCCAGGAGAGAGAGAATCAGAGAAAGAGAAACAGAGAATGCCGAATATGATATCTTAATATATCATACCTTGGCATACTGAGTAAATTGAATTAAAAGACTTTAGGAGACCCTCAGCAAGGTATCCTTTGCTTTTCTTTCAGTTTTGTCTCCTGATCCTTTTTCCACCTGAAGTGAGTTGCAGAGGCCACATTTACTCCTGCCCCCTACTCCTCTGTCCAAAACCAACCTACAAAACATAGAAAAATCGCTTTCTTCCACTTTTCCTTTCCCCAGTGCAGATTCATTTCATCAGGGTCCTGCCCCATCCCTGGGAGGAAGAAATGCTATAAGACAGGACAACAATAATTTGAACAGTCAATCCTTTCTGGCTTTATTTTCCCTCTCTTTATTACCATCACATAATATCTTTTGTCCTATCACATTTTAAAAATTATCCATTCTTCAATGTATCTAAGCATAAAAATAGTTTTCCTGGGAGTTTTTGGTTTCTATTTCTGAAGTCTCTCATGTCCTATAAAAGTTTGATTAAATAAATTTGTTAGACTTTCCTCTTCTCGACCTGTCTTTTGTTGCAGGGGTTTTAAACTATGACCCAGATGATGGGTAAGAAAAAGTACATCACCTTTCCTGTTCTACAACATAGGTACAAGAGGAAAAGGAACCTTGCAACACACAGAGAAATAAATAAGAACTTTTTATACTTTTGTTAGTGAGAAAATTTCATGCGTTTAGAATTAAATATAGGTTCAATTTATCTGTGTGATTCATGAATTTTAAAATTTCCTGACTTATGTTAGTCTTTTCATTAGAAATACGTCTTTGAAAAACTATATTTAAGTAGCTGTACAAATGAGTTGCCATTTAACAAAGCAGTTTATTAATGCAATATATCTTGATGAATGTCACCCCTTTCAATCTTGTCACCTAAATGTATGACTTGAAACATAAAAGTAGAGCACAACATTGGCTTTTATAATGATCTTTGAAGTATTTCACTAATAGCAGATGTCATAAAAACAAAAATCACCAAGTAGATATATATCAAACTGAAAGATTCCTGTGTATCAGCAAAGAAACCAAGAGAATGAAAAGGCAAACTATGAACTGGGAAACATTGTTGTAAGCCACATATCTAATAACAAGTAATATCAAAATTCATAAGGAGTACTCAAAGCTCATTCAAAAATGGAATAGTAAATTTTTCAAAAAGTAATCAGAAATGGGACAAATATTTTTGAAAAATGAATATGATAATCAATATATACCACAAATAAAGGGAAATTAAACTCCATGAGGTCACACACAGTATAAGTAGCTACTACAAAAAAAAACTGAGAGGGGATGGGAATTGGTCTAGTGGTAGAGTGCTTGCCTAGCATACATAAAGACTTGGGTTCAATTCCTCAGTACCACATACATTAAAAAAAAAGCCGGAAGTGGTGCTGAGGCTCAAATTGTAGAGCTCTAGCCTTGAAAAAATCCAAGGACAGTACTCAGGCCCTGAGCTCAAGCCTAGGACTGGCAAACACAAAAAAGCAAAAACAACAAAAACAACAAAAAAACACTAATAGAGCAAATTTCTTTAGGAGTATGGAGAAAAAGGATTTGATTATAGTGTTCAAAGAAAGGTATATTGGCATAGTTATTGTGGAAAATGGTTTTGAGAATACTAATGAAATTAAAAATTGAACTACCATGTAATCCATATTTATTCGGTTTTCTCCTAGATATCTATTCAATGAAAATGCAATAACTTTATCCAAGAGACATCTTAGCCCATGTTCATTTTTGCATCATTTACAATAGTCATGATAAAAAAGCAAATCAAGTGCTTATCCACAGACAAGTGGCTAGAGAACATTTGGTATTCACAAATTATTCAATACTTTGAATAAATGATGAGAAATCCATAGGCAACTAAATTAATACACAAATATCATAGTGTTCTTACACACAATAATATGGTGGCAATTCCACTAAGTATTCTCAGACGGAGTTATCATCATAGATAAAATGGAATTTTACTAATGCAGAATTATGTAGTACAAAATCATATATGTGTGAATGTGCATGTATATAATGAAATATATACATTGGAGGGCATTTTCTCCGATGGCCGCAACATAGGAAGTTCTAGAAAATATTAGCCTGACACTTAAAGAAAAAATATTTTATGATCTGTCTTATTATGTGAACAAAAATTTAAGAGTGCAAATATACAAAGAGAAAATAAATTAGTGATTATTTCTGATAGGGTAGGTAAGGAAATTTAAGAGATACAGTTAAAAGGACAGAAAATAAAAGACATTGGAATGAAGAAGTCTAGAGATCTAGGTTTACTAGTAGAATAAAATTAATACAATTATATTGTTCAGAGGTTTAAAATAGGTTTTAGTTGCTAAAGTCTCTAAAGAAGTAACTATGAGAGATGATAAATGCATTAGATGCTTTAGTATAGCAACCATTTTATTTTTTATTGTAATGTATAGAGGGGTCACAGTTACATTTGCCAGAGGGTACATCACTTCTCACACATTGCCACCCCCTCTCTGATTTTCTTCCCAATTCCCACTCCCACTACCTCCCAATCATCTTGTTTTCCCCCTTCTCTTTATAGTGATCATTTTATTGTGTAAATGCATACCTGCATACCATATGATTATCTTTTAAGCTGTAAAAATGCACAGTAAAATTAATAAAAAAATTAGCATTGCGTAATGCAAACTACAGCATGCTTTGATAGTAATAATTAAAATATGTTCTAACACACTGGTACAGATACATTCATTCCATAGTTTACACTGTCATTTTCTTGGCTGTGATCATGATATATCTTTCTGTTAAAACATGTACCCTGTGGAAGAAACAATTCTTTCTGGAGATGATTAGATTAAGAAAATTACTGGGAAATGGGTCTTTTTTATGTCGTGCCTTCAGAAATCAGTTTCTTTAAAGTAATCTCCTTAGAAATCATTTTCTTAAAAACTATTTGACATTCAATTTAAATTTCTTTGGTGCTCATTTCACAGATAGTGACTGGAGCAATGACATGAATGCATATGCTGGTTTCTTTGAATTTGAGAAACTGGAGAGATTGCAGTGGAATACTGTTGTTGTTCATTGTGTTCAGTAGATATAAATGAATTAGTGAAAGAGTTATAAAACTTCAACTCAGTCTAGGCACTGTCCCAGAGCTATTCAACTCAAGGCTACTGACCTACCCTTGAGCCAAGCCCCACAACAAAATTGCATAACTGATTATACTATAGTAATTATTTGTGAACTACATTTGACGGCTACCAAAAATTCACCATAGGTTTCTACTGATTATAACAAAGGAGGGAAACCAGAGAACCTATGTTCCTTTGAGTCTGGCTTACTTCACTTAATAAGATTATTTCTGAGTCTGTCCATTTCCTTACAAATGGGCAATGTCATTCTGACTGCAGCATAGAATGCCATTGTGTATAAATACCACATCTTGTTGATCCAATCATCAACTGAGGGCCATCTGGGTTGGTTCCATATCTTTGCTATGGTAAATAGTGCTGCACTGAACATCGCTGTGCTAGTTGATTTAGTATGTACTTGTTTCTGGATGATTGGGTAAATGCCAAGTAGTGGAATTGCTGGGTCATAGAGGAGCTCTATGTTTAGTCTTTTGAGGAACTGCCATACTGCTTTCCATAGTGGTTGAACAAGTTTGCATTCCCACCAACAGTGTAGTAGTGATCCCTCCTGGCCGCATCCCCTCCAGCATCTGTTGTTATTATATTTCTTAATCATGGCCATTCTAACTGGAGTGAGGTGGAATCTTAGAGTTGTTTTTACTTACATTTCTTTTATGGCCAGAGATAATGAGCATTCTTCATGTGTCTATAGGCCATTTTTATTTCTTCTTCAGAGAAGACTCTAAGTAAAGGGGACTATTTTCTTAATATTGCTTGTAAACAGTTCATTGTTGCTGTGTATATGCAACTCATTTTTGAATAACGACTTTGTAGGCTGAAATTTTAATGAATTAATTGTCTTGTTCTAATAATTTCATTTAGGATTTTCTATATATAAGATCATATAATCATCAAACAACTTTTTGTTTATTTCTAATTCAGGTACTTTTAGTTTAACTTTCCTTCCTTCTTCCTTCATTTCATTTTCCTTCCTCTCTCTCTCTCTCTCTCTCTCTCTCTCTCTCTCTCTCTCTCTCTCTCTCTCTCTCTTCTGTTTTTATTTTCTCATAGATACTTTTTCTAGGACTTCCTAATAAGTTGATAATGTTCGGAAAAGGCCACCACCATAAGTGCTTGGAAAAATACGAATAAAATCCTCAAGGAGGGCTAGGAGTGTGGCCTAGTGGTAGAGTGCTTGCTTAGCATGTACAAAGTCCTGGGTTTGATTCCTCTGTACCACATACACAAAAAAAGCAGAAAGTGCTGCTGTGGCTCAAGTGGCTGAACTCTAGCCTTCAGCAAAAATGCTGAAGGACCATGCCCAGGCCCCAAGTTCAATTCCAAGAGCTGACAATTTTTTTTAACTCAAGTAATTGTTACTGTAAGTTTTTCTGATAATGTCCAATCTAACCAGAGTGAGGTGAAATCTCAATGTTTTTATTTCTGCTTCTTTTATGGCCAAAGATATCAAGTGTTTCTTCATGTGTCTATTGGCCATTCTTTTTTCTTTATCTCAGAAGTCTCTCTTTAATTATTAAGCCCCTTTATTAATTAGAGGGTATATTTTTTTGGTTTCAATTATTTTTGGGGGGAAAGTAAGGATTTTTATTGTCAGTACAAGTGATATAACAAAGACACTAATAAATTAATTTTTCTGACAATTTTAGACCCTAGGGCTTCTCTATGAGGGGAACTCTTCTGTAAACAAAATACCACCCAAAACAAAGCAAGAATCTGAGCCAGTAATGAACACAGCAGGAAGAAATAGAGGATGTGTTTTCCCACAAAGTATGAGGCTCGTTTTGGTGGGAAAATGAAAAATGAATTGCCTCTCCACATTTTTTAAAAAGTTTTATGCCCCTAGCTTAGAAAAAAAATCAAAATGAGGTCATACTAATTACACATCTATTCAAAGTACACAATACCCTGGTTAATGTCTAGCATACCCCCCCACACACAAAGAACCAGCATCCATTTATCAACATCAACATAGTACTAATACTCTAGTTTCTCCCTTAGTTATCCACCAAATGGCATCCGACTGATTTCACTTTAAATGACACAGAAGCAGGAAGAGCAGGCTGTGGTTTTGTCATGATTCACTAGGGTTGATTAAAAAAAGAAAAGGTGCCTCTAGTTCCAGCCTAGAAAGAAGGGGGACCCTGCCAAGGTCTGCCTGTTTACTGTCCCAGTTTCAAACAAGAGCCCCCGCCCCTAACAAATCAGGCACTCATGGACACTGCTGGTTGTGTTGATTACAGGGAAAGAATCGAGAAGTGGGTTCAGGAGTTCCTAAACATAATTTACCTAGTAAGACAGGATCAAATCTATTGTCAGTGACATCATGAGATCCTCAAACATCTCCTCTGCTGACATCTAACTTGCATCAGTACTGAATAACTTTTCTAGCCTAGGACAAAGTTGCACTACTCTTTGCTCAAAAAAAAAAAAAGAACAGAAAAGAAATTACTGCCTGTGTCTAGCTCCAGACTCAGCTGAGCAGGTTGGGTAGGAAAATCCCACTCATGTCAACCAAGAGGAGAGAATTCCTGGACTAAAAGCCAGTGGGAGTGAGCACGTTGAAATCGCGGGATCTGAGGGTGTGGGTCCGTGGTGGCGGTGGCTTGTTCCCTTCTGCCATGGGGGCATCCATCTTGGGTGGTTTGAAGATGGCTGGGTCTTCAGCCAATCTCGCGGCCTGCGCTCGGATCAGCTCCATGGGGCTGGGTTTCTGGGTCCCCCAGTAGGCCTGGATGGTGAACCCTCCAGAATCGGATTTCTGCAGGGCTCTTGGTCCAAAGAGACTCCACTTGTCTGACATGTGTCTGTCCTTATCCCCACTTCCCAGATCCATGGTGCTAGGATTTGGGCTGGGCAAGGCTGGGTTTGTGCTTAGGGGAAGATGGAGGCGTGTTGCTTGGGGTGGACTGGGGTGAGGAGGGCTGCTTCTCTTCTCTTGCGAGCTCCCCACCCTGTAGCTTCAGTTTATGGAGCGCCTCTGCCACTCGCAGGTACTTGGTTTCCTCTGTGGTGAGTCCCCTGTGGGATGTGTAGCCAGCATCTCTCAGCCCTGCCTGTTGCTCGAAACGGTGGATGTTCTCCTGGGTCTGTTTTGTGATCAGAGAACTCATGATGACATGGGTGGCTTTAGCCTTCACCACCAAACCTTGTGGGCCCCTTCGGTGGCCTCGGAAGTGGGGGACACACAGGCCTCTCCCTCCTCCACCTTGGCAAGGCGCTGGTACTTGCGCTCTGGGATCACTGGCTTCCAGGGAATGTTGCCCATGTCAGATGGAGGGGGGGTCGTGGGCACCGGCTCCTCCAGGGCATCGTCATAGCTGAATGCCCGGCGGCACATCCCGATGGGCAGGGTCATCTTTCCTAGAGGCCTACTAGGCTCAAGAGCTGATCCTGCGCTGTGTCCCAGCTGCCCGCGGCCCCGAATCTGACATTAAAGAGGTTCGGAGGCCCCCAGGTTCCAGAAAGGTCGTAGTGTCATCCAGAAGCGAGCCATGGTGCGAGCGAAAGCCACACGGGGTTGGGGGGAAGAAGAAAAACCTTCCACACCTGGTTTCAATTTTTTGGCTCTAAACAATATTTCAGATATGAGGTCCTAGTCTAATGCATATGTAGTGAAGATTTTCATCACATTCTCTAGGATTTCTGTTTATATCACTATCTTTGTATTTTGCTACACAGAAGCCCCTTCTTTGATTTGTTGTGTTTTGATTTCTTTGTTTAGGAAATTTCACCCTGTTCCAAGCAGGCTTAGGGTTTCCCCTACCCCTTCCTGTAATATTTTCATAGTATCTGGCCTTACATTACGGTCCTTGATCAATTTAGTTTTTATTCTGGTACAAGATGATATATGGGTACCTAGCTTCAGTTTTCTGCATATAGATAGCCAATATAACTAGCACCTACCTGTGTATGTGTGTGTGAGTGTGTGTGTGTGTGTGTGTGTGTGTGTGTGTGTTTGTGTGTGTGTGTGTTTGTGGGTTGTGGGGATTGAACATGGAGCTCTTCAGCTCAAGGCTACCACCCTACCCCTGGGTCTGGGCCATGTCCCTGAGCAATTCAGCTCAAGGCTACCATTCTGCCCTTGAGCAAAGCCCCACTTACTGTTTTCTAGAGGTTAATTGGAGGTAAGAGTCTCAGGTCCTTTTGTTCCTAGGCTGGCTTTGAACCTGGATCCTCAGATCCCAGCCTCCTAGAATTACAGGCGTTTGCCACCACACCCGGATCTACCTGTGTTTTTGACTCCCGCATAAAATATTAGATGGCTATATGTTTGTGGGATTATTTGGGAATCTTCTATTCATTGGTCCTCAGATGTGTTCTTGTACCAGTACTGAGCTATTTTTATTACTACGGCTTTGTAATAAAGCTTGAAGTTTTGTATTGATATTCCTCCTGTGCTGTTCTTCCAATTAAAGATTGTTTTGCATTCTGGGTCTTTTATTTTTCCATATGAATTTTTAAAATGATTTCTTGAAATTTTGAAGAAAATTTTGAATTTTAATGATTATTGCATTGAATTACCATTCTGGAAAGGATGTGGCCAAAACAGAGCCCTATAACACTGCTGTTGGGTATGTAAATTTATTCAACCACTCTGAAAAGCAGTATGGAGGTTACTTAAAATATTAAACATATCACTTCCCTGTGACTAGCAATTCCACTCCTGGTATTTATCCAATGGATCACAAACCAAGCCGCATTAAAGCCACAACTATGTTTAGTGCAGCATAGCCAAGATATAGAATCAATTTAAATGTCCCTGAGTAGATGAATGAATCAAGAAAAATGTGGCATATATGCACAATGGAATTCTACCCATGTATCAGAAAGAATGATATTGTCCCATTTGTAAGTAATGGAAAGACCTGGAAAAATTATATTAAGTGAAGTAAGTCAGATCCAAAGAAATACAGGCCCTGCATGATTTCCTTCATTTGTGATAACTTGAATGTGCCTATAAATCTACATGTAAACATGCTGAATGACAAAATGTATATGCATAAATATATACTCAAATATATATGCTCACACACTGACACACTGATACATGATAAATTATATAGGAACTTAGTCTTTAATAAACAAAGGCCAAAAGAGTCCATGCATAGGAGTTTTGGACAAAGGCTCAATAGCTAAATATAGATAATCATATAAAATAATTATCTATGAAATCAACTCCAAGAAATATTCTTTAGTTGCCATTGTTGCTGTTTTTATTTTGTTTTCCATATGTCTTGGTGGTTGTTTATATTTGTGAAAGCATGAGTGGACACATAAAAGGTGGAATAAGGACAAGCAAATAAAACAGTGATACTCACTGTACACTGGAAAATGAACTGGGTTATCCTGTGTTTGGGGCTAAACAATACTCTTCATATAAATATTAGTTGCAGCAATGGTTGTGAAAACCAATTAGAAGTCCCTCAAAAATCAAATTTCCATTATTGGGTATATATTCAAAAGAATTGAAACCAGTATATTAAAGAGAAACCTGCACTTCTATGATTCTGCAACATTATTCACAATAAATTAGTTGTAAAAAACAACTCCATGAATAGATGATTAAAGAAATTGTGATATACACATTGTAGCAGTTAGGTAAATTTGGAGGACATTACGTTAAATGGAATAAGCTAGATCCAGAAAAACAAAATTTGACCATCTAAATTCAAAATTCTAAAATGCAAAACATTTTGGCATTTGAACTCTCTTGAGCATTGACATGTCATCATGTGACAGTTTGATATCATGTGCCTTCAAAATGCATTGCACTAAAAATATTTTTTACAAACATACCCTCAGATTATATGAAGAAGGCATTCATGAAATGCAAATGAATTAAATATTTAGTCATTGGACCTATTCTCAAGATATCTCATTGTGTATGTACAAACTTTCCAAAATCTGGGAAAGAAATCCCAATACTTAATTTAGTACCACTACTAACAAATATTCAAAGCCATTTGATAAATTAGCTATGGAGCTATAATGTATAGCATGCTGTCTGTAGTCAATAATAATGTATTAAATACTTGAAAATTTCTGAGAATATGTCTTAAGTATCTTAAAACACATATACGGCAACTACATGAGGTGATGCAAACATCAATTGTCCTGGCTATGACTAATTAACATTATATTTATACAATATTTATATTGTATGATATTATATTTCTATAATATTAAAATATCATCATATAATACCAAACATGATGCTTTGTACTTTTAAATACATAACAACTATAACAATAAAATTTTCAAAATGTTACTATCATATATCTCAACAAGTAATCCTAGCGAATTATTCCAGAAAAAAATGAATGTTCACACAAAACTTCACAAAACTATGTATTGTGGTTTATTTACAATAGCTAAATTGTTTATTTACAATACAAAAGCCACAATTGAAATATATTCTCCAAAAGACAGATGGTTAAATTATGGCACACTGAAATTACAAAGTCATATTGAGTTATAAAATAGTAACATATTAATCATGCATGCAACCTGGATATAAATACTCTAAATTTAAAAGGGTAATCCAGAAAGGCTATATACTGGATGTTTTCACTTATATATTTTTTGAAATAATAAAATTGCAAAAATAAATGATAGATTAGTGATTGCCATGAGTTAAGGATGGGATGGTGGTGGCTTGTAATGAGTAGAATATATGATACTCAGAATGAATTTTTAAAAACAATAATATTTCTTACCAACATACTTTGTGAGACAGAATGTTTTCTTTAGAAAAGATTGTCTAAATTAGTTTCATTCCCTTGTTTCATGCGAATCAACAGTATTGACAGACCTTATCTTTGGATTTTTATATAAAGAAGATACATGATAATTGAAAATGGAAGAAATTTATCTCCTGTCTGTTACTGAGACATTGAGGAAGAAGAAGTGACACACAAGACAGTTTTATGTCATTTTTTTTCTTAACTTACAACTTTGTCTAAAAAATGCAGGATTCATGATAACTAGAGGAGTTAATTGTGATTGGTTAAATAATCAAACCCAATGTTCATACTTGTACCTTAGATTCATTGTAAGCAAAATATATTTCCGTGTTTTTAGATGTTAGTACTGGTCGTATTGGGAGAATGGATAGTAGACTAGCTCTAAGTTGTAGCCTTAGGAAACCTCCATATTTTCCTCCTGGTTTTTTTTATGCTTCATAAGAAGAATATGCACTACAGAAGCCAAACAAGGATGACCAACACACAAGATAGAACAATCACTTTATCTAATGCACTGCAAAATGAAAACAGTCTCATGGATAAACTTCTAAAACCACTCTTTCTTTGTTAATGAATACCATTGATCAGCATGAATATTTTTTTTACTTTTCTTAACTGTTTTATTCTATTTTATTGTCGGGGTAATGCATAGAGGGGGTTACAGTTACATTTGTCAGGTAGTGGGTGCTTTACTTCTTGAACTTTGACACCTCTTCTCATGTTTTTGTGCCCTTTTCCCTCCCCTTGCCTCCTCCCTATCATCTTGTTTTTCCCCTTCACTTCTCTAATTCAAATAAACAAACAAGCATATATTCAATATGCCAGGTAACAAAGTCAGATACAATAACCACATGAGATTAACTATTAGGGGAAAAAAAGGAGAAAATAAATAACTTCACATAGTACATTGGGAACAACAATCACAAAGATAAACCTCTTGCAATGAACTCTAGGATATGTAAACAATAGGTTTATCTTTGTGATTGTTCTTAATTCAATAATCTAAGCAAAAATTCTTTATAGAAATATTTTTGCTATTTTAAGTATATATAGGGCCGGGAGTTTGGCCTAGTGGTAGAGTGCTTTCCTAGCATGCACGAAGACCCAGGTTCGATTCCTTGGTACCACATACTTAGAAAAGGCCGGAAGTGGTGCTGTGGCTCAAGTGGTAGAGCTCTAGCCTTGAGAAAAATCCAAGGACAGTGCTCAGGCCCTGAGCTTAAGCCCAAGACTGGCCAAAAAAAATAGAAGTATATATAAGCACCAAGACACATGGCAATCTGTTAATTTATGGAGATCTAATAAAATGCTAGAGTAAAAATTACCTAGAGTGAAACTGGTTTACAAATACCAGGGATTTCATAATCATCAAATGGCTCCAATTGGCACAGCTTTTCCTTTGAGTAAGGGGTTTAGCTTTAGGCTCAACCTAGTCGTGGACAACTCAAATTAGATTTCATACTGTATGAGAGAGGTACAGCATGAATTTTTTAATTGTATTTTGTCACAGTGATGTATAGAGGGGTTAAACTTACCAGGTAGTACATACACTTCATGAACATTAATAACCCTTCCCCTATTTTTATTCCACTTTTCCTCCTTCCACCCCAATCATCTTGTTTTCCCCTTCCCATACTATTTCAAATTAACAAATGCACATATATACAATACACCAAGTTCCAATGTCAGATACAGTAACAACATGAGAGAAACCATAAGGGAAAAAAAGAGAAAAGTAATAACTTCATGGGCTGGGAGATTGGCCTAGTGTTTGTCTAGCATGCAGAAAGACCCAGGTTAGACTCCTTGGTACCACATACTTAGATGAAAGCTGAAAGTGGTGCTGTCCTCAAGTGGTAGAGCTCCAGCCTTGAGAAAGTCCAAGGACCATGCTCAGACCTGGAGTTCAGTCCCCAGGACTGACAAAAAAAGAGACATAACTTCACATAGTACCTTAAAAACAACAATCACAAAAATAAACCTCTTGTTTCCATATCCTGGAGTTCACTTCACTTAGCTTCATCCTATATAACTGTATGTACATACCTTTTGAGGTGTTGTGAACATCTGCTAATAGAATCCTAGATGAATACTTATTATCAGCATGAAATACTTAAAAATAAAGTTGATCTTGCTTAATCCATATGAAAATGCTGATTTTTTTCAATCTGGTTTTCTCAGACAAAACTTTGTATATGAAGTGGTGCTGTGGCTCAAGTGGTAGACCCATGAACTGAAGAGTTCAGGGACAGTGACCAGGCCCATAATTTCAAGCTCCACGACAAAAACAAACTAACAACAAAAACTATGTCTATAACTAACTTAAATATATCCCTTCATATTAACTATTCATAAGGGAAAATTATTTGTTGATTGTCAGACACCATGCTAATCATTTTGTATACATGAGGTTAATCTCTACTGTATCTCCAGCATTTGCTCAAAATTAATATATTATTCTGGCATTTTAGATAGGACAGTATTTGTAAAACCAAGAAATTTTATGTGACTGAATACTAGTGAATTCATTTTTGATAATAGTTTGATATTCCTTACTTTTGTCAGTAGTGGGGCTTGAACTCCAGGCCTGAGTGCTGTTCCTGAGACCTTCATCTCAAGGCTAGTGCTCTACCACTTGAGCTACAGCACCACTTTAGGCTTTTTCTTTGTATGTGGTATCAAGAAATTGAACCCAGGGCTTTGTGAAAGCCAGGCAAGCACTCTGCCAGAGGCCAAACTCCAGCACCTAGGCTGATTTTATCTAAGAAATTCTTCTTTTAGAAGTCTGGCTATGGGAATAAACAGATGTGGATATGTGATGGGAGCATATGGATATGCTAGTAAGGATTGAATTCAGGACCTTACACATAATAGACAATTTCTCTATGACTAAACTGCATACACAGCCATATCCACAAAAATAAAATAGGAAAAATCCACAAAATATGTCTACTTGAATAGTCACTGAGGAAGTGCCTAACACAAAAATGTATTTCTGCATGAGGAAAATAGATCACATAATTATGTATATATTGCTTTTATATATATGCAAACAGAAAAAACAGTGAAATACAGAAAAATGCTTATCTCATATTGACAGGATAATTAGAAATGATGAGATATGAAGTATGTTTTCATATTTTGTTTAAAACACAGATAGTTTTTTTTTCCCTCTGTTGTTTTATTTAGATAGGGTATCTCCATGCAGTCCAGGCTGGGCTCAAATTTGTGATCCTCTTATCTCAGTTCCCACAAGTACTGAGATTATAGGTAATGATCACTACAACTGTTTGAACTGCTTTCTTTTATTTTGAAAAAAGGAAGGAAAATATCATTCTTTTGGATGAAGGAGAATATTCAGGTAAAATGAGATTTTGCATAAAGGTGAAAGAGTTGATTTCTTCATTATTTTCCTCAACATTACAAGTCAAAAGTAAATACTATAATTTTTGTGAAAGTTATGCAAATAGTCTTCAGCCTTTAGAAGCTCTTTAGTATGATTCTTGTTATCGCAAAATTAAGTGCGATTTAACATACTTAATTTAAGTCTGAATCATAGATTAGTGATCAAATATAAATCACAGGATGATATTTTTCAGTCCTTTACTCGGGAAATTACTTTTATGGGTATAATCTAAGCGGAGAAGATGATAGATAGGTGAGAATAGTGAAAGGAGATTGCAGGTGGTAATGCGAAGTAAATTAATAGCCTTCTTCCATACTCTGGTGATTCTCCTTTGAGATGTGGTTTCTTATTCAATTTCCACTAACATTTAAAAAATTGATATTAAGTTCTGACGGCTATAAAATGTCAAGTAATATATTTAGAAGTTTAAATTTTTGTACTGTGAACTAAGGTTGAAAAGAAGCTTATTAGAGAAATTTTGCATGTCCTTTTCAAAAACAAAAATAATTTTCTATAACCAATTCCTCTAGTTCTTTTAACTCATGCCTACTATATCTGAAAAAACTATGAGCAGAAATGGTGGAGGATTCTTCTTTTTGTTATGTTCTAATTTTAGTAAATAATATGTTAATTAATGCAGGCCAAACATGGAACGAAAAAAAGACAACCATCTTAGAGTAAATAACTTTATACTTTGGATATACAGATTCTCTAAGTATGGTTAGTTTACTTTACAAATAATTTTGTTGTGTGGAAGGTAGTAACATCTTCCTAAAATTGTCAATATGCTACTGCTCACCACAGATATAAACACCAGCCAAGTGGTCAATTCTCTGCCTTTAGAATATGATTATTTATCATTAATAAACTGACAAAAGACTTGCTTATTAATGTGTGTGTGTGTGTGTGTGTGTGTGTGCTCATGCGTGTGCATTTAAAAATAAGCTAATGAAGCTGGGCACTGGTGACTTATGCCTGTAATCCTAGCTACTCAGGAGGCTGAAATCTGAAGATTGTGGTTGAAAGCCAGCCTGGGCATGAAAGTAATCCTAGCTACTCAGGAGGCTGAAATCTGAAGATTGTGGTTGAAAGCCAGCCTGGGCATGAAAGTCTGTGAGACTCATCTTTAAATAACCACCAGAAAATTGGAAGTGGCACTGAGGCTCAAGTGGTAGAGCGCTAATCTTGAGCTGAAGAGCTCAAGGACAACACCTAGGCCTAGAGTTCAAGCCCCATGATTGATAAATAAATACTTGATAAATAAAGAAATAAGCCAATGGAATTAACATATAATTACTGACCAAAGAAGAAAATTCTCTAGCTCAAGATTCATTACACTAGATACTGGGCTTCAACCAAATCATCTCTAACATGGTGACATATATGGTTCTAGCTTTTTCTACTTTCCCAAGTGAATTACACTACTCAGACTTTGATTTTGCAGAGAAGCTCTCCTACGAGGATATGGAAATATTGTTCCAGACAGATGACAAATTTTAAGCTTTAATTTTTTTTGGTAACTTTCCTGGAGCTTGAACTCAAAACTTGGTGCTATCCTTAAGTACTTTTGCTCAAGTACAATGCTTTACTACTTCAGCCAAAGCTTCACTTCTAGTTTTTGGTTGTTAATTGGAGATGAGTGTCTCAAGAACTTTCTTGCCTTGTTTGTTTTCAAACTTCCATTCTAAAATCTCAGCCTCCTAACAAGCTAGGATTGTAGGTGTTGATCCATAGATGCCCCACTATTATGCTTTAAATGTGAAGCTCTTTAGTAACATGTTTATTGCCTCAGTGGCTCAAGTGAAGAATACATATTTAATACTGTAATCACAGAAATGTATTTGTAGAGCTATTTCGAATTCATGCTTGGGAGGAACACAGTGGAAATATAAGGTCAAAATCAAACATTTCTTTTATATTAGGGCATGTTTCTGTCAACTGGTAAATATACATAGGTCCTCTATATTTGGTGAAATTCTAAATAAAATAATTATTGATTTTTAGTTTATTTTAGGATGACTAAATCCTTAAAGCATCTTACTAATCCTGTAACTTGACATAAAATATGAATAGTTGTTATTTCAAATTATTTGAAAACTTCTGTATGCATGTGTTTCATATGCAGTATTATTTCCATTTTGCCTCATATTTTTCCTGAATTATCTATGCATAAAATGGAAACTTATTTTCTTCATTTGTATTGAGAAAGCAATAGGCATTTCAAATATCACTGAAATTCTATTTATATTGTCCATTGAATTAAGTAACATTTTGAGTGCATTACGATTCAGATAAAAAGCATTATATGATAAAAATCTTATGAAAATTATTTCAGAGTTATTATGACTTAGTCATATAACCAGGAAATGTTTATATACCACAGAAGAAAATTATAAAAGAAAAAGTGGCAATGACATGCTCTAAACTTCAAAATAATTATTGTTATGAGTAGGAAAGCCATGTCAATGTGTGTGACCTTATGAACAAACACTTTATATTAAGCTCAAAGGGTAATTTTTTAAAGTGTGGGTAATGGATTCTTGGTTCAAATTTCTGTTGATAATGAACTAGACAGACATAAACAAGAAACTGACCATTAATTTTTATTATGCAAATAGTTCACTAAGGTGACTATTTCCATACTCGTTTATTTCTCATTTTAATACTGACAGCTTCCCTGGAAAAAAGGGCATACCAGCCATTATATTCACTATTCAGAGAATTTAAAACTCTAGAAGGTCCTATGAAATTCAGCTTTATGTTGGCATAAGTATCTGTAATTGTGGCAGTAATTTACATTTAGGGAGACCTGAAGTACTAATTTCTATTTCTTCTTTTTTTTCTGCCCTTGAATGAATAAAGCTTCTTAGTATAGAGAATTAAATGAAGTTGCACTTTTGGTCATTCCATCTTATATTGCACTTTAAAGACTCAATTTGAAACTAAACTATAGATTACAACATTCATTTTATTATACAATTGAAACACTATTTATTTGGTCGAAATGTGGCTTGTATCCCATGAAAATGTAATATTCCAAAAGCTTTTAAATATCTTGGAATTTTAGGAGAAAATCCATAGGAAAGGGAAGCCATTGGAAGCCATAAGAGAAATGAAGAAGAAAAAAGATTTGAGAAATTAACCATTTATTGCCCTAGGCCAATTAGCAAAGTTATAGTTCTGGGATGAATCTAAATAATCATATGGGTGAGGCCTTTTCCTATTGGCAAGATTGTCCTTAATGCCCAGTTATAAGGGCAATGAAAGAAAATTTTACCCAACTATGCCTAGAGAACAACTGTTGAAAACTCTATCTTGTGATAAACATTAAATTCAAGAAATTCTTTATAAATGTACCCTTACATTTTTGACAGCAGTTATCTATGGAAGAATATTTCCTGTTGTATACATGGATGAATTCAAGGAACATACTCTATGTTTCCTTTATTTTGATACCTAAAAATTACTTTATTGGCATTGAAAATATTTGTGAATTATGAATTAGCAAGGATAATTAAATGGAAAGTCAATGATGATGAAAGAATATCATTGCAAAGTAGACAAAACCACTATGTAAGATGCTTCCATAGGGGCCAGGAGTGTAGCCTAATGGTAATGTGCTCACCTAGCATACATGAAGACTTGGGTTCAATTCCTCCATACCACACACACACATACACACACACAAACACACACACACACACACACACACACACACACACACACACACACACACGCCGGAATTGGCATTGTGGCTCAAGTGGCAGAGCGTGATCCTTGAGCAAAATGTGTCCAAGGACAGTGCTGAGACCCTGACTTTAAGCCCCATGACAGACAAAAATTAAACAAGCAAATAAAAATAAATAAAATGCTTTCAGAAAGGAATAATAAAATGAAGTACATGCCATACATGGATTCTTTGAGAGTTTCAGAATTTAAAGATATTAGAGATTATAAAATGTGGAGAGCATTCAAATGAATGTGGATGGTGAAAGCAATGGCTCAATCAAAGGGATAAAATATTTGTCAGGTAGTAATTCAGTCCCCCAAAAGTTTCCCTTACCTCTATAATAAACAGGAAAGTTGGAATCTTCTAGGCTGAATAGAGTAGATTTAGTCTTTGGAGAAACTGAACAAGATGCAATGACAATCACATATTGTTAATGGTAATTTCAAAGAGCACATAGAAAAGAGACTACATGATCTGGTATATTTTCAGAAAACAAAAGAAGGGTTGAAGTGAAGGAAGGATGGAAAGAGGGAAAGAAAGAACAGTATGATAGTTTACTAACACATTGAGTTAAAATATTAGAGCCAGGCATGGTAGCACAAGCCTATTCTTAGGTAATTGGGAGTTGAAGGAAGAGTATCATTGTCCCAGGACAGGGTTGTCATACTTAGGAAAACTTTATTGCAAAAAGAAGCAATGCGGTTGTTCACAGTTATAACATAAGCTACTTCTTTTGCAGTGGTTGGAACATTATGTTTACAGGCTTAGTGGGCAAGGCTAGTTTGATATTCTTTTTGAAAAACTAAAAAGAACTAAGGGCCTTACTCAAATGGCAGAGAGCTTGTATGAGGCCTTAGATTCAAACAACTCCCTACATAAAATAACAAAAATAGAAACAAGTAATAAAATATAACGCTTTCCTATTATCTACTTTAAAGTCCTATTTGGGGTGGGGTGGGAAATTAGTAAGACTTTAAAATAATTGGAAAGCAAAAAGATAACATACATAAAAAGTAAGTAAAACACACTAGAAATTCCAGAAGCTGCAATATAACACAGAAAATGACAAATACCTCCAAAATTCTGAGAGCAAGAAATTTTCAAGTGAGATTCCATACCAAACTACACCAATAATTAAATGTGAGTATTGATCATTAGAAAAGCATGTTATTGTACCTTTTCTATGGAAACTTCTCTTTCAAAATGAACACTTTATACCAAATACAGAGAATATGTGGAAACCTATGCAAGAAGTCAATGAAATGTTTCAACATGATGGCTGTGACAACCAAACAATGATTCAGAAGCCTGGATGACAGAAATCAGAAGGAGTTTCTTTGAGAAGAAATGAGAGATTGTTAGTTTTTATTAGTAAGAAAGTTATGTATAAATATATACAAGTACAGATCTTGGAAAGCATTTGAGAAGAATTATGGATAAATGTGATAACCTATAAGAATTTAATACAGTAATAGGAAAAGATTATTATATTACTCACCATAAATTGTTTCTATGCAGACCATAAGGAGAGTGAGTTTCCTAGCCATTTTAACCAAAATTACTAGCCAGAACAGCAGTAGGAAAAATATTAGTTTCCAAAACTATGTGTCTGAAAGTAAATGGACAGAAAATAAATGAATGCTTCTATGTCACACATATGCTAACATATTTTAAATGTTTACATGTGTTAAATTATATACACATAAGAAATTTGAATATATATTGAACTTCAGACAACATTTAAAATATATAACAATCCAAATTTTCTTGCAACAAATACTCTTGTTACTTATAAATGCAGTAAGTATTTTGATCAAAGCTTTGGAGGTGAATACCTTGTAATAATAATAATTCCCTTTCACTATATTGTCATATAACCATTTTGAAAGTTCTCAAATGAGGTTCTCAGGATCTCACAAATGTTTGGATTCTTCACTTAGATTTGGAGCTCTATCTCTTGAGCCACTTCTTGAATTCTAGGCCTTTGCTTGCTCTTTGACCATAAGAATCTCCTGGATTAGTTTGCCAGGGAAGGCTCTGAACTGCGTTTCTCAGATCTCAGCTTCTAGAGTGCAATATTATAAGCAGAGTCCACCAGCACTTGTCTAGAAGCATAATAAATTTTAAGAAAATTATAATGTCATATGATTATATTACCGGTTTTACAATGATATCTTAATTGACTATCTGACAATGCAGAGTATTTTTATAAAATTATTGTTGGAAAAATCAATGTAAAGTATATGTTTTTTGGTTCAACAATTTCATGAAAATTAAAAAAACACTTTTTAATGGAAAATATCGTTCATTTAATGTTAGAAGGAATAGTTTCCAGATGATCTTCAAGATGAATATTAATGACTAATGACTAATACTAATGATGAATAAAAATGGACTGTGTGAATGTGGAACTAGGTAACTTTAGATGATCGACTGGGTTGTTGAACTAAGGGCGTCTCTCTTGCCTGATGTGGACCCTATCACTTGAGCCATTTTGCCACTCCATGACTTCAATTAAAATTAGTCAGTCCTTTGTGAGTTTAGGATATATATAAGAGAGGCAATAAGGGATGACATTGACAAAGGTGCATTGCAATTTCAAATTAACCATTGAATTGAATTCCCTTTGTACATTTTTAAATTTATTTTTATTCTCAGGGTGGTATACAGAGGGGTTACAGTTATATATGTAATGTAGTGAGTACAGTTCTTGTTGAATATTGTTATCCATCCCATGTTTTCCTCCCATTTCCTCTAGCCCCACCCCCCCTTCCCTGCAAGTTATAAAGTTCATTCCAACATATTGTCTTATGATTATCACGGTTACATTGGTTCACATTTTGTCCTTTGTCTCACCATTTTGTTCTTCCCATTCCCTTCCTTAACTCAAATAAATGTATATACAATACACCAAGTACCAAAAATAAGATCCACGTACATCTTTTTAAAGATAATAAAAAAGTCTCAAAAAGTGCTTCAGGTATACATAATGTGGATATAGAAATATCCAAACAATGTAAGCAATTAGTACTCTAGGTGCAATCATAAATTGCCCCTCTTGTTTGATGTTATTCCTACTGATTGGCTTCATAAACTTTTTACTTTATTTCATAAATTTTAGTAATTAGAGATATATTCTTATTTTCTTACTTTGCTCTTATTTTTGAGCATTACTAACATTTCAATAACGGTCTTTTATCTTTATGTAACTGTGAAGCAAACCAGAACAGTCTTTTGGGATAAAAGTACTGTAGGGATAAAATACTTTGGCTTAATTAAACTTATACCCTTCTCTAAACAGTAGAATTCTCTTGAAAGAGTGGAACTTCACTGAAAGGTTGAAGGCCTTAGTAATAAATGCAATGATTTGACTAGTGTTCCTCAGACTTTGAGAGTGACAACAATCCCAGCAAGGAGCAAATTAATCTTTCATTGGGAAGAAATAGAATACCTACATGGCACATTTTGATATCCTATGAATGTATTTTAGTATTTTTCCAAAACAATATTATTTGATTGTCTTTCTGTAATATATATCTACTTTTCTATTGAATTATAATTATTTACTATTATACATCAATTTGAACAAAACCAATCTTCCATATTTTAAATTCATATCAAATAACTGTGAGCATCAAAAAATTTAGCACTTACGTATCCACATAAACATATTGCAGTTAGGTTTTATCTAATTACTTATTATCCTTTGCAGAATTCCTATCAAGACTTTTAGTCAAATTATGTTAATTACTCAAATATTTACCTTGGGTATTTAAATTACCTTAATACACTACATGAAAATATGAATACTTTCTGAATCATAATCTCCACGTAGAAAATTTAAAATATAATCCTCACTATTATCCAAAGAAGATTAATCATTGCTTTAAATGTTTTTTTTTTCCATGTATCTTTTTCTTTGTGAATTTATATTGTCTGTTAATCCTCTGTCTTTACCTAATAAGCCCTGATAAGGATTAGAAAAATTTTGAAACCTGTATTAATCACTTCATTAATGAAGAGTATATTTTCCATAGAATCTTCTGTTATGGTAATAAGCAATAATTTAGTGGTAGAAAGAAAGAAAGAAAGAAAAGAAAATAACAAATGTATTATTAAGCCAGGCCTGGTGACTCACTTCTGTAACCCTAGCTACTCTGGAGACTGAGATTTGAGGATCATGCTTCAAAGCCAGCCCCCACACTAAAGACCTTGAGACTCCTATCTCCAACTAACTACTAAAAAACCAGAAGTGGCACTGTGGCTCAAGGGGTAGAGTGGTAGCCTTAAGGTGAAGAGCTCAAGGACAGCACCCACATCCAGAATTAAAGCCTCATGTTTGACAAAAAAAATATTAGTTAGGAAAAATGTAAATGTTTATTCCAAGTCTTTGCATTTCCTTACAAATAGAGCAATGTCATTCTTTTTGATGGTAACATAGAATTGCATTGTATAAACATACCACATCTACATTAAGTGAAGTAAGCCAAACCCAAAGGAACATAGGCTCCATGGTTATTCTCATTTGTAATTACTAGTATGCATCTAGGGATTTCCTAGCAGAGGAGCGTAATAGCCCAAAAGCTATCTGCATATGGCAATAAAGGAAGAGTCTTAAGCAAAATGAACTCCAGGATAGGAAAACATGACATTTATTCTTGTAGTTGTTGTTTATTAATGTGCTATGTGAAGTTATTTCTTCATTACTTTTTCTTTACCTTATCATTTATCCTCTATTCTGTATCTGACTTTAGAATCGGATGTATTGTATATATATATATATATATATATATACTATATATATATTTGTTTATATATATATATACAATATATATATATTTGTTTATTTGAATCAGAGAAGGGAAAGGGAAAAACAAGATGATGAGACAAAGGACAAAGGATGAACCAGGGTGACAGCAATATCCACAGACAATATTTTGGAAATGTACTTTATAACTTGGGAGGGAGGGAGTGGGGGAAGGGAAAGTGGGAGAAAAACATGGGAAAGGATAAATGATCAAGAAGTAATATACTCACTACCTTACCAATATAACTGTAACCCCTCTATACATCACTCTGATAATAAAATAAAAATTTTAAAAAGAGTAAATGCTTTGGGCAAGTGTAATTAGGAAGGTCTTTTTACATAACACTACTCAACAAAGCCAAGGAAACAAAAGGAAACATAGGCAAATAGAATTACATGAAACAGAAAATACTATTTTTGCACATCAAAGGACCCACTGGGTGATGAAACAATCTACAGAATAAAATAAAAAATTTTCAGCACATTTATCTCATATGAGTATACCTGTGTAAATGTGTATGCATATAGATGTATACATGTTCATATACATATAAAGATTAATATATGATAGAGTATTATATTACTAATTATGAGGCAAATGGTTAATATCTGGAAAGTGAAGTGTAAAGAAGCCTCAAAATTAAATAAGAAATCTGATTAAAATACAAAGACTATACTTAACCTAAGGAGAGAATGAGAATTAGATACTATTTAGCAAATTCTCAAAATGCAACAGGAGTTGTAGAGTGGATGAGCAATCAATTGTTAACAGACCCAGATCCTGGAGAGGTTGGAAAAGATATCCACTTGCTTTCTCAGTGGAATTCCGTAAAATATTGAGTTTGTGTTTTTCCT
Organism: Megascapheus bottae; assembly: GCF_031878675.1. Taxonomy (NCBI): domain Eukaryota; kingdom Metazoa; phylum Chordata; class Mammalia; order Rodentia; family Geomyidae; genus Megascapheus; species Megascapheus bottae. The sequence goes on along the minus strand of NC_143547.1, from coordinate 61,532,128 downwards.
CCTAGTCCTGCAGGTAAGATCCATTTCTCTGAATGAAACATGCTCAGGAAAAGCAGCCTCTGTGGGACATATGGTACAAGAAACAATTTTGGTGCCACAAGACATTTGGAAATACTCCACACATGGGATGTTTCCATCATATCACGGAGGAAAGTTCTGATGTAGATAAAGGAGTGACTAGATCTTCAGCTTCTCTGCTTTCAGCTTTCCCCCAATCACTCATCTGTGTCAATTATGTTATTTAGGATGCAATAAAAAAGAAATATACTTCTAGAATAATATCCCATATGGATAGAGGAACCAGACCATAATTCATATTGTTCACACTTTTTCCTATAAGAAAAATTATAGGTCAATGGGACTTTACTTTAGAAATCAGTTTTACTACATTAAAGATGGGTCAAAAAAGTGAAAAGCTAAATCTTAACCACTTAAAGGTAGCTATTACCTATTGTAATTAGGAAGACCTTTTTTTACTTTTTTTTGTCTTTGTTTCTGTGAATGCTGGTGCTTATCTGTTCTACTCTCAGAAATATAACCAAATTCGTAGGTATTGTAAAAATTGATGCTTCTATGCTTGTGTGTATATGAAGTATGATGATGGAAAGTTTTTATTCCACCACCTTGCTGGGTTACTCTTTTCAAGTCTTTTGATTTAGGATTGTGCTTCTAAATTGTATACAGTTAAGTAGTGCAATTTTCACAGTCAATTGAAGAGGCGCAGGAGAACAAATGTAATATTTAGTAAATATAGATTATAAGAATTTTTCTAAACTCTTGTATGCATATTCAATGTATCCTCACATCAGCTATAAGAAGTGATTTCATTTTCTCAATTTGACTTTGGGACTGGTAGGTAAATCAATTGCCCTAGGTTGCAATATAAATTAAAAGTCAGGTAAAGGCCAGAGCCAGATACTAAAACAAGTTTCGAACTTTAAATCTCATTCTCCTCCCATTTCTATATGCTGCATCTACATGGTAAAATTGCTAATTTGCCAATACCTTGTCATATTTACCCACCTCTGATTTGTATTGCAATGCACATTCTTCAACTCTAGAAAGGAGTTATAACACCAAATCATTCAGCTTAGAGGTAGATGTGAAGACAAATTGTAGTTCAGCAATCATGGCAGACTGCTTTGAACACTACTTTCTATGTCCTTTATAGTAGAAATTTTTATTGGAAGGCAAAACGTTCTTTTTCTTTTCTCCTTTCTTCCTTTCTTCCTTCCTTCCTCCCCACGCACCCGCCTGCGTCAATCTCTATCTTTTTGCGGATGCTGGAGATTGAACTCATGGGCACTGTCCCTATGCACTTTACCATTTGAGCCACAGCTTCACTTTGTCTTTTTTGGTGACCAATTGGAGATAAGAGTTTTATGTACTTTTCTAACTGGGCTGACTTCAAATCATGGTCTATGAGATCTCAGCCTCCTAACTAGCTAGATTTACAGGCATGAGCCATAATTGCTTAACACTTTAAACAAAGGAAAAACAGTGTTAAAGAACAAGATATATTTAATTTTCCATTATTACATGATTTTTGTCTCAGATTAAAAAATGAATTTTAGTAGAGCTTCATTAACATATAAAAAACTTCTGATTTTCTTTGTGCTTACACAGGAAACTTGTTACTCTGTAAAATCACCTTTAATGACTACACATTTTACTGAGAAAATCCTCTAATTCTTCAACACAGAGAACCCTAATATTCATGTAAAACATATAATGCATTTATATATAAACTTAGTGTAATTTATGAATAATTTATATCAAAATATATATATATATACGAATTACATAGCACATATTATGGTATTTAAATTAAAATATATGCACATATACACACATATAATTTGATCCAAGATTCCAAAAAACAATACTTTTATAGTAGATTCTATTTTTTTAGACTTTTTAAAATATTTTTTATTGTAATTAATAAAAGGGTTACATGGTATTTGCCAGATAGAAGGTGCATTAATTCACATATATTGATACCCTTTCACATGACTTGGTCCTAATTACCCTCCCCTCCACCCCCCCGTCTTGGTTTTCCCCACTTCCCTATTAAATTTCAAATAATCAAATACAAATAAATCCAATATATCAGATAACAAAGTGAGATACTGTAACAATATGAGATAACCAAGGGACAGCAAAAGAGATGAGAGATAACATAGTACATTAAGGACAACAATCATTCATTATATGGCTTTTGTTTTAATATCCTGGAGGTCTTTTCAATTGGCTTCATACTATATGGCCTTATGTATCAAGATTTTGCTCTATTGCAGATCTCTGCTGGTAGGGCCCAAGGTTTCTACTGATTATGACAAATGAGGGAAACCATTGAGCCTAAGTTCCTTTGAGTCTGGCTTAATTCACTTGATACGATCTTTTCTAAGACTTTCCATTTCCTAACAAATGGGGCGATGTCGTTTTTTCTGACAGCAGCATAGAATTCCATTGTGTACAAATACCACAACTTGTTGATCCACTCATCACCAGAGGGACATCTAGGTTGGCTCCATATTTTTGCTATGGTGAATAATGCTGCAATGAACATTGTTGTACTAGTGGATTTAGTATCCTCTAGTTTCTGGATGGTTGGGTAAATGACAAGTAGTGGAATTGCTGGGTCATACGGGAGCTCTATGTTTAGCCTTTTGAGGCACTGCCACACTGCTCTCCATAGAGGTTGAACAAGTTTGCACTCCCACGAACAGTGTAGCAGTGATCCCTCCTGGCCACATCCCCTCCAGCATCTGTTGTTATTAGATTTCTTGATCCTGGCCATTCTAACTGGAGTGAGGTAGAATCTTAGAGTTGTTTTGATTTGCATTTCTTTTATGACCAGAGATGTTGAGCATTTCTTCATGTGTCTATAGGCCATTCTTATTTCTTCTTCAGAGAAGACTCTCTTTAAGTCTTTGGCCCATTTTTTAATGGGATGGTTGTTACTTTGGAGATTAGTTTTGGAGTGATTCAATTTTTTGAGTTGGTGATATATTTTAGATATGAGGCCTTTGTCCCTTGTTTCGTTGGTGAAGATCTCCCACTTTGTAGGCTTGCTAATTAATTTACTAGCTATGTCCTTTGCCATATAAAAGCTCTGCAGTTTAATGCAATCCCACTTATCCAGCCTTTCTCTGATTTTTTGTGATTCTTGGTCCTTATTAAGAAAGTTTCAACCTGTGCCAAGGAGGCCTAGTGTATCTCCTATTCCCTCTTGTAAAGTTTCCAGTGTGTCAGCTTTTACCTCCAGGTCTTTGATCCATTTCGATTTAATTCTAGTGCAGGTTGACAAAGAAGGATCCAACTTTAGCTTTCTGCAGGTGCTTATCCAGTTCTGCCAGCACAACTTGTTGAAGAGGCTGTCTTTCTTCCAGTCTATTTCTTTGGCTCCCTTGTCAAAGATTAGGTGGCCATAGGTCTGTGGTTTAATATCTGGGTCCTCAGTTCTATTCCATTGGTCTTCAGGCCTGTTCTTGTGCCAGTACCAAGCTGTTTTGATAATTATAGCTCTGTAATAGAGTCTAAAGTTTGGTATTGAATTTCCTCTTGTGCTGTTCTTTCTGCTAAGAAGTGTTTTTGCTATACAGGGTCTTTTATTATTCCATATGAAATTTTAGATTGCCTCTTCTATTTCTTTAAACAATGACATTGGGATGTTGATGGGCATTGCGTTGAATTTGTAGATAGCCCTTGGCAAGATTGCCATTTTCATGATGTTGATTCTTCCAATCCAGGAGCATGGGAGGTTTTTCCTTTTCCTTAGTTCTGCTTTAATTTCCTTTTTTAGGGTTTTAAAGTTTTCGTCAAAAAGGTCCTTTACATTCTTAGTTAAGGTAATTCCTAGGTTCTTTATTTTCTTTGAGGCTATTGCAAAAGGAGTTGCTTTCCTGATTATTGCCTCGTTCCTCTCACTGTTGGCGTAGAGGAAGGCAGTTGCTACACTTCCAAAGTTTTGAATCAGCTTAAGGAGCTTGGAAGTAGAGTCTATAGGATTCTTTAAATACAGAATCATATCATCTGCAAAGAGGGAGAGTTTTACTTCCTCTTTCCCTATTTGGATCCCCTTTATGCTTGCTCCTTGCCTTATTGCACTGGCTAGGAATTCTAATACTATGTTAAAGAGGAGTGGAGAGAGTGGGCAACCTTGTCTCGTTCCTGATTTTAGAAGGAATGGCTTTAGCTTTTCACCATTAAGTGTAGTACTAGCTGTGGGTTTGTCATACACAGCCTTTATTATATTGAGGAATGTTCCATGGTTTTCTAGTTTCTCCAGAGCTTTTAACATAAAGGGGTGTTGGATCATGTCAAATGCCTTTTCCGCATCTATTGAAACAATCACGTGATTTTTGTCCTTGCTCCTGTTGATGTGTTGAATTATGTTAATTGATTTGCGTATTTTGAACCAGCTTTTCCTCCCCGTGAAGAAACCTGTTTGATCATAGTGTATAATTTTTTTTGATAAGTTGTAGTAGACGGTTGGTCAGTATTTTATTGAGAAGTTTTGCATCAATGTTCATCAAAGAAATAGGTGTATAGTTCTCTTTCTCTGATGAATCTCTGTCGGGTTTGGGGATGAGGAATATACTGGCTTCATAGAATGAGTTTGGTAAAGAACCTTCTTTTTCAATTTCGTTGAAGAGCTTCCGGAGTATTGGTGTGAGGTCTGCTTTAAAGACCTTATCAGAATTCAGCTGTGAATCCATCTGGCCCTGGGCTTTTCTTAGGTGGAAGTTCTCTTATTGCCATTTTCATTTCAGAGCTTGAAATAGGCCTGTTTAGTTGGGTTAGTTGTTCTTGCTTCAGTGTGGGTATGTTAATATTGGCTAGGAATTCATCCATTTCTTCTAGATTCTCAAATTTGTTGGGGTAAAGTTTTGAGAAGTATTCCCTCCTGGTATTCTGGATCTTGGTAATTTAATTTCTGTCGTGATTTTACCATTTTTTCTGCGATTTTGTTTATTTCCGTATGCTCTCTTCTTTTTTTTGGTAAAATTTGCTAAGGGTTTGTCAATTTTGTTAATTCTTTCAAAGAACCAACTCCTTGTTTTGTTGATCCTTTCTATTGTTTTTTTTTGCTTCCAAATCATTTAATTCTGCTTTGATTTTAATAATTTGCTTCCTTCTACTGGGATTAGGGTTGGTTTGTTGCTCTTTTTCCAGGAGCTTAAGGTGAGACATTAACTTGTTGGTTTGCGATTTTTCCAACCTGTTGTTGTAGGTACTCAGCGCTATAAATTTAGATTCTATTTTTTTAGAAAAATATTGTTAGCTTATTTTGTGTATTTTTTCCTTGAGCCTTCTTATTTCTTCATTTTCATGTCAGTAATGTTTTTGGAACCATATAGTTTACTGGAAAAATTACAAAATGATATTGTTATTAGAAAATTCTGTTCCAAGAACATATATATAAATATATATATATATATATATATATTATGTACAGCATGAAACTTACATGTAAAATTTAACACTTACCTACAGTTTACTCATTTCTGTTCCTGTAAACATTCATTATTTATTTATTGGATTTTAGCTACATATCTTTTTTTGCAATGCTTATCTTTTGTGTTAATATGACAATATTTTAGTGGAAATGTAGATATTCTATCAACTACAATTTATGCGTGAATTTTCTATTGTTTTTTCAGTTGATTATGGACCTGTTCTTGGGGCCATTAGTTTGGCCTATTGTTAAAATATTTGCCTAGCATGTATGTAGACCAGGGTTCGAATCCTGGGCATAAATACATGAAAAAAGCCAGAAATGGTGTTGTGGCTCAAGTTGTACAGCTCTATTCATGAGAAAGCCCAAGGACAGCAATCAGACCCTGAGTTCAAGTCCAAGGACTGGCAAAGAAAAAAATTTGTTCTTAATCTCTACAACACTAAAACCAGGAATTCATTAAAACAGTCAGGTTGCTATTCTCACAAATTATGAATTTAGTTTAATTCTCTATTGACAAATAAAATAATCACACTATTAACAATAAACAGACATATCTCATAAGTGAATTAAAAATTATAAAACTATAAATTAATTAGATCAAATGATAATAGATATAATACTATCTAAAAACTTAATTAGAATAATTATCATTTATTGAAATTATGTTATTATGACTCCTTTTAACCCTAGTCAAAGAATAAGTAGATCAAATCATAAACTAAGTCTCTGCTATAAAAATATATATTATATGTTATATATTTAAATCCTTATAATTTATTTGACTATGGGTTTTTTCATATATTTTTATTGTAATTAATAGAAGGGTTACATGATATTTGCCAGATAGAAGGTGCATTTGTTCCCATAAATTGATACCCATTCTCATGTCTTGGTCCCCATTTCCCTCCTCCCTACCCCCACCCCTCATCTTGTTTTCCCCCTTCCCTATCCAATTTCAAATAACCAAATACAAATATATCCGATATATCAGACAAAAAAGTGAGATACTGTATAAGTATGAGATAACCAAGGGACAGCAAAAGAGATGAGAGATAACATAATACATTACGGACAACAATCATTCATTATATGGCTTTTGTTTCTATGTCCTAAAGGTCCTTTCATTTAGCATCATACTATATGGCCTTATGTAACAAGGTTTTGCTCTATTGCAAATTTCTGCTAGGAGAGCCCAAGGTTTGTACTGATTATGATGAATGGGGGAAACTATTGAGCCTAAGTTCGTTTGAGTCTGGCTTACTTCACTTAATATGATTTTCTCTAAGTCTTTCCATTCCAAACAAATGGGGCGATGTCATTCTTTCTGACAGCAGCATAGAATTCCATTGTGTACAAATACCACATCTTGTTGATCCACTCATCAGCTGAAGGACATCTAGGTTGGATCCATATCTTTTCTATGGTAAATAGTGCTGCAAAGAATATTGTTGTGCTAGTGGATTTAGTAAGTCCTTGTTTATGGATGATTAGGTAAATGCCAAGTAGTGGAATTGCTGGGTAATAGGGAAGCTCTATGTTCAGTCTTTTGAGGAACTGCCATACTGCTTTCCATAGTGGTTGAACGAGTTTGCACTCCTACCAACAGTGCAGTAGTGATCCCTCCTGGCCACATCCCCTCCAGCATCTGTTGTTATTAGTTTTCTTGTTCCTGACCATTCTAACTGGAATGAGGTGGAATCTTAGAGTTGTTTTGATTTGCATTTCTTTTATGACCAGAGATGTTGAGCATTTCTTCATGTGTCTATAAGCCATTTTTGTTTCTTCATCAGAGAAGACTCTCTTTAATTCTTTGTCCCATCTTTTGATGGGATGGTTGTTACTTTGGATATTAGTATTGGAGTGATTCAAGTTTTTGAGCTGTTGATATATTTAAGATATGAGGCCTTTGTCCATTGTATGGTTGGTGAAGAGCTTCTCCCAATCTGTAGGCTTCCTAATTAATTTACTAGCTATGTCCTTTGCCATACAGAAGCTCTGCAGTTTAATGCAGTCCCACTTATGCAGTGTTTCTCTTATTTATTGTGATTCTTGGTCCTTATTAAGAAAGTTTTGACCTGTGCCAAGGAGGCCTAGTGTATCTCTTATTCCTCCTTGTAAAGTTTTCAGTAGGTTGGCTTTTATCTCGAGGTCTTTCATCCATTTTGAGTTAATTCTAGTGCAGGTTGACAAAGAAGGATCCATCTTCAGTTTTCTGAAGGTGCTTATCCAGTTCTGCCAGCATTACTTGTTGAAGAGGCTGTCTTTCTTCCATCCTATTTTTTTGGCTCCCTTGTCAAAGATTAGGTGGCCATAGGTCTGTGGTTTAATATCTGGGTCCTCAGTTCTATTCCATTGGTTTTCAGGCCAGTTCCTGTGCCAGGACAATCTGTTTTGATAATGATAGCTGTGTAATAGAGTCTAAAGTTTGGTATTGAATTTCCTCCTGTGCTGTTCTTTCTGCTAAGAAGTGTTTTTGCTATACTGGGTCTTTTATTATTCCATATGAAATTTTGGATTGCCTCTTCTATTTCTTTGAAGAATGACATTGGGATATTGATGGGTATTGCATTGAATTTGTAGATAGCCCTTGGCAAGGTTGCCATTTTCACGATGTTGATTCTTCCAATCCAGGAGCATGGGAGGTTTTTCCATTTCCTTAGTTCTGCTTTAATTTCCTTTTTTAGGGTTTTAAAGTTTTCATCAAAAAGTTCCTTTACATTCTTAGTTAAGCTAATTCCTAGGTTCTTTATTTTCTTTGAGGCTATTGCAAAAGGAGTTGCTTTCCTGATTGTTGCCTCATTCCTCTCACTGTTGGCGTAGAGGAAGGTAGTTGATTTCTTAGGGTTAATTTTATAGCCTGCTACCCTTCCAAAGTTTTGAATCAGCTTAAGGAGCTTGGGAGTAGAGTCTATAGGATTCTTTAAATACAGAATCATGTCATCTGGAAAGAGGGATAGTTTTACTTCCTCTTCTCTTAAAAATTTTAAGATTTTTTTTTCTTTCAAATCAAAGTATTCTTAAATACTTGTGAAAATCTACTAAAGATCACATGCAGGATTCTTCCTATCATGCCATAACCATATTAAAGGAAGTTACTTCTCAATGGAAATTACTTTAGATTTTAATAAGGTCATATATTATAGTTTAAATGTAAATCTAGTAAATGACTTTGTATCAAATTAAAAGCAGAAAATCTGTAAGAGAACTTTTAAAATCCTATATTACATTATTCTGATGGTCTAAAAAGGCTATTTGAACTATTGGATATCATTTTATTGATTTGTTAATAAATGGTTCCTCACATCTATCAAGTATTGCTATGTATGTTTTCAGAAGCTAATGTGTTTGGAAACTCTCCACTATAATCCTCAACAATAATGTGTGTATACTAAATGAAATGAAAATGGGTCCAAACCAATGGATCTGCTTAAGAATTTATTTTACACTAGTACCTTTAAGGTAAAATTCCTTTTATTATTGGACAAGCCATAAATCTTTGTAGCTGATTGTTTTGTAATAGTTATTAATATTACTGTTTTGATCCAATTGTATCCATTTAACTCTAGCTGGAGAATAATTTGAAATATTATTCAAAATCTTGGAAAATATAAAGTTTCAAAGATTTTTAAAGCATTGGTTAATTTTTTTAATCTGCACTGGTTTTTAAATGTGATTACAGCTATTTATAGGAAGAGCATAATTGTAGCATAATTGTAGGCTGTAAAATATGTTTTTTTCTTTTGCGAGGATGCTACTTGACACACAAACTATAAATAGAATCTTACACAAATTCTATAACTTTGAAAGTATATGACAAGAACAGTAAAATACTGCAGAGTTATAAATTAATAGTGCATTAATATAGCATATAAATTATCACGATAAATTATTTTAAGTATATAGACAAAATTAAGTGCTATAAATAAGTAGCTCTGAAATCACTTCAAAATATGATAGTACAAAATATAGACAGCAGAATGCCAGCTAAATGATAAAAGTTTCCAAGGCTCATCTCCCATCAGTTCATTAACAGACTACAGACAAACATTTGTGAAAGAACTGAAGTTTTGCTCCAAAGCTTCAGCCCACTAAAAAGAAAATGAGTGAGAATTAATGCATTGATGAGAATAAGATAATATTGTATCTTAATCAGTCTGATAACATGATGATGTAACTCGGTAATGAGATATATTGTCTTTGGACCTTACTTTTTCTCATGAAAAGAAGATAAAGCTTCTGGTGCTCTGTGTTGTTTAAGAAAAGTACTTGTATCTCATCCCACCTGAAAAGGTTAGGAAATTAGTAAAATGTAATCATCTCGGGTAAGTTAGGAACAGGATCACATAGAAATCTGTACACATCTCGTAAGCTGGCTGCAGAATTCCAGCTAACTAGCTTGTGGGTTCTATCAAGAGGCGTATGAATAAATCCTGCAGGAACACTCATCAGTAAGCTGCTCCCTCAATATGCTAGCAGTTCTTCTCAGCATATAGTTGGTAAGATTTCAAGATATAAGATGAATACACAAACATTCATCACTTAATTATATACCCGTGGTTAACATGTGGAACATGAAATAAAAAAAAATGATATACTATATGCAAAATGTGTCCATGAGGTATACAAAGAAAAAATATATAAATTTGGCCGGGAGCATGGCCTCATGGGAGAGAGCTTTCCTAGCATGCACAAAGCCCTGGGTTCAATTTCTTGGTACCACATACACAGAAAAAGCTGAAAGTAGTGCTGTGGCTCAAGTAGTAGAGAGCTAGCCTGCAAAAACTCAAGGACAGTGCTCAGGATCTGAGTTCAAGCAACACGACTGGCATATGTGTTTGTGTGTGTGTGTATCTATAGAGAAGTGACAGGTACTTCATACTAATCTATAGTAATACTCAATGTTGTCATGAAATCAATCTTTTCAAAATTGACCTATAGATTCCTGTAATTCCAATTAAAAGTCATATTAATTATCTTTCAGATACTGATAAACTGAGTCTAAAGTGCAAATAGTTAAAAACATAGCAAACAGAATACTGAAGAATTAGGTCAGAGCAGTTCAGTCTTGGCTTCAAAACATACTAAAATTGAGTGCCCGTAGTCCTCTACTCCAGAGGCTGAGAGCGGCAATTTGGTTCAAAACCAGCCAAAGCAGGAAAGTTCTGTGAGCTTGTTATCTCCAGTTCACCACCATAAACCTGAATATGGAGCTGTGGCTTAATTGCTGGAGTACTAGCGATGCCTCCAAAATAATACTGAACAAAATGTAGGCAGTTTCAAATATGGTCTGCCATTTTAAATATGCCAGTCATGAAGCATGAAAAAAATTAGTAAAGTAGAAATCATTAAGAGTAGACAGTTCTGCTTTGTGAAAGCCATATTCTTTTTTTCATATATTTTTATTGTAATTACTACAAGGGTTACTTTATATTCACCAGGTAGAAGGTGCATTTCTTCACATACATTGATTCCCTTTTTCATGTCTTGGTCCCCATTTTCCTCCCCCCACACCCCTCATCTTATTTTCCCCCCTTCCCTATCTTAAAAAGAATTTTGAAAGACATTTTCAAGAAAATGCTACACACTAAGTGAAGTACTTGCAAATAATACATGATAAAAGTCTGACATTCAGATCAGTGGAAGATGGCGGCGGTTCAGGTGAGTCTTTCTGAGCTCTCTCCAAGATACCAGGTTTAGCACTGTAGTGGAAAGTTTACACCTAAAGACCAATTCTCAGAAAGCTTTAGCACCACAGAGATCTCAGTGAGAGAGGAACAAATCAGACAACTAGCTCCAGAAGAAAGTCTACAGCCCACACTCTGGCACCAGCCTCTACCCAGAGGAGCAGCAGTGGAGATGCATACTCCCTCCCTCTGGAACCTGAGCAGACAGTGCACCTTGCTCCAGCTCAGACCTGCCAGAGGCAAACGAGCAACACTTCACCTTCACGAACCTGCCAGCTCCACAGACTCATTCAACCGAGGTAGTTGTGAGAACCCCACTAAGACATTTTTCACTCCTGCTTGCAGAACAGCATTGGCACCAGCCAACAGCAGCGCCAACTTCAAAACTGTCAAAGAACTTGCCATACCAACTGGATCCTGAGAAGTGCCTCCAGCAGTGCCAACTTTCAACAGGGCTAAGGTTTTTCCCAGAGTCAGCTTACTGGATATAAACAAGCTTGGCCTGGGTGGGGAAGCTTTCCTGGTAAACAAAGAATGCAGCTCCACCCCAGGCTCTTTGCTGAGTTCTGAAGCTCACCAAGGACACCAGTAATAATACAACTCCATTCTCACTCAAGCTACCAAAAAACGGCAGAATTCCCCCTACAGGACATATAAAGCCCATCACCCTGCCAGTAAATCAACCAGGGTGTCCCCAAACCAAACATGTAAGGCAGAACTTTTTCAGCCCGATGAAGCAGACTGACTGGAAGAACCAGCTAAGCAAAACCACAGGAGAAAAGTGGCTTCTTACAGCATCTGGAACCAGAACTCAGTGGAGACACAAGTCTCCCCCTTAAATCTGAAAACAAAAATACCTTGTTTGGATTTGTTGTTGTTTTTGTTTTGTTCATCAATCATAATTTTTTCAAATTTTACTACCTTTTTCATTTGCATTTTCACTTGTTCTCACTTTCCCCTTTCTTTTTGCCATTTTTACCTCCATCTTTCCTTTTATTTTATTTTTTTTACTTTTCTTTTCTCTTTCCTTCTGTCATTGTGGTCCTTCCTCAATACATAGTGACAGCATAGGGTACAGACCTGTTTTAAATTACAGTTGTATTAACCCAGTCCCCTACTTTTTATTCTCCTGGTTCTGAATCTTAGTGTTGCTAGATTAGGAACTCATAGTAGTCAGGTGTTCCTATATCTTTTATCATTGATCGCTTTCATATATACTTTCCTCTCTTCTTTACTCTTTTTATTATCCTTTTTATTTTTTATGTTTTATTTTTTTCCTAAATTTTATATTCATTTACTTTCCCCTCTCTGTCACTTTAGGTCAGTAATCTTCATTCTATTCCTTTACTTCATTGCTATATTTATTCTGACACTCTTACATTACTCTTTTCTTATTTTCCCTCTTGTCTTTCATACTATTTTTCTATCTATAGTTCTTTTTTTCTTGTTCAGTTCTTATAATGCATGCATTTACAGTTGACTGTTGTTGACCGACTCTGTACATGTATGTGTTCAATTACAATGTAGGTCTAGAGTAACTTAAATTTCATAGAGATTGGATTATGGGTTTTGGGTCATATGACTGTGTTTGGTGGAGGGTGTTATATTTGTCTGTAGGTACACAAAAGGAGAGAAAGACTGATAATATTCTAAAATTGTGAATTTTTTCAGTCGGGGCAGCTATATAAATCTAGGTAGGTTACATCTTAAACTTGTAACTGTGTCTGGTATTAATCTTGCTCCCATTTTCAAATGGGCGGAACAAATTATTCAAGAAAAATATCATATCAAGGGATAGGATCTCCCACCCCAAATAAACAGGCAATAGAGCAAACAATGGAAAACCTAGATGAGAGTTCTCTAAATGTCCTACAAATACAATTGGTAAATATGATCAAAGAAAAATGGATTAATTCATAGAATCCACATACCAAAAGCTGACTGAACTCCAACAAATGTCCAATTAGAATAATGCTGTTGAGCTAAAGGACTTCAAAGAAACCAACCAAATCAAAATCAAGGAGGTAAAGTAGTCCATACATGATCTAAAACAAGAAATACATTGCATCAAAAATGACCAATTAGAAGGAGGGAGAGGAAGAACAAAGTAGAAAGTATTGATAGCAGGTTAGATAATGCAGAAGACAGAATCTCCAGAATCGAAGACAATCTAGGTATTATAGAGAAAAACCAGAAAATGAGTCAAACCAAATCCAGGAAATATGAGAGATCTCCTCAGGAGCTCAAAGGTACAATTAGGAAACCTAATTTGAGGCTAATCAATGTTGAAGAGGGCCTGGAGAAAGAGGTCAATGGCATTGGAAATATACTTTAGGGAATCATCTCAGAGAACTTCCCAAATACCCAGAAGGGCAGGCCCATCCAGATACAAGAAGCTCTTACAACCCCAACCAGACCTGACCAGAAAAGGACATCCCATTGCCACATTATAATCTGTACAGGATTAATAGAGACCAAGGAAAGGATCCTAAGAGCAGCCAGGGAGAAGAGAATAATGACCCACAGAGGAAAGCCATTCAAAATAATCACAAATTTTTCAGAAGAGAGCATGCAAGCAAAAAGAGCTTGGAAGGATGTATGTCATGTCCTAAAGACAAATAACTACCAACCAAGAATACTGTACCAGCTAAGCTCTCATTCACAGCTGAGAGAACAATAGAAACCTTCCACTCAAAAGAAATACATGGGAACCAAACTAGCATTACAGAAAATACTCAAAGATGTTCTACACATTGATAATCAACACAAACATGTCAGTGGCAGAAAAACAGCATCTAAAAATCATACCAGTTAATTACTGTAAGAAATGATAAACCATAGGCCGTAACAATTTTTTTTTTAAAAATGACAGATTCCACCTCACTCCAGTTAGAATGGCCATGATCAAGAAACCTAGTAACAACAGAGGCTGGAGGGGATGTGGCCAGGAAGGATCACTACTACACTGTTGGTGAGAGTGCAAACTTGTTCGACCACTATGGAAAGCGTATGGCAGTTCCTCAAAAGACTAAACATAAAGCTCCCCTATGACCCAGCAATTCTACTACTTGGCATTTACCCAACCGTCCAGAAACAAGGACAGACTACATCCACTTGCACAACAATGTTCATTGCAGCACAATTTACCATAGCAAAGATATGGAACCAACCTAGATCTCCCTCAGTTGATGAGTGGATCAACAAGATGTGGTATTATACATAATGTTATTCTATGCTGCTTCAGAAAGAAGGACATCTCCCCATTTGTAAGGAAATGGAAAGACTTAGAAAAAATCATATTAAGTGAAGTAAGCTAGACTCAAAGGAATATAGGCTCAATGGTTTCCCTCATTTGCCATAATCAGTAGAAACGTTGGACTCTTCTAGCAGAGATTTGCAATAGAGCAAAACCTAGATACATAAGGCCATACAGTATGACGCTAAATGAAAGGACCTCTAGGATATAGAAACAAAAGCCATATAGTGAGTGATTGTTGTCCTTAATGTACTATGTTATCTCTCATCTCTTTTGCTGTCCCTTGGTTATCTCATATTGTTACAGTATTTTACTTTGTTATCTGATATATTGGATATATGCCTATTTGGTTATTTGAAATTGTATAGGAAAGGGGGGGAAAACAAGATCAGGGTGGATGGGGAGGGATATGGGGACCAAGACATGAGAAAGGGTATCATTATATGTGAAGTAATGCACCTTCCATCTGGCGAATGTAATATAACCCTTCTATTAATTACAATAAAAATATATGAAAAAAAAGAATAAAGTTAACACCAGGAAAAAAAGATAAAGGAACATTTTTTTCTTTAAGCTTAAAAAAGTGTAATCCTTCTATTAATTACAATAAAAATATATGAAAAAATGGCAGGAATTAGTAAACATTTTTCAATCCACACACTCAGTATCAATGGACTTAACTCTCCAATTAAACAGCAGAGACTGTCTAGTTGAATCAAAAAGCAAGATCCATCGTGCTGCTGTCTTCAAGAGAAACGTCTTGCCCACCAAAAACATATTTTGAGACTGAGGGGGTGCAATAAAATCTGTCAAGCTAATGGCTCCTATTTCCTCATTTGTAATAATTAGTACAAACCTTAGACTCTCCTAGGAAAGGATTACAGAAACTCAAAACCTAGATACATAAGGCCATATAGGATGAGGCTAAATGAAAAGACCTCCAGGATATGGAAACAAGTGCTATGTAATGTGTGATTGCTGTTCCTAATGCACCATGTTATTTCTCATCCCTTTTGTTTTCCCTTGGTTATTCTCATATTGCTACAGTATCTTACCTTGTTATTTTGTATATTGTATATATGTTTAATTATTTATTTGAAATAGGATAGGGAGGGGGAAAGCAAGATGAGGGGAGATGTTGAGGGAAGGGAAATGGGGACAAAAAATGACAAGGGTTATCAGTGTTTGTGAAGTAATGCACCTTTTATCTTGTGAATATAACTGTGACTTTTCTATTAATTACAATAAAAAAGAAAACTAAAAACAACAGGTACTGGCAGGGATGTGGCCAAAAGGGATCACTACTACACCATTCGTGGGTGTGTAAACTTGTTCAACCTGTATGGAAAGCAGTATGGCATTTCCTCAAAAGACTGAACATAGAGCTCCTCTATTACCCAGCAATTCCACTCCTTGGCATTTACCCAATCATCCAGTAACATAGACATACTAAACCCACTAGTACAACAATGTACATTGCAGCACTATTTACCATAGCAAAGATGTGGAACCAACCCAGATGACCTTCAGTAGAAGGGATGAATCATGATACTTTCAATAAAACTGTAATAAGTTATTGAGAAGAAACTTAGCTAGTGAAAGATTCCTATGTTAATCCATGGTGATTTATTTAGAAACGGAATAAGCCTCGGAAAATTTATTCAATTTACATTGGCACAAATATGAACTACATCAGAACCTTTGGCAATCAGTAGTGACACAATTTGAAATTGGCTGTGGTTGAATTAAATTCAAATAATGTTCAAAGAAGAGGTATCAGACACAATGCCTAGGTACAACGCCAGTGTTTTCAACTTCATTGCCAATTATAAGGAGAAAAATTTTTGAATGAAAACCTCCTGGGTTCAAGTATGATAAGCTAACCTGGGAATAAATTTTTAAGACAGTCTCAATGATGATTATATTATTTTTGCCTATTAAGAATAGACATCTTTAAAGATTTTAACTAGAATTCTGTGAGGAAGACAATTTCAAGTTGTATCAATAGAGCAGCCTTCCTTAAAGGTGTAAGATGGAGGTAAAAATCTGCTCACCATAAAACCATAATTAAACTTTGAATTTGAGCCAACATAAACTCACACATACAATATTCAAATATGAATTTAAGTTCCTGTATAAGCATAATCATTATCGTAATCAAAACTGCCATGCCTTGATCCTTTCTCCCATGATATAATGAAGTAAACATTTTTTGCAAATATGAGTGTTTTCTTTTCATATGCAGGTATTTTATTAAAAAGACAAAGATTAGTCCAAAGAGAGAACAAACAGTTTGTTCTTTTTTTGAATGTGTTATTTACTAACCACCTAGGTTCAGTCTTATAATTTATTTAGATAGCACATGTAATTTGCTTGGAATGTCAATCAAGATTTTAACGCATTTATATAAAAAGAAAAAATGAAAGAAAAAAATGAGGGCTTAAAACAATATTCCCTTTAAGACTTTTACTTGTTAATGTATGCTGCTAATTAGATAAAATATTTTTATTGTGTTCTAATAATGACTGTGCTAGCTTATAACCTTTCCCTAAATGAAAACATCTAAAACTGTAGTGTATTCAAGCAAATAACTTGTTTTTCTTATTTTTTAGTTTTCTCTCATTATTTAAATCTAATAGTCAGAAACTAAAATGGTGTTAGAATTTTATGCCATATTGTTGCTGTTTCTAATCCTCTCGTCTTAATGAATAAAGAATTTATCCAGTCATTTGTGAATAGTCATTTTTGACTGTTTTTATATAAGTCATCTCATGTGATAATTCTACAGTTATTGATAAATAAATTACTGGTGATAAGCTCATCAATGGTTATAAATAACTAAATTAGTGTCCAATGTTGTATAGTAATTATCGTTTCAGACTTGTGTTTTTCAATTTAAGGATAACAATTTTAAGTCAAGGCAAAGCATTCTCACTTCCCTGTTTTATAAGGGCTCTAGCCTAAACAGAAATATTTTTTTCATATATTTAAATTGTAATTAATAGAAGGGTTACATGATATTTGCCAGATAGATGGTGCATTAGTTCCCATACATTGATACCGTTTCATATGTCTTGGTCCCCATTTCCCTACCCCCACCCCCACCCCTCATCTTGTTTCCCCCCCTTCCTATCCAATTTCAAATAACCAAATACAAATATATCCAATATATCAGGTAACAAAGTGAGATACTGTAACAATATGAGATAACCAAGGGACAGCAAAAGAAATGAGAGATAACATAGTACCTTAAGAACAACAATCATTCATTATATGGCTTATGTTTCTATATCCTAGAGATCCTTTCATTTAGCGTCCTACTACATGGCCTTTTGTATCAAGGTTTTGCTCTATTGCAAGTCTCTGCTGGGAGAGCCCAAGATTTCTACTGATTATGACAAATGAGGGAGACCATTGAGCCTAAGTTCCTTTGAGTCTGGCTTACTTCACTTAATATGATCTTTTCTAAGTCTTTCCATTTCCTAACAAATGGGGCTATGTCATTCTTTCTGACAGCAGCATAGAATTCCATTGTGTACAAATACCACATCTTGTTGATCCATTCATCAACTGAGGGACATCTAGGTTGGTTCCATATCTTTGCTATGGTAAATAGTGCTGCCATGAACATTGTTGTGCTGGTGGATTTAGTATGTCTTTGTTTCTGGATGATTGGGTAAATGTTAGAATGGCCAGGATCAAGAAAACTAATAACAACAGATGCTGGGGGGGATGTGGCCAGGAGGGATCACTACTACACTGTTGGTGGGAGTGAAAACTCATTCAACCACTATGGAAAGAAGTATGGCAGTTCCTCAAAAGACTAAACACAGAAATATTCTTAAAGAAAATATTGGTGAGTAGAGCTGTCACAATGAGGCTTTCAGACATCTTCTACACAATGTATAATTTAAACAGCAGACAGAGAGAAAGTGAAAATTGCCCTGCAGAAACTATACCACTGTCTACAAGGTATCCATTTATTCTTACTGAATTTCATCTCTGTTGTATACCACAAGTATTTCCAAGGTTGAAAATTGCATGGTATTTTATTTGAGTTACAATCTTACGGATCGATCAAGGCATTCAAATAAAGCATTATACACCATTCAAATATGAGGCTGAAAACTCTCATTGTTTCTCTAAGAGCTGTCTTTTCCGCCTATCAGATGCTCAGAAAATTCTTCCCCCCCCAAAAAAAATTGTCAAAGCATGTCAATTGGCTAGTTCTTTTTACAAATAGAAAAGAATATTCTAACGTTCTGGCCAGACTAACACGATTGCTTTATCAGTGAGAAAGATAGGAATATAATCCCTGAAGAAGAAAACCAACTTCAAAATTTATCTCAACATAATTAAAGAAAGAGTGTAAAAAGACCATGAAGAGTGTTAAGGAGGAAACTACCTGAGTTTTTGTCGCTTTTCTGTTATTTATGCATTTTCAGTGTCAGTGCTGTTTTGTCTCTTCTTTTTGTACCATAGCAAACAAATGACATTAAAAATTTCCACTAATAGTTAAAACACAATTAACCACAGTTAAATGCATATCATGTTGACTGTTAAGGTCAGTTAATTTCTCCTGTTTTGTTTTTCCTCTGCGATAAAGAAGATACTAGAATAATTGTTTCTAGTAGAAATTCACAAATTATGAAGCACTCTTGACCATGGTAATCTATTTCCTTCTTTTAATCTCTGTCTTTGTTTGATATTTCTTCTTTTTAAGCAGGCAGTGCTGCAGAAGGCACCCTCCTTTCCTCCATAAAAATGACTGTTTTCTTGACCAGCACCAATGGCTCATGCCTCACAAATCTAGCTATTAAAGAGGCTGAGATTTAGGAATCATGGTTTGAAGCTAGCCTGTGTAGAAATGTCCTCACTTGGGAATCTTCTCTCTGTTTAACCACACCCAAACCAGAAGTGGTGCTATGGCTCAGGTGCCCATGCCCTGAGTTCAAGCCCAAAAGCTAACAAAAAAATATACTTTTTCAGAATCATGTACCAGAGCTAGAAACCCCTGCTATCTTCAAATAAGTAATGTATAATTCTGAGGCTCAAAATTTTCACTAGAAAAATCCAGGGAAGGCACATAATTGAATGTCAGTGATACAGCTGGGCTCTATCATTACATCAGAAAGAATGACATTTCCCCATTTTTAAAGAAATGGAAGGGGGGAAAACCAAGACGGGTGGGGGGCGTGTGGGGGAGGGTAATGGGTACCAAGACATGTGAAAGGGTATCAATGTATGTGAATTAATGCACCTTCTATCTGGCAAATATCATGTAACCTTTTTACTAATTACAATTAAAAAAAATTAAAAAAAATAAAGAAATGGAAAGACCTGGAAAATATATCAAGTGAAGGAAGCCAGGGCCAGAGAATGTAGGTTGCATAGTTTCCCTCATTTGTAATAACTAGAATATATCTATGATATTTTCAGCAGGGATCACAACAGATTAATGGCTAAAAGCATAGGACCATATATAATGAAGCATATCAAAATAAACTCATAGAAACAAGAGGTTCTTATTATGTATGCAAGTTATTTCTATTCTTTTCCGTTTTAGTTTTCTATCCCCTTTGTCTTGTATATTGTTCATGTGATCTGTTTAAGGGAAACGGAATCATAAAGCAGCAGGACAAAGAATGAACTAATGTAACAATCATACTCACTAAATACTATTTTGGAAATGAACTTTATAACTTGGGGGATAGGATAGTGGGGAGGGGTAAGTGGTAGAAAATGAGGAAGGGGTAAACAGTGTTAAAAATGAAATATACTCATTACCTTAGTTATGTAACTGTAACTCTCCGCTAGTTCATTACTTTTACAATAAATATATTTTTAAAACTTCACTGATATGTTGCTTTGTTTATATCATGCTAAGATGTTGCAAGCTTGTCTGTGGCAAATATGATTATCAGTGTTTTGTGCACTTGATCAATAATACAACCAGGATGCTTACACCGTTGCTCCTAGTAATAGAACAGAGTATTTGAAGAATCACTGGAGACAATCCAACCTAATATCTCTAAACTCTACTCATTTTTCCAACATTCCTACAAAATTCACATCTTTCTTTTTATTACTTCATATGCATATCCATGTATATTTTCCATGTGTTTTTGAAAATATTAATCTCTCTTTATGAGAATACAAATTATCTTATAAAGTACAGTTCACTTTGAGGACCCTATTATAATGTAATTGCCTGTTTAAAGACCATCTCAAAAAACAATACTCTGGGGTACTTGAAATTAGGATTAGAGTATATGAATGATGGGGAAATTCAGCCGATAACAATAAGTCTTATTATTTTGATTATTCCTTGTCTTGTCATCTTTTCATGCTTTTCTCTGATATTTTTTTTACTTTTGCCTATCTATTAATTATTGAATTAGCTCTATTTTCTTTGACTTAGGTTAAAACATTTTATTTTTCCTTCACTTTCCGAAGTAAACTATTTTTACAGCAGTTTTCAATTCAGAGCGATTTGCAAAGGGATGTATGACCTCTGACTTTTATCTATATATCTTACCATCAAATCCTACATAAGAATGACACACTAATTTAGTAAATTTATTTTATTGTCACATGATTTTGTTTCATACTGCAGTATACATTAGATTTCACTTTGGATCCTGCATGTTTTGAAAAATATATGCCCTCTGTTCATCATTACAGATGAAAATATCATATCAGATTCATGCCCTGAAAATATTCTGATTTTGGTTATTAATTTCTCCCTCTTCATAATCCCCCAAAACTTCAACCCCATTATATTCTTCATACGTTCATCTTTCTCAAAAACTCATATAGTTGAAATTATATAGTTATGATTATTTTTATTGCCAGGGTGATGTATAATGGGGTTACAGTTACACTTTTAGATTTTGAGTACATTACTTCTTGAATACATGATTTGTTTTGTCCACCCAGTATACTCAGTACATATCTTTGTATGTTATTTATTAATAGTAATGAATATTATCTCATTGTCAGAATACACTAAAGCTTCTTTATGTATTCACCTAATTAGTGACAATTTGGTGACTTCCATATTGTAGCAATCATAAATAAGACATATAAAAGACATGTGGAATACACACTTTCATTTATTTCCAGGAAATACCAAGGGTTGTGACATGTGGTAAAGGGTATTTTTCAAATTCAAAGCAGGCCTACTCTGTTGCATTCTTACCTGTAAGGAATGAGTTAGTGGAATTCTTTGTCTTTACCAGTATGTATTATATTCAGTGATTTAGAATTAGGAATGTAGTAGAATGTCAGGAGTTTAATTTGAAATCTCAGAATTGTCATAAGATGTTAAAATCATTTCATATGCCTATATCTGTATGTCTTTAGAGTGCCGGGTCAGAACTTTTTAGCTTTTAAAATCATGCTGTTAATTTTCTTACGGTTGAATCTTAAATTTCTACAATTATTTTGAATGTCAGACTTTTTCTTATAATTTTTTTATTTTAATGTATAGAGGGGTTACATTTATATTCGCCAGATAGAGGGTAAATTACATCTCAAACATTGTTAATCCTTCTTATGTTTTTGTCCCCATTTCCCTCCCCCACTCCCTCCCTTTATTTTCTTCTCCTATTTCAAATAAACAAGTAAACATCTACATAGCATATCAGGTACCAAAGTGGAATACTGTAACAATATGACATTAACCAAAGGGCAACACAATAGAACAGAGAAAAACATAATAAATAAAGAATAGCAATCATTTATAATTAAGGTCTTGTTTCCATATCCTGGAGGTCCAATGATTTGGGCTCATCATATATGGCCTTATGTATCTAGGGTTTGAGCTATTGTAATTCTCTGCTGGGAGAGTTTTAGATCTGTACTAATTATTACAGATGAGGAAAATCATTGAGCCTATGTTCCTTTGAGTCTGGCTTACTTCACTTAATATGACTTTTTCCAATCCTTTCCATTTCCTTACAAATGATGAACTATTGATATTTTTCATGGTGGCATAGAATTCCATTGGGTATAAATACCACCCACATATTGTTAATCCACTCATCAACTGAGTGGCACCTGGTTTGGTTCCATATCTTCCCTATGATAAATAGTTCTGTAACGAACATCATTGTGCTAGTGGATTTAGTATGTTCTTGTTTCTAAACATTTGGGTAAATGCCCAGTAGTGGAATTGCTGGGTCATAGGGAATTTCTATGTTTAGTCTTTTGAGGACCTGCCATACTGCTTTCCCTAGTAGTTGAACAAGTTTGCACTCCCACCAACAGTGTAGTAGTGATCACTCCTAACGATATCCCCACCAGCATCTCTTGTTATTAGATTTCTTGATTATGGCCCATCTAACTGGAGTGAGGTGGAATCTTTCAGTTGTTTTGATTTGCATTTCTTTTATGACCAGAAATATCGAGTATTTGTTCATGTGATTATAGGTCATTCTTGTTTCTTCTTCAGAGCAGTCTCTCTAAGTCTTTGCCCATCTTTTATGGGGATGGTTGTTTCTTTGGAGATTAGTTTTGGAGTGATTCAATTTTTTGAGCTGTTGATATATTTTAGATATGAGGCCTTTGTCCGTTGTATGGTTAGTGAAGATCTTCTCCAACTCTGTGAGCTTTCTATTTAGCTTGCTAGCTATGTCCTTTGCCATATGGAAGCTCTACAGTTTAATGCAATCCCACTTGTCCAAACTTTCTTTAATTTGTTGTGTTTCTGGGACTTAAGAGAGTTTTGACCTGTGCCAAGGAGGCCCAGTGTATCTCCAGTAACTACTTGTAAAGTTTTCATTGTGTCTGCTTTTATTTCAAGGTCTTTGATCCATTTGGAATAAATCTTGTTGCAGGCTGACATGAAAGGATCCAACTTTAGTTTTCTGCAGGTGCTTGACCAGTTCTGCCAGCACAACTTGTTGAAGAGGCTGTCTTTCTTCCCTTCTATTTTTTGGGGGGTTCCCTTATCAAAGAATAGGTGGCCTTAGGTCTGTGGGTTGATTTCTGGGTACTTAGTTCTAGTCCATTGGTCCACAGGCCTGTTCTTGTGCTAGTATCCCAACCTGTTTTGATTACTATAGCTTGTTAAAAGCATATAAATTTCGGTATTGAAATTCCTCCCTTGGGCTTTCTCAAGGCTAGAGCTCTACCACTTGAGCCACAGCAGCACTTCCAACTTTTTTTGTGTGTGTATGTGGTACCATGGAGTCAAATCCAGGTCTTTGCGCATGCTAGGCAAGTACTCTACCACTAGGCCAAACTCCTGGCCCGTGTGTACTTTTTAATAAGGGTAGATTGTATCATTTTTGAACCAATATATGACAGGGAAAAACTATATGTCAATTACATATGTAAGAAAAGGACCAGAAATGTACAACTGAGAATAATTCTAGCCCACTTCTTGTTTTGTAAATAAAGTTCTATTATGGTACATCCCTAGTAAATTTTATGCACAGTATATGATTGCTTTCACATTAAAATGGTAGAACTGAAAAGTTGTTAGAGATATACACTGAAAAATATTTATAATTTGGTCCATTACAAAGAGAGTTTGACTATAATCACACTAAATTTACACATTCTATAAAGTCTAGAAATGTGTCGAGATATTTTAGGAAAGAATTTGAAGATTTTGTGCTTTTCTTTAAATTAAAATTTTCACAATGCTAACAAATCCCACACTCAACTTTGTCTGACAATTATGTTTACATTTAAAGTATAAGAAATCCTAAGAGAAGTATATTGTCATGCAGTGTCCTCACCAGTGACTTGTAAGCAAACATGAAGTATCCTATTTAGGTTACACAGTGCAATGAAATTCAATTTGATGAATATTTATTGAACCTCTGCTGTGTTAAATCCTCAACATGAGCATTTCATCTTTTAAATGGACACAAAAGGACAGATAATTCCATCAACTATTTGGCTTTTCAGTAATCCCAACCCCTTTTTCTGTCAATCATTCTCCTTATAGATAATATACAAAATTCAACATGTGGTGTGCTATAAAATTAATTTCTGTACCATTTTTAAGCAACTTACATGGTAGATTACATATAAAGTATAAAAAAGTTTTAACTTATTTGATATAATAACAATTCTTATTTACTTATGCATTGGGGGAGGCAAGAAACACAAACATGCCTAATTTAAGTGTCTCAGTTTCAGATGTGGTCTTAGTTCTGTTTTTCCTGGAGAAGTTATTACTGTCATTTTCACTGTGGTTTTTCTGAAATTGTGGTCCATGTATTATGAGTGCCAGTTTCATTTGGGATCCTTTCTAAACACATATATTATCAATCTTTTTTTTTTTTTGGCCAGTCTTGGGGATAGAACTCATGGTCTTCATTTGTTTTGGCATGAGAATTCTTCATAATGACTTCTTGTTTTTGTCTTTTCTTTTGGTATTGGGGAACGAACCTAGGACGTTGCACTTGCTAGGCAAGGGTTTTACCACTGAGCTACATCACAGCCCTGTGACTGTTTTCTGAATATGAATGATTTTCAGAAAAACTACAATGAAATATTTTACCATACTGAAGAATACCTTTATCATTGTATGCATGCCACATAGTTATAGCTATAGGTAAGATTTTGGATTTGATTATAGATAGATATAATGGCATGTGTGACTTACCTAGGAAGCATGGTCCTCACTAATGTTTTTGCTTCAATAATCAAACACTAATACATTAATTTAAACATTCAATGCTTCTCTAATATAATTGTTCACATCTCAAATGATTCTGTTAATGTATTCATTAATGAAATATTACCGTTTAATATAATCACTAAAACGCTAAAGTTAGTATTACTGCTATTATAAAATATTGCTTTAATAAAAGTAAGCATAAATGAAGCAATTGTTTTACCTAAATAGAAATTGTTTTCAATATTTATCACTACTATTTTAAGATTTTATGGTTTGCAGTTTGTGTACTTCAATAATTTGTTTACTGTTTTAAGTGAAAGTATGCTCATTTTTTCTTTTTGTATTTTTTGTTTAAATAGGTTCTATCATATTATGAAGGAAATCACAATGCAACTTCTTAATATCATGTATCTTCAGTAATGTGTCTTGGACCACTACTATGCAAGTTTTCTATTTTCAAGTTTTCTAGGTACATGCCAATATGTTTTCAATATATTGCTAATCCATTTTGTTTATCTGTGTGAATCCATTGGTACATAAAGATGCCAAAGTCATCATTTCATCCATATTTATACAAATACACACACAATCATATTACTTTCAACGTATCAAAGACTTTTCACATCCTGCTTCCATGTGTGAATATTTCCTTATTCTCATATACTTATATAGACGCAATGCTAAATCAGGAATTGATGAGGTGAATTGTTTTCTGAATTCAGAGAAAAGTCATTCCTCTGAAAACAGCTTCTGAATTTTAATATTTCCTGGAACATTCCCAGTCTTCCACTAGCAAGTCTGCATCTAAAAGTTGAAAATAGAAAGTGTAGCAATACTAATGGTAGGATTGAGATACCCAATAATGATTGGACTGAAATGACTGAAGGAGTATATAAAAATGTGTAATGAAATAGAGTCAACCGCAGGTGTGTAAATCCAAGGAATTGATTCTATGTGGCAAAAACAGAGGGAAGCTGATATAGGAGAAAACATTTCTCAATACATTGGAAGTCTTTGCAAGGTCAAAAGACAGAATGGGGATAACAAAATTGTTAATTTGCAAAAATAGGCAATTAAACACCATACTTTCTGCTTTATTTAGTGCTAAGTGAAAACATGGGAAAACGGCTGATGTGATATAGAAATTCACATAAAAACTGAAATAACAGAGACTAATTAAGTGGTTGGAGGCCAAAATGTAATGCTCTTAATAAATAAAAGAATAATTTAAAATCATAGGCATCTTATTCTTAAGACCAGTTAAAAGCACATGGGTATGATAACCATTTTAAACATATTTCCAAAGCTTAAGTTATTTTTCTAGTTAAGATTAGTGTATCATAATTTAAGTGTCTTCTTTTGATTCACAAATGCATTAGACAAAAGTCTTTTTATCCTTTCTTAAACTGGCCTTATCATCATGTTGTCCATTGTGAAAAAGGTAATCACTTCAGTTGTCTTAATGTTGAATGCATTTTTTAAAAGGTTAGAAAAAGAGGAACAGAATATAAACTCCCTGAGTAACTGAACCAAAAATGTTAGGTAGTGTACCTTGTACTATACTTTTTTAATGTGTTCTCTAGACTTGGAACTTCATGATTTTCAACTCAAAATCTTAAAATGGTTTGACTTTAAATTGAAGGATGTGAATCAATGAGATTATTGACTCCAATCAAATTTCAAATGAGAGTAATATCTAGACATATGGAAATATTACAATTTAAGAAATTATAAGTATAGTTATCTAAAATAAAAGTTCAAAATAACTGGACAAGATAAGCCAGAACTAAAGAAACATAGACTCCATGATTTCCCTCATTTATCACAATTAGTATATGTGTAGGATTTTTCTAGCAGAGCACCCCAGTTGCTCAAAATACATGTATATATGATCATATAAATGATGATAAGCAAAATGAGATCCAGGATATGAAAACAAGGTTTTTCTGTATGGTTTTTTTTAATGTACTATGTAAATTTCTTTTCTCATTTGTTTCCCCCTGGTTTATTCCCTGTTGTCACTTAATCTGATTTTGGTACCTGGTATATCGTATATGCATTTATTTGAATTAAGTAAGGGAAGGGGAACAACAAAATAGTGAGAAAAAGGACAAGGGTGAACCAGAGATAATCACAAGACAATATTTTGAAATGAACTCAACAATTTGGGGGTGGGGTGGAAAGAGAAGAACTGGGAGAAAAACAATATCCAATAAGAAATGTATTCACAGGGCAGGGAGCATAGCCTAGTGGTAGAGTGCTTGCCTAGCTTGCATGAAGACCTAGGTTCAATTCCTTGGTACCAC
This sequence comes from Megascapheus bottae, assembly GCF_031878675.1. Taxonomy (NCBI): domain Eukaryota; kingdom Metazoa; phylum Chordata; class Mammalia; order Rodentia; family Geomyidae; genus Megascapheus; species Megascapheus bottae. Next base: position 61,504,779 of record NC_143547.1, on the reverse strand, counting down.
ATACTAGATAAAAAAGCTGGAAGTGGTGCTATGGCTCAAGTGGTAGAGTGCAAGCCTTGAGAAAGACCAAGGACACTACCTAGGCCCTGAGTTCAAGCCCCAAGACTGACAAAAAATAAATGTACTCACTATCTTACATACATAACTGCATCCCCTCTGTATATCACCCTGAAAATAAAATAAAATAAAATTTTTAAAAAGAAAATTCTGATGACAGCTCACAGCACCATTAATACATAACAGGTTAATCATCTGCAAAGGAAATAATTCAACATACAAAGATAATTTCTTCAAATAAGATTTTTCCTTGTGAGTATCTCTTGTTCAGCCAAATTTTGTCATTTATCATATTTACATATCTTCATTCCTACTGTCTTAATCAGTGTATCCACAAATATGTTTTCCCCAGATTCCCACTCATGTTTATCCTATACTGAAATATCTGTTATCTTTCCTCTCTTCAAATGACTAGGGCATAGAGTACACAGAAGAGACCCTGACAATGATGTCAAACCCATTTAATGAACATCTTAAATTGTTTCAGTAGCATAAAATTTTCACTCTCTTTTTACAGAAAAATATTAGCAACAGCTTTCCATTCTATTTTTCATACTGGATATTGAGAAATAAACAGTCTGATTTTATTCTAAGATTCAATGCATTTGAAATAAAATATAAAAATCCTTTGTTTCCTAAAGGTTACAAAATAGAAAGATACTTTAAATGATAAGGTATTTTATCAGTGAAACGTAAGTTCTTCTTTATATTCAGAGCATATATTGTGAAACCCTAACTACAGTGGCTTTATTCTTATATAGGATAACTTTACTGAAGAATTCTTCTAACTTCAAAGACTATGAGTTTAAACAAAACATGAGCTACATATTAATACTTTAGTATGAGTTTGGATCATTAACCATTCTTCTCTTCCACCAATTCCTCAAATTGTTATTTATACCATAATGTAATGCATATGAGCTATTGTTGCTTTAATTTGGGCCAGATAGAGAATACCACTATGTAATGCTGTCTGGTCTTGAACTTAGAATTCTCCTGCCTTGCCTTTCCAAAAGGTGGGAGTGCAGTTATATGCCACAATCTGTGGCAAGAATGGAAATATCATTATAATATTGCAAGTGAACTTATTAAGAATGATTTCTGCTGTGCTGATAAGCACATTTTAGAATTTGTAACACAGAGGGAACATCATTTCCTTGTGCTGGAAAAATGTCTACTCTTTTCTAAGTTTGTATCAGTTTTGATGTTTTATTTTTTATGGATTCAATGTTGGTAAATCTCTCTGAAAAAAAAACTAATTCGAGTCTTTATAAGTTTTTTACTGGAGTAATTTCGTTTGGATCATCTTAATTGTGTTTGTTACAAATTCTGTCCTTTATATGCAAAGTTTACCTTCAGTAAATACCTTTGACCACAAACATAGTCTTTTAAGCAGGAACTATATTAAATTTCTACAGTTAAATAGTCCTTCTATAATTTCCTTTACATATAATTCTAATTTTAGTTAAAGTATTGATTTTGGTTGGTTTGCTGGATTTGAATATTTGTTGGTTAATTCTGTCCTTTCATTAGACATCTTCAACAAGTGCCATCAGGGTTCATTGGGACACAGAAGCCAACTCATATATAGGCTTTGTTGGCATGTACAAACTGGATTAAATGTGCACAAAATAGTCACTAGCATGCACTGAAAGTAAGGACATAACGGTTCACAGATCATAATGCTCCTCTTTATTTACATAGTAACTTTTGGATTGAAAAGCTATCTACAGTTTATACTTTTTGTAATTACTAACAATAAACCACACAAAATCATATACTAATGAGCTGAACCCTCGTGGCTCAATCTTATAAGCTTAGGTACTCAACAGGTTGAGACCTGGAAGGTTGTTCAAAGGCTGCCCAGGCAGAAAATGAGTGGCTTTTAATACTCCATTTTATGCAACAGTTAAATCATAAGAAATAATTCATATGAGAGTGTAGATCAAATGGACTTAACAGACAAACAGATTGTTTCACAAAATAGCTTCTAAATATATATTATTCCCTAAATCAAAGAATTTTCTTCAAACTAAACTGCATTTTAGAACACAAGGTAAATTTTAGAATCTACAAATCATTGAAATAATTTCTTACATTTTATTAGATCATAATAGTTTAAAACTAGAAATCAATACCAAAGGAAACTAACAGAAAATACAGAAACATCAGAACATTGAACAACAAAATGTTTGATGACAAATTTATCATAAAAGAAATGGAGGGACAGATTAAAATATTTTCATAATAAAATGAAAATGAAAGCATATCAAACAAAACATATTAGAGTAAGTGAAAATGGTTCTAAGGGTACAATTAATAAAATAAATGCCTACATTAAGTATCAAAGTAATCTAAAATAACTTAATGATATATCTTCAGGTTTTTAGAAAAAAATAAGAATAAGTCAACTCCCAAATCAAAGAGCAAAGATCACAAATAAAATCAACAACATGAAACCAAGTATTGATTTATTGAAAATAAACACAACATTGTCAAACTTATAGCCAAACTCACCAAAATAAAGGGAAGATAAAATGTAATAAAATTAGAAGAAAAATATTCTTTATATCACAACAAACACCAATCAAACATAAAAAAAATCCTTGGACTTTCTCAAGGCTAGAGCTCTACCAGTTGAGCCTCAGCACCACTTCTGGCTTTTTTCTATGTATGTGGTACTGAGGAATTGAACCCGGGTCTTCATGCATGCTAGGCAAGCACTCTACCACTAGGCCAAACCCCGGTATTTGTTTTTTTAAAATGTGGCTCTATAATATAACTTGAAGCCAATCATTATAAAATCTACAGCTACCCTCCTTTAGAGCTAAAATAAATTAAATACAATATGCAATGGAGATATCTACACTCCCATGTTTATTGCTTCACAATATTCAAGTCATAGAATTACATTAGATGCGCATCACATGATAAATAGAAACCTAATATAATATTGTACACATTCATGACTCAACTATTCATAACGAACTCAGATTATTTGCAGGAAAGCAAGTGGAACTAGTCATCATCATATTATGCAGACTATTCCAGACATAGAAAGAAAAATATACTTTTTGTCCTCTAAATGTGAAAGTAAAGGGTTGCCTATTAGGTAATAGGAAGGTGACCAGTGGGAAGAGTAATGGGACTGAGTGATAACAATGAGGACATAAATATATTTCATACATAAAATACATTAATGTATGAAAAGTCAAAATGATGCTTACTGTTTTGTACAATAAATATGCAAAAATGATGGGAAATGGTCACGATGATGCTCTGAACAAAGTACTAATGGCTAAGAAGATACTTAACAAAAATTTTGATAATATATATTAAATGTACATAAAGAAAAGAAAGTTATTTAACCACATCATTTCCATCTTGAACATAAAGAACTAAAATTTGCTTATCAGATGACTCTTAAGTCAATTTACATGTAATAAGCAAATTTCTTCTAATGATATTAGAGTAATGCAAGCTTTCCAATTGTGAGAGATGTACTATTCAGATTATAGTTGTATAATCATTAAAATCTATAAGACCCCATGTCCAATTATCCAGCAAAATACTAGATTAGAGGTATTGTTTAAGTGGTAAAGCATCACCAAGCAAACAAGCCAAGGAAAATGAGGCTCTAAGTTCAAATATGGGATTTGAATGAAATTATACAAAAATATTTGTAGCAATATTAATAATAGCAATACTCACAATTGAAAAAACAAGATAAATGCCTGTCATGTGATGAAGTGATATGTAAAGTTAGATAACATTGTACAGTAGAAAATAATTGGCTATTTACAAATATTCATACATTAAGAATTTTTTTTACCATGTTTTCTGGTGGAGAACCAAAAATAGCCAAAAGTATAAACTACTCCTTAGTAGACTCTGTGGTAATTTTAATTTTACTTTAAAATTTTGAAGTCCAATAACTAGTTATTTTAGCAAAAGGAAAATATGGAATACTTATTGTAAATGGATAATGAGATTCATGACACTGAAGCAGATTGAAAAGATGCAAATGAAAATGTTTCGAAGACTGAAAGATTGTATGCCAATATGGGATTGGATTTTGTCATAAGGGGAAGAAGAAGCTAACTTGCAGAAAAGTAACAAAGCATGTTACTAGAGATTTAGTTTAGGAGTAGGGGAATGATAAACCCCTAATTTATAGGCCCAAATGTTGTATCAGGAACTAAGAATTAAAAAATATTATCATTGTTCTGCCATGCATTTAAATATACATGTAAAATATTCCATGTTCTTTTTACATCTAAATACATGGCCTCTTATAATTCCTCATACAGATGTCATTTAATTCATTACTTTGTATTGTCTTAGTTCAACTGTTATAAAAATAACAGACAAAATATTCTTTTGAATTTTATATAAATATCTACAGTTAAAATCCTTGATTTTTTTCATTTTTCTTCTTAATGAAGTAATAAATTGCAAAGTTAATATTTCACTCATTTTGTTTGATGGATATTTACCATTATCACAACTATTCCATATTTCAGTTTGCATAAAAATCTTTGAATTCCTTGACTGGATATTTAATAGCTTCCTTCATCTGAACGTTTGACCACAAAGAATGATTCTTATCTGCTAAAAGAAATTATAGATGCATCCCTAGTTGAAGAATTCTTAGGGTGATATATCAACAATATACATTTTTTTTGCACTTGGAAGACCATGGAGATTGAATTTTTCATGTTAATGCATTTTCAATGAAACTGACCCTAGAAGAAAAACCATTACTGACTGGAATAAAACAACATCATTTCCTGAATATTAAAAGTTCAATGAAAGACAATTGAAGACACTATACACTATTAGAGAAACAATGATGAAAATAATTTATTTCACAACAAAATGTACCCTTCTCTTTGGGCCTCAAAATAAAGACATAACTGTCTATTAATTCCACTTGAGAAACTACAGTATATAGGGAAAAAATTGCATGTTGAATGGGGAAAACATTCATTAGATAGCTTGGATCTCTAGAGCTTACATTTTATTCTAATTTAGTTTTGTTTATTGACAAATTTCTGCACTTCATAATGACATACTCCACGAAACGTTGAAATAAGTTGATTCTAAAACTGTCTGTGTTCTATTTATCAATACTGCATAAACAAATACCCTAAACTTGGTAGCCTAATAAAGCACAACACATTAATTGTGGTTGTTTGGTAGGAATACATCATCTTTATTCCATGCATTATCACAGTAACTAGAAGTGACATTTCCAAGTTAGATCACAAACACGCTGGCAAGGTGAAGGTGGCTCTTTGTTACTCTCCATAAACATTCTATACAGGGTTGGGTTCTATACAGATTCTAAAAATGATCATCTCAAACTACAAAAAGCAAAAGATGTTTTCATAAAAATTATCCAGAACACTGCAAAATAATACTATGACTGTATTCAGATTGTCAGCTAATGTTAAGATAGTTCTGGGAAAATTCTAACAATTTTCATATATTTTTATTGTAATTAATAGATGGGTTACATTATATTCACCAGATAGAAGGTGCATTACTTCACAAACATTGATACCCTTTCTCATGTCTTGGTCCCCATTGTCCTCCTCCCACCCTGGCCCCTCATCTTGTTTTCCCCCTACCCTATCCTATTGCAAATAACAAAATAAACATAGAACATTAATATTTTATATATCATAGGATTATTATGATAGTTAAATGAATAAAAGTATCTAGAACATGAAAAATGCCACCTCAATAAATATGAGCTACATTCTTTTACAGAATTTTTGATGCTGATGGAAGAGATTTTGACTGATTCACTGCCTTCTCCCTAGCCTATAGAAATGTGGCACATGAGACATAATTCATTTATCCACATTGAAAAATGATGTTGAAAGAGTAAGGTTTGTAGGGGAAATGGTCTTAACCTCGACTATATCAACAAAAATTGTAAAAAGCTATTTCTGAAAAGCTGTATTATTAATATGATTTGAGTTTTCCAATGTATTTTCTAAAATAATTTCAGCTTTGAAAACTAAGCTCCTATTCACTGACTTGACTTGATCCTAACAACCAATGGAACTGTGTTCCTGTGGTCAAAATGAAACGTTTTCCAGAAAGATCTTCACCTATTGAAAAAAAAATGAAAAAAAAAACCCACAATATTGTGCCATTCTCTCTGATACTTTGCAGGCTATGGCTCTACAGTGATTAAATTGTGGCTTTACTCATGCTTTCAAATTGGCTACCTTTTCTATTGATAATTGTGCTAAAATATTCTCACACAATAATAGATTTTCTTCCATTTATTTCAATTATAGGTTTATATGTTTTACAAAAGATAGCATTGCTTGTCCTATGTCGGGCTGCCATTCTAATGATTAACACTGTGAACGTCAATATCTCAAGGGAGCAAGCTTTGGCAGTGGGTTAGTAATTTCACATGAACAAAATAGAAATATTAAGCTGTTGTCCTTTGAGCAGAGAAGAGTGACAGTAAATGTCAACGATAAGTACCTCAATTGACAATGGCATTGATTTTATTTTTATTTTTTTATCCTTTTTTAATTTTTATTTTTTTATTCTACATAATAGAAGGGTTACATGATATTTGCCAGATAGATGATGCATTAATTCCCATACGTTGATATCCTTTCAAATGTCTGGGCCCCCATTTCCCTCCCCCCCCACCACCCCTCATCTTGTTTTCCCCCCTTCCTATCCAATTTCAAATAACCAAAAAGAAATATATCCAATATATCAGGTAACAAAGTGAGATACTGTAACAATATGAGATAACAAAGGGACAGCAAAAGAGATGAGAGATAACATAGTACCTTAAGAACAACAATCATTCATTATATGGCTTATGTTTCCATATCCTAGAGATTCTTTCATTTAGCGTTCTACTATATGGCCATTTGTATCAAGGTTTTGCTCTATGGCAAATCTCTGCTAGGAGAGCCCAAGGTTTGTACTGATTATGACAAATGAGGAAGACCATTGAGCCTAAGTTCCTTTGAGTCTGGCTTACTTCACTTAATATGATTTTTTCTAAGACTTTCCATTTCCTAACAAATGGGGCCATGTCATTCTTCCTGACAGCAGCATAGAATTCCATTGTGTATAAATGCCACATCTTGTTAATCCACTCATCAAGTGAGGGACATCTAGGTTGGTTCCATATCTTTGCTATGGTAAATAGTGCTGCAAAGAACACTGTTGTGCTGGTGAATTTAGTATGTCTTGTTTCTGGATGATTGGGTAAATGTCAAGTAGTGGAATTGCTGAGTCATAGGGGAGCTCTATGTTCAGTCTTTTGAGAACTGCCACACTGCTTTCCATAGTGGTTGGATGAGTTTGCACTCCCACCAACAGTGTAGTAGTGATCCCTCCTGGCCACATCCCCTCCAGCATCTGTTGTCATTCGTTTTCCTGATCCTGGCCATTCTAGCTGGAGTGAGGTGGAATCTTAGAGTTGTTTTGATTTGCATTTCTTTTATGACCAGAGATGTTGAGCATTTCTTCATGTTTCTATAGGCCATTTTTGTTTCTTCTTCAGAAAAGAAGCTCTAAGTCCTTGGCCCATCTTTTAATGGGATGGTTGTTACTTTGGAGATTAGTTTTGGAGTGATTTAATTTTTTGAGTTGTTGATATATTTTAGATATGAGGCCTTTGTCCGTTGTTTCGTTGGTGAAGATCTCCCACTCTGTAGGCTTCCTAATTAATTTACTAGCTATGTCCTGTGCCATACAAAATCTCTGCAGTTTAATGCAGTCCCACTCATCCAGCCTTTCTCTGATTTGTTGTGATTCTTGGTCCTTGTTAACAAAGTTTTGACCTATTCCAAGGAGGTTTAGTTTATCTCCTATTCCTTCTTGTAAAGTTTTCAGAGTGTCATCTTTTACCTGCAGGTCTTTGATCCATTTGGAGATAATTCTTGTACAGGGTGACAAAGAAGGATCCAACTTTAGTTTTCTGCATGTGCTTAACCAGTTCTGCTAGCACCACTTGTTGAAGAGGCTATCTTTCTCCATTCTATTTTTTTGGCTCCCTTGTCATAGATTAGGTGGCCATAGGTCTGTGGTTTAATATCTGGGTCCTCAGTTCTATTCCATTCGTCTTCAGGCCTGTTCTTGTGCCAGTACCACGCTGTTTCGATAATTATAGCTCTGTAATAGAGTCTAAAGTTTGGTATTGAAATTCCTCCTGTGCTGTTCTTTCTGCTAAGAAGCGTTTTTGATATACGGGGTCTTTTATTATTCCATATGAAATTTTGGATTGCCTCTTCTATTTCTTTAAAGAATGACATTGGGATATTGATGGGAATTGCGTTGAATTTGTAGATAGCCCTTGGCAAGATTGTCATTTTCACGATATTGACATTTTCAACCCAGGAGCTTGGGAGGTTTTTCCATTTCATCAGTTCTGCTTCAATTTCCTTTTTCAGGGTTTTAAAGTTTTCATCCAAAAAGTCCTATACATTCTTAGTTAAGGTAATTCCTAGGTTCTTTATTTTCTTTGAGGCTATTGCAAAAGGAGTTTTTTCCTTATTGTTGTCTCATTCCTCTCACCGTTGGCATAAAGGAAGGCAGTTGATTTTTCAGGGTTAATTTTATACCCGGCTACCCTTCCAAAGTTTTGAATCAGCTTAAGGAGCTTGGGAGTAGACTCTCTAGGATTTTTTAAATACAGGATCAGGTCATCTGCAAAAGGGAAAGCTTTACTTCCTCTTTCCCTATTTGGATCCCCTTTATGCTTGCTTCTTGCCTTATTGCACTGGCTAGGAATTCTAATACTATGTTAAAGAGGAGTGGAGAGAGTGGGCATCCTTGTCTCCTCCTAATTTTAGAGGAAATGGCTTTAGCTTTTCACCATTAAGTTTAATACTAGCTGTGGGTTTGTCATACACAGCCTTTATTATGTTGAGGAATGTTCCATGGATTCCTAGTTTCTCCAGAGCTTTTAACATAAAGGGGTGTTGGATCTTCTCAAATGCCATTTTTGCATCTATTGAGACAATCATGTGATTTTTGTCCCTGCTCCTGATGATGTTTTGAATTATATTAATTGATTTGCGTATGTTGAACCAGCTTTGCCTGCCTGTGAAGAAACCAGTTTGATCATAGTTTATAATTTTTTGTTGAGTTGTTGTAGACAGTTGGCCAGTATTTTATTGAGAAGTTTTGCATCAATGTTCATCAAAGAAATAGGTCTATAGTTCTCTTTCTTTGATGAATCTCTGTCTGGTTTGGGGATGACGGTTATACTGGTTTCATAGAATGAGTTTGGTAAAGAACCTTCATTTTCAATTTCGTTGAAGAGCTTGAGGAGTGTTGGTGTGAGCTCTGCTTTGAAGACCTTATAGAATTCAGCTGTGAATCCATCTGGCCCTGGGCTTTTTTTAGGTGGAAGTCCTCTTATTGCCATTTCTATTTCAGTGCTTGAAATAGGCCTGTTAAGTTGGGTTAGTTCTTCTTGCTTCAGTGTGGGTATGTTACTATTGGCTAGGAATTTGTCCATTTCTTCTAGATTCTGAAATTTGTTGGCATAAAGGTTTGAGAAGTATTCCCTCATGATACTCTGGATCTTGGTAATTTCTGTCTTGACATTACCATTTTTGTCTGTGATTTTGTTTCTTTCGGTATGCTCCCTTCCTTTTTGGTAAGATTTGCTAAGGGTTTGTCAATGTTGTTAATTCTTTCAAAGAACCAACTCCTTGTTTCCTTGAGTCTTTCTATAGTTTTTTTGGATTCCAAATAATTTAATTCTGCTTTGATTTTATTAATTTGCTTGCTTCTGCTGGGCTTTGGGATGGTTTGTTGCTCTTTTTCCAGGAGCTTAAGGTGACACATTAAATTGTTGGTTTGCGGTTTTTCCAATTTGTTATTGTAGGCACTCAGAGCTATAAATTTTCCTCTGAGTACTGCCTTTGCCATGTCCCAAAGAGCTGGTGTATTGTGTAATCCTTTTTGTTAAATTTCATAATCTGTTGGATTTCTTTTCTGATCTCTTTGATGACCGATTGGTGATTCAACAATGTGTTGTTCCATCTCCATGAGTTCCAGGGTTTTTGTTGGTGGACACTGGTGTTCAGTTCCAATTTGATGCCTTTGTGTTCTGAGAGAATACAGGGAATAATGTCAGTGTTTCTGAATCTGTCCAGGTTTGTTTTATGTCCTAGAATGTGGTCTATTTTGGAAAATATTGCATGTGCTGCTGAGAAAAAACTATATTCTCTGGTTTCTGGGTGTAATAATCTGCAGATGTCTGTTAGATCTAATTGGTCTATATAGTTGTTCAATTCTAATGTTTCTCTGTTGAGTTTTTGCCTTGTTGATCTGTCCAAAGGTGAGAGTGGTGTGTTAAAGTCACTAACAATCACTGTGTTCGATCTATGTATGATTTCATTGAAAGTAAAGTTGCTTGATGAAGTTCGGAGCTCTGGGATTCGGTGTGTAGATATTTAGGATGGTTATGTCCTCCTGGAAGAAAGATCTCTTTAGTAGTATGTAGTAACCTTTTTCTTTTCTCACTAATTTTAGTTTGAAGTCTATTTTCTCTGATATGAGGATGGCAAATCCAGCCTGTTTATGGGGGCCCTTAGCTTGATAAATTTTGTTCCAACTTCTTACTTTCAAAAGATGATTGTGTTTTGGGGCAAGTGTCTCTTAAACACAGCAGAATGATGAATCTTGCTTTTTGATCCACCTAGATAATCTGTGCTATTTCTTTGGTGAGTTACATCCATTGATATTGAGAGTCAGGATTGAGAAATATTTATTAGTTCCTGCCATTTTTAAAAGCTTTCTTTAGGGCCTGTGTCTTGACAGTTCTTGTGGTACTTAGATGGTATGAGTTTTTGGTGCCATGTCATTCTCTGTATTACATTTGTGTTGATTTTCCATGAGTAGAACATCTTTGAGAATTTTCTGTAGTGTTGATTTTGTTGCTACATAATGTTGAAGCTTTTCCTTGAAATGGAATGTTTTTATTTTTCCCTCATTTATGAATGAGAGCTTAGCTGGGTACAGTATTCTTGGTGGGCAGTTATTTGACTTCAGGGCATGACATATATGCTTCCAATCTCTTCTTCCTTTCATGGTCTCTGATGAGAAACCTGGGGTTATCCTGATTGGTTTGCCTTTATAGGTGATTGTTCTCTTCTCCCTAACTGCTTCTGGATCCTATCTTTGGCCTCTATTGATCCACTTCCGATTATAATGTTGCAGTGGGATGTCCTTCTCTGCTCAGGTCTGTTTGGGGTTCTAAAAGCTTCTTGTATCTGGATGGGCCTGCCCTTCTGGATATTTGGGAAGTTTTCTGAGATGATTCCCTCAAGTATATTTCCAATACCATTGACCTCTTTCTCTAGACCCTACTCAATACCAATTAGCCTTAAATTAGGCTTCCTAATTGTATCTTGGTTCTCCTGAATCGTTCTCTCATATTTTCTAGATTTTCTTTGACTCATTTTCTCTTCTTTCTCTATAACAACTAAATTATATTGAACTTCAGAATTTCTATCTTCTGCATTGTCTAACCTGCTATCAAAACTATCTACTTTATTCTTCATCTCCCTTGCTTCTAATTCCTCAGTTTTGATGCCTTGCATCTCTTGTTTTAGATCATGTATGGATTTCTTTAGCTCCTTGATTTCCATTTGAGTTGTTAGCTCAGCAGCTTTATTCTCTTTGGACATTTGTTGGAGTTCAGTCACCTTTTCGTTTGTGGATTCTATGAATTCGTCCATTTTTCTTTGAAAAACCTTTTTCACATATCACCTTGTTTTTTGTTTCCTCTTGTTTAGCTGTGGCTAGATTGGTAATATCACTCTCTCTTTCTTTTTGTACACTTACATCCAAATCTAATACAATCACAGATGACCTATTTATGACCTAAACAATAAGCCCCTCAGTCCAATCTCTATTGTATTTAAGTCCCTCTGGACCTAGAGTATAATTGAACACCTAGATACACAGCATTGCCCAACCACCATCAAATGTAGATACATGCATTATAAGAGTTGAAGGATGAACAGAGGACCAGAGATTGAAAAACAATATGAAAGACAACAAGGGAGGTAGGAAAAGAATACAGGAGTATAAGAATATTATAGTAATGAAGAAAGGGTATTGTGTAAGGATAACTGACCTAAGGTGATAGACAGGTAGAGTATTTGTGTAGAAATTTTAGATGAACTTAGATAAAACTTATCAAAATAAGAAGAGTAATAAGAAGACTATATAGAGAAAAGAGAGAGGTTGATATAGGAGATTTCAATGATACCAATTTAAGAAAGAAAAGAAAAAAAAGAAATAAACAAAACAGCGACAAAATAAAAGAAAACAGAATACACACACACACGCACACACACACACACACACACACACACACACACACACAAACAAAAAAACAAAAAGAAAAACCAAGAAAAAAAAAAAAAGAAAAAAGCTGGGGGGAGATTCCTCAGTGTTCTGAGTTCTTACCCAAGAGATACTAGGGTTGAGAACCCGGAGTTTAAAAAGCAGGTGACTGTATCAATATGGATATAATTTTTATTCAAACTGCACCCAGAGCTGTCACTGTGTTTCTAGGAACGACCACAGTGACAGCAGGATTGCGGGAAAAGAGAGGAGAAAAAAAGAAAAAAAAAGGAATGAATCATAACATTAGAAAAAAAGGTGTAGGTTAAATGGCAAAGAGAAAAATAAGAACATTTAAAAATGCAAATGAAATGGGGTTAAAAAAGTTTAAAAAAAGGGTATTCTTCAGTTTTTTGGGGTTTTTTGGTGTGGGGAGAGGTTAGGAAACTTGTGTCTCCACTAAATTCAGGATCTAAACACTTCACAAAGTCTTTTTCTCTTGTGATTTGGCTTTGTGGTTTTTCGGATCAGATTGCTTGTTTGGTAAAACAAAGCTGAAAGATCTGCGGGTGGCTTTGTTTACCAGGTCTTGGGGCGGCGCAGGGTGGTGGACTTCAGCAGTGCTGGGGCCCGATTTCTGGCTAAGGGATCTCTGGGAAATCCTTTGCCAGTTAGGTGGCGGTGTCAGCAACACCTCTCAGGCTCCAATTGCTTTGGCCTGGGTCGTTGCCAGCAGTCAAGATGGCGCTGCTCTCAGCTGGTGGAGGAGGGGCTCCCTCCTAGTGCTGTTCCCCGAGCAGAAGTGGAAACATCTCTTCGGAGCTACTCACAAATTGCTAGATTCTCTGGTTCCGTGAAGGTGGCAGGTCCGTGCATGGCTGGGTGTCGGCTCTGGGCTTGCACAGACTCTGTGTGGCTCTGTCTGTAGCTGGCAGGTCTGCTCTGCTGTGGAGTGCTTTCTTTGCTCTGATTCAGAAGAGCTTTTGTCTCCCGGCCGCTCCACGGTGGAGCTCCACGCTCTCTTTTCGCGCTGGTATTCTTCCTTTATTTCCTTTTTTTCCTCTCTGCTTGAGTTCTCTGTGGTCCTAAAGCTTACTTAGGATCAATTTCTGTTAGAGGACTGCCTCCTGCACTGCCAGTACATGAATCTTGGCAGGAGCTAAATACGTCTTACCCATAACCGCCGCCATCTTCTGCTGATCTCTCTGCTTTTACTTTTAATATGAAGAATATATCTGCCAAATAAAGAAACACCCACAATGCACACTAAGTGAATTTTGACAGTAAAAATTGGTTTTCTTTCAACCACTGATGCTTTATTATCTAAAGGAAAAAAAACATAGTTGCTCAAAAAATATCAGAACAGCTTAATCATTTTGGCACTTTAATATAATGAGTCTAAAATCTGAAAAACTTGAGTCAAAAATCCAATAGAAAATGATTGCTGTCTTGCTCTATTCCTGATCAAAGTTTCCTGTGTTGATTTTTTATTGTGATAAATATCACATCTTGGATACATTATTAATATTCTCAACATATTACAATGAAGCCTTTCAGTTTAATATGCTTTAAAAACCTGTACAGTTTTGTCATATTTTTAACAAAATGTCAAACGTGATGTTCAAGTGCTAGCAGAGTGTCTTGAATATAGTAGGCATTTGAAGTAGCAGAATATCACTGAAAGGGCAATGAAGAAGGCATGTTACAAGCTGGTTATATTCCTCTAGACACAATATTGTTACTTAATTAAACGTTTCCTCCTTTCACCAATATGCATCTTATATTTTTGCAGGATTGATAAAAGTGAGAAGTGAGAGACAATTTACTGAAAAATACGTTGACGAATGTAATAAATACGCAATAGTAAACAATAAGTGCTCCATGAGTCTCAAGATACTTGACTTCTTTCCCAACGCTAAAAATTAACTTTTTGACATAACTGATGTATTTCTGAATTAAATTAAAATACTACTCAATATATTCATGATACATTAAATACCCTTTTTCAAATATTCTAGATTATTATTTGAAAATAAATTTAGAGTTCTAGAAATGCATAAACATACCAGAGATTTTTTCCATATATTTTTATTGTAATTAATCGAAGGGTTACATTATATTCACCAGATAGAAGGTAAATTACTTCACATACATTGAGACATTTTCTCATGTCTTGGTCTCCATTTCCCTCCCCCCACCCCCAACCCTCATCTTCCCTATCCAACTTCAAATAACAAAATACACATAGATAACATATATCAGATAACAAATTGAAATATTGTAACCATATGAGATAACCAAGAGACAGCAAAAGAGATGAGAGATAACATAGTATATCAAGGAAAACAATCACTCATTTTATGGCTTTTGTTTCTATATCCTGGAGGTTCTTTCATTTTGCATCATACTATGTGGCCATATATATATATATATATATATATATATATATATATATATATATATATATATATATATGTTGTGTTCTGTTGTAAATCTCTGCTAGGAAAGCCCAAGGTTTCTACAGATTATGACAAATGAGGGAAACCATTGAGCCTATGTTCCTTTGAGTCTGGCTTACTTCACTTAATATGATTTTTTCTAAGTTTTTCCATTTCCTTACAAATGGGGCAATGTCATTCTTTATGACAGCAGCATAGAATTCCATTGTATATAAATACCACATCTTTTTGATCCACTCATCAACTTAAGGGGCATCTGGATTGGTTCCATATCTTTGCTGTGGTAAATAGTGTTGCAATGTACATCATTGTGCTAGTGGAATTCATATGTCCTTGTGTTGTGCCCAAAGTTCACAATCCCATTAAAAGATCACCAGAGTCCACAACCAATGCAAGCAATAAAGAGCGGTTCATTAGCAAGTTTGAGGTTTGTCCTCCGCGCCTTAGTGACATTTGGAGGCCCTGAGTACAGAATTAGCACAGCTTTTATAGTATAGAATGAACAAGTTTTAGTTTTCATTCTCACAGCCTCATGTTTTAGTTAACTTTTAAATAGAGACATTTCATAATTTTTATGTTATGGTTTCCCACAGAAGTTTAGTCTCAGGTGTCCTTGCCAAATGTGGGACACAGCTGCAGTCCTAGAGATTACCTTTGAAGGTCCTTGCTAGCTCTCTGAGTAAACATGTGATGGATCATCTTGCAGTTCCCCTAAGAAGAAGCAGTTAGGGGATTTGGCAGAATTTAACTCTTATAGAATAGAGGCTGCTTAACGATAACTTTTTATTGAAGTTCATCGAACTTCAAAATTAATTTAGGCCTCACACTTGTTTCTGGACAAGTGGGTAACTGCCAAGTGATGGAAATGCTGGGTCATAGGGGAACTTTATGTTTAATCTTCTGAGGAACTGCCATACTGCTTTCCATAGTGGTTGAATGAGTTTGCACTTCCACCAACATTGTAGTAGTGTTCCCTCCTGGCCACATCACCTCCACCATCTGTTGTTATAAGATTTCTTAATCATGGCCATCTAACTGGAGTGAGGTGGAATCTTAGAGTTGTTTTGATTTGCATTGCTTTTATAGCCAGAGATGTCAAGCATTTCTTCATGTGTCCATAGGTCATTCTTATTTCTTCTTCAGAGAACAGTCTCTTTAAGTCTTTGGCCCATCTTTTAATGAGTTGGTTGTTTCTTTGGAGATAAGTTTTGTAGTGATTCAATTTTTTGAGCTGTTAATATATTTTAGATATGATGCCTTTGTCCATTGTATGGTTAGTGAAGATATTCTCCCACTCTATAGGCTTTCTAGTTAATTTGCTAGCTATGTCCTTTATAGCAGACATTTTTGTCTGTGCCCTTCCCTTTCATTCACCTAATGCTGACATCTTACATAAGCACAGCATATTGTTTAAAAAAACACATAATTTTATTTGGCAAAGTACTATTTCTAAGCTTTATTTGAAATTTGTTAGTTTTTGTATTAATGTTTTTGGCATTGTAATATTTTAATCTCTTTCTATCTTGGTTGGTTCTCTGGTCTCATAATGACTTTTTGAAGTATATGAGGTAGCTATTTTGTAGCATGTGCTTCTTTATGGCTATATACGTGAATTTTTCCACAATGACTAGACTTAAACTAAAATATTTTGTTTTATTTTTATATGGTGCCAGAAGGACATTATATTTTTCCAGGTCTATCCACATTTTAGAGCTAAAAACACATATGGTCTTCCAAATATTTTGTGCTCTTTTCTATATAAATCCTCAGTGTTGTAAATTTTTATAACTAGAGTGCATTTAGTGTTTAGTTTTCTGACAGTAGTTTGATATCAACTCAAGGCCCCATTGATAATCTAGCTTTCTCTGGTGTAATATTTTTATTTCTGATCTGCATTTGTTTGACATAAAGCTACATAGTGAAACAAAAGTGTAACTAATTATATGCTTGGATTTATGGATTTTCATTTGACATATAATAATTTTTAACTGTACTTATTTGACCTCCAAGTTTTGCTGATTTTATGCTGTTTGCAAAGATTTATTTATATTTTCCTTTCTTGTTTTTCTATATGGCTCTGATGAATATCCTGTCTTCAGTACCCAGAATTACACATAATATGCACATATTTATATTAGTATCTCTTCAGATTAACAGTGACCTATTAATTTTTCAAAGGTAAGTGTCTGTTTCCTATATAGCAGGTTCATAAGAAGTGACATAAGGATAAGAATTATTATATAAAATATGTTACATTTTTCCTGCACACAATCATAGTACCTATGTGTACTAAGAATATTTGCAACTATTGATTTATATTTTCAGTATACATTTAGAAATTTGGTGTTGCTCTTCCATTATAAAGAGATCATTTATATTGTATTCTAAAACTTTATGGTTATTTTATCACATTGACTGTTGCGCAGAAAAAATGTTTATCCTGATTCATCCTATTATTATACTATATGATTTCAATTCAGTGTTTTCAAACTAAAATTATTCATCATAATTTTACATGTAGTTTATGTACAAATAATGATAATAGTTAAGATTTTAATGTTCTGAGTCACATGCATGTATATATGTCATTTATCTATAAATGATTCATGTCCCTGATTTTTACCAAATTAAAAATTTTACAATTGTATTATTAATGCCACTAGAAAAATATAACACATTAATTTATTTGAATTTATTATACTGTGTTTATTACTATAAATTAGTGGTCAACAGGATGTAGAGTGTCCATTTCCCTTTGTCACTAACCTCTCAATGACAATTCTGTTCCAATCAGACTCATTTTGTCAGATCTCATCTCATCTATGTTTCCACTACAGAGATAGACATATGACTGGATATATCCAGGTAGTTGCCCGTGACAGTTTAAGCCTTGGATTAGTAAATTCTGAGCATATATGTTGGAAGAGGGATCTGTGTATATCTTGCCACAAGATAGAGAGTACATGGCCAATGGAATTTTTGAATTGTAAAGAAAATACAAGAATTGATATTTCTTGAACTTTGAAATTATTCAGCTTTTATAAGGCAATGAGCTACCCACTAACCACCTTGTACACACTGCTTATGTTATTTGAAATGCAGAGAATATTGTTTATGTATTCTCACTTGTATGTATTTAATATTGGAGTTTCTTTTTTTGCATTTTTATTGTAATTAGTAAAAGGGTTACATGATATTTGCCAGAAGAAGGTGCATTAATTCACATACATTGATACCCTTTCACATGTCTTGGTACCCATTTCCCTCCCCCCCCACACCCCCCACCCGTCTTGGTTTTCCCCCCTTCCCTATCAAATTTCAAATACTCAATTAAAAATAAATTCAATATATCAGATAACAAAGTGAGATACTATAACAATATGAGATAACCAAGGGACAGCAAAGGAGATGAGAGACAACATAGTACATTAAGGACAACAATCATTCATTATATGGCTTTTGTTTCAATATCCTGGAGGTACTTTCAATTAGCTTCACATTATATGGCCTTATGTATCAAGATTTTGCTATATTGCAGATCTCTGCTAGTAGAGCCCAAGGTTTCTACTGATTATGACGAATGAGGGAAACCATTGAGCCTAAGTTCCTTTGAGTCTGGCTTACTTCACTTAATATGATTTTTTCTAAGTCTTTCCATTTCCTAACAAATGGGGCGATGTCATTCTTTCTGACAGCAGCATAGAATTCCATTGTGTACAAATACCACAACTTGTTGATCCACTCATCAACTGAGGGACATCTAGGTTGGTTCCATATCTTTGCTATGGTGAATAGTGCTGCAATGAGCATTGTTGTGCTAGTGGATTTAGTATGTCCTTGTTTCTGGACGGTTGGGTAAATGCCAAGTAGTGGAATTGCTGGGTCATAGGGGAGTTCTATGTTTAGCCTTTTCAGGCACTGCCACACTGCTTTCCATAGTGGTTGAATGACTTTGCACTCCCACCAACAGTGTAGTAGTGATCCCTCCTGGCCTCATCCCCTTCAGCATCTGTTATTATTCGTTTTCCTGATCCTGGCCATTCTAACTGAAGTGAGGCGGAATGTTAGAGTTGTTTTGATTTCCATTTCTTTTATGACCAGAGATGTTGAGCATTTCTTCATGTGTCTATAGGCCATTTTTGTTTCTTCTTCAGAGAAGACTCTCTTTAAGTCTTTGGCCCATTTTTTAATGGGATGGTTGTTACATTGGAGGTTAGATTAGGAGTGATTCAATTTTTTTTTTGCCAGTCCTGGGCTTGAGCTCAGGGCTTGAGCACTGTCCTTGGACTTTCTCAAGGCTAGAACTCTAACACTTCAGCCTCAGCAACACTTCCGGCTTTTTTCTATGTTGTGGTACCAAGGAATTGAACCCGGGTCTTCATGCATGCTAGGCAAGCACTTTAACCACTAGGCCAAACTCCCAGCCCGTGATTCAATTTTTTGAGTTGTTGATATATTTTAGATATGAGGCCTTTGTCCATTGTTTGGTTGTTGAAGATCTTCTCCCACTCTGTAGGTTTCCTAATTAATTTACTAGCTATGTCCTATGCGATACAAAAGCTCTGCAGTTTAATGCAGTCCCACTTATCCTGTCTTTCTCTGATTTGTTGTGACTCTTGGTCCTTATTAAGAAAGTTTTGACCTGTGCCAAGGAGGCCTAGTGTATCTCCTATTCCTTCTTGTAAAGTTTTCAGTGTGTCAGCTTTTACCTCCAGGTCTTTGATCCATTTGGAGTTAATTCTAGAGCAAGGTGACAAAGAAGGATCCAACTTTAGTTTTCTGCAGGTGCTTAACCAGTTCTGCAAGCACAACTTGTTGAAGAAGCTGTCTTTCGTCCATTCTATTTTTTTTGGCTCCCTTGTCAAAGATTAGGTGGCCATAGGTCTGTGGTTTAATATCTGGGTCCTCAGTTCTATTTCATTGGTCTTCAGGCCTGTTCCTGTGCCAGTACCAAGCTGTTTTGAGAATTACAGCTCTGTAATAGAGTCTAAAGTTTGGAATTGAAATTCCTCCTGCGCTGTTCTTTCTGCTAAGAAGTGTTTTTGCTATACAGGTTCTTTTAGTATTCCATATGAAATTTTGGATTGCCTCTTCTATTTCTTTAAGGAATGACATTGGGATATTGATGGGTACTGCGTCGAATTTGTAGATAGCTCTTGGCAAGATTGTCATTTTCACAATGTTGATTCTTCCAATCCAGGAGCATGGGAGGTTTTTCCTTTTCCTTAGTTCTGCTTTAATTTCCTTTTTTAGGGTTTTAAACTTTTCGTCAAAAAGGTCCTTTACATTCTTAGTTAAGTTAATTCCTAGGTACTTTATTTTCTTTGAGGCTATTGTGAAAGGAGTTTCTTTCCTGATTATTGCCTCGTTCCTCTCACTGTTGGCGTAAAGGAAGGCAGTTGATTTTTGAGGGTTGATTTTATTGCCTGCTACTTTTCCAAAGTTTTGAATCAGCTCAAGGAGCTTGGGAGTAGAGTCTATAGGATTCTTTAAATACAGAATCATGTCATCTGCAAAGAGGGAAAGCTTTACTTCCTCTTTCCCTACTTGGATCCCCTTTATGCTTGACTCTTGCCTTATTGCACTGGCTAGGAATTCTAGTACTATGTTAAAGAGTAGTGGAGAGAGTGGGCATCCTTGTCTCGTTCCTGATTTTAGAGGGAATTGCTTTAGATTTTCACCATTAATTGTAATACTAGCAGTGGGTTTCTCATACACAGCCTTTATTACATTGAGGAATGTTCCATGGATTCCTAGTTTCTCTAGAGCTTTTAACATAAAGGGGTGTTGGATCTTGTCAAATGCCTTTTCCGCGTCTATTGAGACAATCATGTGATTTTTGTCCTTGCTCCTGTTGATGTGTTGAATTATATTAATTGATTTGCGTATGTTGAACCAGCTTTGCCTCCCTGTGATGAATCCAGTTTGATCATAGTGTATAATTTTTTTGATGAGTTGTTGTAGACGGTTGGCCAGTATTTTGTTGAGAAGTTTTGCATCGATGTTCAACAAAGATATAGGTCTATAGTTCTCTTTCTTTGATGAATCTCTGTCTGGTTTGGGGATGAGGGTTATACTGGCTTCCTAGAATGAGTTTGTTAAGGAACCTTCATTTTCAATTTCGTTGAAGAGCTTGAGGAGTATTGGTGTGAGTTCTGCTTTGAAGACCTTATAGAATTCAGCTGTGAATCCATCTGGCCCTGGGCTTTTCTTAGGTGGAAGTTCTCTAATTGCCATTTCTATTTCAGTGCTTGAAATAGGCCTGTTGAGTTGGCTTAGTTCTTCTTGGTTCAGTGTGGGTATGTTAATGTTGCCTAGGAATTCATCCATTTCATCTAGATTCTCAAATTTGTTGGTGTAAAGGTTTGAGAAGTATTCCCTCATGATATTCTGGATCTTTGTCATTTCTGTCGTGATATTAACATTTTCATCTGCGATTTTGTTTATTTTGATATGCTCTCTTCTTTTTTTGGTAAGATTTGCTAAGGGCTTGTCAATTTTGTTAATTCTTTCAAAGAACCAACTCCTTGTTTTGTTGATTCTTTCTAAAAGGTTTTTTGGATTCCAAATCATTTAATTCTGCTTTGATTTTAATTATTTGCTTTCCTCTACTGGGATTAGGGTTGGTTTGTTGCTCTTTTTCCAGGAGCTTAAGTTGAGACATTAACTTGTTGGTTTGCAATTCTTCCAACTTGTTGTTGTAGGCACTCAGCGCTATAAATTTTCCTCTGAGTACTGCCTTGCTGTGTCCCAAAGGAGTTGGTATTTTGTGTTCTCCTTACTGTTAAATTTCATAAACTGTTGGATGTCTATTCTGATCTCTTCGATGACCCATTGGTGATTCAAAAATGTGTTGTTCATTCTCCATGATTTACAGGGTTTTCGTTGGTGGAGCTGTGTGTTCAGTTCCAATTTGATGCCTTTGTGGTCTGAGAGTGTGCATGGAATAATTTCAGTGTTTCTGAATCTGTCCAGGTTTGTTTTATGGCCTAAAATGTGATCTATTTTGGAAATCTTCCATGTGCTGCTAAGAAAAATGTATATTGTGTTGTGGCTGGGTGGAATATTCTGCAGATGTCTGTTAGATCTAGTTGGTCTATGTCGTTGTTCAGTTCTAAGGTTTCTCTGTTGAGCTTTTGCCTTGTTGATCTGTCCATAGGTGAGAGTGGTGTGTTAAAGTCACCGACAATCACTGTATTCGGTCTATGTATGGTTTCAGTGTAAGTAAAGTTTGCTTGAATAAGCTAGGACTGAAAGTGTGAATAACCGTTGTCCAGTTTCCACCATACTTTCCACACACTTTTTAGTTTGTCACCACTTTTGCCATGGGCTGCATAAAAAACAATGCTAAATAAATAGATTCTAGATATGTGTTATATTCCAAGTATAAATATTTTTTAAAAAACTGTGTGTCTAAACAGTCTTTCAAGTTACATATTCCCAGAAATTATAAGACCTTTACAATATTCAGAAAAAAAATATTTAATGACAGAATAATACTGACCATAAGTTCCCATTACACAATATAAGTTCTTATAATAAATTACGTTTTATATTAGAATTTTAAGTTCTACAAACACTTCTTTCAAGAGTGAAGATCGATTAAGTACAATTGTACATAAACAATAAGAGACATTTTCACCAAAGATAAGCAACAATGAAACTGCTGAATAAAATTTTTCACTCGAAGGATAGAAGAATAATTTAGTCCATTGACATATGTGTTCAACGTCTGTCTCATGGAACTAGAAGTAAATTCCAACAGGAGTTATAACTTTGTCTTATCTGATAGAATAAAGTTGATTTATATTAGTTCCTCAAAAAAGATCTGTTGACTGACCAAGAAGGCATTTCAATTATGAGAAAAGTAGATATTTATAGAAGAAAACCACATTAGAAACTCAGATCAGAAGTGCACAAAATTAAATTCTGAGTAGATAAAATACCATACTAAAAACACTACTATTTTTTAAAGACACCTTCTTATATAGAGAATGTGTAGTCCATAAAGAAGACGAACAAGTTTAACTGCATAAATACTGTTATAAGAAATGTCAAAGGAGATCATAAAGGTGATCAAAGGAGAAGGGTATTTTGGCAGAGAATATTTGAAGTCCTTATAGCAGGTAAAAATTAAATATCCTTAGAATACAAAGTGGTATAACAGATAAGAAGCACATAACTGTTAGAAAAATTGATTAAATATCAGAGCAGAAAACTCATAGAATAGCAAATAAAAATTTATGACAAATATATAAAAAGATTCTCTCACTTTATAATCAATAAAAAAGCAATTGAAACATTGAAGTGCTCTTTCTTATTTCTCATATTATAACGAGTCCATACAACATTTCTAATAGAATAAATTAGCTTCAGTCCTAGAGAATTTTATGATGTTGAAGCTTCCTTTAAAGAAATATTGTTTGCTGTTCCACTGTTTTGGGTTAAACTCACTCAGAAATTTTCTCACAGTTGGCTACTATAGTGTAGTACTTAACACTATGCTAGCTTTGGGGCTGGAAGTTTGGCCTAGTGGTAGAGTGCTTGTCTAGCATGGACGAAGACCGGTGTTCAATTCCTTGGTACCGCATATAAAGAAAAAAAAAGCCAGAAGTGGTGCTAAGGCTCAAGTGGTAGAGTTATAGCCTGCCCAGGACTGGCAAAATCGACAAAAAGAAAAATCTATGCTAGTTTTAAGTACCCATAGATGTGAATATGAAGATGTTAAATGTGTGAACCTTTTATGTGGAAATCACTTTATAATATTTTAGAAATAACAGGTGCTTCTACTTTATCATAAATACTAATTAATAGTTGGTTGAAATTTATTAACTCAAATTTAAGATTAAGACCAAAGGTAAATTTACAAAAAGAGACAAGCTTTCTTTCTTTTTTCTTTTTATAGTAAAGCTTAAACTCAAGGGCTTACACTTGTTCAATTTCTTTGATAGGGTGACACTCTACCACTTGAACCATGACTCAGGCCTGGCTTTCTTCTAGTTATTTTGGAGCTGGATTTTGACTGACTTGAATGCCCAGTTTAGTTTCTAGTCACCATCACTTTGAACACAGCCTCCTGAATTACTAGATTTACAGGTAGAGGATCCCAGAACCTATTTAAGAAAACAATTTTCTAAAAATAAAATCTACCATATTTCTCTCATATTGTTTTTATTTTTTGAAGAATTGGTTTGATGCTGTTGAGGTTTTGCAAATATACATTGATATGATCTGGACAATGTTGAAAATGCTAGCAATAATAATGTAGTTAACAGTTCTTTGTTAGTATGCTGACTTGGGGAGAACATTTTTCATATTTTCTAGTATTATCAGATAAGCAACTATCATCCTTATTGAAAAATCATAGATGTTGGTTGTTTAAATTCTAATTGCAGCAAAATCTCTAGTAATATTCTTATAAGAAATGGAGAGCTTTTATTTACATTTTATTGTAAAGGTGATGTAAATAGGGGTTACAGATTCATTAATAAGGTAATGAGTATATTTCTTTTTGAACAGCGTTACCTTCGATCTATTTTCTATCACTTTTCCCCCAATTTCTCTTCCCCTACAAGTTGTATAGTTCACGTGCAACATAGTGTCTAGTGTCTGTTGGACTGGGTTTTTTCCCACCATTTTTGTGATTTCCTTCCCCAAACAAATAAATTTATATATAAGACAATAGGTAACCAAATCTGGAATAAAGATTACCAAAAGAAAATAAACCAGAGGAGAAAAAAAAGAAAGGCTAAATAAATAACTGTAAACAGTGCAATAAAAAGCATGTTGTTTCTTTTTGTTTGAGTTCATTTAGGTAAGCATCATTTTATATGTTTGTGCATATAGTTATTAAATCTCTCCTATCTAAAGACATCAAAAAAGCATGTTCATTGCAGCATTATTTATCATTGCTAAGATATGGAATCAACCCAGATGCCCTGATGGATGAATGGATCATGAAAATGTGGTACATATACACAATATATATTAAGCACAGTAAATCAGACCCAAGGAAATACAGGCTACATGGTTTCCACCATTTGTAGTAGTTAGAATATGTCTATATTGTTGCAGCTTTTCCCTGGAATGGAATGTTTCTATTGTTCCCTCAGTTATGAATGAGAGCTTAGCTGGGTACAGTATTCTTGGTTGGTAGTTTTTTGACTTCAGGGCATGACATATATGCTTCCAGTCACTGCTTGCTTGCATGGTCTCTGCTGAGAAATCTGTGCTTATTCTGATTGGTTTGCCTTTATAGGTTACTGATCCCTTTTCCCTGGCTGCCTTTAGGATCCTTTCTTTGGTTTCTGTTGATCCAGTTCGGATTACAATGTGGCGGTGGGATGTTCTTTTCTGGTCAGGTCTGTTTGGGGTTCTCAAAGCTTCTTGTATCTGGATGGGCCTGCCCTTCTGGATAGTTGGGAAATTCTCTGAGATGATTCCCTGAAGTATATTTCCAATACCATTGACCTCTTTCTCCAGACCCTCCTCTATACCAATTAGCCTTAAATTAGGCTTCCTAATTGTATCTTGGATCTCCTGAAGCGCTCTCTCATTTTTCCTAGATTTGGATTGACTCATTTTCTGTTCTTTCTCTATAATGACTAAATTATCTTCAGCCCCGGAAATTCTCTCCTCTGCATTGTCTAACCTGCTATCAAAGCTTTATTTTTCATCTCCCTTGCTTCTAATTGCTCATTTTTGATGCCTTGCATCTCTTCTTTTAGATCATGTATGGATTTCTTTAGCTCCTTGATTTCCATTTGAGTGGTTAGCTCAGTAGCTTTATTCTCTTTGGACATTTGCTGGAGTTCGGTCACCTTTTTACTTGTGCATTCTATGAATTCATCCATCTTTCTTTGAAAAACCTTTATTATGGCCTCCTTTATGGCTTCCTCTTTTTCACTTATCACCTTGTTTATGGTTTCCTCTTGTTCAGCTATGGCTTCCTCCCTTATCTCTTTCTTTATGTTTTCACACTTTTCATTCATGATGTTTATCAATTGCATTTGTATAGCACTTGGAAGACTCTCCTCTAGGTTTGCCAGTGACTGTTCCATTGTCTGTTTACATTGGGTGGGGGATGTTGATTCTTGATTTGACATTTTTCTTGAGTTGCTTGTTCTGTCCATTTGAAAATGGGAGCAAGATTAATACTAAATACGATTATAGTTTTTCAGATATAACCAATCTAGACCTCTGTAGCTGGCAGACACTAGATGTTCACAAGTTTTGATTGGTGTTATCACTCTTTCTTTTTGTTCACTTACAGACCAGTCTAATACAACCACTGATAAGTGATTTATACCCAAAACAATAAGCCACTAGCAGAGATCTGCAATAGAGCAAACTCTTGATACATAAGGCCATATAGTATGAAGCTAATTGAAAGGACCTCCAGGATATTGAAAGAAAAGCCATATAACGAATGATTGTTGTCCTTAATTTACTATGTTGTCTCTCATCTCCTTTGCTGTCCCTTGGGTATCTCATATTGTTACAGTATCTCACTTTGTTATCTGATGTATTGAATTTATTTGTATTTGGTTATCTGAAATTTGATAGGGAAGGGGGGAAAACCAAGATGGGTGGGGGGGTGGGGGGGAGGGTAATGGGTACCAAGACATGTGAAAGGGTATCAATGTATGTGAATTAATGCACTTTCTCTACAGGTTTACTTATGGGTACTTTGTATATTAGAATGGTTCACATTCCAGGGCCAGGAATTTTACCTAGTGGTAGAGTGCTTGCCAGAAGAGGTGTTGTGGCTCAAGTGCTTTACCACTTGCTCTAGCTTCGCCTTGAGAAAGCCCAAGGACAATGCTCAGGCACTGAGTTCAAGCCCCAGGACTGGTTAAAAAAAAGAATGGCACACATTCCATAAAATAAGTAAAATCAGTTTGTTAATTTAGTAATCCAGTACCTAGGCTCATACATACTGTACTTTGTATAATTTCTTTTTATTTTCATAGCTAAATAATATATTCCATTAAAAGATGTACCTTATTTACTTATTCATTCAGCTTTTGGTGCAAATTTTGGTTATTTTAAGCTTTTAGAGACAATAATTGTGATGCTTAGCCATTCATAGTCAAGATTTTCCATCCAAATTTTTATTGTATTTTATTGTCAGGATAATGTATAGAGGGATTACAATTGCATTCACCAGATAGTGGGTACATTACTTCTCCAACATTGATACCCCTTCTCATGATTTTCCCCCTCTCCCTCCCCCTTCCTCCTCCAAGTCATCTTGTTTTCCCCCTGCCCTACCATATGTCAAATAAACAGGTGTATATACAGTATATCAATACAGAAATTCAGATACTGTAACCTCAGGAGATTAACCATAAGTGGAAAAAAAGAGAAAAGATATAACTTCATATAGTACATTAAAAACAGAAATCACAAAGATAAACCTCTTGTTTTATTAATGTAGAGTTCATTTTGTTTAGTCTCATCCTGTATGACCTTATGTACACAGCTTTTAAGCTATTGTGATCCTCTGTTCGGAAAATCCTAAATGTGTACTAATTATTACAAATGAGGGAATCTATGGAGACTATGCTCCTTTGGGACTGGCTTACTTCACTCAATATGATTTGTTCCAAGTTTTTCCATTTCCTTACAAATGGGGCAATGTCATTCTTACTGATTTCAACATAGAATTCCACTGAATATAAATATCACATCTTCTTGATCCATTCATCTACTAAGGGACATCTGGGTTGACTCCATATCTTAGCTATGGTAAAAAAAAATGTTGCAGTGAACATCATTGTGCTAATGGCTGTAGTATTTCCTTGTATCTTGACGATTGGGTAAATGCCAAGGGTGGAATTGCTGGATAACTGGGGAGCTCTGTGTTTAGTCTTTTGAGGATTCACCATACTGCTTTCCAGAGTGGTTGAAGGAGTTTACACTCCCACCAACAGTGTAGTAGTGATACCTTCTGGCCACATCCGCGCCAGCATCTGTTGTTATTGGATTTCTTGATCATGGCCATTCTAACAGGAGTGAGGTGGAATCTCAGAATTGTTTTGATTTACATTGTGAAGGAAAATGTTTCAAAGACCCCCATCTCAAGAGAAAAAGTTAGACATGATGGCATGCATCTGTCATCTCAGCCATAGTGGAAAGTATAATCAGAAGATTACAATCAAGGTTAGTCTAGACAAAAAGCACGACCTTACCTCGAAAAAACCAAACGAAATAAAAGAACTGCAGCTACACTTCAAGTGGTAGATAGCCTGCATAGCATGAAGTTCTGAGTTCAATAGGTAGTATTAAAAATAATTAATTCTTGAGGGAATTAAGGACACTTTCATTTGGCTGCAATATAACAGAGCCCAAATTAAGGTTAAAAATAGGAAATAAAGCTCCAGAGACAAAGATTATATAACAGTAAAGATAGGAAGCTAGAATGGTCATTTTTATGAAAAAGATAAGTCAACTTGTTTCTCACAGAGAGAGAGAGAGAGAGAGAGAGAGAGAGAGAGAGAGAGAGAGAGAGAGAGAGAGAGAGGAGAGAGAGAGAGAGAGAGAGAGAGAGAGAGGAGAGAGAGAGAGAGAGAGAGAGAGAGAGAGAGAGAGAGAAGAGAGAGAGAGAGAGAGGGAGAGGAGAGAGAGAGGGAGAGAGAGAGAGAGAGAGAGAGAGAGAGAGAGAGAGAGAGAGAGAGAGAGAGAGAGAGAGAGAGAGAGAAGAAATGTATTGGTGGTTCATGCCTATAATCCTAGCTACACATGGTTCTGAGATTTCAGAATTGTAGTTTGAAGCCATCTCAGGCAGGAATGTTTTTGAGACTCTTATTTCCATTTAACTGCCAAAAAGCCAGAGTGGAGCTATAACTCAAGTCTTAAAGCCTTACTTTTAAGTTCAGAGACTGCACCCAGACCCTGAGTTCAAGCTCCAGTATTAGCATAAAAATACAGTATTCAAAGTAACACAAATAGGTGTATATTTATGTTGTCTGTAATAATGAACAGAAGAAAAGATCTTACAATTTTATACATTAAATAGAAATTTAAAAACTATTCTGAAATTTGGCCCGGGGAGATTGGCCTAGTGGTTAAAGTGCTTGCCTAGCATGCATGAAGACCCAGGTTCGATTCCTCGGTACCACATACATAGAAAAAAGCCAGAAGTGGTGCTGAGGCTCAAGTGGTAGAGTTCTAGCCTTGAGAAAGTCCAAGGACAGTGCTCAAGCCCTGAGCTCAAGCCCAGGACTGGCCAAAAAAAAAGTATTCTGAAATTTGAATTTGCCTCTCCTTTGCATTATTATTTGATTTTAAGGCATGCTGTTAATAACTTATTTAATGTGTCATTTATGATAAATTTTACTTGCTACACAAGTAAGAATACATACCACAACATTATATTAGAAATGATCCCTTTACCTAATTTTATTTTAAAAGTCCTTGGGGAAATGTTGTCGCATTTATTTACTGTTCATGACCAGAGACTGTATTTCAAATCACTAACTTAATTTAAAGATTTAAAGAAATATTTTCTAAAACTAGTGTTAGAAATGAAGTTTATTCTATTTTAGGCCAAATTTAGATCTTTTTATACTAAGAATTGAACTAGAAAAACCAAAAGAGAAAGGTTAATAAGCAAGCTTTGCTTTAAAAATTTGGCAGATTTTTCAGTTTGGATATAAGCCAAGAGGCCAGCAGATATATTCATCCTTGGCTGAGCAAGTCATAGACTGAAGCACTCAAGCTGAGAGCCGTGGTTTGTACAACAGGGAGAGCAAGGCAGAATCATAGCTAATTAGAATTTCTGTAGGCTTTATCAACAGGTCTGCAAAATACAGTAATTAAGCTGTGACTGTGAAAACATGTCACTTTGATATTTTAGAGATGATGCAAACCAGGTTAAAATTACTGAGTTCAAAAGCAATCACTTAAAATTCTTATTTAAAATGATAAATTAAATGTACCTTTGACTACTGTGGTTTTTTATAATTACTACAATCAAATCCAAGACTAATTTAATTTTTAAATAAAGAATATGATGGTTTCACTTTTAACTTTTTTGGCAGGTATTTTGTAGACCAACCAGGAGGAAAGGAAAGGAAATATATACTGACATTTAACATTTAGAAATCTCAAGACCTGTCTATCCATGTGATATATAAAGCAATTTTTATCTCAAAAACAAATTAATGTTTGGAAGTCTTTTTGTTACTAGAATTCAAGGAATAAATATATTCATATTCAATTATTTTATTTTTAAACCTCGATCATTATTTGCATGAAAAAATGATATGGAGGGGATGATCTCAAAATATATGTGAAGTACTTCCACTATATTCAAACTCACCCTGTTTTCTTTCTCCACCTCTATCTAGTATCCATCCCCCAAGAGCACCTACTTTACATTCTAGTTATTTTTTTCTATCACTTATAATCTTATTAGTGAGTCTTTAGATTTTTCTTTTCTTTTACCTACCTTTTCTTTTTTTTATTGTAATTAGTAAAAGGGTTACATGATATTTGCCAGATAGAAGGTGCATTAATTCACATACATTGATACTCTTTCACATGTCTTGGTACCCGTTTCCCTCCCCCCCCACACCCCCCACCCGTCTTGGTTTTCCCCCCTTCCCTATAAAATTTCAAATATCCAAATACAAATAAATTCAATATATCAGATAACAAAGTGAGATACTATACCAATATGAGATAACCAAGGGACAGCAAAGGAGATGAGAGACAACATAATGTAGTATGTAGTATGTTGTCTACCTACCTTTTCTTACCATGTGATAGACAATCTGTTTTAATGATTGAAATATGCTTTAGGATTTTTTTGGTTTGTTTTTTGTATCAAAGGACCTGGATCTATAAAATCATATCAAATGACAGGAAAGGAGAAATTGATTGTGGCACAATAGTACCGTGGGACATCAGTGTCACAGCATTAATAACAGTAAATACTAGGAAAAAATAGGAAAAATTAAACTGAAGCTATTTTAAGGTATGCTTATTGGAGGTTATATTGTCATATTCTTTATGGAAAAGTGTTTGGAGATTTTTCAAAAACCTGAAAATAGAATTGCCATTTGATCCAACAATCCTATTTCTAAGTATTTAACAGTAAGATTTGAAATCATTTTGTCATATTTATTCAGTCTTATTCATAGAAGCCTACTGAGTCATCCT